>NC_087549.1:56532603-57226353 GCF_036250125.1 Pseudopipra pipra
GGTGTCTGACCTTTTTGGAATAGACTGTTAAGATTTACACTGATGGATTTTTTTCATTGAATCAATTATTTAAATTATGGCTATCTCTAAAGGAGCAACAGGGTGCAAACAAGAATAGAATATTTAAATCAAACTGAAAACTGACTCTCCACTACTACCCCATTAGCACAAAACATGCTATTAGCTGAAAATCCAACCTCTGGAGGCTTCTAACACTTGGATTAAAATTTAGCTTTTAAATAATCAAACTAAACCAGCACAAACAAAGACAAATAACATTTCTGAGCATGTAAAAAAGGAAAAAAAAGCTAAATTAAAATACAAGGAGAGAAAAAATAAAAAGTTGCATCAATATTTAAAAATACATACTGGATAAATAAGCCCTTCTTAAATGGTCTAAGATTAATTACTCATTCATAGCACTTATATTTATAAAAGATAAAACAAAGACAGAAAAAGAGGGGACAGCTCAGCAAATTATCTACAAGCTCAAATGCTTTCCAGAACAATCACCAGTAAAAAGCCACTATTCCCTACTGGTATCACAGAAAAAGTATCCTTCTTTCTTAATCTAGGTCATCAAGACAGGAGAAAGTCTACTGACTTGCCAATCACGTGGTAAATCCATGAGAAACCAACCTGGTCACAATTCTGTAGGAGCTACTTAAGGCAAACTGAGATTAAACCACTCCTGAAAATTATTCAAGTATATCTGTCTAACCTCAAGTAGTTTAAAAATACTAGGAGGCAAATATACCATTTTCAGAGATAAAGATATGTTAGATTCAGGATAGAATAATTTTTAAATTGTTTAGCAAAAGATAGACAGTCATCATATATTAGTACTTTCAGTCCCTTCAGACAGTCTCTTCTTGTTTGAAGTATTGTCATGGAGTTTCTACTGATATCTAGCAAGACTTTCACTCCCTCAATAAGCCCTTTTTCAGGCTCTATAAGAGAGCCACCACTACATCAGGAGGTGCTGAAAAGGCAACCATCCTCCTTGGGAAAGGACAGGTAACAAGTGTCAGCTTCCTGAAAACAAAGTATGATTAATTTGCAAAAGGTGAATGTAGGGAAAAGTATTCCTAGGACAGTACTCATGTTGCTCATCAATCTGAATTCTAGGGCTTGACATAATTATTTCCTAAAGTCATTTCTAACTTTGCTTCCCAGCTCTTGGGAGGGTTTCCGATTTCCCTTAGAATCCAATATACAAGTTCTCATTTTCCCAAAGCACTTTCCTTAGAAAAAGAGTATAACAATACCTGGAGACCATGGTCCTGCAAGCTTAGGCATGCATGGAGAAGAAAAAGTGTTTTTATTAAGTTTTGATGTCAGAAACTGCAATTTCTCTAACCAGAAGTACCACCCTTCCACTTTTACCCAGGAGAACCGCCTTCTTTCCCTTTCTTTGCTTCTCAACATCTTGAAGCCAAATAAATTTTAATAGTGATTTCAGATGCTTTATTTATAACTATCATAAAGTTATTTTTCATTATTTGGAAATATGATATTTGTCATCCAAAACAAGGGTGACCATGGATAGGATCCCTCCATCAACAGCATTTAAATACTAAGGTTCTTAAATTATGTACTGGATGTGACTTTCTTCATGGCATTAATTTTCTTCATGGCAATCCATACGGTGCTGTGTGTTTAGATTTGTGGCTAAAACAACACTGATAACACAGCTTGCTCAATATCAAGCCTTTCTCTTTTTCTCACTCTTCCCTCTTGCCCAGCAAGTAGGCTGTGGGTGGGCAAGTGATTGAGAGGGAACATAGACAGGACAACTGACCTGAATTAGCCAAAGTGATATTCCACACATAGTGCTCAGGAGTTAAATAAATAAACAAAAATAGAGCAAGGATTGTCTTCCAAAGTGGCTACTTCTCAGAGACTGTCTGGGCATTGCTCTGCATGTGGGAGATGGTGAAGGATTGCCCTTGCATCAATTCTTTTTCTTTCCTTCAGATTTAACTGTCCTTACCTTGACCCACAAATTTTCTTAGTTTTGTACTTCCTATTCTCCTCTCCATCCCAGTCTTTGAGGGTCTAAGTGCACAGCTCTGTATGTGGGCTTGTCTTCTCTCTAGGGTTAACCCTCCACAGGCTAAAAATGTAAATGTACTTCCTTAGTTGATTGTACTGGGAATGATAACAAAAATATAACATCATTAAAAGATCCATGCACCACATTCTTGTAATTTACTATGACTAATAATATTTTTATTCTTTGCTCCAGTAATGCTGTTTTTTCTGCTCTAATGATATATCTACCTGTAGTAATCATGCTGGTATAAAAGAAGGTCTTTCAAGAATTTCAGGTAAGGTTGCCATTGTCATTTAGTTTCAGAGTTTTACAAGTTTTCAGCAAGAAATTTTCATAGCATTCATGCAATGTAATGCTGGCATGTCACAATTTATATGGAAAATATTATTTTCCAGCATCACATTAATCAGGACTCTACCTGTTTGAGCACAGTCTCCAAATAAACAAGTTTTGCAGGTTACAAAAGTAATTTCATTATCTTAAATCCATTCATTAACACATACTGAAGCTACTTAGAAAGAAATATGTGAAGGAAACTGATTGTGTTTCTGTTACTACAGCAGCGAAAAAAACATGCCAAAAATGAGACAGCGCTTCATGATTTTCTTCACAATGGAAAAAAACAAGTAGTTTTGTCACATTCACTTCTATTCTGCTCTGCAAGAACTCACTATCAATCTGCGTACAGGCATTCATAATTTACAGCAAATCCAAAAGGAGCTTGCGTTCTGTGGCTAAGCGTTATAAATGATACAGAAAACTGTGGTGAAACATGAAGAGACAGACACATTCCATCTGACCAAGTCTCCAATCTAGTGGATTACATTTCTCCTGCTTTTCAAGTACATACCAAATTTAATCACAAAAGTTTGAGTTAAACAAATTTCCAATTTGTATTAAAATGTTGATTCCTTCTGTGAATTATTCTGGACCTTTCATAATATAGTATCCAAGGGACAATTTGATCACAAAATATGTCATTTTGATTTTTAACTTAGAAATTATCAAGTTACTGCAGTAAGAAATTATTTTGAGTTTTATATATATATTTAGTGAATGGCAGACTGTGATGTTCAGATAAAAAATTGAGTTTGCTTTGTTTAAACTCATCCTCTTAAGGACTTATTGGTTACATATCTTCATATCAATGTGAACTCTTTCTTTTAAAGAAATAGTTATTTTATTTTTTGTGAAATCTGTGGTAAATGATCTCTGAAATTTAAACATTATATTATTACTGATAATTTAATTCACTTTGCATGTGTTTGATAAAAACTAGATGCTTTGAGATACTATTTTTTATTCAGTTGAAACTTTAAACAAAAAACTAATTCTGAATCAATACCTTAAACTTTAATTTCATTAAAGTTTGGTGTCATCATTTAGTCTCTCTCTTACATACTAGCTGCATGTTTTTTCATGTATTTTGATTTATAGTTTCTTCTATGGTTTAGATATTTTTCAACATTCTGTCACTGGAAGTTTTCTCTGAGAGGTTCTTTGACAAATTATACACATCTTTTAAGAGCAAGTGCTAGATTGTCTCAAAACCCCCAAATCAGCTTTTTACAAAAAAATGTTTTGTTACCCTTCACTGACTGATATTTTTTATTATTATTATTTTATTTTAGAAGAAAGTCCTTGACATTTTATTTAAAAGTCTAAGCATTGTGTAATAGTACCATCAATTGTAATTGCACATGACAAGTTCTCAGATACTATATTTTTAAAATTCTAAAAGTAAAACTTAAAAATACTAGCTGAATAAAACCCCTTCTCTTACTGGGGAGATTGATCATGAAACTGAATTTAAATATTTAAAAATCACATTCACAGTATATAATTTTTTTACTATTACTACAATATTATGTTGAAGAAACCCAACTAGCATAACAAAAAAATATGCGATTCCTATGAGATGCTTGTAATGTGTTAGGTAATTGAACACCATGCTGCTGATTCTCATTATTTATTGAAAGTGCTCATTTCCATTACCTTAAATCTTTAAAGACAGTAAATCAAGACTTGTTTTAATTATATTTTGTGCTCAAGAATTTCACAATAAATTGTTGTTCCCTTGTTCATTCTTTTTAAACAGTGCATCTAATTTTCCATCTTTTGTGAATCTTGAGTTCATTTTTGCAGCTTATTAGTTCAACTATTAAAGTTAAATACAACTTATAACTTATACTGGGAGTTAAATTTTATGCTTTTAACAAAAAAATCAGTTTCCTTCTTGTGGTAAGTCTCACTGCTTGTTAAATACTACATTAGATTTTGAGTATTATTACCATAACAAAAAGTAATCAGCAGTTTAATTTTAAATATTCTGTAACCATTATAATGATAATCCAATAATAATTGTTAATCACTAAAAATCACATGTAAATATGTTTAATTCTAGATATAATTTTCTTTCTTTCTATATTCTTGATTACTTGTCACTCAACATCTTTGAAAGACAGAACTTTAAATCCCCCAAATCAGATTGATCTAGATAAATAGCTGACAATTAGGACTGAATTTTAAGTGACAGGCTTCAATTTAACTACATTAATATACCAAATGTATCATAATGTGTCACTTGAAGAGTTCTGTGATATATTATATGCAATTTATATTCTCTCCTCCATCTACTCAGGAGAAGGTCACCTCAGAGACTAGTCTCCTTGTTGTGACAGGAAAACTATAGAGCAATCTTCAGTGTGTGAAAAATCACAGCTATCAACCCCCCCCCCAAAAAAAACCCCAACCAACCAAACAAAAAAAACCCCAAACCCACCAAACTCCAAAAAAGAAAACCCCAAATTTCCACAAAACTAAAACGCCCTTCACATCACCTTAACTTTTTGAAAACTGGATGCTTCTCACAAGGTATAACCAACTAGTGACTGTAATTAGCAGGGAGAAAGAAGCAATTTCTAAGGATGAAACTCTCCCCTACATTTCCCTTCCTTTGACAATGACCCTGCCCACCATTTGTAAGCACACAAAACCTTTCACTCAGAAGTATATATTTGGCTGGTTAACCTGAGCTTACTGACATGTTTCATATTGGTGCAATTTTACTCTTTAGTGAAGTTACTTTTAATTTTAAAAGTATGAATAATGGTAGACTAGATTTAGGTCGGGAGCATTCATTTTTATCTATGGCTTAATTTACTTTTGTTTGTAGAAATTCAAACTATTGAATAACAGCAACTTAAAGACCCCTTCCTGTTGTGTGTACGCAGTTGTGTGCATATGAGCACCAATCTATGCTTTCTGCACAACAGCAATTTTTATATTGCACTAACTCATTTCAAACAACAGCAATTTTTATATTGCACTAACTCATTTCAAGCAAATGGAGTACAGGTTTTACACTTCATAACTAGAAGGATCATTAGAGATGCTTCGGTCTACAAATGGAGTATGCTTTGCATTAATTCAGATAATTACCAGGGCAAGTGCAGAATGAAAAACCAAAAAGTTTTTGGGGGGCGGAGGGGGAGGGGGGAGGAGAAATCCCTCTGTATAGCACTGCATCATCATCATTGTTGCATCATTTAATTTTTCCTTCAAGTACTCTGTATCTGAAGTGATAGATATTTGACTAGATACAGACATCTCCAATTACTGGCTGGATTAAGTATTAAAACCACCTCATCCTTATGGTGTCTGTAACTCCAAACACAGCTGCCTCCCATATTTATGACAGGTAAAGGAAAATAATAGCATAGAAGCAAGTAACACCATATAAACAAAAAACAACAAAGTCCAACTATGTAGGGAGATATTTGTCTTACCAATATCAATGACGTTTTCGTCTTTGCCTTAGTCTTTCTTTTACTTATTAAATAGTTCTGGTTCTTAAGTTGTGTTCACTAAAGTTGTGCACTACTCTAGTAAAAGACTGTGTCTTCACTTGCTTTTCCTGTGTTTTTCAATCCATACGTTAGATAAATCTCTGCATAAAGAGCTAAAAAAAAAAGCAAACCAACCAAACAAAAAACTCAAACAAAAATCCCATGAACATGACACCCAGAGAAATCATTCTTATATGTTTAAACATAGCTATTGGAGAAGAATAGAAATAAGAAGAAAAATTAAATTGCTCCCTGCTTCATATCTTTCAATTTTGGTCTAATCTGCATGCTCACCATGCTAGTCTGCTGGTTTAGAATTGATCGAGTATGTTGATTTGCAAGACAAAGCAATGCTATGTAAGTTTTCTCATGCTTCCAACATCAACTACTGTCTGAACATGATCATGTTTGTCATTCCAAAGGAATTATATTTCCTTTACCGTAATGCGCTCACTGTCATAGGTAACTTGCTATACATCTTTATCCTACTAATCAGTATCACATAAAATTCAGAAACTGAAAATTCACAAATTATTCTAATGTGAATCTTATTTCAGTAGAAATAGGTAATCTTTCTCAGTTATGCCCAGACACCAGAAGGACTACTTTCAGGCCGAACTTTTTTTTTCTTCTCTTCAAAACATTAAAATTATCAAGATTAGAAATTTGATTTTGAGACTTTTACTTTCATATTTTACGATCCCATTTAACAAAGTGTCCGTAAAGATTCCCTTGAATCAGTAGAAGAGTAAAAGAGGCAAATAAAGATCTATTAGAAGAAATATAATTGAAAAATAGCATCTTGAAACACCATGGTATTTACGTCCATTTATGCTTTAAACTACATCACTTCTATATTTACTTTCATTTACATAGGAAAAGCATAACTCTTTTGATGTTGATTCTACATGATACTGCTTAATTCCCTCTTTCACCAAAATTCATTAGAACACTTTATCCTTTCCAAACCAAACCTTGAACTCCTAATCTCTCACTGACTTTTCCTCACTAATTGTCTAGTCGCAGAGAATAATACATCTTACATTCTTTTTCTTAATGTCACTGCAAGTAATGCAGTGAAAGCAAGAACAGGTATGAAGTTAAACAGAGTATCTTTAAACACAATGTAGTTGCCTGCAAGTGTTGTTTCTATTTGGGGGAAAAAATGATTCTGTTTGTTATAAGAAACATAGTGTATAATACACAGGAACTGCTGTTAGAGCAGGCAATGCAGTATGGTTATTTTGAGCTACCAGCATTATCACTGAAAGTGTCAAAGATCAACCACAGTAAAACAGGGACACAGTTATGTGCTGCATAATGTTCTGTCTCAAGCCTTGTTGAAAAATCAGAGTAAGTGTTCTACAGTTCCTTCAGTTTGGTAGACGTTGGCATTTTTCTCCCCCTTACAGATATTTTTCTCACTAAATCCTAATTAGTAAGTGTTTTCTTTCCCTCCCCAACTCCCTTCTTCTTTTTTCCTTAGCAATGTTTAGCCAAAGTTATTGTTCAGTATATCTGTCATTTTTATGTTTACTTGCATAACCGGTATTTATTTGTGTTTTAAATGAAAATGCAACATTACATAGCAACAGTAGAAGGGAGATAATTAAGTATAAAATTTGGAATAGGCAGTAATTTTATTCCCAGAATCTTCTCAGACTATTTTGAAAATAATACATAAGTATTAGTACAGAATGGATTCTTATAATTCAATATTGGAAGAGCCAAAGCCCCTAACTTTAGTGTCTAAATTAGAGCTTCTCTTCATGACATAAACATTATTTTTTAAAAATTACCAAAAGAAAGCAAACTTTTCATTTACCTGGTGATAAAATATAAATCTTGTTGTGAAGACCTATTTCATGCATCTTAGTACTTTGAGCCATTCTCATTACTCAAGAGGTGGTCATGCCGTAAAGGTGACCACCATTAGTGGGTAAAATCACGACTATTTCCCCAGAAAACTTTGGGGTCTGTACAGAGTATAATTGGATTTTTTGCACACCATCGAGATAATTAGATAATTAGATAATTAGAGGGGACAGATATGCTCGAAGTTACTTATATAAAGAATAGACACTAGTATCTAATGAATAAATACTTAGACAACCCTGAAGAGAAAACATTTAACTATAAAAAAACCTAAACAAACAAACATTTGTATTGTAAGAGAATGCAGGGATTTTGACATTCTTCCCCCCTTTTGTTTTTTTGAAGTAATCAAGATTAATTTCATTTGCTTGGCTTTGTTTTGTTTTGATTTTTAAAAAGGCTGATCAAACTCATTTAAAAGATGTATTAAAAACCATCGTGGAATTGAATATTTGAAAGTCTTAATCTCAAAGGAAAAAAAAAAACAAAAGCAAAGAAAAGCATTTGAATTAAGATATTTAAAATATTAAGATAAAATTTAAAAAGAAATCATTTAGAATACAAATAAATGCTTTTATTAACTGTATCAAAGGAAATAAAAAGTGTTTTTTGGAAACTGCTGCAAAGTAGTTGGTTCTGGTAACATAACTATGGCAGTATGGTTCATGATTTCACTTAACTTCATAAAGGCTATACATAATTTATTAGAAACTAATTTAGTCATGAATATAAATTTTCTGCCATTTGGAAAAAAAAATCTTTATTATGCATATTTTGCAGTTAAACTTCCTCCTTTCCTTGATAAAATGTGCTATTATGGCACTTTCTTGCATTAACTTCTGACCGTATAATTATAAACCAACAGGGACCATCAAGTCTCACAAGACACACATTTGTGATACTTACCTACCAGACATCTTATTTATAAGCAAAGAAGATATTGTATTAAAATTATAAAATTTTCTTTTAAGTTCCTTTACCATATCTAATTCTGTACTTTAGCAAGGATGCAGCTTTGTGGCTTGTTGTGAAAACTAGAAAGTTTATTTTCAAAATAAAAGCTTACAAAAAACATGTTTGCGGTTAATTTAACCTTCCATCATCATATGATAGCAAAAGAAACCCATACAGAAAAACAAAGACAATACAAGAAATATTTTCTTGTTAACTGATCTCTATCCAATTAAAAAAAAAAGGTCAGAGCATAACAACAATTTGACAGTATGATTTCTGGCAACAACATATATCATTAACAGCTTTCAATATGCCTTAGAAGCACAGAAAGGGTAGACTATGAGTGTTGACCAGGTCTCCACCAATGACCACGTTTTTGAAAAGAGGGGAAAAAGAATGTTGAGGGGGGAGGGGATGGTGAAATCCTTATGGAACTGCACTGTGATGCCATTCAGAGTTTCAGCTCTGTGGTCTAAGCAGCTACAAAAGGAAAGGAAAAAATGAGAGAGGGATAAATGCAAACAGACAAGCAGTTGTCCTCCTCAAACACCCAGATGAAAAATCTGTGCATAGTGGTTATAATCCAAATGCACTTTTCACTTTTATAATTCACATCCTCTGTAATATTATTGTTCTATCACATGCGAAATAAAGCCAAAACAACCTCCTTTGACCATGGTTATATAAATATTTTTTTAAAGCAGAAACGAAGGGTTTGTAATGACAAGGAGAATCAGGAATCTACTCTCTCAATGTACCAAAAGCTCTTGCTTAGTTCAGTAAAAAGATGAATGAGAGGAAATATAATTACAATTTTATAAGTCCATCAGCTGAGAACACTCAAGGGCTGCAGGGAAGATAAACTATTTAACTAGACAACAATACTGGCACAGAAACAAATGAGTACAGATTGACCATAAATAAATGTAAGTTGACAATGGACCTCTTACAGGCTTACAAAAGACAGAAGAGAGGGTAAAAGCACAACAAAAAACTGGACCTCTAAATTGAAGTTGATAAAACAATGTTGTATATTACCCAAGGTGATTCTCATGATAGCCCACGGCTAGACTTCAGCTCATGGGAAATCCTTTCCAATCCTATATTTTTAGGGTAAAACTATTTTTCACTCATCTGAGAAAAGAAAAATAAAACATGTAAACCAAAACTTTCTCTTAAGAAAAATATACAATAATACAATGCCTCTTGATTTTGAGATCTGAGTTTTTACAACGGAAGAGGTATGTAAGTCACTAATAAAGTTTTTTGAGAAATCTGTTAAACAGAACAACTTTTTGTGCCATGGCAATTTTGAGATCCCTCTCCTTCTCTCTCAGTTTTTCTCTAATGTCAAGTGCAGAAACACGCACAACATGCTGCAGAGAAAGGTCAATGTATTCTGATCCACGCAGAAAGAAAAAAAATCCCAGCTCTAAGAATCTCTATTTTTTGAAGACAAATCTTTTCACTGAAAAGCCTGTTAAATTTTTTATGCCATCACTAGGCACTGCACAACCAGCATGCCAGACGTGAGCATAACCTTAATGAGGAGTATACTACTGGTTTTACTTAAAGCACTTCAGAGCATTAATTCTAAACTGAATGAGAATATGTCAAATATAGAAGAGTATAAGCTAATTTTTTTTTATAAAAGAGAAATGCTAAGATTCCAATAAAACCTCACACAAAGGTGGAAATGTAGGTGATATAAGAAATTAGGTTAAGCTTCCCTATTTTAAAAGCAGAAAGGAAAGCTTCTGTTTTCCCTTACACTTACCATTAATGCTATAATAAGACAAAACATTCCCATTCAATCGAAAGAGTAAGCATCCACTATTCTGAAAACTGTGACACAAAATTGTCAAAATAAAAAAAGAGGTCAAATGTGTGATGAGTGTGAAAGCAAACTAAAGGCATTCTTGCACTGTAGCACAAAGCCCAGTTATTTTAATACTTCTACTTCCCATCAATCTGGTTTTTATGCATAAAGCTAGGGAGTATTAGACTTTGCTCCCCACTTTTATTGAAGTATTTGTATTTGATCCATTTACAGAGATAGACACACTGGCACGAACGCCAATCATTATACAAATAACCACACATGCTCTAAGCCAAATGTTCCTTTGATTTCCTGTTCTGTTTGCTACATTTCTAAATGCTGTAGTGGAAAGTAACTTAAAAAATTAAGTTGCTTTCTTTAAATTCTCATAAAATCTGCATGCATTTCCAGCATCACCCAAATCGAGTGGAAAAAGACAAATAAAAAACCCAAAACAACAAAGTCAAAACAAACTCTCTAAAAGACTGAATAAGCAAGGTGTTTGGTTTCTTTATGCAAACAGAAATCTAGGTCACACTGTAAAGTAAGGCTTTATTTGCATATAGGTTTTTATGTTTCAGATGGCTTAAAATATTAATGACTTTAGAAATTCATTCAAGATGCATTAAGTTCACAGAGCATTGTAACTGCAGAACTACATGCTACATTATAATAATCTTTCATTTTATGTTAAAGTGGAATTGTTTATATAATAATATATAATATATATTCCTGTTACTTGAGTAAACTAACTCATAAGTAGAGTTCCTTAAGGTTCATATTTTATATAAGGCTCTAGACATTGAAAAAATGGCAAAAATTTTGTTTGACCAGACAAATTATTAACTTGAACATTATAAACTGTGTGAACCCCACAACCAAGGAGCTTGGTTAAGAAGACTGTACATGCATCACTCCCTCATTATATGATACTGTAGTAAACCTCACAATCATCTGTCCTACTCAGAAACCAATCTATATATCTTAACACTCAGTGGTGGGTTTATAAAAACATATTGAAAATTGCACGATACAATGGTATACAAAAATGTACCATTCCATGCATCCCATTAGCTTTCAGTAACTTCAAATATTGGGGAAAGAAAGGAGGCAAAAAAAAGGGACATCAGGAACACTAGCTGTGAAATCTTGGAACATCATCTATATCACCTGTTCCACCAACAGATCAAATATCTTCCTCTCAGAGTAATAAATGTATATGTTCATGACTGGATAGGAACAGATGAAACTCTTCTACTAGGTAAAGTATGCCAGCAACAGGTAGGTTGCAGATATTTACAAGAAAATACAGTGTATACTTTAAGGAAGAAAATATTGCCACTCTAAGAAAGACAAAACACTGACTATAAAATAGGTGATATTTTATTTCTTATTTTTTGCCTTTTTATTAGTGAGTAGGAATTATAATAGCTCCTAATCCAGGATAAATACCTTTATTTTTTGAGGCAGACCTGCAAACAGAAAGCACATCTGTGCCAAGTCAGTCATGTTTTTACCATGAAAAACTAGAAAAAGAAGCTAAATTGGTGCCTTCTAACATCCATCTCTAATTGAATTTTCTACTAAACTAAATGCAAACCTGATTCAAGCCACCAGGATACAGCAAAAAATGTGCCTGAAATGAGCAGAGTAAAGCTAAAAAATAGAAACTGATGAGAGACCTACAAAGAACTGTGAAAATTTGTGTTCAAGAATCCTGGGTTAAACAATTAACAAGCCAATTCTATTTGCTGATAGGAAGTTGCAATTCCCAAGCAAAAGGTGACAATGAAAACTCAGTCCTAGAGATGAGGGAGTCAAACAGGGAAGTTGACGAGGAAAGGAAGCAGCAGCTGGTAAAGAAGAGGAAATGGATTGTCAAAGACATTGCAAAATTTTCTCTGGATCCAACTGTATGAAAATGAAACTGTAGTTCATTCAACGATACAAAAAAATCACCCTGGAAACACGGTGCCTTCCATTTATGAAACTAAGAAAAAAATAGTGCAAACATTAATGAAAGCATTTATTTTAAATATGGTACTGTACAAAGGTCGGGTAGAGAATAATTGCCATAAAAAGATTGCATGCAAAGATAAAGAATCATGAATGTCTCAGAGAAGCACCTGATGCAGATTATGAAACAGGAACTATGATTTGAAAGACTAGCAGAAATGCAGAAGGACATGCCCTACTAACCCTAGGTAGCAGAGCACTCCTAAGTAGAGTTTGGGTATGAAATCAACAGTGAAGCAAAATGAATAACCCCCAAAAAAGATACAATGACTAAGACAGTCTGTTCATAGGAATATATTGTGTTGACTGGGCTTTAAAAGGAAAAAGAGGAGTGACTAGAATCATGTACTCGGGCTCTGTGAAGATGCATAGGACTTGTCTTTATAATACCTTAGGGTAAGTCTCAAGCTCCTGAAGGCAATTCTGAAGGAACACAGACTTAAGAATAGGTCTTACCACATGACCATGAATTGCTCAAATTACTTACTCCAGACCCACTTCCTTAAGATTAAATCCATGGCATAAACCATGACAGGGAATACAATCGGAGGTGGACTGAATGTGAACTGTAGCCACAAACAGAGTGATAGCACAAGGCTAATCAAAGTGTCATTTCACACACAACAGTCCCCAGAGTAGCATTTACATTCACAGAGTTCTAGCATCAGAGATAGAGGGAGGTATAACTAGTGGAGGGAGTGAATTAATATCCTTATTAAAGAATATTACAATAAAATATACACATATACACTCACCCATATTGTATCACCTTTCAGGGTCTACTGAATGTGAGATCTAAGAAAATTTTAAATGTTTATATTGAGGGGTTTTTTTCTCCTACTGATTTTTTTCCTTTTTTTTCTGCAGAGAACATAAAATAAACAAAGCCAACATCTTTCCCATCTAAAAGAAAAAACGTAATTGGGGCATTAGTCAATGCAGTTAGCAATATCTTGATTACCTCCAGCATGCAGCAGTGTTAAAATTAGATTAGCCTTATAATGTACTGTCACTTGTGGATTGATTTAAATATAATTCTTAGACTAATACTTAATAACTGTGCTGTGTTCCCTTCCAATAAAATCTCTATATTTTCATGTGTTATGTTTTTTAGAAAAATACTCAGAGAAAATTAATTTTATTTTTTTCGATGTTCATATAATGTTTTGACTGCATGTTCATCTATGATGAGGAAATGGAAAGGACTGTGAAATACACAGAGCTGTAAGATCACGTTATCTTATAAACTACTTACTGAGCAACGCACACATGAGGAAAGCAAAACGCGATTAGAGAATGCAGTTTTGGGACAGGTTGTTGTGTATTCTTAGTGGAGATGACAGGTCAAATTCATCCCTAATGTAATATCGTAACGATGTTATTATCATTGAAGTTACTCAAGAGATTATCTGACTTGTGAAACATAAGATGAACATGCTGAGAAGCAGCAGTTTGGATGTGAACTCAGAAAAGTAGCTTCCCAGCACATCAAGCAACGTCATATAAAGATTTACTTAGAATTTTTTTTCAGGCTTGTGAATTCAAAACCTTTGGTAGCAGGCAATACCTTTGTTAACACCTTCTGCTCTCCAGAAATGTTGATGACAACAGGGAAATGTGAAGCAGTCACCATTAGAAGGACAGGACTGTTTTCTGCACTTCTGTTAGAGCATTGGTTCCTTCAGAGATCTCTGCCTCCAAAGAGTGACACTGACACATTGAGAAACTCTAGGTGAGCTGCAAGGACTGTATTCCTCTTTCCAGTTCTTAATTTTGAAGATTATAACACCAATATGCCCTTCCTCACTCCTTTACAAACAGCAAAGTATGTTTTCCAATTTAGCGAATGCTTGGCACTTCTGCCTTTTCAGCAGGTACTTGAGCTGCTAAACTCTACCAAACTCAACTCAGAGGTGGATGATACCTCCAATTTGATTGCAATGAGAGAAATCTGCTCCTGCTGGGCTCTAAGCTTCAAACCTTCAGCACACAAGTAGAATATGTGCTATTTGAATCGAAAAAAGGTTAAGGGAGCCTTAAACATGTGGTCAAAAGAGAAGATATATCATAAAAGCCATCTCAGATGTACTCCAAGGAGGCAATGAAAGATCAAAGCCTTTCTGATACTATATCAGTAGATTTAAGTTCTGATAAAGAGGTGGATAACTGTGACGTAAATGATCAGCACTGATTGTAAATTAATCCAGTCAGAACGTGCACTTGTTTTAAGAAATCAGAGGTTTACTGAATGTGTGGCATATTATGAAAAGCAATTTTTATTTTGATATTAAGAAGCAATATAACTCTAAACCATCTAATGCTAGATTAAATAATGTGAACATAAGAACTATATTCATTTTTAATTCCTACTTAAGGAACTTAATTTTGTGAGCATTGCACTAGCGTATATCTCTAATCTCGATGACAAAAATAAACTCTAACTAAAAAATAAAATCTTACAAAAACAGAAAAAAAGAAAAACAAAAAATACACTACTACCTTGAAAACACTGCAGCACAACTTTCAGCTGTCATTCTTTGCTGCCTCTACAACATCAGTTTCCTACAAGTTGTTCACATTATTCGGAGTCAGTGCAAATGCAGAGGTTTCCTAAATTACTTTATTTGTTCAGAGCACAGAAACAGCTGTGACATCATGTCATAAACCCACAAAATGCTCCTAGTTTCATAATTTTTTGGAATGTGTCTCTCTGAAAAAGAGATGGGCAAATGCATATTCCTTACACATTTATGGGTAGTATCTCGTAAGTATGAGATTAGGCCAAGATAGTAGATACCATCTGGAAAAGATGGTGTCTACTTCACTTTTGTTCAGGTCCTTATTTAACTATGACTACCGAGGCTGCACCATAGGACACACCATGTAGCAGTAATCTCACTTTGATGTTTACGTAACTTCAACATAATAAAAATTTCATTTTATTATTTGATGGAGTGGAGGTTCTTTTGTTGGTTTTTTTTTTCTCATTGTTTGTAATATAGAATTATTAGGAGAACAATCTATTTCCTGTAGTTGACAACGTATTTCTTCTCCCAGTAAGGAGAGATAATCTGTTAGTTTATTACTTGATTTACATCACTTCAGTCTACATTTTAAAATTTATTGCACCTATCTCAATAATAAGTAATTCTTTTCTTTGTATTTGAGCATATACAGAAACAACTAATGGGCCGTCGACTTCCTCAAAGGCAGAGAGGCCCTGCAGAGAGACCTTGACAAATCTGAGGACTAGACAATCACCAATCATATGAAGTTCAACGAGGGGAAGTGCTGGATTATGCATCAGGATAGGGTAACCGTGGATGTTTGTACAGACTGGGGAATGAGACGCTGGAAAGCAGTGCTACAGAAAGGGACCTGGGGTCCTGGTCAATGGCAAGTTGAATATGAGTCAGCAGTGCCCTGGTAGCCAGGAGGGTCAACCGTGTCCTGGGGATCAGCAGGCAGAGCATCGCCAGCCGGTCAAGGAAGTGGATTGTCCCACTCTGCTCAGCACTAGTGCAGCTTCACTTTGAATATTGTGTGCAGTTTTGGGCACTGTAATATAGGAAATATATTAAGCTTTTAGAGGGTGTCCAAAGGAGACCAATAAAGATGGTGAAGGGCCTTGAGAGGAAACCATACAAGGAGCAGCTGAGGTCACTTAGTCTGTTCAGTCTGAAGAAGATGAGACTGAGGGGAGACATCATTGCAGTCTACAACTTCCTTGTGAGGGGAAGAAAAGGGGCAGGTGCTGATCTCTTCCCTGTGGTGGCCAGTGACAGACCTGAGGAAATGGCCTGAAGTTGTGTCAGGGGAGGTTTAGGTTGGGTATTAGGAAAAGATTCTTCATCCAGAGGGTGGTTAGGCACTGGAACAGGCTACCTAGGGAAGTGGTCATAGCACCAAGCCTGACAGAGTTCCAGAAGCATTTGGGTAATACTCTCAGGTCTGTGGTGTGACTCGGGGTAGTCCCGCGCAGGGCCAGGAGTTGGACTTTGATGATCCTTGTGGGTCCCTTTCAACTCAGAATATTCTGTGATTCTGTGATTACTTATTGAATTAGTAACCCACTCAGTACCAGGCATTTGTTCTGAAGTTTGGAGAGCACTGGAATACAGTGAATATAACAGCTGAGAGAAGTAAGGGGAGGAAATTGAAACGACAACATAAAATGCAAAAGAGAAATGAAACTGAATTAAATAAACTAATTTAAGGCATAAAGTAACTGTGCAATCCAAAACATAATCAGTCAAGTAACCAAGTTTTTCTGAGACTAAGATTTGTAGAAGGGTGCCTCTAAAGGTGAAATTGAATTTACAACTGAGTAACAATCAAATTTGAATGCATATGGACAAGAAATAAGAAGTAAATCCAGTAAGGAAGTGCTGATATATCCTATTTTGGATCAGTTATTACAAGGCAACAATTTGGGATATTTCACCTTTATCTTAACATTTTTTTGACATCCATTAAGATGTCAAGGTGTTTTACACCTTGTAATGAAGCTTGTGAGAGATGAAAGGCAGGCATTAACCACTATTTCACTATCACGGAATGAGAAAGAGGGAGGCCAAAGGGGTGATTTTCACCTTGGGTGTCTTCAAAATACTGACAAGGACATTTGTTCATTATTAGTAATAGCTGAATAATAAAAGTCTGCTAAAAGCTGCATAGGGGAAAGAACAAACAGGAAAGAAAACCCTTCACTTGAATTAAGAACCAAATACATTAATATACTGAATTCTAAATATTAGCTGTGACCACTAACTTTAAGTTTCTTCTTCCTCCATGCAAATTCCCATATCATCTTTCAAGAAGCTTCTGCCTAAGGATAGTCCAGGAAGTTAAAATCCAAACAATCCCCCTCAAGCCCTGTCCCCAGAATGCACAACTTTGGTTATTTATATATTATAATATATATATATTTTTTATAAGGTGAACTAATTCAAAATATATCTATTATTGATACAGAAATTAGACTATCAAATAAAATGGTTGGGGTTTTTTTCATAATAAATTAAATGCTGACGCCACTCATTACTGGTTAAAGTAGACATGAACAAGCAGAGATTTTCACTAGCCTTCTCAAAAGCCTGATTGTATTTCATTGCTATGCTTACAGCACCATTGCAGGTAAAAGCTTTAATTAAACTACAGATACCATAGCATATGCCACTCATTTTTCAGTTCAGGAATACAAACCACAGAATATTTCTCAACTGGTAAAGAAGTAATTGTTCATATTTTGCCTAAGTGAAAACTTGAAATATAAAAACTCCCTTATGTTAATGGTAAAAATTACAATGTGAAATTACAATGATGTTGCTAAATTAGTTACTAATTAAAAAAAAAAAATACAGCTGCAATAGAGAATATCTATCTCTATAGCCACTGAGATAGTCAAGTGGTTTACTTATCCAAACTCAAAAATGGCTTATTCAAAGGAGAGGATGCTTTTTAAAATATTACTCAAATTTAAAATTTGTCTTTAAAAGTCAAATATAAGTATAATAATGATAGTCAGACTATCACTTCATAAACAACATTTGTATTTCCTTGCAACAGAATTTCAATTGCTAATAATGACAGATGGAATAAGAAGCGAATTTCAGAAAATGGATTAGGAAAATGAAAAATTTAAGAACTTCTACTGCAGAGACTGTCTGGGAATGTTCAGCCACCAAAAAAACATGTTCTAAATAGCTGAATACACATCAAACAGATGTGTATTAATGAAAATGTTACACAAAATAGCTCAGTATGGAGCTGTGTTGGCAAATTTCAAATACATAAAACCCGAGATGGGTATTATGAAAAGTTTTTGAAAGGCTTCTAAATTGAACAGTCTCCCTCTGCTTCTCTTCAGCTTTAAAATTCATTTTATTTATCAATATCTGTAGCAGCCAGACAGGTAAAAATACAGAGAATGAAATGTAACACAAAAATTCAGTGGGTGTTCATGGTGGTTTCCATACAACATGCCATCACTAAGAACCATTGCCATGGGGGGAAGATGATATCTGTGTGAACATGGCACACACAAGACACACACGGAGGATTTTTTTCTTGCAGTTTTATAAGAAGGACAGTAAAACACTGAGACAATTTGTATCACAGACACCATCATTAAATTCAAACTAATATAGATGTTACATGAGACAAACATCCACATAACTTAGGTTGAATGTTCCTGATTCTTTCAGAATATCTTCTCTTGAGATAATACTTTGAATAGATTTGTGGTTTTTGCCCTAATCCACCCCCATCCCGCCCCCTTGGAATTGGGGCTGGGAGTTCTTTCGGGACCACTTCTTCATCATCTTCTTCAGAGCACAAAGGGTACACTTCTACTATATAACTACTTATAAAGCTTAGAAAAATTAGAAAAAACAAAAAACTAAAAGAATCTTAAGGCATCACTACAAAGACAGCAGAACATGCAGAAATGTGGTAGGGGTCCCATCTGACATACTTTGTACACTCTGAAGAATTCAATTTTCCGGCTTTTCCTCCAATGGCATTTCTTTCAATATTTTGTACTTTTTCCGTGCACACAGGCAGAACACAGATGGAATCATTCTGTCTTGGCTTGTACCTCAAGTATAAAGTATTTTTTATGACTCTTCATAAAGTTTTTGGAATATATAGAAAGTGGAACCATATCTGGGGAAAAATCACAGCTTTAGCAAAGCAGAGTTTCCACTGAAATTAATGTTAATATTGAAATTAGAGGTATATATTACCTCATCTGGGGGGAGGAAAGCCCAAAACTCCAATGCTAACACTTTCACTTGCAGTAAACAAGTTAAAACTAGTTTTTTCCTTGCATATTAATAAATACATTACTTACTTTTTCATTATAAGAGGAATATTTAAAGTGCTTATCCAACAAACATTAAAAATTTTAAAAAATAATTAAATTCATAGGCTGATAATTCTATTATTTGTTTTCATATGTAATCCTGAAATTCCAGAATGAGGAAAAATAGATGAATGAAAATTACTTTTTTCAATACTATATTATTAAACAATGTTCTGAAATCTCTAAGTATGTGAGATTTCATATAGTATAACATATTCCAAAACCATTGCAGCTGTCAGAGCCTGACTAGCTAGGTGCTCATACACCAGAGTAACTTCAAAATCAGATTAAATTCATTTTTCCATACCCAGTCTATATTCGTAATTTTCTGGAACATTTTTGTCATACATGTCCAACTTCTTATGAACAACAGACTAGCATCTTGACAGTAGAAATGAAAAATTAGCATCAGTAATCTTGAAACAAGTTCTTGCTGGCCACCATAAAAGTGTTAAAAGTCATAAACTATAGTTGGAGAAAAATGTGTACATATTTTTCTTCAAGTGTAAAAGCAAATGATCTAAAGGCCATTCAAATTTATATGATTTTAAGTGAATTTTATTCTTTTATTAGTGATAAAAAATAAAGGATTTGGGGTTTAGTTTTTTTTTTCCTTTCTCGTATGTGCATTTTGAATAGATTTCCTAAATTTAAATATATTACAATGCTTCAGAATTTATGAACATGACAAACATTTCATACTGCATGAAATGAAACCTTCAATTTTTATTGTCTTACTGTCCTCTAACTTTAAGTATATAAAGCACAGGTGTTTGGATGAAGTAATTTCCCCCGCTTCCTATATCTAATCACTTTTGACAAATAAACAATTTTGTCTCGTCTTGATGTTCTGCTTTATGATAATGTAAACTAGACTAGGCTACTCTGATGCATTAAAGTAGTTTTTTATGACCAGATCCAAAGTGTACCTCTAGAAAGTAAACATACATTTAATCAGAGGGGAAAAAAAAACCAAAAAATCCCCACCAAAATCCACAAACAAACAGAAACCAAAACAAACCCCCCCCCCAAAAAAAAAAACAAACAAACAAACCCCACACAACTTAGTAATTCTTTAACAAATTTGAAATTCAGTGGGAAATTCAAAAGGTTCTGGTATTCAAAATAGCCAGAGGCAGTCTTGACCCTTCTGGCTCATCATATAAATAGATATTGTTTCATGCGTAGATCTTGTTTCTGCCAATAAACAAGAGAGTTTAAAAACAGAGGGACAGGACAATATTCTTTCTTTGCTGATGGTACTGGTAAAGTTCAAGTAAAATGTAATCAGAATTTCATGTTCCAGGTGTATCATTTGCTATATTTTAAAAATTAAAGTTTAATTTTGCACTGAGAATGGCATAGGCTAAATTAGACATCTATTCAGAGCTTTGTCAATTTAATGGACTTCCACAGAGCACAGAGAGGTCTTTCAGCCAGCTTATCCAGAACAAAGACTCAAAAACTTACCATTCATCTCTCCTCTGGCACAGACAGCATTTATAGTGCTGAGATATAAAAAGAGAGCATTTTTCCCACTTCTGTCTTTAGAATAATTTTCTTTCCCATATGGTACAGTCTCCCTGTTGGCTAACACTAATTCCAGATCACTCAAGAGGACCTGAAGGACAGGTCACCCTCCTTTTCTTCAGCACTGGGAACTGTGATGTCCCAGAGTAAATGAGATAAGGTTACTTATCCAGCTGTAATCCAACAGACACAAAGATGTAAAATATCCATCTTCATAGATTTAAAATCTTTTAATATGTATATAAAGTTTTCAGTAGACTCAACTTGTGTGAGAGGAGATATCAGACAAGTAGACTGCAAGAAATGGACCTCATCTTTCTACCACAGTGCAATCTAATGCAAAGCTTAGCATCAGCTTGAAACCTAGAAACATTGCAACACATACCATAAACAGTAAACATTCCACTTCTAGTACTGTGACACCTTTATTTCACACTTGGAAAAGTCCTCCCACCACCAACCATAAAGTGCAACTACTTTGAAGAACAAGGGAAAGCATAAACAAAGAATAAAAGAAACCAAAAAATCAGAAGAAAAACATATTTGTATTCACGCTATTTTTTTCTACCTCTTTAAAGTCTTTCCTGTAGTATTCCCTGCAGATTCACATGAAACTAAAATTAAAATTGCAAGTACAATAACTAATATATTTTCAGCTTGATATCAAATTCGTTATAACCTTAATACAGTTTTGATTTTCTCCCAGCAAGAAGTAGACTGTCATCAAAAATACTTTTCTTGAATCAGAAATATTTTAACATCAAGCAAAATATTTCCTTTGCTGCTTTAAAATTAGTACTATGAGAAGCTGAACAAGTCTTATTACTTCATGGAGTTGCTTGCCCTATTATTACAATGAGAAAACTAACACACAGTCTCTGATAATATCAGAGACATTTTAGAATTCAATAATTCCCTAGCAGACAAGAACTTGCTGCTTTGAGCTTCTTGCTTGACAACAGGAGAAGAAATTGCTGCTTATAACTATTTAAAATGTTAACACAGACAATGCAGGCCTATTGTAACCCTGATGAGGTTTCAACATCTGATGTTGATAGGTGGTGGATTAGAAAAAAACAACCCAAAAAACACACACATAAAAAACCACCACAAAAGAAACGAAAAAACAATAAAAAACTATTTTAACATTACGTTAATATGATATGTGAAAAAAACAGGTAATAAATTTCAGGGTTGTGTGTGCATTTTTTTTTAGTACATGCAAATGTATATAATTGACCAAAAGAAAGACAATATGAAATTTTTCAAATCAAAATCAAGAAGTCTATTTTTTTCTTATATTTGTTAATGAATTTCAAGTTCAGAGAGTTTACTTAATAAAGTTTTGTGGGATAAGTTGGTGTCTTGATCCTTTTCCCATTATATGCAATGGGACTTTGAATGGCAGCCAGCTGCTAATGACTTTGAGAGTGAAGTCTTCTCATAGCAAGTGCAGACCCTTCTGGATACTACCAATGTCTTAAACTACCTGCATTTTTTTAATAGCATTTGGCCTTGCTGCCACTACCAAAGTGCCAGAGAAAGTGGCAATTCTGTTGTTCAGGAAACTAATTCAACTAGCAACCTTTTGCATATCTGTAACAAAGAACGTTTCATGGGTTTATCTAGTATGCTGCTGCATATTTGCATTTTATTTAAGCCTCACATATTTTTCAACTTTAAGGATTTTTTTTATATAATTATGAAGTTTGAGAACTCTAAGAAACTGTGGTGTAGCTGCTGAAATTCTAAAGGCTGTCTCCGTTCTGATGCCTTTCAAAGCCTTAAATGCAAAATACAATTTAAATGTGACATCTGGTAGAGTTATTAAATCTAGCAGCAGCTGAGGAAACATAAAAGGATTCTTCTTTTAAATAGAAAACAAGCTGACATTTTACAAACACTTATTCACTATTTCAGCTTCTGGTATACATTAGAGAAGACTAAAATAATCAGAAAGAATTTGAATGATTTACAAAACAAAAGTATCTACTAAATTACAAAGACAGCAGATGTTTCAGCATTTATTTCTCTTTAAAGGGGTTGCTTTCATTCATTTCCAGGTCAAACCATCAGTACCTATAATTTTTTCTCCTATTAATTTTCAGCTGTATATTCCACTCCATAGTATGTATGACATTTTGTTAATTTATTCTGAAACGAAGTCTCAGCCAGATCACAGAAATACGATATAATTACCAGTCTATTATATCAGTTTTTACATAGTAGCTCCTTGAACTTCAGGTGTTTGATTTGCATGATCATAGGGGTCTTTGTTGTGAAATCGTCATTACTTTTACTGCATTTGTATCTTTAACCAGGCATGGTGTGGAATAAAACCTTTTCACTACCTGAATGTATCACACATCGTTTTACAAATGGCATGCGTTAGCATAGGGTATGTGCAGTCTGATTTTATGCACAGTCAAAACAAAAAATAATATCAATTGACTAAGCTAGCCCCCTTTACACTAGGAAGTGTCTTTAAATTATGCCTGTTGACTTCAGATGACAAACAGTTGGCCTCTGAGCAAAACTTTCCTCTCAGGTTTGAGTTGGGTTATTTTGATGGCTTTTTCGCTTGGGTTTTCGACCTGTGGTCCTGAATTTGCTTGCAGTTGTATTGTACTTACCCTTCCTTAAGAAGTTGTTTATTTCTAATTTTACTGGTCTATTATTTATTTAAGGGTTTGGAGAGACAGAAAAAAATATATCAAAACTATACTAAGAAAAACCCAAAGAAAACAGAGCAAAACCAAAGCATTAATGGTGCATTCCTTTTTTTCAGAGAAAATTGTCATTGACTTGAGAAGAAAGATATCTTGTTCACTTTCGCCTGAGAACTCATTCTCTAACAATTTCTTTCCAACTAATGATGAACAGGCTCTTTTTGATGATATACAGCACCAAATGAGTCACAGGCTATCCAGTTGTAATGGATCTCCAATCTTAAAGCTAATAGAAATAGCTAATAGAAATATGTGACTTAAGATAGTCACTGGTAGTGGAATGATTGACTTACAGTTGCTCTCAACTCTGGAAAACAACAAAAGGGGAAAAAAAGTACATGCTGGGTTTTTTTTAACAAAAATTGAAGTTAGAGAGTAGATTTAACAATGGGTAGAGCTCAGACCACTTCAGACAGAAAAAGTCTACAAAAAGGAAAAATAAAGAAAGGAGCAGAAACTCATCTAAAGTGTCCAAAGCATCAGATTCCATTAAACTATGCAAATTTCTCATATTTGGGAAGATTAAATTTCTTTTATATTCATTGTCAAATATTCAGATTAATTCACATGCTAATAATTTCCTTACTTAGAAGTCCAAGTCCTAAATTCTCACTGTAAGATCTATTTTCCATAAAGGATATAGAATCATAGAATGACCTGGGTTGGAAGGGACTTTAACGATCATCTAGCTCTAACCCCTCTGCCATGGACAGGAGCACCTTTCACTAGACCAGGTTACTCAGAGCCCCATTCAGCCTGGCCTTGACCGCTTCCAGGGATGGGGCATCCACAACTTATTTGGCCAACCTGTTTCAGTGTCTCACCACCTTCACAGTAAAAATTTCTTCCTGATATCTAACCTAAATCTAATCTCAGCTTAAAGCCATTCCCCCTTGTTCTGTCACAACATACTCTTTTAAAAGTGCCTCTCCATTTTTATTTTAGGCTTGCTTCAGGTACTAGAAAGCTGCAATTAGATCACCCTGAAGCCTTCTCATTTCCAGGCTGACATTTTCTTTCACATATGTGAAAGAAAAATGTTATCAAGTCCTGTGAGTACTGAATAACTTGAGCTGCCACATGAACTTTTGTTCTATAAAAAACCTGGTTTGGCAACCACTCCCAACTACTCACTCCCTCTTCTTTTCTTGCCTCGAGCCAATCGCTTCTCAGCTTTGCCAATGCAACTATTGAGGTGGCTTCACTTGAAACTCAGTCATCAAAATACTCATGGTTATCAGACTCATTCATGTCACAACAGAGTCAGGAATAAACTTTTATATCTTCTTTCTGCTGTCTCAGATCCAACTTTGAATAATGGTTATGTGATAGTCCAGCCATCTCCTTGCTGATCAATTAAATCAATGATTATGTGGTCAAAACAGTCTAATTTTACCAAGATTTATGGAATGAAATGAAACCTTGCAGTTCTCACAGGCAATTCTCATAGGCCCAGACCTAAAAGAGGACTAAACTGTAGAGCAAAAATTTTGTGACACTTGAATGTTTAGTTCTAAAATATAGTTCTTCTGATGCTTCAGGCACTCAAAAACTTGGAAACACTGGCATTTTTAATCATTAAAGTTTCCACAGTGACTAAATTCTTTGGCTATAAATTTTTCTATGCCTGTTTATACTTGTAAGCATCTTAAATAGATTAAATAACAAGAGTAGTACTCTTATTTCACATGTATGCCAAAGAAATAACTAACTCCATTGCAAGTTACATGTCCAAGAAAATCCACACTACAGTATTTCAGTTCTCCAGGAAAGTTTTAGGGTTTAAAACATTAAAATTACAACCAAGAAAATTTCTCATTTGCCATACTCAAGGACAACTGAGTTATACTGAGGAATGATTAAAAAGAACCCCAAAACTTGGATAACACTTGAAAGTAAGTCCAGTGTAATACTGATTTGTATTAATTTATTTTTAGTTTTACTATACCAAAATGCTACAGAAAGACATTATTCGCATTTTATACACAGCGAATTCTACTATATCATAGAATTTATGACCAGATTTCTGTTTTGAGCTTGTCATTGGCTTTAGCCAAGATATGTCACTTTAAAAAATTTGGTTTTCTTCTTTCATTGTCCCTCTCCTTTAAGAAGTGCTTTAAAAAAGTGAACACATTGTCCAGCTGTGGTTACCCAGGATGATAATGAAGACTGTGCTGATCAATATGGTCCCACTGTTCCTCTGTATCTCCACTAGCCTCCTTCAACAGTTCTTGCATTATATTTATATTACTTATGCTGTTTGAGGCAAAGATCATCTTTTCATTACACATGTGAATGATGGTTAACAGAGGGGAAATCTCAAAGTTCTCGGACCCTGAAATTACAAGGAAATCAACCTAAATCAAGTTAATGATGATGAAGAATTGCTGAATGGGATTTGAAATCACTGCAAGTATCACAATCTTATTTTTGGAGTAGTTAAATTTATGCTGTATGGATTTACGCACTTCATCTTTCTGTTTGAATATAATGCGAATTGGGTTGAAATCTAGTTTCTTAAAATTTCTATATAAAGGAAGAATTAAGTAACATATTAGAAAACATTTTTTAGATTTCATTTTCCTTATCCCTGAAAGTGATATTTTGTAATGATTTAAATAAAATTTTAGAATAATTAAGAACTCCTAACCAAATCAAGCAGATCAAAAGTTCGGTTCTTCAAAGAACTTCATGGGTCAAAGTTGTTCCTTTGTTCTAATTTTGAAAAAAAAAAAGTTATTAAGCTTTTCATGAAGAAAGATATTTAAAAATTCTTCACTGAATAAAACATTTCCTTTTACATATGTGCAAAGTGATTTTTTTTTTGTAGTTGCCAAAAACAACTTCAAATGGAAATTTTAAATAAAATGTTTCAATTTAAGTTATGCAATTTCTCCAAGTAGATACCTCAGCAAACTACAAATTAATTTGTTATGCATGTTATTTTTTGCATCAGCTCAGTTTTGGTGGAAAATTCTCCAACCAAATCTTTAGTGAAAGTTTTAAGATACTTAATAAAGTTATCTTATCAAATTTTAAATGTTAAGCTTGTATAGATGTCTGTTGCTGCATTCCTAATGTATCTTAATTTTGCACCTTCAATCTTTTACAGCTTTTATTAAACCTGTATAATAACTATATATAGACTATTCAGGATATCTAAAGGATTACACTAAACCCTGGGTTTGTATTTTTGAATGAGAGGAAACAACAAAACAGTTTCCCAAGTATTTAAAGTAGCCTTTTAAGAATAGTCACAGAGTTACAAAAAAATAAAAGAAACAAACCCCAAACTTGTTTTGCATTCAGGCTTCAGTCTTCAGAACGGTCTCTGGAGCCCTTTGTATCATCAGTGTGTTTGTGTTGGATATCTGTATAGACAGTAATGGCAATAGTGGCAGTGGATTCATGCTTTTATGAAAACTGAAAATCATTCCAGTCAGATGTCTCTTAGCAAATTTAAGAAAAATTACTTTGGAAACTGTCTATTCAGATGTGATTTATATCAGAAGTCTTCCAATGTAGCAAGGAACTTTTGAACAGGAAAGTCACAAGTTACAACAATATCTTACAGACTTGAAACTAAACCAACACTTGAATATGAAAAATCATTGGCAAGAAGGAATATATTTTTCTATGGTACATATTTAAGGATTGAAATTGTTCCTATGAAAAAGAAAAGAAAATATAAAAAAATCCTTGTCATACATATGTATTAAATGTTGGAGAGATGTGGCTCATCTGCTAAACAAAAAACTATAGATTGATGCATCAAAATGTTTTCATGCATCAACCTGAAAATCATTGAGTATTTGTTTATTATATTTTTTTTTCTCTTTTCATTAAAATGTCAACTCCTCCACTTGAAGGTTATCTTGCTCCCTAAAAAGTCTCAAACAAAAAGATAACATGAAATGACTACTACTGCTTTACCATTATATGTATGCAGCATCATAATGAACTTGTAAAATACTGTGAATTTACTAAGTTTACTAAAAGAGTACAGCAGAAACAGAATATTCATGAATTAGAAAGTTCTTTCATAATTTTGGTGCCTGCGAAGCAGCTGTTTCTTTGAGCCTCCTCCTAATTTCAATGTTATACTAGCCTTAGCATATGTCTGTGTAGCAGGAACATCATGGTCTGATTTTCCTTTCAGGGAGGAAAATAAAATAGCACAATACTGAAATCTTAAGTATTATATCATGATACAAATATACTAATGAGAAACATGGTATGATGAAGTTAAGCACATAAGCCTTACAGAGTGGCATGCAAGTAGTATATAGATGTGGTCTGATCAGTTATGCTTTCCTCAAAAGAGCCCCTAAAGTGCCTAAATAAACTTTTCATTCTTCAGTGTCCCCAGGCTTACCTTCTGGACAAGGCTTCAGAAGCCAGAAGTGGATAAAGTTGGTATCACACAGACTCAGGAAAGGTCTATGTCTCAGAGGGAGGAATTCTCTCTCTCTAGTGAAAAGGGAAAGTCTGGGAAAGACATTGAAGTCAGGAAAAATGAGGGCAACTGCAGATATAGTCTCCCTGTATCTCATTCAAATTAAATCCTGGTGAAAAATCAGGAAGCCAACAGAGCAAAACACATCCAGGTTTTTTGGGTTTAGGTAACCAGCCTGACCCTTAAACATCAGCTACTCACTCTGCCCATTGACCATCCAATTGTTCTCCCTACAGGCACAGAGATGAAGCAGAAGGGTTACTGATTATCTTACCCTGTAGCTTGGGCAAAATTTGAAGAGAAGAGATGTTGATTCTCCACAGGGGGAAAATGAGGGTCTCCTAGTAATGGTCCAGGTAGTGAGAAAACAAAGCCATCATCATGGAAATATTTTTTTTAAAGCAGCACCTTAAAAAGAACAAAATAATGAAGAAATAAGACCTTTCCAGCATTCTAGAGAAAGGGAATATATTTACAGGTAAATGTAAGATTGTCAGGCCTATATTTGATATAGACCATATGCTGAAATTACTTATAGGAAGTAATTACTATATAGCCACTCAGAAGCTGAACAGCCTGCCAGCAGGATACAGATTCCAGCCAAAAAGTCAAATCCTTTTGTACAGTCAGACTTTTAGCTCTAGGTACTATGCATTGTAGATATATGTATGTACATATATATTGATATAGACAGAACTACTACCTTGGAAAAGAAGATTATGAAAAGTATATGCTAAAATCTCTATTTTTTAATATATAGAATAGAATTTGATTACATTATTTTCATCAAGGTGATTTTTAACCAGTAACAACAAAAAGTCTTTTATACTGCAAAATTTATTCAGAAGGATGTTGATGGTAAAAACAGCCTAATAAAAATCTTATCACATAGTTATATTGAAGAATGAAGAAAGATAATGTGGGGCTACACAGGTATGGCACATCAAATCACGTTTTCAGCATAAACACAAAACACAACCCCATACTAGCTCCTGTGAAGAAAACCAACTCTACCCCAGTCATAACCAGCATAGAGTGTGAACTTCCTTCCTCAGAGTTCATTTTTTCATTCTATTTGGAAGAGATGATGTTCGCTCACCCTTTTAATTGATATAACTTTCTGCATTCAGGTTAGGATCTTAAATGGATGAAGGTATTTTCTGAAATACATTGAGCATCTACACTTTAGAGAAGGATGAATCTTAGGATATAAGTCTGTTCTACTGAGTTTTGCACTACTCAGCTCAACATTCTGAGTCAACGAAACTACTTAAAGAGTTGAGATACACTATGCAGAATTCTGTACATGGGTTCAAAGTCAAAACACCCAGAACTTATTTGCTGCAGTACTTACCTCCTAGGCATCAGACTTTTTTTGATCCAGGCTTAGCTCACTTTTTTCATTTTACGGTAACTTTTTGCTAGTAAAGCACTCAACATGTCAGTCAGGCATTAATGCAGAAATCAACATTTTGATCATATCTAAATGCCTTTTTAAAGACATAAGTCAATATAGAAATAGAAATTATGGGCTGAAATGCTGTGACAGCACTGTGTACAAGATCAAACAATGCTAGCTGTCCCTTTTGTCTTTATTGCTTAAAAATACAGCAATGTATTTTAACATTTCTACAGTTAGAGCAGATGTTATTTTCCACAAACATCCCTTCAGAGGCAGATGAATTCTGCATTTTCAAAAAACTGCATATCACGGATCTTGATTCAGTCTGTCAAGCACTCCTCTCAGATTTACTATTTATTTGACCTTGAAAATATGGATCCATGATTCCAAAGGTATAACTAAGCATTCAACTCCTCATTGACTGCATACACCTTACTAGCTCCTGAAAGCCAGAAAAACAAATTCCTCTTAACTAAACAAATCATCTTTCCATCTATCTCTTCTTCCCTTTAGGCAGCTCACATGGCTAGAATTCAAGATGATCCATCAAGAAAAGAAAAAAGCCCTAGAATCAGTTTAATGAAAAGAATTCAAAAATGTAATTAATTTTCATTTTCCTAATGACAGTCAGAAGCCAGATTCATGCTGCAAATGAACAGTAGTCAAAAGTTAACCCCAGCACTTCCTATCATTCCAACTGCTGGTTCCTTCAGATGCTTTTCTTCCTCCATTTCATAATAATTTTTCCACTGAGTCTTATTAATCATACAAAATCTCCTGACAAAGTAACCCACCTGTCTTCATCTCTTCAGGAGACAGTTTTCATTTTATATAGAATCGCAGGATACTCTGAGTTGGAAAACACCCACAAGATCATTGAGTCCAACTCTCAAGTGAATGACCCATGTGAGGATCCAACCCGTGGCCCAAACCAGAACCCATGAACAAACCAGAACCATGCATTTCTTCAGTGAACGATAATTGCATATTGCACTGGAAGCTAGAAGGGGTGATTTAACTCAGTAGTGAATGGGGATAAAAGGTAAAATATAAAAATATATAAAATATAAAATTATATAAAATATATTTTTTTTGTACATTCTCAAATGTTTCTATATTCGCAAGTGATTCTAATACGGAAGCCTGGAGAGTCCTCTACAATATGTATTTATTTGTTCTTTATATTATAATCTCTTGATGTAACTGCTTAGGTTCTGGAGATTGATTAGAAAGGGCTGGTAATGTCCAATTATTCCTCTGCTCCAGCATAATGTCCCTCCCACAGAAGACAGTTATCCATGAACTTCTTCAATATGAGTCCTTCCCATGGGATGCAGTTCTTCACAAATCACTCCAGAGTGGGTTCTTTCCATGTGATCACAAATCCTGCCAACAAGCCTGTTCCAGCATGGGCTTCTCTCTCCATGGGTCCACAGGTCCTGCCAGGACCCTGCTCCAGCATGGGCTTTGCACAGAGTCACAGCTTTCTTCCAACATCCATGTGCTCCGTGGGCTGCAGATGGATTCCTGCTCCACTGTGGACCTCCATGGGCTGCAGAGGCACAGCTGTTTCACCATGGTCTGCGCCATGGGCTGCCAGAAGCACATCCTCCTCCTCCTATTTCTCTCACATATTCTCACTCCTCTCCATTTCTCTGGCTGCTGTTCCTGTTGCACAGTAGTTTTTTTCCCCTTCTTAAATACATGATCCTAGAGGTGCTATACCACTATCCCTGATGGGCCCACTCTTGGCCAGCAGCAGGTCCACCTTGGAGCTGATTGACATCAACTCTGCCAGACATGGGGAAGCATCTGGCAGCTCCTCACAGAAACCACCCCTGCAGCCTCTCTTCTACTACCATAACCTTGCCACACAAACTCAAAACAGCAAGGCAGGGGAATAGTTTCATTCAGTAGATTTTTTAATATATATTTTTTTACTAATTATAGACTGATAGTCCCTTTATTGAAATATTCATTTTAAACTAGACAATCCCTCTCTTGAAAGCCTACTTGATTCCATAATCTCAATTTAAATGCAAAGATGGATTTGGGGAAACGGAATTAGCGGTATTACTTGGGAAATAAAATAGTATCATGGATACAAAACTACAAAAAAAGTTCCCCACATTTCTAAATAAATACAATACCAGGAAAATTAAGTACAATTTTGGAGAAATTGTCTCTTCTTAAAATTTTACAGATTCAAAAATAAAGTATGTTCAAGTAATTTTTTTTTAAGTTATTCCAAAACACAGCTAAAACAACAATGCAGGTTTTCATCACACAAAAAAAAATTATCTTACAGTTTGTTTGTTATTTTCTTTTCCCTCTAAGATGGAAAATACATAGGAAGTGGCAACTCTGCCCATTACTTCTGTCTGCTGGTAGTAGAACTTTTTCCAAGACTCATGTGCAAATTCTGATGATAGAGTTATGCCACGCAAAGAGAACCTTAAACTTCTTTAGGTATTTTAATTAAATTAGAAGCAGGGTTATTATTGAACCTATGTTATGGAAGAAAAATAAGCTGCTGCTTTGCTGCCTGAAATTATTCAGTCAATCAGTTTCAGAGCTGAAATCCCTTCTGATTTCCCATTTCCTATACAATGTATGAGAAACTCAAAATTATTCAGGAAGTGTATTAGTATATTGGAAAAGTACTTTAAATTGGCCAAGAGCCCAGAAATCTGCATCCTCTAGAGGTCAAGTCTTCCGGTTCCTAATGAAAAATGCCTGGGAATAGTTTAAGGTTCGATACAATGCAGTACTTTTAAATTATGAAAACACTTCATACAAAAAGAACAACATTATAATTTTATGTTTTACTAATGTTACAGAAGCTATTCAAATACAAGTCTATTAAGGAAGCTAACTTATTCGATAATGGAATAGATGGGTGTGATTCTAAGACTGAAAAAATATTTTACAACTGCTTTATCATTTCACCAGTATTTAATATACACAGTTTGCTGAAAAAGGATTGAGCATAAATGTAAAATTAAGAAAGGCTAATACAGTGTGTACTTGAAAGGAAGACCAGACTGACTACATGTCTCACACTCTCTTTTTAAGTAATATATGGAATCAAATCACCTTAAAAAAATAAATATGTACTACACTTTAATGACAGAAAAAGTGCAAATGAATGTTTCTTATAACACAAGTACGATCTGAAAAAGCATTAACTAAGCCAGCCTGACAATAACATCTCTGCCAAAGTTACTGCTCCTGTGGGCTGTTTTCCCTTGTTTACATAATAGACTTTAAGTGCAAATACACAAAAATATAACATTATTTTTAGCATCACCTGCAAGAAGACACGGGAAGTTATTTACTAACTCAGTGGTCCCAGGTAATACCTCTTGTCTACAGGCATCTTCAGTTGCATAGTATGATGCTGTATATTAAAAAGTGTGTCAGCATGAGGTAATGTGGGAAACATCACCATGCAACCCCTTTTTACGTTTACACTTGGTCCTTCATATGATGTAGGTCAAACAGAATTTTTTGTGCCAGCAAATCATATATATTATTTAAAAAGAAAAGAATATTTTTTTCAATACAGAGTATGTTTGTCTGAAGCGACTAACAAAATTTGAATGACAAAACTATGGTATCTTCTCATGATCTCTCTGAATTGAGACCATTATTGTGTTTCATTTGCATTTCTTCCACAGCCATGTAGTGGTGTTACTGACATTTCTCAGCTTTTTTTTTTTTTAAGAATAGTCATTCCAGAGTATATATCTAATTGCCAAATTTATAGAACATTTGGACAAGACCTAACCTTGAAACTCCAATCTGATCCTGAATTTAAAAATAATGATTGAGTATAAGGTAGACAGATCTATTTAACTCACTTATACAAAGAAGAAACTATTTAATATTCATTGTATAAAGTTCTTACTGAGAGAAAATTATTTTTCCTGCTATCTTGATGACAAGTGGAAATAGTGATGTATAATTTTTGTGATAAGCACATATAAAGATCAGAAAGTAAAAGATTTTATTTGGGTTATTCAGTACCAGAGCAAGAAACTGCACAATGAAGCTGTACAGCTCTCATCTCTCATCATCATTAGATTTTAAATTATAGTCAAAAGAGTGATAGAATGGCTGCTGATGGCACAAATTATTTAATGGATAATAGTCAAGACGCGCTATATATATATGAAATAGCACTATCAGGTTGACTGACTGTATCATGCTCATTGGCTAAGTTTCAAGCAGTGTCATAGGGTAGGACTGATACACATTAACATGATCAGCGACATCACATACGGTGTGACTAATGAAGAGTATGTTTCACTGTGAGCGATTGTCCATAATTAGGTGAGATTATGTTTTCCATGACACTTGCTCTTTAAAAGGTTGTATTTATGATAAAATATTCTAAATATTCTCGCTGGTTTATTTTCAAATACTCCAATGTCAACTAATCAGTAATTTTATTTATGGTAAAGGACCTTTTTTTCCTTTCTGGATTCTTTTTTTAATCTACTTTCATTTTTTCCATTTTGTTTCGGAGGAAAACCACCAATTTAGGCATCAAACAAGCTAGTCAAAGAGAAGAAAGTCTTGCCATGTTTGAGTAGCTTGACTGAAATATAGGTAAATTGGAATTGCGATGGTACTCTTTCTGAGTAATTCCACCAGTAGGTAGTTTCAGAAACAATTAAAAAAGAGGTCTTAAAATATTCAGTGCAAAATAACGCATTTTAACATTATTGTTTTTCTCAGCTCTTCCTTTTCAGTATTTTATCACGCTATAGAGCTGTCTAAAGGTTCACAAAAGTTTATAATCACATCCTAGACCTAGTACTTGCCTGAAGAGACTGCAGACAAATTCTGAGGTTATACACAAGGCATGGTATGATTTTTCTAAGGCCATATTCCAGCCAAGAGTGAAATCTGCATTAAAGAGTTGCATCTCTCAAAACTAAATCAATTTTCTTATATAATGTGCTCTGTAATACCTCCTAGAAATAGAAATTATTGTCTTTAAACAACAGCAACACCAGTCAGGAATTTTGTACTGGTTTCTCAAGATAGGCGGTAACTAAAGGGGAAAGAAAGAAGCAGACATGATGAGAGAAGCAAAATAATTGCAAAGAAGGGCCCTGAACAAATGAAGAAGAAAGGAAAAGAAGGTAAAAACTATCTCATATCAGTGAAAGAGACAGGTTTAGCCTACACACCTTTTTATTTATTTTTTTTTTAGTAGGTTAGACTAACACAATAACTAACACTCAAATAATTGCTTCAGGGCTATATTTGCAATTAAAAAGTGTCTTTTTTTTTTAATTAAATTATTTCAGGCAAATAAACATTCTCCTAAAATAATATGGGCTTTCTTGTGCCAGTTCTAATTTGAAAAGATGGCTTCGAAAATTGTGGAAAATGGTCATAAAGAAGAAAAAAGTCTTCAGTAAAGCCCTTGGGACTTTGGAGAGATAATTTTAGTCTTACAAAGTGATAAGAATAATGAGAAAGGATGACAAAAAAAGCCATCTGAAATCAGATCTTAGGGGATTGTAAACCAGAATGTATTCTATTTTAATATTGCCTTAAGGTTTATACCTAGAATGTTCATGTTTAGTACAAAATTGAAATTTAAAACTGCACAATAAAAATTATCAAACCTCTGTTGGTTATCATAAAAAAAAGAGTTTGAATTTTGGTGTTATCTGTCTTTTCAGTATGAACACTTTATTTTAAAAAGTGATCATGCTGATTATCATCAATTAGGATTATCATCAATTCTGGATTAAAATTTTTGGGGTTATTTTCTTATCTGAGAAATATTTTGAATCAATTTAAGTTTATTTGTGAATAGTAGAAACTAAATAAAGGCTAAATTTACAATACAAATAAGATATAACATCCTTTCATCATTATAATGATGATTTATTTAGAAATCTATTTTTAGTATTACTGTATCAAAGTCCTCTATCAAGGCTGACATGAAATTTTACTTGGAGTTAACAGAATTTCCAGCTAATGTCTGGAAATCAGCTAGTGAACATTTATGCTCAGGTCACACATATTAACTGAGAGCTGAAGAGTAAAACAAGTAAATCCAATCTGATCATCTGAAAAAAATGACTAACTTTGTTCTTAGATGAGAGATGCTTGAAATGAAAATTAAACATACATTCATGCAACCAATTTACAAGGTGAAGAACATAATTGATATTTCTATTTACAAGAGAAACCTCTTTTCTTCTTTAGGAGTTTAAAATAATTAACAATTTTTTTCCTGATGAAAACAAGATTAAAAATATAAATTAAATTTAGAGATGAATTATATATATCTATGTTTTGCAGTTAGGCTAGTGGAAGTGAAAAATAATTCTGCACAATCTTACTGAAATCCTACTTCTATATTGATATAAGAAATCTACTTTTTAATGCAAATTGGAATTTATACAGTGCTAAATTATGCATGACAAAATTACAGAATTGAAAATTTATACAGATTACAAAAGTAATTTCTGTTTCAGCCCTGATGCCTTCATCACGGAGTATGAAAGCCATAAAAATTGCTCACACAACAAAAAGATAAATCTACTGAAACAAAGCTTGTTTTAAGAGAAGACACCTTTAAAAATATTCTTATCTTTCTAACATTCCTCTCAACTTTAAAGCAACAGATCCAATTCTGCCTTCATTTTATCTGATGAAGTCATTATATTAAAGATACTGTAATTGTTATAATTTTACAAACAGGACAGGCCTGTTAGCCAGTCTTTCAAATGTGATATTTTAGAAAATACAGCAATATCCGTGGGAAACAAATGCCGAGGTACAAGACTTCATCATTTATCTAATGCAGCTAGTGTGATTCTATATAGACATTAAACTTGTTTACAATTAGGAATTATGTTTGGTTTTCATTCATAGAGTTATGGACATAAAAGAGGCTACTCCATCAGTGTTCGAGGTTGGACTACATTTTTGAATCATTTTGCAAACATCTTTGCCTTGATGTCTGTTGATTTGTGATGTGAACTGGATTCCTTATGAATAAAATGAAACTGGAGGACATACTGCAGGAGTCCACTTAATTGAGTGTACATGCAAAAGGGCTTTTCAGCTAAAACTAAATTTACAAACCCTTAAATGCTTTTGTTACAAATTCAAGGAACAACATTCAACTTATGTGGAAGAAAGCCCTGATTTCTGGTTCAAATCTGAATTTTTTTCCATTAAAATAATTTAACTTTTCATGGAAAATCAGGTAAATCAAACATTATTCAGAGTCTTTGCAATGAAGGAATAATAAAGAGGGAAAATGAAGAGGCTTTGTACTTTAATTCAAACCAAGCAAGAACTGGGTTCTGAAACATGTTGTTCTGAATATTTAATTACTGATATGAAGTGCAAACACTTCAAAGGTGGGACTTTTGCTCGGTGATCATGAAACTCCATTAGAAAGGACATATTAAATCTCCTTGTAAATAAGTAGAAATTAAGATCAGTTTTTTACTACAGTGTGGTTTTGTGCAAAGATCCAAAATTTAATCCTAAAACTTATTTTTATGGCTAGAGTTTCTTTAAAATTCTACCCATAATTATGCCGTTCTTTGCAGACAGCATAAGTTACATACTCATCTGTCCTGTGTGCATGGGGGAGGGAGGAATGTGGAACTTCCTTTGGGTTACTATTGGGTACTTAGGAACACGGTTTCCTGGTGGACTTGGCAGTGCTGGATTAACAATTAGACTTGATGATCTTGAAGGTCTTTCTCAAATGAAATGATTCTATAATCCCACAGTTCTGCCAGTCCCCATATAGAAAAGTAGTCTGCAGCACCAGCTGATTGGAAATCAAATGCTACTCTGTGTCTGTGTCTGCCTGAGCATTTTATTTCAGATCAGGAGAGAACTCTTGAACTGAATGAAGTTTTCCTACTCTGGCTCTCTGGTTCACATCACAGAACTGAAAGCATATAAACAGGTTTCCTTTCAGAGGAAACTATACTGGAAGATACATTACAGAAATGAACTTAATGTGCTTCAGCTGCTGGTAAATCCAACGGATTAGGCTAGGTTATACTAGGTCTACTCTGAAGTAAAATCCGCAACAGGCCCTGTGGATTTTGGATCCTTAACACTAACTGTTTCGCTCTACAGCTTTGCTCCTATTACTCCACAATATTTATTATAAGGATGCAACCAGACTCACAAATATCCCATTTTTTCATTCTTATAAACAATGCCTCATCTCTACCATCTACTATCAGAATTTCTTGAGGCTTTTAGTTTCTAATTATCATTGAATACTAAAATTCAAGTTTACACATTATAGATATAGCAAACAAAAATAAATGTACACTGACACCACATAAACACACAGTTTTGCTCTTGATATTAAATTTAAGGGATTACCAGCTTTTCCACAGCCAGAAATCTCCAGTCTTTCAATTACTTTTCCTTTTGAAAGCTTAATCAACACCTTTTTTTGCTACTTCTAGTTAGACTTCAAAAAGAAATAAATTAAACCCATGAAAAGATAATGTTTTCAGGATGCTAAAGAATATAGAGGTCATGATGAAGTAGCATCTGAGCAAAGAGGTGGCACAGCCATAAAACAGGTGGCACTATAAGTAGAACATTTTAGTTTACTTTTTGTAAATGAATGTAAATAACAGCTCCAATTTCAACATTCTTAAGTGCTTTCTGCCTGTTTGAAAGCCTTTATTTAACATTTTTCAAAAGCAACTTTTTGCCCTCAAGGTTTTATGCATACAGGATGCTCTCTGAAATTGCATGAGAATACTCTTTCCCCTCTGGAAGCCTGGTTTGTTACAGTGATACAAATGCAAAGCCATTTCCATCCTGATTGAATTTTAACACTGATAACTCTTGCTTATTTTACACTCTAGGACAGCAGTTTTATTTTATAATTGTGTTCTTAATGATGAATTGGACAATTACTTCCTGAGCAATTTGTTTCAATATAGTCCTGATTCAGTTCCAGAAAAACAAGGTCAAGCGCTAACCCTCAAATGATGAAAAGAAACAGCTGAGGATGAAAGTCCATTTGAAAGCACAGACCTTAGGCTAACATAGCCATTTGTCCTCAAAGAAGTTTTATGGGTTTGAAAATTGCTGTGTAACAGTGTCTAGTTGCTTGTAAATCCAAGCCTCAGAGACAAGGCGTGTCAAAGGAAAAGAATTTCCAGTATGGGGACAATAAGTAGATGTCAGCCTATGCAGTTTTTTTTCCCCCCTCAAATATATTTCTGAAAGAAGATAAATCCTTTGAAGTGTAGGCTGATTTGAAAATTTAAGCTGTCAAAGTTCAGACTGTTACTTAATTTTGCAAACCTCGCTGTTCCATAACTTCAAACACTTTGATCTTTTTTAGCTGCTTTGCACTGGGACTTTGAGCTTCTAGTTCTTTTTATATAACTAAAATGTCATATAAAAGTGCATGATTAAAAAACCATTTTTCTAATTGCATACATTCAAAAGTATAGGAAAGGTCTACATTTCCACAATGTAACATTTCGCCCACTTTTTTAATATGTAGGTGTTTGTGCTCTGAATTCCACCCTTTATAAGAGTTCTTCACACTACCTAAGAAAACTACATTCATGTCTGCTCTTTCAGACAAATTGGTGTCCTGGCCATTATGGTCATTATATGTCCCATAGCATATTTTCAGCTGGATGCTCTGTACTTCATGTATTCAAATAAAATGTTCCTAATTACATTGTGGCCCTTATTATTAACTCTTTGCATAATTTTCTAATAGTGAAGGGAATATTTTGCCACTAAAGCAGTTGTGTATTACTGCTATGTTGTTGTGCACAATTAAACATCTGTTGCCTAAGGAATGTTGCAAAGGTGACTGCATTTTATTATGCTCAGTGAATACATTTTATTGTATACACCTACAATAAGGACAGCCATGAGACAAATTGTGTTCATCATGTATGTCTCCTAACCTTCATCACTCTGCCCACTGATCCATCTCCTTAGAGCTATGTCTACTTCATATGAACTTTCTAACAAGCCTCATAAAAGTCTTTTGGAGAGGCATTCCTGGGCACAAAAACTTCCTCTCCACAGTTTCATGTGAGAAGAATACTAAATAGACAGAATTTAGATGATTTTCAATATACTTTCTGCAATTACACTAAACCAAAAATGCACATACTCAAAACAAACAAAAGACCCCCTCCATATAACCAAACACAGAATGATGACCTAAATCAAATAATTTGTAGCTTTTTCTGGCTGAAACATTTCTTCCCTTTCTGATTGTTGTCTGGGAGAAACATTTCATATGACATGAAAAATCTAAACAAGTGCAAATATGCTTGAATTTTCCATGAAGACAAAAAAAACACATACAGACTTTTGTAGGAGGAGCAATCTCTCCTTCATTCAATAACATACCAATTTTGTCCTCTTAGTGACAAATTGTTATCAACTCTTAGTTGATAATCCAAGGCTATGCAAAAGAGAGAATTAAAATCAAGGATTCTCGGGGAGGCATCTTCACTACTCATTCTACAGGACATGGACTAGAGAGCAGAATGAAAATGAAAAGAATTTAATAATAAATGAATTTGTTCTAAGGCTATTACTATCATATATGCAATAGAAAATATATTCATTGAGAGTAATAAATGCCCTCAACTGAGCTTCACAGACAGAGCTTTCCATTTGAAAGAAAAAAAATCCTTCATATATAAAATATATACATAGTCATTAAAATAGCTAGTATTTTTCTACAGATCAGTAAAATCATTTTGAAGATACAGTTTGACTATTCTTTAACAGAAGATGCAATGATATTTAAATTTACTTTTTCCTAGATGAGGACTCACCTCCTCCTGGAGTTAGTAGATAAAACCATATATAAATATACATTACAACAATTTTGTGAGTATAATTTCTGTTCAGGAAAAATTTAGAAAAATTCCCTGTCTGACCATCCAGAAGCTACTCTGGCAGTCACATCTGCACCACCTGAGCTGGGACCGAGACCCTTTAGCAGAGGGTGGCTCCAGTGTGACAACTGGTGCCCCGCTTGACTCCCTACACACCCCCCACACACAGTCAGACAAGGTTTCCTTTCCAGCTCGACCCCAGGTTTCCCATAGCAGAGTCTCTGACGTAAAATAAGGTAATTAAATTAAAATAATTCAATCATAGTGCAACAACAACATAGCAGCTCAAGGTAGTGTCTCCGAGGAGGGACCCCAAAGAAAGGCACCCCTGGACTTTTATCCACTGACAGTCTAAGCTCAGTAAAGTCTGGGATTCTCAGCTCCTGCCATGTCTCTGAATGTGCAGTTCCCTGCTGGGCCACAGGTCCCTGTGACGTTTGTTCTGCAAAGGGTCAGCAGTTCATGGCCTCTTGCCTAGGGCTTCAGCCACCCAGAGCTCAATCTACAGCTGGCACTGCCACTGTACAGACAGCTACCTGTACTAAAATATATTACTCAACAATCTTAGAGTAAATTTTTATCTATCTTTATAACTCAAATGTTTAGTTTTCATCTCCAATTTCCTGTAGATTCTTGGCAACAAAGCTTACAGAAACTCATAAATATTATTGAGGATCTTTAAGTCTTGTTGAAGTCTTGATCAAGAGTCCTGAGGCATCAGTTTGGCTGGCAAAGCCATCTGGACAGTGTCCCAAATGAATTATATTTCACCAGTCAACCTGTGTGGTGTTTAAAAAAATGATGTTTACAAATAAATGGGCTAAAATAAAAAATCTAACTCCTCCCCTAAACAGTAATATTTTTTTAATCTATTAAATATTTTCCAAGTCATGTATTTCCTTTCTTTGCAAAATGTGTCAAGACTGGAATACATGACAGTGTGAGTTATCAGTTGGACTGGTAGTTGACTGATGTAAGCCCTTGTGCTCTATGTCACTGTATGTAACTCTCTTGTATGTAAGAGAGTATGTAACTCTCTTCATGAGAGTTCCAGTACGTTGAGAATGAAGGAGGCTTACTGAATTATATATGCAAATGAGTAACATAATCAGCACAGCACTTGATTTAATTTCTTATTAACTCTTCTTACTAAAGACTGTCCCCAAACTCTCACTTTTGATGTGTTGCATAATTTTGCACTGAAAATACTTACTACTCTGTTAAGGGGCAATATATCACTCAGAAGAGTCACTCTGGATTGTGAGAGATATACTGTGTGAAAGAATTTTAGGAGTGTTGGGAGATGTGATAGGTGAAATTCATGCACAACTAATCTTTCATAAGGAGACATCAGAAGACGGTGTCTATTGTAAAGGAGTTTCTACGTTCAACAAGTGTTGGTCTTCCCAAGTTAGCTGTGTCAAGGACTGAAACAATAGGTTACACTGATGGAATTCATTGATGTTCAGGAACCCAAAAAAGTATGTCTGCCATCCATGCTGTTATAGGCATTTACGGGGTCTTTTGCACATAATTAGTCTAGCATTCTAGACCCAAGTGTGAACTTTTGCCTCTCTAGTAAATGTTCTGTCTCCTGAGAAGAGTGCTAACTAGGCCTGTAAGACTCCTGGAAAAAATGGAGTATGCTATATAAGTGAAATAATAATAACACAGAAACCACATTATTTGATTATGGCTTCTAATTTAGATCTCACTCCCTCAAAATATTTTCCTTGATGTAAGGAAAACAAGGTTATTATCTGAATCATAATAAATTATTTTCTCTTTTTCTATAAACATTTTTAAGACTGTAGTTTTTCTTTTTGATTCCAAAGCTTTCTTTGTTGGTTTCTTTTCTTTTTTTGGTTGCTGTTTTTGTTGTTTTTTTTTAAAAAAGAAACTTAGTTATTATGGTAACAAAAGACATGACTAAAGGAACAGAAATATTGGAAGATGGAAGGACTTACCAGTAAGACCCTTCTAAGAACTCTTCCTCCAATAACACTGAAATCTACTCACTATTTTATTTACTAAGCTTCTGATCTGCACATAAATCACATATGAGCTTAGTAGTTCAAGAGCTGGCTCGTTTATGAAAACAGGCATAATAAAATTAAATCAAAACCACACATTAAGACACTACAACTTTTTCATAAATCTGGGATGTTGATTTAAACAAAACACAGTTAATTTCATAAGTAAAACTCTGCAAGTACAATACGATATTGTATTTTGTGATATTACATTAATCAGTCTAAAATAATTCATAAAAAATTTTCATCCACCAGTAAATACTGCTCAGCTCAAGAATTTTAGGACAAAGGAGAATATTTCAATTAAGCAGAAATGTCTCACTTATCCTCACAATTGCTAATAAGACATGAGACAAGCATACTGTTGAGAAGGCTAAAGTGCCTGTTATGAAGAACTTATCTGTACTTAAATATAAGAGCTATTCATAGGCTGATAGAAAGCAGAGATATCTGTAGGAGGCAAATCAACCATAGGAAGCAGCAACTTACAGGTTAGGATCCTCTTTCATGAAGTTCTGCAAATGTGTGCTTATTGCAAATATAAGAAAACCTAAAGAAGCCAGTGGAAACATTTACTGCATAAAAATTTAAACAACTTGAGCCCTGCTACAGATAAAAGGCTTTTCTCCCTAAAGGTATGAGCTCTTTCATGTTTATAAACACAGCATTAAAGTAAAAACAAAACCAACCAGAATGCACTTTAATTATTTTTGGCCACATAAATTATGTGTCTAGTTTTGCTCATATGAGCATCTCTTTGACTTTAAAAGTACTGTAGTTAAAATATGTGTATAAATTTAATTTTTACCCCATTATATTTTATTGTTAATTTGAGTGTAGTCAAATAGAGAATCACTAAATCTGAAGGACTACATCCCAGTTGAAATCAAAAGAGGCTGTACATTATGCACACAATGAAGAATTAATATTGAATAAATAAATGGATGATGAAAATGAGAATTCAGAACTTAGAAGATGCAAGAATCAGTAAATACTTTTTTTGTTCATTGTTTCATTTTGCTTTACTGTGTGTAATGCAATATACTGATGTACTTTGACCTTCTCTCTAATGTGTCAGTGTGCTCTATCTGGACCACCTTTATTATCCATCTGTTACCTTATATTATCTAAACATATTTTATTGATTTGCAATAAGAGTATATCCTCATACTGACTTTTTCCTACTCTGCTGTATTACCTCTGAATTTTTTTACATTTAGAAAACAGAGAACTTCTTAAATTAACCATAGAAATATAAAAATAGAATTAATGTCAGGCTATTAAAATAAAAATGAAAATTTCTGGATAGAAAATTTACAATTATTTTTTTCCAAAATATTGATGCAAAATTTTATAAGGTGAAATCTTTCCATTTAAATTAATCTTTTATTAGATAATACATTGTATTCCTTGGAATTCTTGATACTATTATTGTAACTTCACATTCATTCCTATACAATTTCTTCCTAAAATGTTTTGAACAGCAGGTCCATTATATCTTTATAAACATTTGCTTTACTCTAGGGAGCAGTGAAATTATATCTACATTTTAAAATTAGAGCTTAGTCATGTATACAATATTCACATGGCACATATATGTTTTTCTTCTATACCTATAGTAAGGTACATTTTTGTGTGTGTATTTGAATCTTAACCCTTCTAATGAGTCCCTTAAAATGCTTAATATCCCTATGGCTCAGTCTTCTAGGGGAAAAGGATCTGTTACTCATAATGTTTTCTATGTCTGTATTTCTTTTTTTACAAGTGTAAGAATAAAAAAAAAAATCCTCTGAACTTCTTTTATATGTTAGGGGTTTTTTCCACTACTAGGGTCCTCAGCACATTGATTTTAACTAGTGAATATAGTTGTTCTCAGAATAGAGTTGCCTAAAAACAGAAGAGTAATGAGTTTATACTTATGATAGTCCTGAATACAATGGAATAATCACAAAGACTAAATTAATAATGTTTCCATATACGTACGTATAGCCATAAAACAGGTTTGTTTTTTGAAATTTTTACTAAAATTATTTTTCCACAACATAAGTCTACTGTGCATGGATATCTACTGTGTTTGAAGGCATTTTAAAAATAAATAAGCATTTTTTCCACTTCTGTGTTTGAAGGCAAACAAAATTATAACAATGTGTTTCATTCACATAAAGGATATATAAAGAGAAAGACATGAAAGCACTAAAATGAACTAAAAAAAAATTTTTCCATTAGTAAAATAAACATAGCTTATAAAACATAATTATAAATCTACCGTACTCTTATCTCTGATGCTGGTGTGTGCAACAAACCAGAAATTCAATGAAAGATTTTATTATTGTACACTGCTTAGTTTAAACAGGGCATGGCATAAAATGTTCCCCAAATACTATCACCACATTTTTGTACCTCAATATTTGAAATTTTATTTAATTTCATATTTAATTTGGCCTAAAGCAGGTAAAAAAGGATTAAAGCTGTGGGGAAAAAAACCAATCCGTTCTTCCTGTCACCAAATAGTTGTTTTCCTGTGCAGTGTGAATGACCACAGGGAAGAAAAAACAATTTAGATTTTGTGATAAAACCATGATGACAGACACAATTTAAATGGGAAAAGGACAAAAGATTTCTGAAAGGGTTGCATTTGTTCAGGAAGATACTCAAAACTAGCATTATGTGGCCACATATTGCTTTACGATGTTACTTTTCCACAATCAGTGTCAATTAGAGGAAATACCAGCCTGTTGAGGAGTGATTTCAAACCAGGTTAGTAGAAACTGAACTGACATCAGCAGCAAGTGAAAACTGACTCCCATGTCTGATGTAGTTCCTGGAACTTATAAGGTTATCTTAGAATCATAGAAATATAGAATGGTTTCAGTTGGAAAGGAACCTTAAAGATTGTTTCGTTTCAACCACCTGCCATGGACAGGGACACCTTCTACTAGACCAGCTTGCTCAAAGCCCCATCCAACATGGCCTTGAACACTTCCAGGTATGGGGAATCTGCAGCTTCTCTGACCAATCTGTTCCAGTGCCTCACCATCCTCATCATAAATAATTTCTTCCTGATATCTCATATAAACCTACCTTAAAAGTCATTCAGCTTGAAGCCATTCTCCCTTGTCCTATCACTACATGCCCTTATGAAAAGTCCTTCTCCAGGTTTCCTATAGGCTCCCTTCAGGTGCTGGAAGCCTGTTGTAATTTCAGAAATAATGATGCATGTAAAGCATGACTCTTCAAGACAGTAAGGTTTCTTGATTAATTAGAATGATTCTAATTATGCTTAGAAATAAGGAAATAGAAATCTGAGAGCTTTTTCTAAATCTATTGTGTACAGTATAGCAATTGACAAGAAAAGAAAGTTCTTAATTGATTTTTTGAGTCAAGGTAATAATCTGTTCTCTGCAGGCAGGTTCTCACTCCTGAAGCATAACAAAAAAAAAAAAAAATCAAATCCCTGATGTGCCATAATTAAAAAAAACCCTAAAAAGTTGCAAAGAGACTTCCTTTTCCAGATTTAAAATGTAGTAACTTCAGTATCATTTATGTGTTTGCAGATAATTTAGAATAACTATTAAGCTTCTGTAGCTCATCAGGGACTTATGTTAAGGCTATTTAATGGAAATTATTATTATGAAGCATTCAACAACATTTTACTTGTGCCTGCTACTCTTGTGATTTTTCCCATTCTCCTTCTAAACTAAACAACAACAAATAACCCCTGAACATTATGTCTTATTCAATACAGCATAAGGTTCAAAAAGTTGCACCAGCTGTCCATTTCCTCATTTCCATAGCCTGTTCTGAAAACTGCTAAAGTATGCTGAGGAAAAAAGCACCTGAAATGTTAATGTACCCATTTCAGAGTCTTAAAGAACTACAGCAACACTTAGACACTAAACTTTCTTTCATCTTAACAGCCATCTAGACACCTTTGCTGCACTACCCTCTAGTGTAGTCAAAGGCAGCATTTATAACACCAACACCAGGCCACCTGTATCATGAAAGGCAGTAGCCTTTCACTACCTAATACTGGAAAATGAAAAACAAAACAAAACAAAGCAAGACAACAGCAAAAAAACCCTTTAGAGTATCATTCAGAAAACTGAAAATTCTTATCTATTTCCTATTTTCCTAAATTTTTCTATTGTTAAAATTCATATTTTAAGTATAACTGGTTAGAAAAACAGTACTTTAATGCCATTTGTGTGTTGTACAATTACTCAAGTCTCTTTGTTAGGACAGTCTAACCCTGCCATCGTGATCAATCATCATATTAACAAGCAATAGGTTTTTGTGCAGGGAAGGTAGTGTAAATATCTGACTTTGTAACTCAGTGTCCTTACAAAATTGCAAACTGTTTTGGGGGCTTTGAATGGCTGATTCTCATTATCTGAGTGGTAAGTCATATACACACATGAATCAGATGAAGATGCTAAGAGCTTTTTTGACTTTCACAGGAATTTACAGATCACTTTTTTGAGCCTAAGTCCATACCATCACTGTCCATAAGGGAAGTTCTGGATGTTATTTCAGAAAATGTCATAGCTGGTCCCATGCTTTGAGATGCATACTCATGCATTAAGGCTCCTGGAAAAAGTAAAGACTTGACACTGTCTGTAAATCCCGATTAAAGAACTTTCTCTTATCTGCATCTCTGATCACCACTGTGAAAGACAGAGGCTGTTGCAGTAGATTCTGTACTTAAGCCTAAGCTTAAAAATTTATCTGCTGTCTTCTTCAGTTTGGCCCTCCTCATTCAGATCCTGTCTGAGTGCTTCACTAGATCATTCAACTGTTCTTAACAAACACATTAATATCATGAATACTCTTCAAGGAGATTAAACCCGTTTTTTCTGGCCCTTTTCTCTTTCAGATATCTTCTTTCTTTATAGACTGATGGTATTATACATTAGTCTTATTCACAGGCAAAAAGTGAAATGATGCGCTGTTCACTTTCCTGACATATACTAGAGAAGTGGCTTTTACTGCATGTTCTCTTGAGTAATGTAATAGAAGTCCACTTTTGGGTTAACCTGTTCCAATTTGCCCTCAGAGCCTATAGATGTATTCCTGCCATTTGTATCTATAGCCTATCCATCTTTATCTTTTAAATAAAATATAAAATATAACTTGTTTAATTTAGCTGAAGGTAAATTTAATGATGCAAAATTATTGACTTGAGAATTTAAATTTAAATGTTCTCATCAGAGAACAGGTACAAGCTTTTTAGCAAAATTCTTCCTACAGGTTTAGAACATGATAAATGGAGTGGAGTGTTCCAATCATATTTTATGTGGATAATAATTCTCTGTGATCAGTTTCCTCTCATTTGCCTGTCTTCCCAATATGTGCATCCTGACTACTCCTTTTCTTGAATCTTTTGCTTAGATTCTTCATCTTCTCTGGGGCATTTGGTTTCAGTGCTATTAAAATTTATGGACTACAGAAAATTATTTCAGACTACATCCTTTCCTCAGTTTGTACAACGATGTGCACGAATATACATCCAAATGATTTATACTGAAAGGTTTCCTAAAATATCTGATTATGTTTGCTACCCAGAAACAGTCTCCCATTAACTTTTAAGAGAGGTTTCTGTTGAAGGTGTGACTATAATGTAACATTTGCTCCACTATAGTCAAATTTACAATATTAAAAAGAAAATAATTTCTTATGGTAACATAGCTAAGGAGAGAAAGAAGAAAGAGAAGTCAGAAGATACAGATTTACTAAATTGGAGTACTTTAATGTTCATTATTAATGAGGAAGAAGAAACCTAAATATGTATCTAAAGTGATCATTAATAAAATTTTATAATTCCATAAAAAATGTAGGTCTTTAAAAGCTCACTCATCCAGTATCTGATGTATTTTATATTAAAAATATTTCTACACACTTGGGAGCTGAAGAATATTTTGCTTACCATTATGGTCAGATAAATTAAAGAAATCACAAGGATTTATATTTTCTGTCACTCAAAGACAGCAAACCATCTGGAGTAGGATACTTACATGAATCAGGGAATTAGGTATATAACTAAGGAACTTGTTTTCTTCTACTTTGTTCTGACATTGACCTTCAAAGTAAGTGCAGCCCATTCCACAGGAGAATCATCCGCTAATTTTATAAGGCTACACCCTATTCCACCCTATTTCATTGTTAAGCCATTAACGAAAAATACTCAATAAAACTAGAAGACATCTTCAGAATATATTATCTCCTCATTTGGTACTATAACAATGCTATTTAAACTTTGTAATTACTTGTGGATTTGTCTTTTCTTGGCTACATTTAAGCTGTACATTAACCCATTTATAAAAGGACTCTTTCTTGGGGACCCTGGGCACATGGCTCCTCACAAAATTAGTTTTGCAAAGTTATAAACATCTTGCCTGTGCACGAACTGGTGTCTTTGTGAGTACCTGTAATCCTGCCAGGAGTAGGAAAAAAAATCTGTCAGGAATGTCCATAAGTATCTCTGCAAAGCAAGAACTTCTACCTGCATTAACCAATAAAGCATTCACCCACTTGTCTTAGGCCAGTTATAAAGAATTCAATTTACCATTTGGCTTCAGATTTTGATATTCAATCACAGCTTCATTACATGAATTATTAATGCATTAAATCTCTTGATATATATATAAAGGGCTCTGCCAAAAAATGAAAGTAACATTGCTAGAAGGCTACAGAAAAAAACATTAGGAGTGCAGGAGTTTAATGGGAAAATTCTAGTACAAGTGGATAATAAGTTCATTTTTTAAACACAAAATTATTCTGATTACTGATTCAAAATATAAGACAAACAACAGATACAATAACATTCAGCAGAACATTCCCTGTAGACTGAGATTCTCATTGGGAGTGTTTTGTCCCCACATCACTGCAAGAGAAAGACAGTGCAAAACAACAAGTTACTTATGAACAACAGGCCAGGCTTTGCTTCAAAAGTTATTTTACTTGAATGAATAGCAGAATTATCCATGATACGGGAATTACTTGAAATCAGAGTTGACATTTAATAAATTCTTTAGGTGATCAAGTGTTCACTAGCTCACTAGTTACACTTCCTCATAGCTTTTAGAAAAGACTTGAAACATTATAACTTTGTTCAGAGCTACTCCAGTTATGCCAGTTTTATACTATCTTTTTAAATTCCCTTTCTCCATTTTCTTTTAAAGATTTATCATTTCTTCTAACACCTGGTCAATTTTTAAGTATTCTTTCTATTACCAAGTATACTCAATAGTCAGTCTGATTGGATGTTCAGAGAATAAAGTCAATTTTTTTGTCTTTATTTAACGCTGAACAACATTAGCTTACTTCATGAACTGGATAGCTGATATATTTTATTTTTCATGCGTAAGAATAGCCCAAAATACAATTTATCTTTGATATAGTTTGCTGTTTTTTTCTTGATGTGTGTTGAGAGAGTGTTTTGGTTTGTTTTTTACTTTTTTTACCTCCCTATATTGGACAGTGTGGTTGCCCAAACACAAGTATTTTCGGTTCAATTCCATTTAGCTTCCAGTGCCTTAAAAGTACACGTATACTCTGTTAATGCCTGGTTCTCAGTCTTGTTCTTCTTATTGCTTGCTACTACAAAAGATGTTTTATGACAGATTAAGGGAACCTTTTTCCTCTTCACGTACGTGGAAGCTTTAAAGTTTCACTTTTGAAGCTGCAGCTTTTTCCTTGATCTTGGACACTTTGGCAGGTGCTTTCATACTTTTTATCAAGTCAACCTTCAAATTACCTTTCACTTCAAAGTTTTGAAACTTTTATAGAGAAAGAAGGCAGCCCACTTTTGAAATTTTCTGAGGACAGAAAGCAGGAGTAAAATCATTAAAAATATTGTCACTGGGAATCTCAAAGGCAGATATTATTCAATGGCATCAAGCAAATGCTACATTTGTTTCAGAAGATGAATGATGATCAAACATCAAAAGATTTTCTGAAGATAAAACCCTCTCACTCTTCAAAAGATACTTTTTTTAAAATTCAAACTTCTACAGCATAACAAATGATCCAAAAATGAAAGCTCTCAGATTTTAAAAACATTTATAATCTGAAGTATTCCTGAATTAGTTCCTTGTGCCATTCCAATGGACATGGTTTAGACGGAGTATATATTTTCCAGGACACATCCAAAACAAGTGTTTTTAAGAATTTTTAGTTCATTAAGCAACTATGTGACTCTGTGTTACTGTATCATTCTGTTCTCCAAATCAAGATTGTTTCACAGTACGAACATGAGCAGAAGTCTGTGTAATAACAGTTTTTTATCATCAGAGTTTCATCACCAAGTTGTGTGAATTCCTAGAATAAAGATACCAGGTTATTTTTACAACATTTATTTCATGTAAAACATGTTTGCTCCTCAAGTTTTCATTAACTTAATATCTTATAGTCATGTCATATCTTTGTGTGTCATCACTTACAGTGCAGTAGAGATCATTCCCCTCAACACATTTAAAATTTTGGCATAATGTGTGTATATTTTGTAATCTCACTCTTCCATTTGAATCCAGAAATGCTTACAACATGTAAGTCTGAGCAGGAATAACCAAGAGAGAAAAATGATAAACAACTGAAACAACAAGTGAGTGAAAGAAGGATAAAGAAGCTGAGATAACCTTCAGACCATGCTCAAAGACTCCTTTAGATCTGAGTCTGAGCTTTTGGCATCTCAAAAAGTTCAGAAGTCAAATCTGATTCTAAACAACCCTTGCCTTTTAAAGTTGAAAGGACCCAGAAGCTTTGCTAACAGTACTCTCGTGTTCTCCAGTCCTGGACTTTTAAGGGCTATAATATCTTTCTCACTCTTTCCTAATTTTTAAAGTAAAAATGAATCTGAAGTGTGTGATCTATACACACAGCTCTAAATCTAGCACTCTAGATTTCTATTTGCTGCCAACCTTCAGAGGATTTATATTGCAATCCATTCCAGAGCAATGAGGGATTCAAGCAATAGAATAGTAAGCTGCAATAAAGGCAGCCATCTTGAACCAGTGTATCATTATGGCATAAATGAAGGTACTTGAGAGATTTCTGTGTTCTTTTTTTTCTCCCAAACTGGGTAGTTTTAATGAAATTATATTCCGATTTTTAAATGAAAAGTGAAACTAATTGAATTTTAGGGAAAGCACTCAATCTTTCAGTATTGGTGATGCTTTTCATCTTTTGTTCAATTACATGTTAACTGACTCAAACTACTGGAAAATCTCATGGGAATGACAGTTGTCCTTTAATCTCTGCTTTTTAATCTATGGGTTTGGTGGACTCTACATCCCAAGAAGTATCAAAATTTCCTCCTGATTAAATTGCTCTAATGTACTATTAAAATATGACAGTTGGAAATGACAAATATGATGAGGTGGAAATATTTTGCAAAGCATTAGAACTGTTTCAATCAGCTCTGCCTTCTGATATCTGAATGATAAATACTTCAGCAATGACTGTGATGCTAAAATGCACAACAACAACAAAAAAAGGATGTACAGTATAATTTTCTCCATTCACAGTAAAGTACACTACAAATAAAGATGAGATCCACAGAAATTCCTGTCTTAATCATCATAAAGATTTTCTGCATCTAAATTAGCCTTCAGGCATATACATCTTTACATACGTTTGTTCTGAACATTTCTAAAGAGGGTTTTAACCATCATACTAATTATACTTGTAGTCCTCAAAGATTCATTAAATAACTGTATACACTCTATATGTTAGTTACATACATTAGCTAAGAAACCTTTGAAATTCATTATCTGATATATCAGTTCTCATAAAAAAATTCAAAAGGTGCCTTTTCTCCAGAAAAACAAACAAACAGACAAAACAACAGCATAATGTCAAATTATATTTTTCTGCTTTCCAGTCTTTCAGTTGAAGAGCTGTTTAAAACAAAGTTGGAAAAAAATACTTATATTCTTGGAAGAGTAAACAGACCTCTAGACTTCCTGCCAAGCGAATGGCGTATGGGTGTATTTAGGGGTTGTCTACTCTTGCAGGGGCCTAAGTCTTCTTATATAAGCACTACACAAGCATAGTTTTACAAATGGATGAAAAACTAAAGCTAGACATTCATTAAGCCTCATCCGACCAAAGCTAGGAAGTAGAGCATGACTTTTTGCTGGGTTTTGTTTTTGCAATGAAGGAACCTATTTAGGTATCTAATGGATTCCTTGTTGCTTAACCTCTAAAATCCATCTTCCTCATAAATGTCCTATTGCTGCAGAAAAGATTGAAAGTTTAAAATTAGCTAGTAAAATTATGAACGCTGTAGGAGGCAAGTGCAAAGGATGTCTTCGAGCAGAGTACCTCTATCTAAAGATAAAGGCACATAATCAGTTTGGCCGACTCTGTACAAAAGGAACAAGGAAAAAAAAGCTGTTATATTGCTCCCTCTTTGGAAAACACCAAAATATAAATGCATAAAAATAATATGTCTTTCCTTCTCAAAGTTTAAATTAATCTTTTAGTCATAAAATGAAATATCACTATTCAAATACATTCCCTGATGTATTACTGTGGCTGTATTCTTCATGTGTCTCTTCTCCTTTATTGGTATGTATTGCTGCTCAGACTCTATTTCTTTTCTTGTGCAGCCTTCCCTGGACCAGAGCAGTGGTGTAGTACAAGAGGTATTACCTGGGACCCCCTTCACCAATTGATAGTCATAGCATTTCCACTGCATCTTTACTCTTCTCCCACAGATTTTCCTCTAAATCATGTTGGGTTTATTAAATTTATTTCATTTATTCTTAACATTATTTTATAACAGTGTTTGGGTTGTTCTATCTTCTAGGAAGCTCTAGAGGAAAGAGAATAATATAGCTCAATTTTACCGCAATTCTTGCACATTAAAAATAAAAATAAAATAAATCTTTATTTAGCTATATTGAAGGTGAGAATTCTTTTCTTCAATGTATAGCAATTATAATTCATTCAAATATCTCGAGAAAGTTTGATTTCTCTACATTTTAATTAATTGACAACAAAATCTTTTACTGGAATATATTTATGTAATGGAAGGTGGCTGCAACAAAAGAATCAAGAAATTAATTGGTAAAGGTGAGTTGCTTCTGAAAAGCAAAGAATTTTGACCAAAATTGTCACCAAAACCTAGTGCTTCTCTGGATTAAATGTAGACTTGGATACTTCTTATCTCCTAGTGTGACAATACACCTGGACAGGCATCCTACAGGTACCTCACTTCCCTTTTATTCATCTTTAATTATGTTCAAAGAATGTTTCCAGTATTCATACTCATAATCTTATTTCTGTACTTCTTAATAATTAACAACTCTTTCCCTGCCTTTCTCTGTGCTTTTGAAGGTCCTTTTGCTGCTCTGTTAAACTCTCCATTCAGTTTCACTTAACAGTGAATTTAAATTTCTGGTATATGTTGGCACACAGCACAGAATATCCTCTGTGACCTTTCATTTTCCTGACAGCTACAACAGCCAACATAAAATCAAAAAAGAAAAGAGCAGTAGAGAAGCTAGCTTTCTTGATATAAACACAAATAAGAAATCAGGCCAGAAAACCCCAAGTTAAAATGTTGGCATTGTCTTTTCAGGGAGGTTAGGTATTTGAAAAAAAAATAGAAATTTTAAGTTTGCTTCAGGAGAAAAAGAAATTAAAAATAAAGACTTCGAGCACACACCCTCCAATATTATGTAAAAACATGCTGAGCCAGCCTACTAGCAAAGACAGGGCCTGTGCTGCTCTTCCCATAACATTCTGTAAATTTTTTGTCATGTGTGACACAGCAACAGTGTCAGTCCTGCAGGGTCTGACCTTGCTGTAGCCACTGGATCTGAGACTGGACTGCCACTTCCCTCTACCTCCTCCATCCCCTCCAAGGGTTTGACATCTACCCTCTCAGTCCTCCCAGCAACCCACAAGCACCCCTTTGCCAACTTGGGCAGCAAGCTCCTGAAAAGTCTGATTGACATTCAAAGCTCAAGAGTAAAGCAGCACACCCTGCTTCCACATGAGCAACTTCAGGCACTGTAAGACAAGCTCTGCTACAGGGACCTCACAGACCTGATGTCTAGGCAGTGACAAAACTATTGAGATCACGGGTGGTCTATATGTAGGGGCTTCTTGTATTTGCTCTGCTATGAACAAAGTACTTCTTTGTTCACTTTTAGATAGATGTTAATAGTAAAAGCCACACCTTTGTGTAGCCAATGCCATATTTTTCTAGGTTTGTTTTCCATGAGCAAAAGAAACCAGAAAAAATTATGATTGCAAACCACTATGATTGCAGAGGGTCTGCATTATTTTCAAGAAGAATATGTCTCAGTGGAAGTAGAGGATGGAGATCCATGTGGTAGCAAAGATTCAAGGGTTATTGTTTTGTGAGAAACCATGGAACTGCATGTCAATGGTCACATAGGAATTAAGGCTTCTCCCCCCAGAAAGGTGATGGGATCAGTAGCCCAACTGAAGTGCATGTACACCAGTGCACACAGCACAGGCAACCAACAGGTGAAACTGGGAGCCATTGCACAGCAGGCAAACTCTAGTTGCCACTATGGAAAGATGGGGGGATGACACATAGAACTGGAGTGCCACAACGGATGGCTGTAAGCCTTTCAACAAGGATAGGCAAGGAAGGAGAGGCAACGGGGTAGGCCTGCATGTTAGGGAGTATTTTAATTGTCTGAAGCTCAATGATGGTGCCAACAGAGTTGTGTGTTTATAGGTAAGAGTCAGGGGGAAGGCCAACAAGGCAGATATCCTGGTAGGAGTCTGTTATAGACCCCCAAACAGGATGAAGAGGCAGATGAAATATTCTATTAGTAGCTGGAAGAAGTCTCATGTTTGCTAACCCTTGTTCTCACAAAGAGCTTTAATGTACCAGATGTCTGCCAGAAATACAACTGAGCAGAGAAGAAACAGTTTGGAATGTTCCTGGACTCTCTGGAAGATCATTTCCCAACACAGCTGGTGAGTCAGCCTACCAGGGGAGATACCCTGCTAGACCTCCTGTTTATGAACAAAGGACAGGTGAGTGATGTGACAGTTGGAGGCTACCTTGGGTACAGCAATTACAAAACAATGGAGTTTGTGATTCTCAGAGCAGTAAGGAGGAGGATCAGCAGAACTGCCACCTTGGACTTCCAGAGGGCAGACTTTGGCCTGTTTAGGAGACTGGTTGAGAGAGTCCCTTGGGAGGCAGTCCTGAAAAGCAGAGGAGTCCATGAAGGCTGGATATGATTCATGAAGGAAATCTTAAAAGTGCAGGCTGTCCCAGTGTGCTGGTTTAAAGGTAAACCGGCAGGAGAAATAAACCCAATTCAAAAGAGATTATAAATCAGAGTTACAATTTAGTAATAATAATATGATAAATACAATTTTACGGACAAACAATTGGTTTTAATCCACAAAACCCAGACGTATAACCCAGCACCCTGGAGCACGAACAGAATGGTGTTCGTTGCCCCCCCCGCTAAGCCCCACATGGTCCCCCGAGGCCAAAATAAAAGGAAAGGGGAACCTGTTGGTGAGAGTGCTGGTCAGTCACAATCTGGTCAAGAGTGGTGATCGCAGTCCAGTTGAGAGTGGTGTTTGCAGTCCAGTCGAGGTTCTGGTCCTCCTCTGGATCTGACGAGTGGGCCCAGAAGTCCCAAGACCCCAAGATTATATACACTCAGGTTTGAGTGGGAATGCCCAGTACCTCCCCCAGGGCAGAGAGTTCCACAATGAGTGACTTTGAGTTGTGAGATATTTTTGGAATCCTTGGTGGTCCACTAGCAAACATGACCCCTCAGACTGGGTGTGGAGGTGGTAATGACTCTCTGGAGGGGAGTTATCACACCTGAGCCATTGGTGTGAGGACAGGAACATCCTCCTATCTCACAGGCTTTTTAACACCCAGCTTATAGCCTGAGGGGTCAGGTGTGCTCTGGGCAGCTGCTGCAAATGGTCTGTTGTTAACAGTTCCTGGGAAATGACATAGAGGGTGTAGAATACAGTTTGGATTACACCCACACAGTGATGAACTGGTCCCAGGTGCTCTAACTAGGACACCCGAGATGCCAAAAAATGAGCCGGCAACAAAGAAGACCAGTGTGGCTGAACAGAGAGCTTTCACTGGAACTCAGGGAGAAAAATACAGTTTATCACCTCTTAAAAAAGGGGCAGGCAGGTCAGAAGGACTACAAGGATGTTGTGAGGTTGTGCAGCGAGAAATTAGAAGGGATAAAGCCCAGCTAGAACTCAGTCTGGCCTCTGCTGTAAAAGACAATAAAAAATGTTTCTATAAATATATTCACAACAAAAGGAGGGCTAAGGAGAATCTCCATCCCTTATTGTATGTGGGGGAAAACAGTGACACACTGTTGAGGAAACGGCTGATGTACTTAATGCCTACTTTGCCTCAGTCTTTAATAGCAAGTCCTCAGGGTACCCAGCCCCATAAACTGGAAGAATGAAATCCCCGTAATCCAAAGGGGAAATGGTCAGTGACCTGCTATAACACTTAGACGCACATGGGGCTGGCTGGGATCCACACAAGGGTACTGAGGGAGCTGACAGAAGTTCTCATCAAGCCACTTTCAATCCTTTACCAACAGCCCCGGTTAACTGGAGAGGTCTCAGGTGCCTGGAGGTGTACCAAGGTGACACCCACCCACAAGAAGTGTTGAAAGGAGAATCCAAGGAACAACAGGTCAGTCAGCTGGACTTTGGTGCCGGGGAAAGTCATGGAGCAGAGCATCTTGAGAATCATCATGTAGCACATTCAGGATGACCAGGCAATCAGACCTACCCAGCATGGGTTTCTGAAAAGTAGGTCCTTCTTGACCAACCTGACCTCCTTCTACGACAAGATAACCTGCTTAGTAGGTGAGGGAAAGGCTGTGGATACTGTCTAACTTGACTTTAGTAAAGCCTTTGACACCATTTCCCACAGGATTATCCTGGAGAAACTGGCTGCTTATACCTTGGACAGGTACATGGTTCACTGGGTAAAAAAATGGTTGAATAGTTGAGCCCAGAGAGTGGTGGTGAATGGAGAACATTCAGCTGGCGGTCAGTCAGAAGTGTTCTTCAGGGCTCAGTGTTGCGGCCAGCCCTGTTTAACGTCTTTGTTAAATTTTTTCTGGACAAGGGGATCAAGGTCACCCTCAATAAGTTTGTAAGTTAGGTGGGAATATTGGTCTTCTGGAGGATAAAAAAGCTCTACAGAGGGATCTAACAGGCTGATCAATGGACCGAGGCCGATTGCATGTGGTTCAGCAAGGCAAAGTGCCTGATTCTGAACTTGAATCCCAACAACCCCATGCAGCAATTCAGGCTGGGGAAGAGTGGCTGGAAAGCTGCCCAGAAGAAAAGGACCAGCTGTGCTGGTCAACAGGGGCTGAACACAAGCCAGCAGTGTGCCCAGGTGGCCAAGAAGCTTATTGGCATCCTGGTCTGTGTCATGGGTTGAGGTGGCTGGGTTTTTCGGTAGCGGGGGCGGTGGGGCTACATAGAGCAGCTTCGGTTAGAATCTGCTGAAAGTTTCCCCCCCAAGGAAGCCAATGATAGCTGGTTACAGGAGGAACTTCCTGCTGCTGGCCAAGGGAGAGCCAATAATCACGCCTCTGTGATAACAAGCTTGTTGCACAGAAGAAACTCCACCCAGGGAAGAGCTGACTGAAGCTCCCAGGTGACCCTGCCGCCTTCCCCACCCCAGGTGCTGGGGGGGAGTGGGGCAGCAGCAGCCTGGCCTGGGCTTCTCGGCACCTAGCCCGGAGTAGGCACCCACAGCCCCTGCAAAGGGGCGGCTGGGACCAGGGCCGGGGAGTGCAGTCCCGTGGAGCCCCACAGCCCCCGGGCCCACCCCGTGAGCAGCTCGTGCTGGAGCCCGTCCTGCCTGAGGAACTGAACAGCACCGACAGCGCCAAAGCCCCCAGGGTGAACTGCGAGGGGTGGGGGGGAGTGCCCTGTAGGCTAGGCCAGGGCAGCAGAGTGGCCCCTGCCAGCGGGCACTGCCCTCCCTTCCTCTCCAGCCTAGTTGAGCTGGGCCGGGGCCGAGGTGGCTCACCACGGTGCAGCTGAGCCCATGCTGGAGCAGATGGATGCATGGAAGAAGGCCGTTACCCCCTGTGGAAGCCCCAGGATGGAGCAGAGTCCTTCAAGAGAGTTGTGGCCCATGGAGAGGAAAATCCATGCCAGAGCAGGTTATTCCAAGCAGGATTCTTGGCCCTGTGGGGGCTTCACATTGGTACAGCTCACCCTATGAAGGACTGCATCCTATGAAGGACCATTGGAGAATTGGCCTTCGGGACAATAGATATGGAAGAGTTCTTCTCCTACTGCCTGAGGGATGGAGCCACATTGGAGAAGTCCATCAAGGACTGTTACTCATGGGAGGGACCCCACGGAACAGTGGAAGGACTCAGAGCTGTGGCTCCCCCCTGTAAGCCATGGTGAGGACCGTGGTGGAGCAGGCTGTCCCCCTGCAGCCCATGGAAGAGTGACCTACGGGACAGCAGATTTGGAAGACCTGTTGCCCGAGGGGTGGACTTGTCTCCCTGCACTGCTGCGGAGGGAGAAGGGAGAACATGAAAGGAAGGAGGGGTAGGTGGAAAGTGTGTTTAAGACTGTTTTATTTCTCACTCTTTAGATCTTACCCCATTAGTAATAAATTTTAGTATTAACCCCACTTTGAATTTTTGGTTTGCCTGTGCGACCTCTCCCAGTTCAGAGCGACTTTACCAGATGCCTAGAATCCAGCCAAGGTCAACCCACGACAGTCTGTATCCCCCTGTACCCAGCACTGGTGAGGCTGTACCTTCAGTACTGTGTTTTGTGCCCCTCAGTAAAAGAAAGACATTGAGGTGCTGGAGCATGTCCGGAGAAGAGCAATGAAGTTGGTGAATGGTCTGGAGCACAAGTGTTATGAGGAGCAGCTGAGGAAGCTAGTGTTGTTTAGCCTGGATAAGAGGAGGATTAGTGATGACCTTATCGCTCTCTACAGCTACTTGAAAAGAGGTTGTAAAAAGGTGGGAGTTGGTCTCTTCTCCCAAATAACAGGTGATATGATAAGAGGAAATATCTTCAAGTTGCACCAGGAGATATTAGGAAAAAAAGTCCTCGCTGAAAATGTAGTCAGGCTTTGGAACAGGCTGCCCAGGGAAGTGGTCGAATCAACATCCCTGGAGGTATTCAAAAGGCATGTAAATGTGACATTTAGGGATATGCTTTAGTGACGGACTTGACAGTGCTGGGTTAACAGTTGGACTCGATGACCTCAAAAGGTCTTTTCCAACCTTAACAATTCAAAGATTTCATGAAAAACACCTACAGAATGTTCCTCTATTCTCCTTCCTCCCCTCTTCCCTACAGAGTTTTCCTTTTATCACTCCCAAAGCTGTCAAGCTTCTTCAGAAATAATCAGGTTTGACAGTTCTGGAGTTAAGAATAATATCTTATCGTCTTACGTCCCAGCAGACACTCACTAAGCAATTTATCACAGTCCAGACAGCAGGGTTATACTATCTCATGTTAAATGCAGGACCCTTATCTAAAAATGTGATCCTATGTGTAGTTAGTGAATTTGAATTGAAATACCATATATTTATTCAGATCTTTTGTTTCAGTGTTAATTCTCCTTGTTGAATCTCTTTGCTAAACATTGTAATACCAATGCCACGTTATGCTAATTAATACAAAATATTTCAGCTATTGTTTATTTATTAATTCAAGCAAGATGCTTGTAAATAAGATAGAAACAGGGCAGGGGGATATGGAAGAGAAAAAAAAAAAGTCCAAAACTTGCATTAGACTTGCAAATTATTTCTGTAGATTTTCAGCTTTTGTCCATGGAAATTAATGGTTTGTAGCAGAGCTAGTTATTTCCTCTTAGAATAAATCATTTATTATAGACTAATTATAAACAAAGAATAACTGATACAATTAAAGTGTAATAAATACACCAAAATTTAACATTGTTTTGTAGATTGCAAAACAAAAAAAACCCCATAGCTTTTGGTAAGAATTATTCAAATTTTCACTGGTTTAGATAGTATAGTGTCAGTGTAGTGACTTGGCTGTTGTTACTGGAATATGTGAAGTAAAGAAGTTAATGATGTATTGTGTTTATTGTGTTTGAATCCTAAGAGGTTTTCCCTGTTTCTTGCTCTTCATTTCCACCATCCTCTCTTTTTATGCACATAAATACTACGTGTGTGTGTATATATATATACACAGACATACTCCTGAACTGCAGAGTTTATCTGTACAGAGTTTACACATATGGTTTGGCACAGATTCTTCTGACATTTGCACATGACTAGTGCAGCATGTCATGTGTTTCTTCTCAGCTGCACTGTGCTCCTTTTTTAAGACAAAAACCAGGAAGGAATGAGGAGGAATGCACATGCACAGAGCTAACAGCAGAAGATTGCTTTGGTGCTTGTCCATTTTAACAGAGCAAGCTCAGAAAAAAAGGATGACTACCCAGTAGGGCAAATTAATTCTTTTTTCTTTGTACTTGAGAGGTTATTAGCAGTCAGGTTGCATACAGCAGAAATTCCCATTAATGATTTTAGAGAAAAAGAGGACAATGAAAACCATCTTGAAGCCTGAACATAAAATTTCATAGTATGAAAAAATGGTCATTTGCAGGAAGGGGATTTTCAAGGCCTTGAAAGACCAGGTGAACTCTAAGGAATATTCAAATGCAACAAAGAAATGCAGACTGAAAACAAGCATAGAAATCTGAGTTTCTTTAGCTTCCTGCCAGTCAGAACTACTCAGTGTCATAGCCATATCAGTACAACATGTCACTGTCTTTAGTCTAACAAAAAGACAGGACCTGATGAACATGGAAAAATCTAATTAAAAACCCCTCTGTTTCCTGGCAAGGCATGCTACGTTATCCACCCATGCATACAAAAAACAACCCACCTGTATAACTAACATTCCTACCTGTTTTTGAGGAAATTCTCTCCAAAAATAATTCTCTCCAATTTATTCTTCTTTGTATTTTCTGGATTGAAAATTTATTTAAATGTATTGGTTTTCCTTTAAGCTCCTTGGCTATGGTACAGGTCCTAAACTAGCTTCTTCTACAATGCCTGTTATTAAGACAAGTGGATCTTATTTACTGATGTCCTTAATTACACAAGGGCATAGCAGAAATCCTTTGTCTTCCTTACACAAATAAAGAAGCAGTATGATTATAGTCCCACAGCAAGGATTTTACTGTGGCTTTCAGATAACTACCTTCACCGAATGAAGCTACATGACAATTCTAAAAAAAGATTTTTTTGAAAGAAGAAGTGAAGCATGCAGTAATTTTCTATTAGTAAACATGCACCCAGGTATGAGAATTCAACCCGTACCTCTTCTGCATATTTACCTGTAGCCAGTTCATCATACTTACAAAGAGGACTGATCAGGCACCTGAACTGGCTATCACTGTGGTTTCTTCTATCCTTGTGGTTCTTCTTTCATCTGAGTTTCTCAGTCAGATACAGCAAATCACAATTTTTATTACAAGCCAGGAAAACTTCAGATGTTTCCTTTAGGCATTGCTGGTCTCAAAAGTATTAATGGATTTGACTTTTTGTAGTGAAGATGTCACTAATCAGAGTGCCTTTACCCTATTGTTTTGTATTACGTTGGCATTTTATATTTAAAAGAAAAAAATCTGCTATATTCAAGTATTTTTTATCACAAGAAACCTTCTAGCCAAATCCTCCTGACTCAAGCAGCATTCTATTGTTAACGTTCTCATTTGGAAGAGAAGATTAAGAAAATATCTATGAGAAAAGACTGAGCAACTAAGGGATCTGTAAACTGACTCAATGTTGAGAATACTGAAAAGTATTCTCAAATCTATGGCATCTTCCATGAAACTAGAGTGAGCAAAGAGAGAGAAAGAGAGGACATTGGAAAGGAGTCTCCAGTCTTGTCATCAGGGCTACATGGCAGAAATCTCTTCTTATACCTGCTTTTAGTCTATGGTCCTGTAACTTAGCTCTGACTGAATACTTGAAGTGATGGGACCACCATGACCATCTTCTTTCCTAATGTTCAAACTTTCAAAAAGTTTGACATTTTAGTACTGGTTTTACTAGTTTTATTTATGTTAATTATCTTAATATCCTTCTTCTTCAGTGTCCTTAACTGAGGACTGAATCTGATATACACGTAACCTCCAGAGAGCAACATGCACAAGTCACTCTTATCTGTAGTTGTCCTCTACATACACTGAAACGAACACAATTCCCTGTTCAGCTCTACAGCATAAGATTTAATTGAAGCCATGAAAACAAATTCTGCTCATGCAGTGTAATTGCAATATGATAATTTGAATCATTGGCATATATCAATATAATTGAAAATGAAGGGTTAAACATGTTAGTTGTGTATCAAACCATTTATTAGAATTAAAAGAAATCAATATTGTAATCTCAACTTCTGTATTCAGAAGCAACAGACCCCTAGCATTTAACTGGACAACATTTATTTTATGCAAAAGCAAAGAATCTTGTATTTTATATTTTAATTTAATATTTTTTAACAAAATAGGTGAAGTTAAAACTCTGATACCTGAATTAATTAAAATAAATTGGGGGGGGGGAAGGTGTTTAAAACTTTCTGTAATTGGTATTGGGGTTTTTTTAGTTCATTTGTTATTTAATCAAGATGACCTCTGAGTCAGTCATCTGAGTATTGAACAAAGTTTTCACGTGTACACAGGTCAACAATCTTTTAATGACTATCTGTAGATCAAAAATAGCTTGAGCTGAAACCTCAGTATACAATATATAACCATCAAGTTAAACCTTCTCCACTTAAACAAAAATCACTGATCTGTATATATATATTAGTTATATTTTAGCTTTAGGCATTAAAAAAAATATTACTTTTAGAGAAATAGTACTTCTGGAATTGATCTGAGGAAATGGTAAGAAACTCAGTTGTAACATGATTTTCAGAAATTCTGCAAGCTTATAATGGATTCAAGACCTTTTATGGCAAGTGACCTCTGGATATGAAATACTGTAAAGAAAAAACAGTTCTGTCTAAGAGAACTGATTTTTTAGAAAAAACTTTATGCCCTGAGGACCCTGAGCAATCACCAAGCAAACATTTTATTTTATGTATTAATCCCTGTCTAGTGGCTTCTTAGAATTTGCCAGCTATTTTATACTATTTAGAACTTACACATAAGCATCCTGGTTTGAATTATAGTATTCCTAAAAGTTAGAGCTAACTGAAAAATAGCAAAACTAAGGAGCATTTGTCCTGTAGTGACACCTTCTGCCTCAGGTCCTTCAACTTGTGTCTTCTACAAATAATTTCTGGAGCCAATAATGTCATGGAAATTAAATAATTGGATTTCTGGGAGTGAAATTAAGACCTCAAAGAAGCAAGCTGCCTACATACCACATTTATGATTGCACACTTGGTTGAGTACCCTCATAGGCAAACCATAGTCTTAATTTCTGTATTAGACATGCTATATTGTATCTCTGCAGTATATCTATTCCTTTTTTTATCTTCTTACTGTAGTTACTTCTACACCACTTGAACTTGGGCTTTGTTAAGAACAACATCTAGGACCTGACCGGACTTCTAAAAAAAATACAAACAGAAATAGAAGTTATCTTGTGCTATAGTTTATTTTAAATAAATATAATGCTTCCTCTTATATCTTTACGATATTAACACGAGTTAATATTTTTGTGTTTTAGCTTATTACATATATGTACCACAAAAAATATACATAAATGACAGTGACAATGGAATTTCCAGTGACACAATAACATTTCTAATTTCTTCTGACATAGTATGTAATTTTAAAATACTAAGTGACTGTCAAAATAAGCTTAAAGGTCTGAGCTCTTCTTCCTCATTGTTTTTTGAAAAGTAGTCTCTACAGAGAAAGGAAGGAAGGACACCTTCAAAATTCCAATTTCTAATTTGATTTTCAATTCTCATAAAAAATGTTTCTTTTCATTATTCATTTCTGCAGGCTCCTGAGACTGCTTTTCAAATTTCCAAAGAAGCAGTAATGGAATTCAAAAAAGGCTATACAGCATCTAAAAATAATAGGAAACATTAAGTTTTATTATAATTCCAGTAATTAAATAATCAGCTTTGCCAACCTCAATTTAAATGAGATTACTTATGAATGAGGCTTTTACTCCCCTTTGGTCTCTATCAAAATAAGCCCCGTGTTTCTTTAAATGAAACTTGCTGATAATACATACCTGTCATGCCATTCCCTTTGAGTGCTTGGGGAAATAAAAATTCATTGCAATTGATTGCTCTGTGTAGCCATGGCTCCAGATGCCCTTTCAAATATTCATAAAGATCTTAAAGGGGTCCCTGTGGATACCATTTGTCTGCTGTATATTTATATATCATTCCAGTCTTCAGGAAAACTGTCAAACAAAAGTCACTTTTGCAGCTAGATATTATTGACTCTTTCTACCTTGTAGATTTTTGTATTCTCATGCTATGTACTGTGAGTGAAAAATGGAACAAGATTAAGAAATGTTTATGAATATCATGTACTGAGTGTTAGGAGTTCTTCATTAAAGTTGGGGGCTTGAAAGCTCTAACTGATCATAAATGGATGAAATGAAAGGACAACAGTGTTAAATTGGAGAGAAGTGTAGTAAAATCTGAGATAAAAGTAACAGACAAAAATGTCACGTTTGCACTCAAAGTCAGACCACTAAATTCTGAGCTACATGCCTGCTGAGCATTCAAAACCTCACACTGAGATCAATGTAAAGATTGAATACAAATGTAAAGCAATTTTTTAAAGTTTAATTCTCTTTTAGACGATATTTTCATGGTATTAAGTGTGTGAAACATATCTCAAACAACTGGAAATTTCAAAGTATCTTTCTTTCCTCCTGCTCTCCCTAGGAAGTTATCAGGTTTCACAATCTGAAGAAAGTTGGAAACAACCTTTCATCCCATCTGTAAATGCTTTGTCTTATCTGTTCTGTTCAAAAAGTCACATAGCAGAAGGTGCTCATCCAATCTCGTAGAAGCATCCATACCATCTTGCAGTATGAAATTCTGGCCGCACAACAATTTAGGAGTTAGCAGCCAGTTTCCATTTCCATCTTTCAAACTTAATGAGATTTTCAATTTCAATTTGTTTCTCTTTTTAAGAGAATATTCCCAAACTGTGTTCAAAAACTTTCTGAGTGGAAACTCGGAGTACTCCCTGAACCCTTCAATCCTTGCCCTGTTCTGTGACAGCTGCAATTAACTTGAACAGGCCATCACTATTGACACTGCTCCCATATCCTTGCTCCAGCAGAGCGTAACAACAGGAGTGCAACAGAGAGCCAGAACCTGGCCAGGAAATGACTCTTGTCTGTCACCAGTCGTTTCCATTCTGCTGCTTAGGTAATTACTGTAGTTCAGAGTCCAGGAGTTAATTAGAAATGTAGAAGCTGTTATATTGTCTATGAAGTAATAACATAAGCTAAGCTAATGTCCATAATGCAGCATACTAGTGAAAGGTAATTATGCATCGTGATACCTGTCACAAATTTGCACCATCTAGAGGTATCAGTTGAAGCATAAAATTTTAAGTACATCTCCATCATTATACATTTAGATAGACATCAGAAGATTTATTCTGGGACATAGCATTGTTATCCATCAGATTCTGTAGGCTTTTGTTGAGTGATTTTTCACAATCTTCAAAAATACACTGACAAATATGACATATTAAAGACTTCAACAAACCTCAATAGAAAAGATGGGCTGATTTTTGTTGATTTTTAATTTTAAAAAGAAAAGAGAAGGAGTGACTCAGTTTTAATTAAAGTGACTAGAAGAGAAAAACAAAAACAACAAAAACAAAAACAAAAAAAACCAAACAAACAAACAAAACAAAACAAAACAAAAAAAAAAGAACCAAAACCAAGTGTATATATGCCTCTAAGTTCTATGATATTGTACAAAAAGATACAACACAATCAGTATGTAAAGTGAATGTGCTATGCACTTATTTTCCACTTAAAAAGCAGCTGTTTGCTTAGGTAGTATCCTTCTCAGTTGAAATCAGGATGCAAACCAGCAGAAAGTATATGTTCACTGTGGGAAGATTTCTCTGTTCTTGGTGGATTGGATGAATCCACAAGAACAGGAGGTCGACTGTCTCTCACATACTTAAAGAAACTCATAGGAAAAAAATGGAGGAAACAAATGTAACAATATGGGGTTAATTTAAATGTCAAAATACGGAAATAAAGATGCAAGTCTCTCTCCATGGTGAATGAAAAAGAGCAGGGGGCCACCATATGGACTGCGGAATATTTTGTAGAATGATTTAATTAAAATAAAATTAAAGTGTCTCCTCTAAACTCTATTGCTTATGTGACTTTTGTCAGATAGTTCATATAGTGTTAGCAAAGAAACGTAAGACAAAAGGCTAACAATAAATGTGAGTCATTATGTTTTTATGTGTTGAGTATGCTAATGTCCCCTTCTGTTACCTTAGTGGGCAAAATCCATTTGCTGAAAACAAGGAAGACTTTATTTTTTAAGGTTAAGACTATCAAATATGAATGAAGAGAAAGTGGAAAAGCTTGTCCTGAATATATTCAATAACATCAAGGGTTTGGAAATTCTCTTGCAAGGGGTACCTATAATAGTGAAATTTTCAGTAAAGATCCTGGGATACATTCTAAAGGAGTCAGGAGTTAGTCTTTATGGTCCAGTTCAGAATCCAATGTGAAGTCCAGTGGAAGAATGTGATTGTCTCTTCCTAATGCAAATTTTAGTGGAATTGTCTCTGTTAGTTCAACATGATTCAATGATTCTTGGCAATGTGTGCAACTGCAAAATAATTAGTTTTTTACTATGATGTAAAGAGATTTGATAAATGACAAAAAAAATGGTAAAATACAGAATAACCTGCACATTTGACAGATTTCATCAGACAGAAGAAAACTCTAATTTTCTGCTTTTTAGGGGTAGCTCCCCATATCTTCTCTCTACTTCTCATTTTTTATTTTGCAGAAATAAAATTACGTCTAATAAAATATTTGTTTACTGGCTGCCAAGTTCTCACCAAATCACTCTATCATGCCTCCTTCTCTACAGGACGGGGGGAAAATACTATATAAAACTCATGGGTTTAGATAAAGATAGGGAGAGCCCTTACCAGTTACTGTCATAGCCAAACCAGTCTTGACTTGGGGCAGACTTGGTGATACACTGCAACAGGTTGCCCAGGGAGGTGGTAGATGCACCATTCCTGGAAACAATCAAAGGTTGGACAGGGCTCTGACCAACCTGATCTAGTTGAAGATATCCCTGTTCATTGTAGGGGTCCCTTCCAACACAAACAGTTCTATGATTATATGATAAGATTAATGTAACTTATTACTAAGTAAACAGAGTATGATAATAAGAACTAAGATCAAATCTAAAAACTCCGTCTCCCCTCTCTTCACTTCACAAGATTTTCAGCATTACTTCCCAGGTTTAACTTCACTCCCAGCTTCTCTACCTCCTCTCTACCAACCATGAGAGGGAATGCCAAATAGAGATTGTGGTCATTGAAAATGTTTTTTCTGCCACTCCTTTCTCCTCCCACTCTTCCTCTGATCCAGTGTGGGGTCCTATCCACAGGAGACAGTCCTTCACAAACTTCTCCCATTTTGGTCCTCTCTTAGGGTTACATTCTTTCAGGACCGGCCTGCTCAAGAATGTTCAGAATTTCCGCAGGGTCACAAATCCTGCCAGCAAACCTGGTCCAGCCAGGGATTCTGGGCCAGGACCCTGCTCCAGCATGGCCTTCCCACAGGGTCACAGCCTCCTTCTGGCATCCAGCTGCTCTGGTTAGGGCTTCCTCCATGGGCTGCAGGTGAATCTCTGCTGCCCTGTGGACCTCCACGGGCTGCAGGGGCACAGCTGCCTCACCATTGTCTTCACCACAGGCTGCAGGGAATCTTTGCTCTGATGCCTGGAGCTCCTCCTTCTCCTCCTCCTGCTTCACTGACTTTGGTGTCTTCAGGGCTATTGCTCTCACATAATTTCTCTCCTCTCTCCCAATTGCTGTTTTACAGCAGTTTTTATCCTTTCTTATATATGTTTTCACAGAGGCACTATCACCATCACTACTTTGGCCAGTGGTGGGTCAGTCTTGGAGCTTGAGCTGACTAGATCAGGCTTAGTCCAACATGAGGGCAGCTCCTGGTATCTTCTCACAGAAGCCGCCCCTGCAGCCTCCCACTGCTGAAACCTTGTCACATAAATGAAAATAGTTAATGTGATGCCACATTAGCTGGAGGGAAAATAAATTTTCATTTGGGTTAAAATATTCAGACAAAAAATTGACAGTGAATCTTCTGTATATCAGAGAACCATTACATTTGTAAATACACTCCACATTGAAATACATTCTTATTAAATTTCTAAACTTTTGATTTTCAAAACAGAGACAATATTTAAATAAAATTTTATTCAAAAAATTGGGGAAAAAAAATTGAAGTTTCTGTTCAAATTCCTTTATTTCTGCTGTGAAATTTCAGATTAATCAATATTCTTTGAAATCAGATTTTATTATTGGATGCCAAAACATTGCACCATCCAAAAATAGGACAAAAAATAAAAATTGCCTGTATCTTCTGTATATACTAAACAGTATCAGATTGATCTAGTCTAACATTATTTTGAAACACTAGGTAAGTAAAAATGAATGTTTAATCAATTAATGTGATTTGTTCTATTTAATTCCATCATTGATGGTGCTCAGTATTTCCTGCTGTGCTGCTACAGTCACTTTAGACATGTTCCATGAAATCAATGAAAGGAATGTATGGTTATGGTGAGTTTGTGTGCAACCCTCTTAGCCCCTTGGCTTGCTGTGATTCATTCTTTTGTGACTATAAAATTTGTTTGTAATGGCATGTAAAAATCTATTGGTTTGCTAATCAAGATGATTTAAAGTATTGCCTACCAGTAGAATTACCCCATAAGGAAATAAAGAAGGGGGAAATGGCAAGAAACTAATTCTTTTTAAATGTTTTCATCAAAGAAATTGTGCTTGGGTGCATGCGTGCCAAGGAGAGTATGAAAAGATGTGAAACTGATTTTGTACATAAAAACTAAAGGCAAAGACTAGGCATATTATTTCATTCCAGCCACAGTGTTTCAGGGGAAATTTTTAAAAGGAGCTATTTAAGTGAATCAAGAATTAGAAATGTATCCTCAATGCATTTCCTATGCAATCAAAATTAAGTGTACTCTATCTGATACTCTTCCAGATTTTATGTGCTCTCATACTAATTTCAAAAGCAGTGATTGCTCCTGGATTCAACACTTACATTGGACTGTGCTTTGGGGTGGAACAATATGTCACTAAATGTGGCAAGAGCATATAGGATGAAAAGGAATTACAAGAAGCCATATTGTTACACATTAGTAAGTTAAGTGCTGCCCTGAAAAATTCCATGTTTTTGTCTGAATCTGCCACTTAGATACACTTTATTATTGGAGAAAAAAATCACCTAAATCAAATTTTCCCTGGATGCCTGGGAATTGTATGCTTCTGTACGCTGAGAATTCTGAACTTGAACCCTTAAAATACTTGTGCACTGGGAAGAAAAATGGTCTAAATTGGTCTAAATTTTGAAAAACATTTCAAATTATTTAAATTAGCCCATGTTAATGGATAGTTTTGATTTTAATCTCTTTTTCATTTGCCATATTTCAAATGGTGATGTAATATCAAATATTCGGAAATTGGTCCATGAAGTACACCAGTATAATTCTTCTGGGAAATTCGTGCCTCATCTGGCTACCATCATACTAGCTACCCTCGTGTTCTTTACATTGAAGCATTTACTTTCTTGGACAGACAAGCAGACAAGTCGTTGCCATCACTTGACAGCAATAACTTCAGTGTGAAGTACCTACTTGTGTCATTGACAAAACCATCTGTTTTCTTTTGCTAAGAAGGCAAAGGTAATCCTACTCTGTTGATCAGGATACCTACCGAAGTTTTATTTGCAAATTGAGCCCCTGGTTACTGACACAAAAGAGCTATATTTATACCACTCTCATCTAAGATTCCTGATTTGTGACTTTACAGTGTTAACAATCTAACAGAGGGTAGCGGCTATGGTGATCGGTGCTTGTTGCTGTATAATAGAGGCTTGCCACTGCAAGGTGTTTAGAGCCAGACTTTTATAAGTATCCTGATATCTATCTATCATTCATTTCAACACTTAAAATCCTTTGGTAATTCGAGATATGAATGGGATGAAAACTGCACGGGGAAAAATGCAAGTAAGTACCACAATTTTATAGAAGACTTCATAAGAAGTAACAGAGAACAGAAAAGCAGATCTTTTCTGCAGTGAGAAGATGAATGTACTAGTCATTACACTTGTCAGATTCTACTGTCAGAATGTTGGTGTGGGTGTATACAGATTGATTTTTTGCAACCTAGTTGGTTTTATTTCTTATTCAATTGTTACTAAAATGTTTTTGTACAAATGCTAAAACAATAAAAAGCCTTAATTTCTGTTGGATGAGTAAATATCTATTGTGACATTCTGGGATCTTCAGAAGACTTGAAAGAGCTAAAAAAAGTCTAACATTGGAGAAGATGACAACAATAATAAGAGAAATTATGTGTGAGAAAAAAACAGAAACAGGAATTTTTGCACTTTGTCAGTAGAGAAACATGTAGACATTATCCAAACACCTTAACACCTTTGGCATTTTATGTTCTAAATGCCTAAGAGAACAATGAATTGATTTTGTGTTGTATTACTGCTGCTCATCTGTAGAGGATGGCATTAAATCTCATTAAAGGTAAAATAAAATCGAAGTAATCTGTTGAAAATGTGGACCACTTAGACCAAAGCGGAAAGAGAAATAAGTCCTATAAGGCCGTGATGTCAGATACAAATCCTGCACCAGGCATTTTACTATAAATTTGTTTTTGATGTAAACAATCTCTTTTCAAAGCAGTTCAGTTGGAAAATTATATTCAGGGTCCAGTGAGATAGAACTATGCTTTTTAGTCAATCATTTCAGTGGAGGAAACAGGCGGTGCATTCGTATTCAGCCCCTGACATACTGATTTCTGCACATGCTGAGCAAAAATAGAAAGTCTGTTTCTGTATTTGTTGCAATATTGTTCACAGGAAAATACAATGTCCGTTGTAATGAATCACTTTGGAACAACTACCATGCCTTTGAATTCATACTTCGCAGTTGCACTGATGATATGTTGTTTTAAGATTAAGTCCATCAAAGGTGAAAATTTTCAATCTTATGTTTAATTTCCTCGTAAAGCAGAAAAGGCCGATACCAACTCCACTTTAAGGCTCTGGTTCTTCATTATAAACAAGACCAAACCAAAGATACTCGGAGCTTTAGTTTCAAAGTGTTTACTGTTTTACTTGCTTGAAGGAAGAATCTCAACTGACTTCAAAGCCTTAAATTAAGAATTGTCGTATACAAACTACCTTGGACCAGTTCTGTTTAGTGACTTATTAACAACTTAGATAATGGAATAAAGTGTCAACTAGAAGGACAGCATCAGAATTCAAAGTGGTCTTAGTAAACAATACAGTGATCAAGGAGATAATCTTTGATGAAATGTACTGTATTTTATCTTAGGTAGGAGGTGAAAACCAAAGCACAGATACAGAGGAATCAGCACAGCAGGAAACAATCTGTTGTTGTAATGAACAACAGACAAGGGAAAGTCATTACTCTCCCCTGTTCTAAACCTGCTAATTAAAACTCTAACATGAGAACTACACCAAGTCTGGGACATCTACTTAAAGGAAGATCTAGAGGAGGTGATAAAAATCTAAATGAGAAGCAAAAATATAAGAGACAAATATGTAAGAATACTATTGGATTCTTTGATGTTTTTTTGATGACTATTTCACAGTCTGGAAAAAAAAGGAGAGAAATACAATTTTACAAAAAAAATAGTGGATAAAGTTATTAATTCTGTTCAATAATGCTACGCGCAGTAGTAAACTTATTTCAAAAAAACTAATTTTATAGTGAAGATTTCACCAGATATTATAATAAATTCCTAATTATTAAGTAAGAAAAAATAATATAGAAGTTGTGTGATTCTCTTCACTGCAGTTTTTTGAATGCACAATACACAGATTTGCACAGATAACCTGTGAAGAGTTATCCTGCCTCAAACTATTGAGTTAATTAATTTGCACTATCTATACTCTTTATATCATGCAAGTGTTGACCATATTTTCAGCAATTGCTACGAGAATAACATTTTCTGTTCTTTTAGTTCTCAAAATGGATGCTCAAAACTTGTTGCACAGAGAGATTACCTTGTTTCTTTCATATTTGTTGGAGACATGAAAATTGTTTAGATTTCCTTCTCACTAGCTGCTCAATGAGTAAGAGATTGGAGCATCTGTCATATGAGGAGCAGCTGAGGGATCTGGGACTCTTCAGCCCAGAGAAGAGGATTCGCAGGAGTGATCTTACTAACATATATAAATACGTGAAAGAATGAGGTAAAATGAAAGAAAAGAGAAACCAAACTCTTCTTATTGGTGCCCAAAGACAAGGCAAGAGACAACCGCCACAATCTGAAATACAGGAATTTCCATTTTAAAATAAAAAGAAACTTTTCTTCACTATGAAGGCAGTCAAATAGTGGAACAGATTGCCTAAAGAAATTGTATCATTTCTACTCCTGGGTACAATTAAAAACCTGTCTGGATACAACCTTAAGCATTGCGTTGGAGTTGACCCTGATTTGAACAGGGGGACTGGACTAAACAATCTCCAGAGGTGTCTTCCAACCTCCACTATTCTGTGATGCCAGATCACAGATAACTGGCACTAAAAGAAATTAAGGAATTAAAAAAGGATAGGTAGATAACTAGAAAGAAAATCAAATAATTCCTATTTTTACTACAAAGACAAAAATGGTTTTTAGAAGAAAAAAAAAAGTGAATTATTTTATAAAATAGAACTCAACAGAAAATCATATCAGCAATTTTGTATAATGCATCTCCTGTTAAACTTTTTTCACTGTTAATAACATCAACTTTTTAAAATCTGTTAAGATTCGTAAAATGACATCTATTTGTTATTTTCATGACTCAGTTTATTGGATGCTATGGTATTTCATGCTTTTTTTTTTTTAATTCCCCGATTGAATTGTTTATATATGTATATCAACAAGTATGACATTGCGATCTGGTTTTGGGGATTTTTTTGTTATTTTTTGAAAAACAATATTTTACGTGTTTGAAGAACTTAATTATAAGATATTTGGACAAATACAATAAAGCTTCTGCTCATTCCTGACACAATTTTTTTTTTGAACACAGCCAAGCCAGGTGAGGGAAAGTTTACTAACAAAGCTGAACTTCCCTTTCTTGCCCTTATTGCACTGTAACACCAGGGACCACAGAGCCTCTGATGCTGTAGGCCCACGAATACCTCCTGTAGCCTCTGAAATACTGTAAAACTTCTCCAGAGAGAAAATCATAATCTGAATATGTAGTAGACTCTTGTTTAATCCACACAGTGAAGTAGATACCTATAATGGACACGCCTCCTACACAAAGATATGCATTCACTATGTTTGATTTGATTATTTGAGTCTATGTAGTGGTTTGAACCTTGTTTTCCCCCAGAGGCTGAGAAAAGTAGTAGACCCCAAGGGGTGGAAACCCCTAGAAGTTTTGAAGTTCTGCCCAATGGGCGCTCCTGCAGAAATGTAAACATATCACAACCAGACCGGAAGAGAAGAGTTGTAGTTTTGGTTGTAGAAGGGGTGGCCATGTTGTAGAGCCACGAGGAAGGGGGCTCTGAACCCCTCGGGCCCTCTTGGGCCCTCTGGGCCCTCCCAGCCCCGGCTGGGGGGGCTGCAGGGACCTGGAACAGCATAAAGCTGGGCTAGGTGCCTGCAGTTAAGACGGGAGATGTTCTCTCCATGGGCGCAGAGCAGCAGCCGACGCTGACCAGAGAAATGGTGGCAGAGAGCCAGGAGATAAGAACCTGAACTGAAGGAGCAGCAGAAGCAACAGCAACATGCAGCACTACAGAGAAGACTCCTGGAAAGGGAGAGAGAGAGAACCAGCAGCTGAGAGACAGAGTTTGGGGTAAGACTGTACCAGATCCCCCAAAACTCCCTTGGAGACCCTCTTGGAGAAGAGGGACATGGACTCCTATTTTAGAGGAGCCTTGGAGTATGCAGCACGAGAGAGAGAGAAGCTCAGAGCGTCCCGGAGCTGGACCGGGACGGCCAGATGGAATGCGGGGGGAGTTGACCTTGGCTCCCCCCCCTTGCACTGCTGCCGCGGTGGCAGCCTGAGAGACAGGGCACAGAGGCCCTGCAAGCAAGGAGCTGAGTCTCCTGAAGATACCAGACCGTCACGAAGACCCCCCTGTGTCTTCGTGATATGACGTGGTGATACGACCTTGTCTGGGGTTACGAAGCCCACGGAAGACCCCTCGGTTGTGAGGCGATGGGGCCGGGGGAGTTTGATACCTCCCTCGTTGAGTGCTGGCAGAAAGCCAGCTATCAGCTGCTGCATGTGGAGAAGAGAGACAGAACCTGCTGCATTAGAAGATCCTGCTGCATAAAGACTGGAAGAGATCTGTCCTTCTTTCCCTCCTGGACTTTTATTTGGAGGGGAGAAGAGATCTGGTCCATTGTAAATACTATATGTCATGGTAGAGATAGTTTGTGATCGTGTGTATAATGTGATATGGTATTTATTTGTACAGTCATTGTAATATATTCCCTTTCCCCCACTTTGAGTCTGGTGTGTTTTGTCTGGAAAAACCCATCTCACATTAGGTTGAGATGTGGGAGGGGGGATGGAGCCAGGGAATTGGATTTTGGGACTATCTCAAACCGTGACAGTCTACTTGCAAGAGAGAGTAGGACTTGGCATAATGTCTAAGAGTAAAGCAATTTTTTGCTACTTAGAAATATTTTCAAGAGGACAGTTTGTTGAGTTACATGAAACTGTACATACAACCAAAGCAAAATAAGTGATTTATTCACTACTTCACATTGGCAGGAAGATTTGGAGCCTCAGCATGTGTCACGGTTACTTTCAAAGACAAACTCTATAGCTAGAAATGAATCAACTTCCTCTTCCTTTGCCCAAGCTTTTATCAGGGTACACAACAATATATGGTATGGAATATCCCTTTGGTCAGTTCAGGATGGCTCTCCTGAAGGCAAAATTCCAGCCTACTTGAATGGTGGGACAGAGTAGGGAAAAATGAACCCAAACCAAACCACAGAAAAAAAAAACCAAACTAAAAAAAAAACAACAACAAAAAAAAAAAAAAAATGCCCGCTACCTTGGTGCTGTGCAAGCACTATTCAGCAAGACCCAAAACAGCAGTGTGTTATTGATACTATATTAGTCACAAATCAAAAACACAGCACCATATGGACTGCTATGAAGAAAATCCACTCCATACCAGACAGACTCAGTACACTTTAACAAACAATGTTTAAAGTATTTGGACTTTCAAATGCACAAAGCATATAGAGGATTTCATCAAGATCCAGTATTTTTAAAAATTCAATTAAAGAAAATAAAATTAACAACAATTCTCTTTAATTTCCAAAAACAATCTTAGCAAAGTTAACTCCAGGTCAAATACTCAGCTTATGCAAAACAATGCCTCTTACTCATTCCATCCAAGATATGCGAATGATTTTTCCCTAAAAGAGTTAGGCTCCAAACACTGAACTGTTGCACATTGTGTTACACATTCTGAGAAAGAGGCACAGGTTAAATCCAGCAATAAAAAACAATCTCATGTCAAAGGAGACTGTGAGTTAGATTTTCAGTACTGATATTCATCACACACTTTTCTGGGGAGAATAACTCATTAGCAATGTGTGTTAATGGTCTAGAGCAACATGTCCAAGGGCTTTCTGGTATTGGCTTGCTGTATCCCATTTCAGTACTATACATCAGTGGTCAGATTATAACCCAGCCTGTGTCTTTCCATACCCTATTCATGTTATTTTCTTAGTCATTGTCAGAAACATTTGTTTTCCTCATCGTTAAAGTGAAAGATGGCCTCTTAACCAGGGAAAAGGGAAATGATGGTTCTGGGGTGTAGTCTAGATTTAATTCTCTTACTCAATATTCAGTAGTTAATGCCCACAATTTAAGATCTATAGGATTCTTTACAGACAAATATAGACAAGCACACAGAAAGAAAACCAGCAGAATCAGAATGCTAAATATTCTTTGGTTAAATGAAATATAAATTATTCAATACTGTGTATCATATTTCATAATATAGATTCTTTTCCATTCTATAGTTTCTTCCAAATTTAAGCATATATTTTCTTTTCGACAGTGTTAAATTCGGATCTCTGGAAAGGGAACACTGCTGTTAAAAGTTTGTCTTATCACAAGAAGATATTTGACTATATATTGTCCGCTGCAATTGCTATTCACGTCATCTACTACCACATACATTGAACCCCAGAATTCCCTGAAGTAGACTGATATTTAAGAAGGAAAAAATATATGCGACGTTATAATCATAGAACAATAATAAATCCGTGCAGCAGCAAAAGTCAAAAAATATGTGGTAAGTTAGCATGAGGATAATTTCTGCTGTCTTATGGTACATTTTTTCAGAAGTCTCAGATTGCTGTCATTTTGTGGAGTTTATCCATGAAGTTACAAGATGTGAAACACAATTAAGGTTCACTTTTCCTGAAAAAGTGTTACTAATTATAGTTTTAATCTAGTGCCCAAATTGAAAGTATATTTTTTTCCATCTAAAAAAAAAAAGAAAAGGCTATAAAATGGCAATTAATTATGTTTTGTTTTTCTCTAGTCCTATCATTTGTCTCCTGCATTTGTCGGTTCTTTTACAATTACTACAATTGTCAGTTCTCTCACCTCAGAAAACTTATAATTCAGAAAATTACTCTTACCCATATTGGCAATGATTCTTCTCTGGTTGATTTCTTTGCATTTTAGTAAATGTTAGTAGGTTCAGGTTTCAGAAATTATGAATCATAAAGAGATCATTTGTTATCATCATATTTGAAGACATTGACTCTTCCAGGCAAAGAACTTCAGTGACCAAACATACGGCACGAATAGCAACTACACAACACTGAATTAAGCAGTTCACAAACACAATAAAGATTCAAAACATTTCCTCTAAACTACATTGCAGGTATTTTGAAAGCCTGTGTTTCTACATACTAAGCTTGCTAGTCAAGGAAAATACAAATGTGGAAATCACAAATTATTAAAAATATGATAATAAATAAAATCTGAATCTATTTGTTTCCAGAAACTACTTCATCCAAAACATCTCTGCAAAGAAATAGTTACTGTTAGAGAAGCATCATGAAAAGCATTCTGTACACTCAAGAGTTTCATAATATATGCCTCTCAGCCTTCTGCTATACAGTAATTTTCTTGTCACTTACAATGATTGTTCACAGCTGTGCTGTGAGTTTTCTACTTAAACAAAGTATGAGCCTTTCTTCCTCACACTATGTTTCAATACAAAAATTCAGATCATATGTGAATCTTTCAGTTTTTGCCTTGGAAACCATCTAGTTTTGACATAGTCACTTCCTATATGCATATTTATTCTTCATCTGTCGATACTATTTGCGGTATAATTTATGAATGTATGAAGATTTTTATCTTTCTTACATTACACTGAATATACATTTTTTCAAATGTTTTAATGAAAATATAAATTACTAGACCAGTGTAGAATACCATCTAAATTTCACATGATCTCACACTAATGATGACACTCTGTCATTAATAATCATCTTGCTGGAGGGTGCAGTTAATAGAAAATTCAAGGAAACACTAGGTATAGAATAGAAAACCAATTGTACAGAACAGGAAAGCATCTGCAATTATTAAACCACATATTTACTTTAAAATAGAGTAAATATACTTTGCAATGTGAATCCCTGGTTTTACTTTGGGAAATGTCAGTTGTCTGTAGTGCTGTTGAAGGGGAAAAGTGCAAGTTCTCATAAAGAAAAGTATAATGGTAGAAATATCTACAAGCCAGAACTGATGCCAAGTCTTGCAGCATTTTTTGTCTTACTTTTTCTTTAATAGTTATTTTTCCACTGTATTCACATCACAATTCCCCATTTTGGGGCCCCAGCTGCTTATATCGGTTATCATCAATCCAGGATCCATAAAGTGTATGTAGGGAAGACACAGTCATGCCTACAGTGGACTTTCTTGTCCCAACCTGTGTTCCTGCTACTACGACAGACAAACTGCATGACTCTGCATTGACAGGGTATACCTGTATTGAATAATACATGCAGAGGATCTCAAATGTTTCTCTCTTCATCTACATATCCAGATGACAGACGTAGTAAGGATATGAATTAATATGAACTTATTTTAAACCAGTACTGTTCAAGATCCGAAATGTCCTCCCTACAGACATGATTTCAAATGCAACCCATTATGACCTGCAGACACATGGGTTCATATCTGTGAAATGTATTTCCATACACTGAAAGTTCTAGATGTGTGCTGGTTTAAAGGTAAACCAGCAGGGGAAATGAACCCAACTCAAAAGAGAGATTATAAGCCAGAATAACAATTTAATAAAATAATACAGACAAACAATTGATTTTAACCCATAAAACCCAAATGTATAACCCAGCACTCTGGGGCATGAACAGAGTGGTGTTCTTTGGGCCTCCTGAGTCCAAAGTAAAAGGAGAGGGAAAAAACCTGTTGGTGAGAGTGCTGTTGCAGTCTGGTTGAGAGTGGTGGTTGTAGTCTGGTTGAAAAAGTGGTGGTTGCAGTCCGGTCAAGAGTGGTGGTCTCAGTCTGGTTGAGAGTGGTGGTCACAGTCCTGCTCTGGATCCCACGAGTGGTTAAAAAAATTCCAAGACTCCAAGATTATATATCCTCCAGTTCAGGCAGGAATGCCCAGTACCTCCCTCAAGACGGGGAGTTCCACAATGGGTATGAGGACAGGAGCATCCTCCTATCTCACAGGCCTCTTAACACCTGAGGAATAGCCTGAGGAGTCAGACTGCTCTGGGCAGAGGGTGTAAATGGTCTATTGATAACACTTTCTGGGAAATGGCATGGAAGGTTGTAGAATACACAGTTTTGGGTTACACCCATACAGTGATGAACTGGTCCCAGCTGTTCTAACTAGGACATATTGTTTCTACTAGCATGAAAAATCTGGTCACTCAGCAATGGCTCATCTTACTTGAAGGTCTTCCAGAATGAGACACAACTAAAATCACATCTAATTCACAAGCACATGAGGTGGAGGATGGAAAGGTTTGTGACAGGTTCATAGACATTGCAGATGGCAATCCCATTCCGTATAGTTCATATATTAACCACTTCACTACAGTATTTTGGGTTAAAACCAATGCAGTTATTTTGTGTTAAAACAGTAACGAAGTAGGTACCACTGGGTTGTGTTCCCCAGGGAACGTATATTGGTTGGTGCATTCCAGAAACAACAAGTCTTTCTTCAACAACATGGACACCTATCAAAAACTAGGACTGATACCTCTAAAATGTAGACATAAAAAAGAGGAACTCAACACAGGTCACAAATAGGTTGCAACTGCTTCTAAAGTGAGATGAGATTGCTTTGTTTGTAGTATGTCTAAAGATAAGAACCTCAAGTGCCTAATGAAGATTTAAGAGAATACAATCAACAAGCTAAAGACCTCAGTCAAACAATATTTCTAGGCTATATTAGTATTAGCAAAATGAAACGGAACTGCCCTGAAGGAGGTAAAAAATGAGATTTTTAGATATCAAGAGATGTTAGAACACGTAATGGCTTTTTTATGATGCATTCTTTAGCACACATTAAATACTTCTATATACCATTCAATTAAAACAATGGAAAGCTGAATATGCCAAAGCAGGGGATAATTACCCTGATATACCTAAGTTATTATTATGCCAGTAATAACTTTGAAATTAATACAGATATAGAAAAAAGTTACTCAAAACGCAGTTGAGGCTTTTTCTCATTTAGTAAAACCAAACAGAATCAAACTATATTTTTCTTTCTCAATAGCTGACAACACACATTTGCAGCCTATTATTCTGTGTCTAAGGCAAAAGTGATAGAGCCTAATAACCCAGGACGAGACAGTAACAGATAAAAAGGGGATGTGTGATATGTAAATTACAAGGATGACTGGAATTAGGATGTGTTCTCCAACCAGCACTCAGAGGTTTTTTTGAGAGATAGTGTAATAACATCTCTATGGGTAACTAACAGAGATAGAGCAGCTATTTATAAGTGATAGGGTAAATTTCTACAAATGAAAAAGTAATACAGGTAGTCTCTGGCCTAGATAAATTACAGCATGATAACTGTGGTACTATTTTTAAAAGTGATAAATAGAGATACTTCCATAATTTCAGGTGGCAGGAAGAACACTACCTTACATCATTAATACAACATCAGAAAAGATAGCTTGAATTAGAAGATAACTTCCATTTCTCTGCACTCTTGAGCCAGCGATGCGATTTGGGAGATGGTAAATATCTACTCAGTTTTCATTTTCTTCCCAAACAAGGTAACAAAGAATTTGGCAACAAAAATGAAAATAAAACCTTGTGGGAAAATAAAAATTGTGGGAAAACTTATGAGACACCAGAGTTATGTCATGAACCATGTAGGAAAACAGATTTTTAATATGTCCACTACAGAAGAAAAGGAAAAAGAAGAAAAGGGATAAGACATCTCTAAGTCCTGAGATTTTTATGGGTTTACTATTTTTTACTATTTTCTGATGGAAGAGGAATCAATAAAAAATGCAAAGGAGGAAGAAGACTAAAGTTTTAGTAGCAGCAAGAGGATGGGAAAATACTGAATGTTAAAAGGTGCTAACATAGATGGGGTAGGAAACAAAGAGAAACTTCATGAACCTGAAGTAACTCACTAGATTGTCTGTCAGTGAGTAGGGCTTTGCAACCCAAAGGACCAGACCCATTCAGTGTTCATCAGAAAGCGCTCTTTATAGAGTATTTTGGTAGAACTTTGTCTTTAAGAAATCCAACTAGAAATGGGCCTTCAGTCCCACTAGTTTTTGAGGAAAATGTGCATTGTTCTTGAAAAAGAAAGAAGATGAAACTCTTAAAACAGAGGTCCTCCTAGTGCACAGATTTTTGCATCCACTAAATGATATTCACTTCCATTTCTAGGAGATACAAATAAATAAAAGGTTGGAAGGAGAATTATTTCTTCCTGTAGATCTTGCACAGAAAAAGATCTCATGGCTAAATATCAATTGTTTTGTGCAGAAAGTTATTCCTTTATTCTGGCCTCTATTCCATAAAAATCCAGACAGTCAGAGAATCACAACTTACATTTTTCATTATATTTTCTATTACAAAACCAAATGCCAGCATCCATTAAGTATGTTACACAGCTTATTCTACTTTAGAATAAGACCCTGAACCTAGGAAGCAAGAGAGAAAGAAATTTCAAAATTGCGTGCCGGGATGATATAATGTCAGTTTTTGTGGTACAGCTTTTTTTAATAGCAATTCTTTTTCTGTAAAAAGATTACATGTGAACTGTCTCTAATTCTTCCCTGAAAAAATCAATTACAGAAGCCTTGTTGATCTATGAGATTTTTTTATATTTCTCTGTTGCTAAGAGACTATGTCATTCTGATGTTATTTAATTAATGATTGTTTTATCATGGCAGGTGTTATTGTTCCTAATTTCTCAAACCGAAATAGTAAACTCAGCCAAGATTTCAATTCTGAAATATCAGCTGGCTGCAACTGAGTAAAACTACTTCAATTTTTCAGAGAAGCATCAAATAAGGTGATATACATTAAGTCAATACAAACTACTGCTCCTCTGGTCAGAGTGAATGGGGGAACGCACAAGAATGGTTTGATACTGGTATCCTCATACATCCATGGCACTAAAATGGGCTCTTACAGCTCCATAATTTAATATTTCTAGTTGATGCTATGAGTTCTAGGTTTAAGAAGTGAACAGTCTCTGTTAGTTATCTGTAAATGTCAACTTCCTGCGTAACAGGTAAACCACAAAAGGAAGAAAAAAGACCTGCTAACCAGATTAGAAAATGACAGAAACAAGGACCTGGGTGTGTTGTCATAGGAACTGCAAGAGGCAGAAATATCAGACTGTGATACTGAGAGGCCAAAATAAGATTCTGTATTTTACAACATATACTAAGAGTAATAGATAAAAAGATTAAAAGAAGAATGTAAGGTTCAGAATTCAGACTGATGTTGTTAGAGTTGTCAAATTCATGTGGGTTTGTATCATTTACAACTGTAGCTTGATATCCTACTTTTCACACTTGTTTTCTTCTGTCATTCAGTGCTAGCAGCAGCAAGTGTAGATCTTCTGGGGTTTGAAGGTTAATTTTATGCAGTGATCAACAATGTTTCAGCCTTTCCCACAGCCTTCTACGTTGCCCTTTCTCCCTGTTCTGTCTCTAGCTTTTGACCTCACACAACATACTTGCTTACCTCCTCCTACAATCCTACCCAATGTTCCTAATCTTCTTGGCTTTAGGTCTAGTCAGTTCTCAGCCTTACACTGATTTACAACATGCTTCACCACTTACACTCACTTCCCAACTCTTGTCCTTTCATCTTTTTCTCCCTTTCCCTCCCCAAATCTGTCCATTACTCCATTCTCGCCTTTCCTGTCACATCCATTCTCTTATTCTTCATGCTTGTTAGCTACTAACAGCAGATGTAATGATTAATGAAGATAGACTCTTACCAAGTCTTTTGAACTCTTTTGTTCCTGAATTTAGTCAGTAAAAGGTTAGAGGAAGCACTAACAGGAAAGGGCAGGAGCAGAAAAGCCTGAAAATAACATGCGTGTCTTCTACAGTCCTACCAACACTTGCAAAATTATATTTTCTTGTAATTTAGATAAGATATAAGAATATCTCTCTATGGGTAACAATTCTGTACTTTTTATAATGTGACTAAAGCTGGGTAAGTCACATTATTGTTATTAAAACACTATATAATTTTGAATTAGGAAAAAAACCTTTTAAATGTAAAATTGAATTATTTGTTTTCTAACATGGATATAAAGAATACTTTTCCCCTAACCTGCTGTGATGGTTTCACTCTAGGCCTTCCTGGAGACCAGCTTGTAACCAGGAAGGAACTAGGAAGATGACCACGGAAGTATTCCATGCTATTCCTTTAGGTAACTTGAGGTATAAATAAAGCCAGCAGGAGGGACCTCGCTCTCTTCCTTTCTGGCGAGGTTCAAGAACAGTGGGTCCCTGTCTCGATCTGGCTTATCTGGAGCTGAGGCCTCCAGTGACTGCTGTTATCTGCCACGTGTGAGGGGAGAGTGCTGGGCCGTGTCCAGCCGTCCTGCTTCTCTCAAGGGAGGTGGTCAGATTTTGCCATTTCTTCAGTTTGCTGGTTACCAGGTTTTTAGATTGTGAAGACTGGTTTTGTTTTTGTCCCTTTTCGTCCTATTTTGTCCTTTTCCCTTCTCCCTTCCCCTCTTACCTTAGGCAGTTATTTAGGGTTTCTGGGGTTATAGTTATATAATATTCTCACAATATATGTTTTATATGTAAAATATATATATTTTTGCTATAGCTTTGGCTGCTTGGTTCGTTTTTTTCCTTCCCTCTCTGGGAAGCAGGCCTTTGTTGTCAAGTTTCGGAGACTTGGCGGGAAGCCAGCCCTAAACTTGCACACCTGCTTCTCAGAATTGCCAATTATTTTAGTCTGAACTATTCCTTGAAAAGTTTTGCAAATGCCAGAAATGTCTTCTTGAAAATATTTGCTTAAATTGATTAAACTTTGACAAAGTTGTAAGGAACTGAAAACAGATGTCCATAGAAAGTATCTGAAAAATTCAGATACAGTCTTTAAACTACTCATATACACTTCAATATATTAGAAATGGTCATGCAAGAAACAAACACCAACCTGGGAATTATTTTCCTGTTATATTAATTAGAAATACAATAAACAGCAAATAATAAACGTCATCAAAATTTTTGCATGTTAAGAGTCTACTAAAACTAAGAGCTTTCCATTGGTTAGGAGGGGAAAGAAAACATCTCTGTGGTACTTGAATGTTGTTCATATAAACTTCTCATGAATGTAATGCAACACCTGAGAACTTAAGACTGAAGAAGGTAGACTGCAGTGGTATCTTTCAAATCTGAGCTAGGTGCATCAATTAACTACACTGTCTGCCTCTTAAACTGACAGCAGAAGACTAGGAAATGTTTGCATTGACATAGATTCAGATGGTAAAGTATTAGCTAAATCTCAATGTCTATACTTATGTAGATGCCCTGTCCTCTTTGCTATTCAATATTGATAATTTTCTATTGATTCTTTCTCTGGGATTACTACCACAGCTCTGACCATGACTTCATTCTGTTCCTGTCCCTAGCCCCTGCTCAGCCCTAGTCGTTCATGTATCTGGGAAAAGTAAAATAGGCTATGCTTAAATGATTTGATAGGGCAGATTATCCACTGCTTTCACTGAGGGCCAGGGAGCTTCATCTCTGTGCCTCACAGATTCAGAGTTGATCTCCTTCTGAGTGCAGCCTCCAGAGCAGGAAATAAAATGCCCTAAGCAGAGTTACCACAGAACCCCATGCTCATCCCCCCTTCTCATTAGAAGTGGAGCACTAATTGATGTCCCACACACTGAAAATAACAAAACTATTACCAAGAGTGCTGAATTTTTTCAACAGCTTTCAGCAAGATCAGAAGTGATAAGGAAAAGTCACGTAACAACATAGCCATTCGGGAACATGTCTCGCTTCAAACTACATCAATGATTACCAACACATGCACATCACCTAGTCTCTGTTATGGTTCATTTAGCTAATGAAATGCTTTGGCAGCTAGTCATAGATTCGTAACACAAGACCTACTAGTAGAATATATATTGTGAAATGATGGTACATTTTAGCACATAACTGATCAGCTGCACATTGTGTTTAATACATGGAGGTTTCTTTTTACTGTAATCGCATCTTATTGAAAGGTAGTGGGTTCTATAAATATCTAAATGTCATACTGCTAATTCTTTTATCGACAACAATTTCACTAAGAAGCACCACAGGTATTTCTAAACTAATTTTCGAAATAGCAAATGACAGAGACACCATGTGGTATTCATAATATAGTGTTATGAAAGCAGAACAAATTTGATTTCTTTAGTAGATGAAAAGCTGGCAGCGATAAGCAACCTTTGAAAAGAAGAATCACAAAAAAATGTTAGTTTAAGTCATTAATGGTTTAAGGAAATATAGCTCCTATAAAATCTAGCCCTTCCGGTGCCTAAAGACGTTAAACTAAAAAGAGAAGGAATCACAGGGAAAAGAGAAAATTAGTAGTTAGAACTCCCTGTTCTGTTTTTGATTTTCTAAACTCTCGTTGTACCTGTGAAAGGGAGCACAGGAAGAGGAAAAGTTCTTCAGGAATCTGAAGGAAATTTAAGTTAGAGTTTTTCCATGAAAGTATGGTTGTTCCTTCATATGAGGAATGAATTACAGTCTCCTCCTGAACCTCTGCAGCAGGTCAACTCTCCTTTAAAAGCTATTCCCCATTTTAGGTGCTGTTTACCAGATTTAACAGTCCTGGAGTGAGGAGCTGCGTTGACAAGCTAAGGTAGTCAATGGAGAAAGTGGCTTTTGGGGATAGTACTATGGATCAGAAACTTTGTCTAGATGTTGAGAATCTCCCTATGGATAAAACTGTATTTGCTCTCACTTGTGCCATCATACAATATTTATTTATAGCTGTCATCAACAAGTCTCAACAATCTTTAAAGGAAGATGCATGCAGATTTCTGAAGAGGTAGAGCATGAATTTATGTTTTAGAGACTCTCAGCTCAGAAACTGAAGGCACAGAGGGGCACATGTAGCCAAAAAAGGTTTTAATAAACACTACCCACCTGTAAATGTACTATTAATTTTTGAAAATATTACAAAAACATTGAAATAACTTTTCAAAAAGTTATTCTGCCATCTAAATAGAATTCAGCTATTTCGAAACTGATGGGGACACTGAATCCATGTTGCCATGTAATAAGAGGCCCAGTCTCATGCAGCCTGTCCTTTTATCATCCAAACTCAGCACATGGGAATTCACACAATCTCGCATGAAATCCAGGATAAAGTTAGTGAAATCTGCAGAGCATATTTTTACTGAAGTTCATAGCTTCCAAGTGAGGTCCACAGTGATTCTGTTCAGTCAAAATTCCTGCAGGAAAAAACAAGTTGAGAAAACACATTGGTCCTGGCCTTCTGAGTCCAGGACCAATAATTTTTTAAAAGGTAGACGTATTTTGTTCACAGAGGCCACAATTAATTCAGTATAACTGTTAAAATTAATGAATATATGATACTTAAAAACAAATAATCACAAAATCACGAACATGGATTTGAAAATCATGGGCCTCAGATAAGAACATGCCAGCACCACTGTTGTCTTTCAAAGTAGCTGTGACTCCAATGTTACATTTCTTTGATGTTTCTGTGTACAAAGTAAACCCCAAATTTATTATGAACTTTGCAAAATCTGTTTGCTGTTTTAAAAGTATGAAGAAGACATGTTGGCTTCCTAAGGTTATATTTTTTTCCCCTCTAAGCGATTTCACAATCCCACTAAATAAACAAAATAGTTCTTTATTTATGAAGATGGAACCATGCTGTTTTGATAAAAAGTAGAAAAATCTTTTAATATTAGCATTCTAAGACAAATGTTAGATCACACAACAAAGTCCATAAGAAGTATAATTCACCAAGCTAAACCAAATTTGCTTAATTCAGTCTAAATTACAATAGGAATGTATCTTCTTTCTTTCATCATAGGTAAAAATCACCATTTTACATTTGTTAAGATTGGAAGACAGCCATCTCAGTGCAGATCTAAAAGAGTAGAACATTCTTTAATTAAAGAATGAGATAGAGACTCCAAGGAATATAGGTATGAAGTCTTTCCATCAGCAGATTCACTTTATTTCTCTGACGTGATTTTCACGTGGATGTTTATGGGCAGAATTACCTTTAATGTATTTCTGCCTCAAATGTAATCTCTTGATCAGCTTCTAACACAAAACATTTTCAGTCTTTGTGTCTGGTGTCCAAAAAGTTTGCCATGCTGTCACACTGTCCTTCAAACACTTCTTCTAGTATATTAATAACGCTCCTTAGATGTTTTCTTCCACTTCCTTGAACCTATGCTAAATCAGATATATATCCATTTCAGGGGGGAAAACAAAGTTTCTCTGATCTTTTTTAACCTTTGAAATTTTAAATGCAACTTCAAAATCATATTGTTACTGCTTGGTATAAAGATCAGTAGAATTTAAAGAGTTGCCTTGCAAATATTGCAGAAATCATTTGAAAGGCTGGACCACTTCCTGTTCTCATTTTCTTCCACATAATTAATAGGAAACAGAGGTACAGCTCCATTTGCTCCACAGAACTGCATGAGACAAAATATTTTAAATTGATAGCCAGTTGTATGTTTCAAAGTATTTTGAAATCTAAATCTCGTTTTAGATTTAATTTTCTCTTCTCAGCAACCTACAGAGAAAACTATCTATTTATTCTGCTTGAGAATGCAGGGATGTTGCAAGGTATTCAAAGCTGGATCATTTCATAATCAATATGCACTTTTGCTCTCTGGAACAAAACAAAACAAAATAAAACAAAACTTTTGCTTGAAATAATACTTAATTACCTTGCAAGTGAAATGAAACATGAAGGAACAGACTGAGATATCATAAAAACATTTTTCTTTGAGGTGAGAATACTAGTATATAACAGGGTTTGATATCTGAAAAAAGATGGTATTCTTAAGGAAAGATGGCACAAGATCTTTCTTTTAAAAAGTCATCAAATGACTATAGGAACAATAGATGTTATTTGTAATATTACACCTTTACTGGAAGGGATAATTCAGTGTGTGACACCCGAATTTATTTGCCCAGAAGTTGGATTTATACCACTGTATATACTGTAGTATAAATCTGTTCATTCTGGAGATAGAGTGTCCAGAACTTTAGGAAGCCTTAGGAAGCTTCCTAAAACAAACAAACAGATTTTGCAAAGTTCTTAATGAATTTGGGGTTTCTTTTGTACACAGAAACATCAAAGAAATGTAACATTGCAGTCACTTACTGTGTAGCTATGGCCTTGAGCATCTTTATTTAGCTTTGAAGTTAGACAAGTTTGGACTAGATGATCTTCTACGCCTCTTTTCCCTTTTTGAACTATTTTTTTTCCCTATGAATGTAAGCAGCAGAGGATATAACCAAAGTTGGAAGACAACTTTCAAATTTACAGCATCCGAAGCCATTCTAATCTTAAAATGTTGTTTAAATTGCACAGGTGACTTAACAGAGTAAGTATTTTTTACTTTTTACTTTTGTGCTTTTTTTTAAGCACAAAATGTTTAGCATTGTTATTTTATATATATATGGGGATAGATTTAGGGTTGATTATGGCAGTGCTAGGTTGATGTTGGACTATATGACCTTAAAGACCTCTTACAACCTTGATGATTCTGTGATATTTAAAGGCAAATTAGAATTTTTAAAATGGATAAAAGAATCCTAACTGCCATAACCTCTAAAGGTTTCAGTCATTTCTCTACAGGAAATAGTGTTTTTACTGTAAGGAATTTTTGTAAGCATGCAGAGAGAACATATCCAAAAACCCACGTGAAATTATGTATCTACCTGAGATTTTTATTGTCCTTACAACCTGTGTTGCAGCTAAAGTCAAGCCCAAAGTAAATTTATTAATATAAATATTTAGTTGAAATGAGAGCTTAATGCAAAATTTGTAGTCTTCTGAAATTACAGTTGTTCCAGACTTTGGAGAGGGCAGAGCTGTTGGCTAATTTTTAAATACACAGGAAATTTTTTCATCTATCTCAGGATTCCACATACAAACAAACATATTTACAGCTGTAGAAAACTCACTGTCAAGTAAAGTTTGTTCAGCTGTGTCACATACAATCTATGCTATTCCCAATATACAAAATACTACTCCCTCTTAACACAAGATGACAAGACCTAACTTCTCCCAAGACATTAGTCTTTCTGATGCTGAGCTTATCAAAATAGCCACAACTTTAAGCAAAGCGATGACACCTTATTTTTGTGCATGAAATATCAAGTATGTCATCTCCTTTAGACTTTGTACATTTTAAAACTTTAGACTTCACATATTTTAAACCACTTCTGGCTTTTCTTGATTAGCATTTGTCAGAAAGGAGCATTGCCTCATGTGTGACTAGCCCCTTAATTTAGAAACCTAAACTGAGTTTGGCATGCTCGCCCTCTGGAAGCTTTCAAAGGCATTCACATCTGTTAACTACTTAGGATATTTCAGCGTTATTTTGGATATAATACCAAATTCACTGGATCATTGAAATTTATAATGATATTTCTTTACTTGAGCTATGTAGACTAGATTTCCATTATAAATTCCTGAAATGTCTTAAAAGACCTCATCTTGTTCCATTTGGCATACAGCTGTTGAAGAGAGATTAGCTCTCTAACCCTGTGTCCTTAAAGTTTGGCAGTAGGTTTGTTCCTTCATTATCTTCAGAGTGTTTGTAATGATGATCCCAGATTAATGAGGAATAACTAGTGCCACATTGTAGATCATCAATAAGTAAGGCCAGAGTGCAGAATCCTTCCTATTCTAAATACGCAGGCTTTCAAATATCAGAGGAAAATTTCAGCTATACTTTCTGAGACAGACCTGCTCAACACAGTATCAATGTCTGTAAACAAATATGTAGTTTCAAATAACTGCAAGCAAACCTTAATTGAAAAAGTAAACTTCTTGAGATTCAAAATTGTGGTATTTAGTACGTTTTGCGAGCATTGTCTTCTGAACTACACATTCTGATACTGTGTCCTTCAATTTTACTCAAAAGAAGTAGAAGCTTCCCTTCTAAATATATATTTAAACCAGTGAATAAAAATTGAACAGGTGGCAAAGTCCTTTGTGCAATATCAGCGCAGATGAACAACACATCAGAATGGTTGGTTGTTAATGGCCACCAGATGTCCAGCCCAAAGAAAAAGAGACAAAATATTATCAGCTCTGTGGTACTGCAGTTCTGTAAAAATCTTACTGCTGTAGCTAATAATACTAGCATCAATCTTAAACAAAAAACAAAACAAATGAAGAACAAAAGTATAAATCTGATTTCTAGCAGGATCATAACAGTTGTTCAGTCTCACAGACTTTTGAATTAGGAGTAAACAGAGTTTTCCAAAGCTGTAAGAAATAAGTGTATGTACATATATATATACACACAGATATATGTGTTACACTTGTAATCAGAAGCAAATAATTTGATGTCAGTCTGACGAGTGAGGAACCATTGAAAGGTATAGAATTCAATTTTATTTACTAGTCTTTCTAAACATCTGAGTCCTAAATGCAATATTAAACAAATATATAGATAAAAACTATAAAAAATGTGATTTTTAAATTATATCAGGCAGAAATATTCTAACACAACTGTGGATATTTATATAGATCATCCAGATTTCATTAAATTATTCCAAGAAGTTTTGTGTGTAGGACACACTGAAATGCTATGACACAGGACATCATTCAGATGAAAGCTTTTCCTTTTTATTTTCCCTCACAGATATAGAAAATAAATAAAATTAAAGTTCACATTTAATATATTCATTTATTTCTAAATGTCTATTTAGCTAACTATTAATAACTAAAATGGTCTGTGAAAACAGTTACCCTGAGAAATTCACTTCATCTACCATTTTCTATTCATCCTTTACCCAAGTAAAGTTCTGAAAACCTCTAGAGTAAAACCAAAGCCCTGTGTCTTACTCTACTTGCTATATAACAGTAGTACCTACACTTGCATATAAAGCAGATAGAGGAAGCGCTTGAATAGCATTCACTGAGGAGCTCTTCTACTTAAAGCAATTATATGTGTTTGTAACCACTGATGTGAAGCTGAACAGGGTCAGCTGCGTGGATTCTGTGTGTTTTCCCTGAAAGACAGAACTGGAGAATAGTGTCACTTGGTTCTCTGTAGCAGTCTGCTAGCCTTTTCTAAAAGATGGTATGAAATAATCTTAATTTCATTGGACACTTTCTCTGAACCCAAATTTAATTAGAGCATCTTTATCAACAGATGCTTCAAATTCATTTTTTTTTTTTAATTTTGGATTTGTTCAGGAATTCAGAATCAAAAAGGAATAAAAAGATTTAAGATAGCATGGTTTCCAGATGAGTTCTCTTCTCTCTCTTCACTCTTCTCTCTTTCTGCAGGAAAACAGAAATTGTTTGGAACTTTCATTTTGCTTCAGTAGATCCCAGAGTTTAACTGCAGGAGTCCATGACCTTTACATGAGAAGATAACTCAAAAGATCCAGAATTTTAAATATAGTTTATTTCATTAATTAATAAATGCTTTTATATTTTGAAACATTACCACAGTTGCAAGTTACAGGGGAGAAATCCACTTTTAAATTACTTTGGTCGCTTTACAACAAGAAGTAGCAGGATACAGTTTTCTTCCAAACTACACTTCAGTTCTCAAGCATCTAGAAAAGTACTTTTATATAAGTCCTTTCATGCTGATGCTGTAAAGTTACAAGTCTCCCATGAGTTCCATAGCATTTATTCCACACTCATTTTTAGTATGTTCATACCATAATATTCATCTAATATGCACAAGTAATGCAAAAGTGAATCGTATTTTTAGGTTTTCTAAAAACCATCTCCTCCTGAATTAGAATGACATATATGAAAGTGATTTTTAAAAAAAAGTATTGCTAGAAAAGTTGCAATTCTAACTATAAAAGGCTTGTTTAATATAAATCCAAATAAACATGGAAAGAAAATGATGAGAAAAGAGATAAAATGGAGACCTTGTTTTCATAGCAGTGCCACTGAAGCTGTGGTAATAAAGATGTTTTAAGTTCTTTATTATGCTCAGAATTCTCTGTTTTATGCAAGTTTATCTGACTATTCAAGCAAACTCTGCTCTTGAAAGTAAACAGTATATGTTTTGTAGTGGGGAACTGCTGAAGTACCAAAATGTTGCTGTGGCAAAAGATTGCTGTCCTTAAGAAAAACATAATTACATTAAATGTGAATAGAGTAGTTAAATAGCTAGATGAGCAACGAAGATAAATCAGGTTAAAATTAGCAAAAAAAACTCTGCCTTTCCTGAGACACTTAGCTGAAACCACGGACTTGAGCATTTCATGTTTTAAACTATTCTTTACTGTCTCTTCTGTCTGATGTTAGTGAAAAGAAAGACCTTTCTTTAAAGAGATAATTTAAAAAATACCCAGTGGGAGTAAACAGACTGTCTAGAATGGAAAAATTGCAATGACCGCAACGATATCTCATCTTCAGAAGCAAGATAAAGTATCAACAACAGTGAGAAAGAAGAAAGAGGTGACACAGAAAGGTAACAGGATTTTTGTCTTCTCTGATCCAAGCCACATCATGCAAGTGTGGAGGGACAAACTGACAATAGAGAAAATAGGCTCTCCAGAATTAAAAAAAAAAAAAAAAAAGAAAAAAAAAAAGAAAAGAAAAAAAAGCTATCTATTGCAGTCAAACTATATCCAACTTTATTGAAACCAGCATGAATTACACACAATAAAAATATTTTTGCTCTTGCCTTTGGAGATTCACTTGAAGGAGAATCTGGACAGAGCTAAAGGTACATGACCAACTGCCTAAATTAAAGCAAGTTTGAAAAATAATTGACTTGTCACTCTTCGTTCTCTGTCCTTTCATATCTAATTAAAAATCTTTCACGTAAGTATCTTTTCTTTGTGAACAGTTTGACTTTGACATTACAAGGATTTAATTTTTTGATTTCAAAGGACTTCACATGCTGACTTGTAATGTAAAAGCTAGTTTTTTCCATAAACTATTAATATAGTTCATTGTTTGCCTTCCACTGAACTTTCAGGATTTATACTTCCTCTTTTGTATACAAACAACTGTTTTTGAAATTAAATAGGAGCTTCTTTAGATTAATCTAATTTGTGACATTTGCATTAATTGTAGACTAGTTTTAAGGGACTTCAAGGATCCAGTTCCTCAGCTGCTTAATGACAGAGAGATTTCCATGGAAATATGCAAATTTTTAAGTTCTTTGGCTGTACCTATATGTATAATAGAATTTATTTTTAAAAACAGTCTGCTTCTAAAATAGACTTAGTTATTATATAAACATTTTTAAAATAGGACAGAGCTAAAATGAATAAGATTTAAGCTCCGAAGGTGTAATAAATTAGAAAATATTTATCTCAACATTTATGTAGGCTTTTATATTCCAAACCTGAATAGCATTAATTTGTTCTTAAGTGTGTTTAAGGCTTATGTTAAATATTAGAACAAACTTCACTGTAAATTAAGTTTATATGAAAATGCTATAAGCAGTAATCCATACAGAAATATTTCTTTTAAGTAAACAAAAATTAAAGTTGAAAAAGTACATTTTGTATTGGTTTATTCTGATTTTCTTTTTTAGAGTTTTCTTATCATTTTCAAAAATTCTGTAAAGGAGTGGGTAACTCAGTAATTAGCATAAATTATTGATTTCTACTTTACAATAAAGTTGCTATATTTTTTCATAGGATATCCTACTATTGAAAAAAAGAGCTTTATATTCCCTGAAACTGTACAGAATAGTTTACAGAAAACAGTAACTATAGTATTTAGGGGCCAAACAAATACATATATGCAAAAAAGCCATAAATATTACTTGTCTTCAGGCTATTGTATTTCACTGTGAATTTATGTCTCTTGAAAGTTGAAATACATCTTATATTAAGAGCAGTTAAAATATATTTGGGATTAAACATTTTTCCTGAGAACTGTTGCCATTTTCCAAAAGACTAAAATATTGCAGCCAAGTAAGGTTTAATTTAATAACAATTTCTATTTTAACTATGTAATAAAACAGAAGTGTAAGAAAATATATAGAGTAGGGGGAATTGCTCTTTGAATGATTTAAAGGACAGGTTTACCAGAATTACAGATCTACAGAATATCCTTAGCTGAAAGGAACCCACGAGGATAAGCATATCCAAATTCTAACTCTACAAATGGCAACCTAAAAGTTAAACCACATGTCTAAGAGCATTTCCCAATTACTTCTTGAACCCTGACAGGCTTGGGGCCATAAACACTCCCCTGGGGAGTGCGTTCCAGTGCTTGACCATAAAAGTAAAGACCTTTTATCTAGTACCTGATCCAAACTTCCAACTGCAGCTTTAAGCCATCCCTTCATGTCCAGAGACCAGACACTAGAGAGAAGAGATCCGCACCCCCACCTCTCTTCCCCATCATGAGGAAGTTGTTGACAACAAGGTCACCCCTCAGTTTCCTCTAAACTGAGGAAATGCAGTACTCTCACCCACCCCTCCCAAGTCATATCCTCCACCCCTTTCACCATCTTTGTTGCCCACCTTGGGTCACCACACTATATTTTCATATCCTGCTTATATTGTGGAGCCCAAAACTGCAGAGTAGTGCAGTTGAGGACCCACAAGTGCTGAGGAATAGCAGGACAACCACAACTTTTAACTGGTTATCTGTACTGTGCTTAAAGCACCCCAGGATGCAGTTGTTTTTTTTGGCTGCCAGGAAATATTGATGGTTCATGTTGAACTTCCCATCAACCAGAATGCCCAGATCACTTTCTTCAGGGCTGCATGCCAGCCTCTTGTCCCCCAGTCTACACTTACATCTAGGCATCCAAAATTACACCATCCCAGATGCAAAATTCAACATTTGTCCTTGTTTCGTGTGGTTAACTGTGAAGAAAAAGCTAATGTTGCAATTAAGGAGAAACTTGAGAGAAAAGTATTTTCAACTACAGGTCATTTAAAACTATTATTAGAAAGCAATTAAAAGCAAATTCTTTGAGTTATTTCAAGCACATATTAATGGGAAAATATTTCTCCACTCAAATCAAAACTGAGGACTGCGTTATTTTGTCAGCCAGAGGACTTTCTCTCCCAGTGGAAAAATTAGTAGTAGACAAAAATTAAGTAATAACACAGGATAGGCGGCTTCTTAAAGTGGGAAGCTTCCAGAAAAGTTCTGAGTCATTCCCCATTTAGTGCAATGATGCTGTGCTGTGCACCAAGCCCTCATTACTCTTGTGGATATGTTAGGAACTTGAGGCATGCTCTGGTTGCATTTAACCATTCTACTTCCTGGCAACAAAACAAAACAAAAACACCAAAACAAAATAAACCAAAAAAAATTCCACAACAACAACAACAAAACAAACATAAGGAGTGGAAACATTCCTTGTGTTCTTGGCTAATGCTCTTGCTTTCACAGTCCTTTTCAGCATCTATTCCTGTAAATGTGGTGGGGGTCACTGTTCAGTGGTATTTGTTTAGTATCTAAAGGCAATACGGTCTTGTTGTAAAAATAATAACAGAAGACGGAATTAAGTTTTCATGGGCTTTTAAATGGGTTTTAGGGTTAACACCTTGCTACAAAATCCAAGTCAGTGAAGTATGAAATGGTAACATTCTGGCTACTGCAAATTGCAATGGCCCTTGGTCCCACAGATGTGGCTTCTGTCACCATTGAGATCCAAGATAAGGTAGGCCCAATACAGGTGAAGATAGCAAGTTACTGCTCTCACGTACTTTAGGAAAAGCTCTTTCTAACAATTTATTGTTTAATAAACTGAAATAAAAATGTAAAGCATAATGCAAGGGTTTGGGAGATATATCAAACATGACAGAAAGACCTCAATAGAACATTATTTTCATTCCTTGTTATTATTTCCTTATCGTTAAAAACAAAAAAAGTTTCTGTTTTACAAAAGATGAAATTCACAATTGTTCATATTTTGTTTCTTATGCTGAGTGCAACTATTAAGGCCATCTGTAATTTTAGGAAAAGCTAGGAATGTCAGAGTAGATTTAACAGGCATTAGAACTGGATTTTTTTTAAAAAACACTGAAGAAACTGAAGTGTCTTCCATTTCTTCCCTCTGTTTAGGAAGAACATGAGAGGACTTCATGAACCCCTTTAGGATCAGCAAACAGTTAGTCATTGTTGCCTAAAATACCTTTTAGCAGAAGAGATGGGATTATACCTTTATTTTTAAAGAGGTATTGTCACCCTCTGGTGACATCCTCTACCCGAATTATCATCCTCTGGTGACTGTTCTAGACATTTATTTACAGATGATTTTGCGATACTCTTCTGTTCAAATTTTACTGTACTGTAAAAAAAAAAAAATATTATGGAAGAATAATTATTGTAGCAGAGTAAAAGAACACAAGGGTTTGTCAGCCTCCTGTTACTGTCCAGCCTGATTATGCACAGGGCTAATAGTGGATTCCCATGGAGTATATCCATACTTGCAAGTACTATTGTATCAGGGTTATGGCTGTGAAGTGAAACCCTCCACTGTGTCCCTTAATATGTAGTTCATATCTTGGTGCCATCCTTGGCACACGAACTGGGTTCCTTTTGCCTCACTCTAAAGATCTACTCATTCTGCTGTGCTGTTTGCTAATGAAGGCATAGCCAAATGCAACTCAAAAGCCAGATTAAATATTTATTTGGAGAATAGGTTTAATTCCAGCCTTTTAGGAAGGAAATCCCTGTAGAGATGGAAGCTGTGTGTTTGAACTTCTCAAGGTGAGGTAGTGCTTAATCTGAATTCCTTTACAACCTCACACATTCCTTATGAAAGGAAAGCAGCACTTCTTCAAAGGAAAGCAGTGGGGGATACTGTGTTTCAGTGAAATTTAATTCTGCCAGTTTGCCCTGGTACCAAACTCCTCCCTCCACAACAGACACGGCAGAGCCAAAGCTCTGCCATCTCACTGGGCCACATCAAAGGTCCTCACAGCCCAACATCCTCTCCCCAACAGAAACCCACAAGAAATGCCTTGGGAAGAGTATCATTATAGGACAGAATAGTAGTTCTTTACTCACTTGAAGCTATTTTGTTCCTTTGATCATTATTACTACTCTTCCCTGACCATGTTGAAGATGTAATATTTTTGAGGAGATATTAAAAACCAAGAAGGGCATAGCATATAACAGATGTTAGTGCCTCATGATTTTAAATTAAAACAACAATGGATTTTATGCAGGGACTTGATAACATCATAGCACAATCTCTTGTATCTTGACAGGACATTCCAGGCAGGTGACATCAATGGATCCTTGTCTGGACTCTAGATGGGGGGTTTTCCAGCCCCTGTGGCCCAAGGCTTCTGTTTACCCAGCAGTTTCTTTTCTTGTATCCGCATTTTCGGACTCCAACAATTTTTTATCATGAATCTTTTCCTAATAATTTTTAATATCTTATCTGCTTCCAACTGCTAGTGGGAATGGAGTTCATATAAGATTTTGAAAAACTATTTGTTACAGCTCCAAGATCTCATTCCTGAATTCCTGGTTAAGTGACAGGTAAATTTAGATTTTGGGGTGGGAGTTCTCTTTGCATCATTTCACGCTCATCTACATTGACTTTCTTCTGCCATATTGTCCCCAGCTAGCTCAGACAGCCCTTTCACTGTTTCTCACGGGCTTTTTTCACTTTGAATATTTTACATTGGCAGGTCACCTTTTCACCTCACTTGCCGTATTATTTCCCAAATAATAATTTAATATTCTGAAAAGCATAGTCTCAGTACAAATACCTGTTGGAAAACATGAACACTTCTTCTTATGCTTATTCTACAGGTTTTTATGTTATTACTTACCCAAGTAAGGACTTTCGCTTTTATTTCAAGAAGCTCAGGTTCTTGGCTGTTAGTGGCTCCTTGTGAGACAACATTTAAATGCTCTGTCTTCTCTCTTAAGATTAATCCAGTCTTTTTTGCGTAGAAACAGAATTTTGGACATTGAAAATACTTTCAGCGCTGACTGTAGACACAGTTGAATTAGGGAACTGTGTTTGTCACCAGATCTAACTAATTTTTACTAATGGCAAAAACCTGGAAGTACAGCGGGTGTCTGCTGCCATTGCAGACTGCTGAGGGAGTGAGAGATGCTGTATTGAGCTACGAGCAAGTGGAGTTGTCTCTCAGTGGCAGTGTCCTTCATGCCAGGGATACAAATGAAAGCCTGATGCTTCTCTGAGCTTCTTCCTGATTCATCTCTCAGAGGTCACGCTAGTAGCTGGACCAGTTATCATTGCAGGTTCCTTCCAACTGAAATTATTCTATTCTATTCTATTCTATTCTCCCTTAGTGGTCGCACCACACATTTTTTATCAACATAGCAAAGCAATGAGGCCTAATTCTTAGGTAGAGAAATTTAATTTTACTCGCCCTTCCTATGACTTTCAAGATACTTCTGAGTCCATAGGGAAAAAACAAAAGAGAAAAGAGAAAAAAAGTGGAACAATTGGCTCTGAGTTCACTTTCGGCATTTGCACAAACTTGTCTGTCTAGACATCCCATGTCAGCCTTTTGCTAAAGACTAACAGTGTCTCTCAGTTTTTGTAGACAGCTCAATATTATCACAACAAACTTAATTTCCTACCTATGCTTCTGAAATTTCATTTTTCTTGAACAGAAATCCTTTTCGGCAAGAGTATACGTCTGAAAATAAAAGACTCAAAAAAAGCCAGAATCTTTGGAGAATTTGGTTTGGTTCAAATATCAAACAATAAAACATTATTTTAAACAAAAAAGATTTTTCAATCCTTCATGCAGATAGGGTTTGTTTTATTTCAGAGAAAAATACAGAGTTTTTTGACATTTAATCTTCTAGAGCATCCAGGCTCATCAGTAATATAGTCCATTAGTATCTAACTTGCCTGTCAGTCTGTATCATAATCATCAACAGCATCTGCTACCAAACTGCAGAGAGCTACAGATTTAATGAACAGGTGTTTATTCAATACTGAATTTATTTTAAAGGTGTTTTGTTATCAATTGATATGCTTCCAGCAACACCAAGATGCTTCATGAATAAAAATATCAGGCACTTAATGAGAATTCTGTCTATAATAGGTGAAAAGACTATGAAATAGGTCAAATTCATTCCTTGACAACAATGGTTAAAAAGTTTTCCTAGCAAATACACAAAACCAAGTCAACAAAAGCTATATCTGCTAAGAGCAGTAACCCTTTGTTGCACACTGTCTCAACATAATTGATGCATAAGGAATGCCAAGGGAAAATCTGAAGTCTTTCAAGGGTGTAGAAGAACTACAGAAAGCCAAAATTATTATTATTAGCTTTTGTGTAACACTTCTTATGACTGACAGTAGAGAATATGCAAGACAACTAACTCAGCTGTATAATTCGATGAAATTTGCAGGTTAAATGACCCAAAATAAAAAAAAGAAAACTTATAAATTGAATACAAGAAATTTTGAGGCAGGCTTATCAGAGTCCCACATGCTTATAGCCTCCATTTTTAAGCCAGAGTTTACTTTATACCTCTCTCAACCTGGTAAAATAATAATCATAGAATCATAGAATCAACCACGTTGGAAAAGACCTCCGAGATCATCATCAAGTCCAACCCTTAATCCAACGCCCCTGTGGTTACCAGACAATAGCACTAAGTGGCCCATCCAGTCTCATCTTAAAAGCCTCCAGGGACGGTGAATCTACCACCTCCCTGGGCAGTCCATTCCAATGCCTGATCACTCTCTCTGCAAACAATTTTTTTCCTAATATTCAACCTAATGTGCCCATTTTTTTTTGCATCTTCCTCTTTTTCTAACACTATTTCATATTTGGCTTTTCTTTCCTTCACATTCATGTGCTTATATAAGTTGGATACCAGTCCAGAAGATAAACAGTAATTGGCCTTCTTGCAGTAAAAATAATATTCATAATTTATAATTCATTGACATGGAAAGATATGTGAAAAGAGGAAGAGGAAGAGGAAAGAGAGAGAGAAAGAACAGAAACACAGAAAAGTGAATGGTAGGCTGCAATAAACCAGTCATTCTTCTCAAGCTAAGGGAAAAAACAGATGGCTATGAATTAATGATAGTTCTTGTAGCCCATTTATTGACATTTTGAAATAGGACATAGTAAGCATTAGCAGTCTAATTTAAAGTATTAGTTGTAAATTGGGGCTTGAAGCGGAGGAGAGGGTGGAGGAGCAAGAGAGGCTCGGGACTGACTGGTGTTACTGACAGCTGATATGGGGACAGGGAACTACCCAAGCCACATCAGCGCAGCCAACTCCAAAATGAAACTCCTGTCAGCTTCACTTCATCTCCAACACTGTCAGCACTGCACTCCCTCCGTTATTACAGTAGCCTCCTATCTCTCTCTTTTCTGATTGCTATCGGAGCTTATACCTCAGGGAATAATGCCACATTATTTTTCACTTTGTGGATAATCACCTGTCTCTTTAAATCAGCATCAGATGTCAGCTCAGGACCTTCACAACAAAAAAACTCTTACTGACTTTGTGGAAAGTAAGGCTTATATCCCAGTGCTTAATCATTTTTTTTTAGCAGCTGCTTTATAAGACCAGCCTCACAGGAGACTCCTCTTTTGCATCTGGTTTTATTGCCCTGACACCATTATTTTGTGTGTAAAAGCATGGTCCTTTGGCTTAATTTGCTAGCACACAGTGCAATGGGGCTTTTACAGTTGTTATGGATAAGTAATTGTAAGTAACTGCAAAACAATTACTTGCAATGACAGCAGGGCCATATTTCTGTGGGGTTTTCTTTCCCCCAGTGATGTATGAGCAATTCTAATAGTGATAATTCCAACATCTTATTGTTGAACACGTCTAATCAGAAAAATAAAAGGAAAAAAAAAGAAAAGAACAAACAAGCAAATAAACAAAAGCAGATGAAAATCATAACATTCCACAAAAAAAAAAATACTTACTCGGCTCTTATTACTTCTAAGAATAAGGGAAGTTCAGGAAGTTCAAATCTGACCATTGAGGAAATAGAAAATGAAACTCTGGTGACGCAGCTAGGTAATTAGTGAACAGACAGGAACCAGGTTCTGCTGGTTGGAGAGTGTTATGGCACAGAGAGCGTTAGGCTTTATGCACTACCCCTGCCTGAGGCAACTCAGTGAGTCCCAGGAACAGGCCACAGCAACAGAAGTTCATCCAAGAAGACACGTATTCAAGTCAAGTAACTAATCAAGGTCAAAAAGCTTATTTTCTCCTGGCAGACAGTGGAACCTCCTCTGGATCTGTATTGCATGGCCGTTTTCAATCAGATGTTATTGTCTGACAGGTATTTTACATATTAAGACCCTTCTAGTCAACCCCGAGATAGGTAAGAAAGGTGAAAGAGTGTGATTTCTGCCTTCTTTTCTTTAGAAATCCCAGAGGAAAAGAAGGAGAAGAAAGAGGGAGTAAGGAGAAAGAAGAAGGAGTAAGGAGAAAGAAGAGGGAGTAAGGAGAAAGAAGAAGGAGTAAGGAGAAAGAAGAGGGAGTAAGGAGAAAGACAAATTATTAAGAGCAGGTTCAGCAATCACTTTATCCCTTTTGAATGGCTCATGATGAGCTTTACCTCTCCCGTTTTCAGCTAAGAATGATTTGAGGTGTCTGAGAAGATGAAAGGATTGATAATGAAGGTAATTTAAAAAGAAAAAAAAGAGTAGCATAATTTCTGCAGATACAAGAAAGAGGAGTTGATGGTAGAGCTGCGAAAGGAGGGAACAGAAGGATTATAGCTAGTACAGGTCAAGGGGTAGAAATCTGCAGATAGAAAAGAGGATTGTGGATAAAAAACATGGAAAGTAATAGGAAAATGGGAGGATCATAGAACAACATTCCTTTGATGGAGAGGAAAAGATCTGTTGAGTTAGTCAGAGCAGTTGTTGGTCACAGACACACTGTTCTATCAGGTGCCAGGCTGGCTCCATAGGGCCTGTGGTGACACAAAAGAGGCTTGTGAGAGTCAAAGAGCAACAGTTAGATCCTGCTTCTTGACACAGGGACAGATAAAATGAAGTAGAGAAATTAACTCAGCTTTTTTTATAGAAAAACTATTGGCAACTTTTGTGGTCTCCTTTCTTTGTGTCCTATCTTCTCTTTGTTGTCTTTGTTGGTTTGGGGTTTTTTTAGGAGGTTGGTGTTGTGACCAAAACAGTATCAACTCAGGGAATTTTACTTAAATTACTCTACTTACAGTTAGGACAAAGTTTTGATGAATGATTTGAGTATTAAGAGAAAAACAAAACAATCTAAGAATTAAACAAACACTTAAGGAAACAACCCTTGTCCACCTTCCCCCACCCGGGTTCAGTCCAACACTTCTCCTCTGCAGTCCCTGTTCTCACCTCCCCTTGCTTTTTCTGTTGGTACTCTCAGTCCCTCTCAATCCTTTTTGTGAGGCAAGACCCAGAAGAGGAGGTTGGCACTGTGTATGACATGGTTTGTTTCTACCACTCTTTGCTTCATTTTCATTCACTTCTCATGGCTTCTTCCTTCTTTCCCTTTCCCCCATCTTGGGTTGCCAGCAGCTGCAGTCCCTCAGGAGTGTCCCCTCCCTGGTTTGGGTCATCCATAGCTGTGATCCCTCAGCAGACCCTCCTCTGACAAGAAGCACATCCTTCCCAGAGTGTGTCTCCAGCCATGTTCCCAGCCATGATCCCAGCAATGTCCCATCCATTTCTGCTCTCCTGTTTCCTTGTATGTCCCCTCATCATAGTGACTGTGTCTATTTCTTAAATAGGTCAGGATTGGGGCATCAGTGATCCCTGAAGGGCTGCAGGCCTGTTTCAATTGGTGTCAGAAAAAGCTGAGTCCCTTTTTGAGTAGCACATGCAGATCATGGCCACCCATGCAGGACATCTGAAGCCCCCTGACCAAAGCCTGCCAGGTGTGTCCAGCACAGGACTGGCACAGAGCAGTGCATGGAATAACAAGGATATTCAGCCACAGAGAGGTCTTTACTAGCATTAAGACACATTCACATATTACTCTACTGATCTCCAACAAAAGCTTATATTCACAAGGACTAAATTAAAAGTAGAAGGATTAACTGACCCTCCTCCAAACCAGCAGTCACTACAAAAAAATCCTACTTTTCATAATCAAATTTGAAATCAAGAAGTCATTTATATTCCTATACAGTCTGTCATTAATTACAGGACTAAAATTGTTATCTATTAAAAGACTCATTCATTCCAATAATAAAGATTAAATTGCATATTTTGCTGTAAAGCAGTAAATACATATTGTTGCAGTCCATAACATACCTCTGTCCTATGTTTAACTGTCAATTAACTGCAGTAGTATGATGGATTTTGACACTCACCTTTCCTCTACAACTAGAATTAATCCTTCTATTCTATGCTCATTAGTGAATAACCTAGTATGCTTGAAATTGTTTCCCTCTTTGCTTATTTGTGTCCATCTTGACAGTAGAGAATTCCTTTTAACATTTTTTAAATGTAAATCCATACTTTTGGCCTTATAGGTCAGTTTTGGAGGTGTTGCTTTGGGGGACTAAGACATTATCATTAAACTCCCTTTGGCACAAACGGCCTCAAAATAGTTTAAACTTCTCACCTCAGTATTTATTTTGCAGAGATCTTAGGACTGAAGTAATGAGAAACTAGAGTTTTTCTAACATATACCGCAAAAAGATATACCTGCAAAAGTATATACTCTGAGAAGACATAAGGAGATAGTTTTGAAAGCTTACAAAAGCATAAGAGCCTTTAAAGGAACAAAATGTTGCCGAAGCAGGTGACACACTGCCTTTAAACCAGCCTCAATCACAGGACAGCTAATGTAAGTAGAGGTCCAGCTGGTATGCTCTCAAAATTTCATATAAAATTTTGCATTTCATTGAATTAGTTCAGTTTCTCTCACTTTACTTTCTGAATTTATTTCCATAGGTATTCATGTACAACAATAGAGGACAGGGGTGAAAGCATAGAGCATGCACTTCAAAAGTAATTTCTGAGGAAACATTTTTAAATGCTGTGCAGTGCAGTTCAGTGCCATATATGCTTGTTTGCTTGTCCAGGAAAATAAAAGGCACCTCAATAGTAATACAAAGGTAGAAAAACAAACAGACAAACAAGTAACAAGTCTACTCTCTGCTGTCATGAGGCCTTGCTAGGGCTTGGAAGAAACAGATTTCTTTGCAAAAAATGTTGATGAGCTTCCTCAGAAACAGACACCTGAGCCAAGAGGGAAGGGATTATGCATAAACCAGAGCAAAGGAGGTGAAGAAGAAGGATTAGCAGAACTGAGCATAGCTGAAGCAATTTATCCCTCACTGAATTTACTTTGAGATACTTTGAAGAGAAACACTATTGTACTGACACTTAAGCCTTAAAGGGAGAAGATGCTCTTTTAAGTTAAAGTACAGTATAGATGCACTTAAACACCTGTTTGCCAATCAGTTGCTGTTTAGCCAGTTTTTTCACTACATCATACACTGAATGTAAAAGAACTGACTGAAGTAGATATGCCATCAGGAGCATCAGCCAGGTATTCTCTGTATATAACCAACATAAAACATAACCTTGGCTACAGGAACATATTAGCCTTTTGGTACGTAGCTTCTACTATTAGTAGTCTTTTCAGTACTAGAGTTATTATTCCTTGATGCACTGTTTTGAAATGGCATATTTATCCACAGACAGAACATATAGTTAAAAAAAAATGCTTTAAAGGTTTATGATGTCCTGCTGACAAACAGTACAAGTCATCCTTACTTACTAAATGACCAGGTTGGTTGCCTGAATGACCAAGTGGTGGAATTAGTTATAATTTTGTTTTAAAAGCTGTCATGCCACTGTTGCCCTTTAATTGTCTTAACACAAATAGCAAATATTATAATTACAAATTTCATAATAGCTGTCCTTCACCTTGACTGCCCTACACTACAGATTCATTCCACAAATGTACACTCTATCTCCTGAGAGATACCCCAGTCAACATTACCTTGCTTGAACATCTGCAGCCACCAAGTAGTGATATTCCTCACAGCCTCCATTGATTCCCTTTTCTTACCATTTGCTCCAGTCTTCCAATTCTCCATTCCCAGTCACTATGACTACCTGAAAATGAGTCCAAGTTCTGCATATTCATATTTAAAACATATTTATAATAACATGACCCATTCTGCATGAGTTAAAGCCTTTCATTTTTACTTAAAGTATGATTAACAAAGCTAAACACATACTTTTCAGTGTTGATAAGCAGAACAAAAAGGACATAAATCAGAAGAATTTCTTTTGAATATATATGTGTGTATATATATATATATATATATATATATATATATATATATATATGTAACTTTTTTTTTGGTAGGGAGATACATTCTGTGCCGCATGTTTATTACCCAAAACCTGATGAACAACAAAACTGAAAGAAGATAAAAACAACACACACACACACACATACATATACAGATACACATACACATATACATACACATACACAGACAGACTCACACCCAGTTTTAATAACAGCTGCCTCCTGTTCCCACCCATTGCCCCTGGCTTTTTTTAATACACAACACTGACGGTCCATCTTAAGTCTTTATGAAGAAGACATAATAGAGCTTCTTTTTCTTTGTCATAGAAAGTCTTGCAAAATGAAAATGGAACGAGCATTTAAAAGGCTTTCAAAATCTGAAGTGTTATTTTCAGAGAGCTTTTGTAAGTGTTTTCATCAACAATCCAGGTTCTGATTCCTCATCCTTTTGGCAATAGGGAAATTCCCAATTCTCTTCTCAGGCTTCAAGAGACCTGCATGCTTGGCTTTCACAAGGAGTATATTTTTGAAATTTCAACCATTAAAAAAAAAGGTAACACTGTATAAAAGAATTTTGTGTTCTACATCTTTCCAGTGAGATGCCTTTGGTCCACTATGCCCAATTCTGGCAAATTTTAAAGTTACTGTATTACTTTCAAGGAGTACTGGAGAACTTTTTAAATATGCTGGTTTTCAGTTCAGGTTTTCAGCAGAAGCACATTTAATGGTAGGCAGAATTGATGTAATCACACTTGTGATGAACACTCAAATCTAGATTTTCAGATAACTAATGCCTTTGATTTAAGATAATCAACTTGACAATGGGGAAATGAATTTTCACATTTCTCACTTAGAAATAGTTCCTTAAAGTTGTTTAAAGCTAGGTAGTCAACTATTTGTTGCTTCAGATGGGCTTGCAAAAATTAAGGCTCCAAAATTTTTATGGTATTACACACCATATTACACTTCAGCACTATTTTGTTCTGTTATAATATATATTTATATTTCAAAATGGTGCAATACTGTCTGGATTCAGTAATTCTGTAATTCTGCTTAGCATACTGTTTGTTGATTAACTTTTAAAAATAGTTCAAGAGTGAAGCTATTTTAGCATTTTATATGACTTATTTTTCCGAGGTTTTTCTTATTCAGCCCAGCCAGAATCTTTTAATTGTTTCCTAAACTCTGTTCTTCTGTTTTATTTTATAAATCACATAAATAGAATAGCAATATTTTTTTTACTTCTATTCTATATATGTCTGTCTGTATTTTATCTTAACCCAGTTCTTTAAGGGAACAGCAGCATTTTACATATATCTTTCCTAGACACTTATTATAAAGAGACAGAAATTACATAAATCTCCTTCTCAATTGAATTACAAATAATGTATGTAAGATACTTTTATTTTTCCAAAGGCTTGTACCTACCTACTTTTCATATGGTGCCTTTTGAAGAAGCTTGATTGCTGAAAATATCACCAGAGTTAAATAGAGCACACATACACTCACAAAACTCAGTAACTGTCAAAGTTTTGCCTCATTACAAAGGACCATCCAGATGCCAAAGCAATGGAACATAGTCTACTAGAGGCAGCATCTGGCACTTTGGCAAAGTAGGCTGGCAGATGGCTTTACATTTGCTTTTCCTACTAGTCCTTTTACTGCCATATCTTCTTTTTTTTTTTCTTGACAGAACTTCATTCTAGAAAAATTGCCACTGTTTGGGTAACTGTTCTGTTCTATACAAATATTTTGTTCCTTTTAAATAAATACGAAAAATAAAAGAAGAATTGAATACAAAAAAGGTTTCTGCAACTGTATTGTAATTACAGTGAACTCACCCATTTAGTATGCATTTCCTTTTGTGTAGACATTGAATTCTGAATTCAGACATCATGTTGATTTTTTAAACAGAAGAGATATGTGTGTCTTCTTACAGTTCACACTCTACCTCACAATGAGTTTATAACTGAGAAACATGAGGCAAGTTCTAAAATGGGGAAATTTTGTAAACTTCTAAGTTTTCATAAACCTGTAATAAATAAAAAGACCCACTTTTATCTCAATTTTTAAGAATGAGATCATTTATAGATATGATGAACAACTGCATACCAAAGAGCTTACTTTTGTCCAGTATTTTAGAGTGAAAATACAACATACTTGATACTTCTGTTATTGATGTTCCTGAGCAAAAACTCAGGCCTTGCTATTCACTACCAAAAGCAAAAAATAGTGAATCTGGATTTCAAATCCAAAGCATTATAATGAAGTTCTACATCTTCCAAGGAAGAAATGGCTAAGACAGAATCCAGTGAGGGTGCAAGCCTGTGTATAGTTTAAGTGATTCCAGGTCTACCTCAATATCCAAAGCAAGTAGCTGAACACTGAGGTTTGCAAGCATCTGTAATGCTAGTCAGTAATTAACAGTGGTTTGCATACGCAAAGCGATGTGGCATTTGTTGGTCTACATTGGTTCATCAAAAGTAATTTCATGATGCCTAAATATGTAACTTTACTACTTAAATAGCAGTTATGTGCTCTACCATCTGTCATTATATATATGTGTCTCTACTGCCACCTACTTGTGCTAATACTAGAAAAATTTTCTCTCCACCCTCAAAAAGCTGTAAAGAAAATATCTTGAACTACAGATGGTTTTCTAAACTTTCTATTTAAGTTTAATTGCTAAAAAAAATCTTAACAAAACCTACAGAACCAATGAAGGCAGAAATAAAAGAAATGCCAGAGGTCTTCCAAAACTGAAAAAAGGCAATGTTTTTCTACTTCATGCCAGGCGGAAAGGACCTACACCTAGTCATACTGTTCAATGAAGGCAAATTTTCTGTCATGGCTTACCATAAGTCTTCAGTCAAACATTTCATTTACTTCAGCAAAATCATAGCAGTATACATAGAAAAGCTAAGTGACTTATCCACAGAATCACAGGATTGATGTACTTACGCAGATGAGTAAAAGGTGATCTCAAACAGCAGTGCAAAACAAAACAAACAAAAAAACCCTAATTCTGCAATAAATGATTAAAAGTGAAAGGGGTAGGCAGTTCTTATCCTTTGTTAAAAACTTTAAAGCTTGAAAAGTTATTAGAAGCTTCAAAGAACATAGTGAGCTATTATGGCAGGGGTAGCGCTGAGAATGAAGCAATGTGAGAAGATAAAGTAAAATTCAGGACACAATGTGACACAAAAGTGAGGAAAACAAGTGAGGAAGCCCTCAAACTTGAGAGGAGTTTTTGCTATGGTAATGATATGACTTGGATTCACTACAGGACTGATTCACTTTGACTCATAAAGTCATTGGCAAGAGACTAAGCACTGGAGAAGTGCGGTCTGAATTATGTAGTAAGGTCTACAAATACAATGTGGTCATTTGCCAAGGCTGGTGCCAGTTACATTATGTTTGCTCACTACGTTTGCAGCATAGATTTTGGCTGCCTTCAGAATTTTAATTTTTTTTGTACATATATGAGCTCTGGGTCCTGAAAAGTTGAATATGTGTGAGAGTTTTGCCATCGCTCTCCAAACACAATGACTAGTATACTGAGGTTTCTGCTAATGCTTTTCTTGTAAATAGCTGCCAAAAAAATGTGCCATTTCAAAACATAGTAAGAACACCAGATACAGTATTTTTTTTTCTGTACAAAGCTTTTTTTTCAGTGTCTTTTCATTTCAGTGGTGAACTAATTCAACCATTGTACTAAAGAAGAAAGAAAACATGAGAGAGAAACCATGACAGGTCCTGAGAATCTGTGACCAGCTACAGACATTCCTATGCATCTATGAGGCTGTATAGTCTTTACGTCATTGGATAGGTGTCACATTTGAAATAATATTTCTCTATTACTTATTGCATTATAATAATGTTCTCTGTAATTTGCTTCTAAATGTACTTGCAACGCAGGTGTGGAAAGCTGGGCTCCTGGTAACTGCATGTATTTTTTTGTGTGAGATATATTTACTGTGCAAATTCTACCCAAGAAGATCTTGATGAGGAAGGGGAACAAAACCTCTTGGTCTCACTCCTGGAACATGTTGGCAGTGAATGCCAGTGACATAGACAGAGCTGTGAAATTTTATTGTCACAAATTAATGACTGGGGCACAAATGACCTCCACTAGCCAGGAGATCACCACTGCTTGGCAAGGACCATCACCCAGACATTGTAAGAGGCCTACTCTGAGGGCACACCAGCCAATATGGACCTGAAACAGAGCCCTTTTGCTCAAAGGAGAAAGTCAGAAAGAGCATGGCTAGTGCCTCTATGGAGCCATGTCTGTCAGCAGCTTGGATGGCCTGGATGAAGAGAAATAAATGCCTTTTCAGGAGACGTGTTCCCAGAGCAAGGCCAGAGCTGACACACTTCCATGGATGTAAGGGGTTTGCATGGCAAAGTGTTGGTAGTGGAGAGGACTACAGGGAAGGCCTCTGTGGGAGCTGACAGAAACACCCCCCATGTCCAATGGAGCCAGTGCCAGCCAGCTCTAAGATGGGCCTTCCACTGGCCAAGGCTGATCAGCATCAGTGGTGATATCTCTGGGATAACGTGGTTAAGAAAGGGGAAAAAAATGCTTTGCAACAGTGATTGGGGCCAGAGAAGAGAGGAGTTAGAATATGTGAAAGAAACAGCCCTGCAGACACCTGGGTTGGTGAAGAAGGAGGGAGAGGAGGAGGTCTAGGTGCCGGAGATTAGATTCCTCTACAGCCTGTGGTGCAGACCATGGTGAGACAGTCTGTCCCCCTGCAGCCCATGGAGGTCCACAGAAGCATGGAGATCTACCTGAAACCTGGGGAGGACCCCAGGCTTGAGCAGGTGGATGCCAGGAGGAAACTGTGATGCCATGGGAAGCCTGCTGTTGAGCAGTCTCCTGGCAGGTAAAAAGAGGAGTTCATGCCAGAGCAGGTTTGCTGCCAGGAATCATGACCCTGTGGGGGATCCATGCTGTAGCAGTCTGTTCCTGAAAGACTGCACCTCATGTAAGGCACCCACATCAGCAGTTCATGGAGGTAATTCTTCCCTGGGAATGACCCCATGTTGGAGAAGGGGAAGAGTGTCAGGAGTCAGAGGACTCCCTTAGGAGGGAGGAGTGGCAGATAAAACACGTGAGGAATGGACCAAAACCCCCACTCCCTTTCCCCATGCACCATTCTGATGCTCCAGGGTTAGAGCTGCAGCATCTCTGAGCACAATTTGCACACAGGCTGCAAACTCCCTGGGGGGTTGGGGAAGAGGTTGCAGAGGCAGGCATTGCAAAAGAAGGGCATTACAGACCAATTAAAGCCTGCCTAATTGTAGGTTCTGGTTGCCTCCAGAACCCTGACACTTTGGATAGTACCTCATATATTTAAGAAAGTGTGGGGAGAGAGGTGGAAGTCAGAAGATGTGTGCAGCACAGTCAAGGTGGAATGAACCAATTGCTGTGAGAGCTTTGGTGACACAAGTAGGTCTCTGTACAGCCAGGTGACAGAGGTGCCAGATGACACCCTCTCTAGTTTGAAAACTGTTAGGGTATTTAGGATGTTGAATTTTGGACACAAAAGCATTTTCTGGAATGGGCTTCTACAGACAAAACCATTCGGGAAACACACATGGTATAACAGGCAAATCAGAGCAGCTAATTACACAGAGCTATAAGGTAAACTAGTTATCTTATTCTCTTCTTCCTGCAAAAAAAAAAAAACCAACTACCCAGAAGTATAAAAACCATACACAACTTTGCCACCATGTTCTTTAGAATTTCTCATTTGAGATATGAAATACAGCATAGGAATTTATGAAGGTTTATTTGGGATATGTCCATTCCTCAGGGGTATTGCTGTAGTTTTTCTTTCTGTAGTTCTGGATGGTCAAATGCGGTCACCTGCAAAAGTTAGACACCATACTTGTGGTTCTCATTTGCAGGTTACACTGTGTGGCAATCCCAGCCTTCAAAAGCAGCATCTAACACTACCTGAGGAAGCCTCATGGGGACACCTTGACAACAGCAGGCCACAAATGTGATCATCTGTTATAACTGAATGTTAGAATTAATTTCTAAGAGAAAAAGTCAAGTAATCCAACTAACAATATCCCATGACTCATATGCAGTATGATGTGTATCTTTTTTTAAAAATTCAAAAACTGTTGCATGAAGACAATTGAAGATTTTTAGACCAGCTTAAAAGGTCTCCACCTTTATATCACTATTAAAGGAACGTACTTTTGAATGTTGTGTGTCTCTAAAAAAAAAATCATTTAAGCATTTTACAAGGTTTGAAAATCCAGTTAGCTTTGATTTTCTGTTATTCTCTTAGTTTCCTTACCCCACTGAAGCTGTTGACTGAAGTACACTAAAAGACATGATAGAAAAGGATCAAATATTAAAATTTCAATATTCTATATCAAATACAACAGTAGCTTAAACAATAGTATTATTCAGTATAAAATAAAAGCTCTTGCTTACTTTACTACATTATATAGTCAACAGAGACCCAAGTCCCAAGTTTCAGGATCTATTAAGACTCCCACAAAACACAATATCATAAAAAGATACATGCCCTATAGGTTAAATCGGTCATTTCAATTCCATTCATAGCTTTATTCCACCAAAACATCCCAGTCACATCAAATGTGCAGAAATTCCAAAACACTGGGGAACACTGGGAATATCTTACTTCGAAAAACTTAACTAAACATTGAATAAACAATCGAGCAGATGTTCTTTTTTATTCCACAGTATTTTGTTGGTCTAAAGCTGCACAGGGTTAGAAATCAGTTGATTAAGGCAGCTGTGAGTGTCTCCAGCAAGCAGGGGATTCTTAACAGATGCAGAATAACCCATCTGACCTCCTCATTACAAGGGATGCATGGGTAATACTGCAAGTGCATCAGGGAATGCAAGCACCAAATTCAGGCTTTCTCTAGCCGATGAAAAATCTTTTACAGAAACTGCCAGCTGGCATGAGCTATAGGAATCAGAATCTAAAATGTTCTAAACAGTGCAGATCTGCCATCACAACTAGAGAATCACAGTGGACTCCCTGAAGACCTGCTTGGGGGATTTCTTTTAATCCTAATTAAATGTTTTCCAAACATAAAACCAAAACTTTCAGCATTTCAGAATCCTTTTTGTTTTCCCCATATGCAACAATTTGTTTGTACATTTATCCTACTTTTGGCCAATTGTGAAATTTTTGGCTGTGAATGAGATGGCAGGTCTGGCTAAAAAGATGAAAAAACTGCACTACTAACCCTGTAGTATAGAAAGTATATGGGCGTTATAGAGGAAACGTTGATGTCTTATCATCTAACCCACATTAATGTAAGTCAATATGCAGCAAAATGTTCCTGTCTAGTGTCAAGAGGAGTGTGTTCTCCCACATTTTTGAACAGTTAGACATATGAAGATGTTACAGGTGGTAGACAAGCATCTGTCGTGATGCCTTACCTACTGCTTGTCCCAGCTCAACCTCTCTTTTCCTTTCTGTGCACGTAGCAGCATTTGTCAGCATGCCAAGATAAAGTGTACAGAAGAAAAGGGTTTCAGAAGCAAGTTTGATCTGTTATTTCAACAGAGAAAAAGGAAATTTAAGGAACAAAATTACAGGAGGGAAGTTTCCACACTTAAAGTTTCCTAAGTTAAAAGCTGTATGTTTATATGCTGACATTTGGAGGGTTCTGTCGTTACAGAACTCAGTAAGGCTTTTTGATCTTGGCTAACAGACCTGGCTTATGTTAAAATCAGATCTACAGTTTCTTATTATTGGGTAAGCTGAAAGATCGAGTCCCATGTATTTACTAGGTGGAGTTGCTTTTCAGAATTAGCATATTCTTAAAATGAAACCGATTTATAGCACCATGGACACGTACAGATTGCATGTGCAATTGTTCACTGTGTGGTGTGTAAACCCCATTTCTCACGCACCGCAAGAGAGAAGCCAATTCCAGAGCTCTCAGCTGGGTCCCCACTCCCTCAGGTGACCTTGTTAGCAGCCTCCCTGCCGACTCATGCCCATATCCCACACTCCCCAGTCCCTTTCTCTCTGATAAATACCAGGTATCCTAATGAAACACCGATTGCCCATCAGCAGGGAATGTGAAGTATTGCTTGTCTTCATTTTATGCTTTAAACACATCGTTTGTTTTGTTGCTTTCTTTCTCCTTCCCAGTCATTACCTGCTCTCATGTCATCCTGTCTCAGTTCTTCCCTGATGCTTTATGTTTCATTGCTTTTCTCTCACCCTTTCTCCATGCTCTGCTAAGCACCTTAGCTGCAACTAGCTAGAGGAGATGCTGTCCCTCCTTTCCTAGCTTAACAACCATTATGCCAAACTCTCTTCAGTTTCACTGGGTGTGTTTGGATTATTAACCATTTATTGTATCCATGCCTTTTTTACTCTATCGCTGACTTAATGAAGAATTATTTTTTTTCCTGGAAGATAAAAACTACAGCAAATTACATAAATTTGGGGTATATCAAATCCATTTTACTCCATTAACTGCAAAATATATTTTCATATAATTTCACATCTGTGCAAAATGCTGTGTAAATGTGCCTTAAAATCTACATTGTTCTTAGGCTGAAATATCTAAAAATCAGGGATGAACATGATAAACATGGAACCGTTTTAAGAGGATAGGATATAGATGTTGCATATATACATGAAGAGGCAAAAAATGAGGACACAGCTTGTTTATCACTTTTTTTCTTTGCAGTATGCTTCCACCTTAGCCTTCTCTTGGCATGACATTACACTCAAAGCAGGACATGCAGCAGGCTCAGTTTCTCTGCAATTGTAGCTGATCTCCTGTTTGATGACTCAACTCAGCTGCCAGTCTCAGTGATATTTACATTCCAAAATAGAAGACTCTTAATGTATGTCATGTCCATAAAATGGAAATATTTATGGTGATGCTACACCCTGTACTTCCTGATGCTTATAAACTTGCCTGGGAAAGCCATATTAACTCCAGTTGTGCCTTTCTGGTGGAGCAAGAAGGGGATTTTTTTTGACATGGATAGTTTATATGTTGCCAGGGAGTTCTCAGTGGCATAGATATCCAGTCATGACCTTAATAGTTTCTTGACCTAATTGTATAGGTTTAAGTAGTTAAAGAGTGTAAGCCATATGGGGTTTTTTCAGCTTTGCAGTAAAATGCAGTTAGAGTAAGGAATTAATCCTGACAATAATCATACAGGTTTGTGTGACTCAGGAATTAGTGTGGCCCTTAACTGGATAGTGATTGATAGGCCCTTAACTGGACTGAAATGATCTTTTCTTACTGGAGTGTGAGTTCAATGCACAGCATCTGTACTGTTTCCAGCTGGTGAATAAATAAGTTTGTAGCATTTCTCAATGGCATGCTGACAGGATGCAGCATGACATAGTCTGCTATGTGAGGAATTGATAAGGAAAAATCATGCCTATTCAAGCAATCACAAACAATTGCTTCTACAATCACAGTCAGAGGAAGGACGTAGGAGGTATTAATGTAAAGATATATTTAATTCACCTCATAATTTACCATGACTTGAAAGTGAGAGTGAAACCAAGTACAGAAAAAGAACAGTCCAGCTGACTACAGGCAGAGTCCTTAGAGAATGTATTGCATGGGAGTAAATACAATGCCCAGTAGTGCAAAATCACTGTGTGATACATAAGCATCTGTTTACAGTATTTGGGGTGCATTTGCACTGGAATTATGAGACAGAGATGTGTTCTTAAAGCTAATTTCTCAAATCTCAATAATGAGCTTTGCTTTGTATTTCAAAATCATCTTGGAACACATGAACAACATTTATTTTGTGCGTGTTGACCTGGAAGATCAGCTCCACCCATTTACACACACTCTTGAAGCACATATTCTTAGGATATTGGATTTTCAGCATCAACTTTTCTGCTTTACAACTTCAATTCTACTCACTTGCAATGCCATGTAGACATACTTTTCAGAGCCAAGTGGAAAGTTAGTGGGCACAAACAATAATTATACAGTACTCAGTGAAGCTCCTTCAGTAGCAGGGAGGTTAGTGTACTTCTTAGAAGACAGCTCCTATTTCCTGATACTCCAGTGCAGGTCTGCCTGGAATAGGAAGAATGCAAAGCATTAGTTGCTTCATACTTTTTTTTTTTTAATTCAGAATGCACGAACATGTTTCAGTAGAATAGTCCATTTTGAGTAATTTTTAACTTACTGTTATGTGTATTCTTCATTTGTCTTAATTAAATAGCATTTTTCCTGTACTGGATGACTGCAATTTTTACTAACAGAGAAAGGACATTGGAAAGGTTCAAAGATGGGCACACAGACATCTAGACCAGGTTCTTAATGGTATGGATATTCCAAAAAAATCCTTTCTTAAAAATACTAAGGATTAAAATTTGCTTGTACTGTTGGTTTTTTTCCTAAATTTGTGTAAGGAAAATGTTTGCTAATGTTATCCAAGTGACTCAGACTCACTTATTCAAATAAAGATTTGCAAATACTTCCTGCTCTCACTTGCCCTATGCATTTTATTAGGGAAAGCATTCTGACTACTTGCCCTCAAACAGAAAAGCTAAGTATTTTCTGAGGTACATTCTTTGATGTTTTTGTACGTTCTACAGAGTAAAACAGGCATATAAGTTTACATAGTCATATTTGCAATGAAATATCTTGTTCGTAATTCCTCGAGGGAGAGTATGGCTTTGTATTCTTATTTTTGTAAGGAAGTTTCCTATACTATTTGGGTAAAAATAATTAGGCTCAGAGGAATGTTCAAATAGATGTTATGGTAGCAAGCACGCTCATTAAACTTTCCAAAGCACCGAGCAGGCATTACCAACAAAGTGATCTTCATGAAGAGGGATAGTTACTAACTCCATCAGTACCCTGCTGGAAAAAAATTAAAGCTCTAAGTTTGAATGACAAGTTCTATTAAAGTCACAGAAATCAGAAGAGTACAATTATTTGCCTGCTGAGTTTCATTTTGTTATATCTTCTCATGTACATGTGTCTATTTACAAAAATCCATTCAGAAATGAGTAATAGTGGGAACATTTTAGTAGCAAATATGTTTATCTAACTTCCTTTATCTTACTCTATCTAATCTTCTATTATTCCTGATTTGTCTCATTGCTATTGTGTAAATTATAGAACTGACAGAATTCTATAAATTACAGAAGCAGACCCTGACTATCATGTTTAAATGAAGTAGCTTTACACTGCAGTTTCATAACCAGTTTAATATGACATAAACCAGCTCAACCATCAAAGAATCACCCCATCACCCCCTCATTCCTGGGTGATTATTCCTCCACCCATAACTGCAGGCACATGAAGTCATACAGCATTGCAATTATCTGCCTCAGGGAAGTCACCTGAGATAATTAACCTGGGGGAAAAAAAAAAGACAACAAAAAAATAAAAATACATTTAAAAATACATTCCTCTATCAACTAGGTGTTTTTCCAAAGAAACTTCTTCAGCTGCTTGGTGGTGATGGTTTTTAATTTTTATTTTTACAACACAAGGGACAACGATTGGAGCAAGAAAATACTGCCAAGAATTTCAGGGAGTAGTGCCATCTTATGCAGACTTAAACTAACATAATATGGTGACATCATCATTCAGTCGATTCTGTGTACTCCAAAGAGCTATTAAGTAAAATGACTACAATGCTACTCAAAGCAAAATAAAAATAACCTGGCTTAAAGTAATCCAATGAAATCTGAAGTAAAAAGAGTGCATCACATAGTCTGCTTGCCAGATATAAATGGTAAAATGCAATGTCAACATATATATCTATGGTTTAAAAAAGAAGCAGGAAATCTGTGAAAATTTCTTATTTAAAAAAAAAAGTGAATTAACAGTGTGATTTTGCAATGCGGCTTCTGTTTCCTGCATAAGCAAAAAAATAGAGACAGGAATCTTCCATCATAGGAGTTATCCTTTGCATTGGTTATTTTTTCATGAACTAAATGTGAATTTCACAGTGGATTAAAGTGCTTAAAGTGAGATATTGACAAATGCAGGCATGTACATGCAGAGTTCTGAGGACTTCAGCTGGGAGGCACTGTAATTCTGCATGCGCCCAGCTTGTTTCCTCACATTTGCCAAACTTGGCAGTTTGTACATCCCACTCATGCTCTCTGAGCAGCATGAGCAGCTGGTTTGTGCCAAAGCCAGGTCAAGACCTGCAAGCTAAACATTCTTTAGCACACTTGGCGCTGATAGGGTTGATCTTCCTATAAAGTGCAGCTACTGCTTTTCTTTATAGGGGAGGAGATGACGTTAGCTCTTTTATTCTACTCTGTGTTAGCTCACAGGAAAGAGGAAAATAACCCAAGCTAGCAGAATGATATACCACTTCATCACAGGCTATTTTGTGCAACATACCCTTCACTTCTCAGTTTGAAACTCAGTTACTGAACTGAAAGTGCAAGTGCCATGAAATTTCTGACCTATAAAGCAGCAGTGAGCATGTCTGAGTAGCCAAATGTTTAGGATAGTAACCTGTGAAGAGAGAAGCCCTGTCCACACTCCAAAATTGTCTCCTGGTTTTGCTTTTCTTATATACTTTAGTGGTTACTGGGTAAAATATATACGTGGTGCAGAGGAGCAGATGCTCCCTCCATCTTAAACTCTACACTATAGAGTCATACTGTATCTCAGTCTGAGTCACCTAGAGTTCTCATAAGTTTTTCTTCTGCTCCATACTTCCTGCTAGATAGTTCCAGAGTCATTTGGCATGCTGAGTTTGATGGGATAATTTTCAGACAAGTAATTTTCATTGTTCATTATGGGGGAATTTATGATATTGGTTTAGGTGTTTGGTTCCATTTGGGGTATCAGACCACTAAAAAGTCAGCACTGAGACAATCTATCTATTTGGAAAGGGTCTGTCCTTATTCTTGCCAAATTCTGTAAATTATTTATGCTTACACGTGGGAGCTCAAACTGCAGGACTATAGTAATTAATAACATTTGCTAAATTATTAATAACAATAATCACTATTATTATAGACATAATAATAGTGATAGCAATGCATTCACAATTTAAAAGCTAAATCTTTATTATAGAATAAAATTATAGGGGAAGAGGAAAAAAGATTTATGTAAAAACTTCTGCCTTTCAAGCAGGTAACTTCTTCAACAGAAAATATTTTTGATCACTTGATGTATAAAATCAACTTTTTACTTTTTCTTAAGTTCATGCTTACAAAAGTTCTACCATAGAATTTTTTTGTTTGAGGCAAATTTGTTCTCTCAATATTTATTATGAGTAAGTCTGTGAAATTTATTCTTCGCAGGCACGTATTAAGGTTGAAAATTTATTGGAGGTAGAGATGCTAACATCTCATTGCCAAAGCTCTATGTTATCCCAATTTTCCAGGGATTTTTTCAGTAATTAGTATGCTTCTGTGTCAATAAATCATTTTTATTTTCATTCTGAAACATAATTTCAGCCCATAGAGAAACTGTAATAAATACTTATTATGCACATGATATATTGCTAATGAAGAAGATGATAAATTGCTAATGAAAAAAATATATTACAAAAGCCTGATGAAATATAGGTAATAAATATTACACTTAGAATACAATTTTCAGGTACTCAAACATTATTGTTAGATTTCATATGCCCTTCATACACACAGAGCTCATCCCCTACAATTCCACAGGTTTCTTCCTGCTCCACCAAATCCAGTGGGACTTTGAACACTGATATCTGTAAGAGACATGTCAACCTGTGAATTACTTAAGGAAGAAGGACATCCAACATGATTTTATGCATCAGCAGGTTGTCCCACGTGATGCCAGGCCTGAAATAAAAAAAGATTGTCCAAGGAATATTTGGTAAAATCAGTCCTAGGACAAAATGGGAAGAATCAAAATTCTGAGTGGAGGTCAGTGTGTTTGTCAGGGAGCTGCAAGAGAGTTGAGCTGAGAGCCAATTGTGACAACACTGCCAGCAGAGCAGGGGCCTCACCAGCATGGGAGCTGTTCCTGTATCTCCTGAGCAATAAGGGCAGGGCAGGGCCTGAGCAGTGATCACAGCAGCAGGATGGCTAAGCAGGGACATGGAGACAGGGATGAGCTGAAGCTAAGCTGGGATGTCAGCTGGTGGTGGTCAGGATCAGGAATGGGAAGGTAGGAGGCTCAGTGCCTTGAAATTCTGAATCAATACAAAGGATGTTTTCTAGTTAAAACATAATAAAAATACACAAGTGATTATATTACCATTTTTTCTCTTTAGTTTTTTGTTATTAAAAAATCTCAAAGCAGGGCATTTTTGTAACATACTATATTGCTTTTTAAACAAAGACAAATAATCATTTTCTTCCAATCCAGTATCATGAATCATTTACCAGTTTTCCTTCCTTTAATATCTGACATATATTGTTTAGCATTAAAATGTTCTTACTTCACTCTCTCTGTCATCTTTCAGATATAGAATTCAGTTTATTAACTAGGAATTAATTAAGCCATGTGGTGAATAGTGGCTTCACATCAGGTAGGACTCAGTCAAACAATTAAACAGTTGCTCTATTTTAAATGCCCTTTTTAGTCCCAATGACACAAGTGAAGATAATGCTTACTTAAATATTATCTTACTTAAGTGTACTTAATACAGATGCATAAGATGGGTATTCTGATTTGTAGTGGGAACTCAGATCCAAATAGTTATGTGCCCAACGTCATTATCTTTTAATCAAACACACCATTGTGCCAAATAATAAAGCAGTGCTCAGATCTCCCATTAAGGAAGAGCTCCTTTTCTTTTTCAGAGTAATAATAGGGGTTTATCAGCTGCAATTTATGCTTTAATAGTTTCTGACAAAACTGTTGTGCTCGCATAAAAGCCTAGCAAAATCATCTTAAAATTTGCAATCCAAATTAAGTTTGCCTCTTCAATTTTTCTATTAATGCAGAAAAGTCTAGCTGTGTTAAGTATAGGTTGTCAAATTCTGTCTTATTCCTACCTGAGTCCTAAGATAACAAACAATTTGCACTATATCTACTACGTATCACTGAAAATTCCCATGTTCTTACATCTGAAGTGCTTTAAGAATGAAATTATAACAAAAAATGTACACTTTCCATTATCTGTTTTTATATTACAATAAAAAGATTTGATTTTTCTTATTCTTATTTTCAGATATTTGCTGATTCACAAAAAAAACCCAAACAGATTTGGCAATTTAAAATACTCTTTACAATTTTAAGAGGAGTTTAAGTGTTGGGGAAATACTGAAGTGTGGACATGTCAAATAATTCCTTACATTGCAACAGAGCATATATTCTTTTCATTTTTAAAATTTATATGCAAAAGATTTTAGCTCTAATATACCAATATATGTGTGTCTATACTTGTGAAAGGAAGATCAGTGCCTTTTGCCCTATTGTAGCTTATTTTTAAAGTCAAGACCAAATTGAGTAGGCTGAAGTCATTTAACAAAAACTCAGTCAATAAATTATAAGCTTTAAAATTAACAGAAAATTATCATCCACACATTCAGTTGCTGTTTTATCTTACTCTTATTAGCACTATTATACTAATCTTAGTACTTGTTCTACTGAAATAAAAACAAAGGAAAAATAATTAACAGCTACTTAGCTGTTCTATATAACCAAAATAACATGAATGCAAGCTATTTAATACTTCCATCAATTGACCTTGAATAGAGATTTCCAAATAATTTCAAATTTGCTTTTTCTCCAGATATGGATCCTCTCTGTCCAGAATACCTGTGTATGCTAATCCTTTAACCATGGAGCTGGAGGCAATCTGTTAGCCTTCTGTACGTGACTGAGACTCTCTGCTGCTCTGACTGAATGAATGCAGACTCTGCTGTGGGGAAATTTTAAACACAATTAACATTTTTCTACTGAATTTTCCATCTTATGCAGATGGAAATGTATATATTTTAATATATGTATTTGTAACTATAAAAATTATTTAATCCTCAAAGACATTACCTTATAGAAGTTTTTCACAATTGTTTTCTTTTCTCTGCTTTCTAGAGCTCTATTGGCCAAGATATGGAAGCTAAAGATTACATCTAGAAGCAACTCAAATGATTTACATCTTCATGAATTAAATCTTCTTGTAGACAGCCTCTTGCTGAAAAGCAACACGCAGTCCAAGCTTTGAAAGAAAGAAACTAAGATGAATGTATTTAGGACAGAAGAACATTTACACTTACTTATTATTTGTATTTGCATGATCACTTCCATTTGCTTCAAAGTCCTTGTTCCTTTCATACTTCATTAACATAAATCCCTTTCTGACATCAAAGTGGTTGCTGTACTCACAGAAGTATAGGTGATAGCATTGTCATTTCAGGGCAGCCATGGCATATAAGGAAAGAGTTCAGTAGTTAAGCCAATCTTCAATGACAGATTTGGATAACAATCCTCTGTGAATGTCATTTAGTAGAGTGTGAACAGCTATGTTCTTTCATACTACAAAGCTTGGACCAGCAACAGACTGTCCTCTCTTCTTTTTTCCACCGTGTGGTGGGTTCACCTTGGCTGAACACCAGGTGCCCACCCAGCCGCTCTATCCCTCCCCTTCCCAGCCGGACAGGGGAGAGAGTAAAGTGGGAAAAGAAAACAACAGAAATCGTGGGTTGTGATAAGGCAGTTTATATTTATGCAAAAAAAGAAAACAAAAGCAGCATGCGTGCGCACAAAACAGAAGCCAGCAGTTAATCTCTACCAGCGATGGTTGGCCACTTCTCTGAGAAGCAGGGCTCCAGCACACACGTACGGTTGTCAGCAGGCAGCTATCAGAGACAATGAGTGCCTCCGGTCCTGCTGCTTGTCCCAGCTTTTATATCTGGGTTGACGTCATATGGTCTGGAATATCCCCTTGGTCAGTGTGGGTCAGCTGGCCTACTTGAGTCCCCTCCCAAGATCTCACCCTCGATTGAAGAAGGAATGTTACAGTGCTGTGCTCAGCAGTAGCCAAAACATGGGTGTGTTATCAACACTCCTCTAGCTACCAATGCAGAGCAGGGCACTGTGAGAGCTACTATGGGGAAATAAATTCCAGCTCAGCCAGACCCACCACACACCACAAAAAAAAAAAGCAAAAAACCAACAAACGAAAAAAAATTAAGGACTAATGTTTTGAGTCAGTAAGTATGGGAAGAATTACAGAATCACAGAATACTCTGAGTTGGAAGAAATCCACAGGGATCATGGAGTTGAACCAGAAGCTTCTACTGATCAGGCAATGCCTTTTCTACATAATCTCTGTAACAACTAATGTTCAGGAGCTTTCCGCCTCACACGTTCATTTCCCTGTAAAATAAATCAAGAATATGATTCTATGTGGATGGCAAGACTGTTAGTGACCCGGACAAGTAGCCAGGAAATGCTGGCAAGTGGTTTGTCTTCAACTGTCTAGAGACACCCAGGGAGAAAACATTTAGCAAACAAGTAGGTGGAAAAACTTCATGCTATGGGGAGATTATGAACATCACTCAAAGCAATAGCTACATCCATCCCTCGGGGAATCAGCAGAACAAAGCTAAAGCTTTCTTTTCAAGTACAACCAGCATCAAGTACCTGGAACATTTATATCAAGAGGTAGTTTCCTACTTGATTCTTTGCTTACTGGAATTGGATATGTCCTTTACCTCCAGAAATACTCTCCCCAGACAGACAGAGAAAATTACTGTCTCTTTTCTAATGGGGAAAAGAAAGATGTCACCCTTCTGCTATAGGTGGGGAAAAAAATTACATCATGGGAGAAACAGAAGGAAACTAAGTCCTTTGGGATACGGATAAGACACTTAACTCTGTATGTATGCCACTATATTTTGAGTTTAGCTTAGAACTGCTTGTATTTCACATTAAAGAGAAATGCTAAAGGGCAGCTTAAATACAAAACATGAAGGCTATTTATAAAATGTATGGATATGTTATATGCTTTCTGAACACACCAAGGATTACACTACTAAAGGAATTTGGACTGAAAATATCTAGCTTCTGGACCTTGATTTGTCTTAAGAGTAACAAGGAGCACACGAGGTTCAATAAAGGTCTCACTGGCTCAAAAATCCATATGTATTAGGACATAAATATGGGCACTTCAAGATTTTAAAAAGGAGCAGTAAGGCTCCTGCGGGGTCTGGATGACACCAGAATTAAGTATCATCCATCATAAAATTTTCAGAATCATAATTTTTGGCATTTAGTGCCTAATTTTTGCCTTATGTATGAGATAACCTTTCTATATATCATTTCTGTTTGATCCATGATCTTTGAATAAACTTCATATAGAGTTTTATAGAAGCATATGGAGTTTCACTGGGAAGTTGTTATGGACCAGATCTCAATGAATCCTGTTTACTATTCCTTCTGGATTGATACTGTCCTTGGCAAATGGCCTCAGACAGTGATGCAGAAAATCCACGTTAGTATTCAGCTAATGTGCAGCTGGGACCTCTAATGACTCATGTTATTATATAATTGACTGAGATCTCCTAAAGGAAAGGAACAAGATCATTACAAAAACCTCAGCATTCTCTCAGTCTTATAATGCTTCTGCTCTGAAGACAGAATTCCCTATTAAATACTCTGAAATGTCTAATGAAAGCTGTAGCTGCAATTTTGATGATATTTGCAATTGAGAAGCCTCTAGCTATTCTAATTGTTTCACCTGCTTGAAAAAGGGATAAAGGCCAGAAAAAAAGGTCAAAATGAAATTAAGAGATAAGCAAAAATTAGAGATGAGGATGCTACATTTAGCTCAGTCAGAATTACAGAGTATTTTTAGGTCAGGGTTAATAGCCAGTGTCTGAGCTCTACACCAAGAAACTGCTGCAGATGATGGATTAGGTTTACTGGCATATTTTAATAGGTTGGGGCAGCAAGGATTCCTGGTAATATTTATCTCAAACATCAGCATTTCTCTATTTCTAATTAATCTAAAGCCAACTGACATATTGTCAGAGGTTTAATGAAATTTGATGCCATCTACTGAGCACCATCAATGGCATCTTTACTTGGGAAAGAAGAAGAAAAAACTACAGTTAGTTGAAAAGTTAAGACAGGTGTGGCCAGTTAGAACATCTGAAACAAATAAATTTAAAATCGGAAGTAGTGTGGTAGCAGATTTAACTATTTCTATAAACAAGCAACAGAATAGTAATGAGGACTCACTGTGCACAAACAATGTTTTTGATCCTTGGGCTGGGAACAGTTTCTGTTTTCAGTCCTGCACTGGTATCCTGCACTAAACTTTTATTCCAGTGTTAGAGAGAATCAGAAAGTTACTCAATACAAATGAGCATACAAGAACATTACATAATATCCCTTACAGTTCAAAGACAAAGAACAAGGAAGAACATACAAAGGCATGGAAGAAATTCCTCTCATCTAAGACATCAAAAGGAAGAAAGGTCTGGAATAGCTGTAAAATATTTGAATAGAATTTCCTTCTACAAATAAAGACCTTTCCTTATAGAAACACTTCTGGAAATGCAGTATGAAAAAAGTTAATTCTGAAAATTCAGGTATAATGGAAGTATTCAACATATGATATCGAATTGCTGCATAACAAAAAAAGAAATCCTTGCAATCTTCTGCATTTTGAATATTTTCACATTTTCCTGATTAGCATATTTAATTTATTCAATTTTATACAATCCATCATACATATTCATAAATATTTTGTTTGGGTTTAACAGTAAATAAAATGAATAGTGTGTCCCTAATTTAATCTTCTTGTCTGATACAATATATCAAATTTAATTTACCTCTGTAACTAATGCTTGGAAGGGAATTTTTTCATAGAGTTATGCCTTTCAACACTTTTCTTGTAGGTAATGGAATATATAAAAATAAATCACATTTCACACAAGCATTTTATGGTATGTCATCACCAAATATCCAAATAAGCTCAAACCTTAATTATTAAAATGAAACAGTTAACTTGCAGATAAATCTTCAAATCTTCTCACCTAAAAAATTATTTTTAAAGGTCTAATGAACTGTTAGGGATAAGAACTGAAAATTACCATATATTAGATTCTTTCTCATCTTTAAGATAAATACAGATTTATTTTAGTTGGACATAAAAATAAATTCCAGTACTCTGATTTATTATCTTAAATCATAGAAAGGTTAACTATAATAATGCATGAGGATGTGCCTTTTTTTACCCTCATTGCCTAGGGAAAATGCGAATATATTTCCCTCACTTAAATAAAATATGTGGCTGAACTGAGATTAAAATTAGAAATGTATTTCTGAACATATGAATATGACAGTACTGACTATATTTAATAGCTGATGACTATAACTGTTGTGCTTGAGTTGGCCTTCCATTCTCTAAAATAGAATTCTTTATGTATCACACCACATTGCTGAATACTGTTAATCTTCAATATATTTAACATAGTAGGCTAAAAAAAAAAAAAAATTCTTGTGGGTTTTACTTCAAGAAAGTATGTTTGAGGCAGTCAGTTTGGTCAGACTTTTTTTTGGTCTGTTTTGGAAAAAAAAAAAAAAACACAAACAAACCAACTCACCACAAAACAAGACAGAAATTTTGTGGAAATTTAAAATGCTTCCTGTCATGGGAGCTACATTTTAAGTCATAGGCTAGAGCCTTTAATTCATAAACATTTAAGAAGAAGATAATTTAAATTCTCTTGTTTGACAGGCTTTTTGTTGTTATTTATTTTGGTCTCTTTTTGTTTAGGTGTCCATGTATTGCCCCCCCCCACCTCCCAAATTAATATGAGACTGTATAATGGACTTTGCTAGGAGTCTACAAGCCACCTTTTTTTATTCCTAGGCTGTATGTGACACTAATACACTCAATATAATTTCTTTACTATTAGAATAATTTTGAACTTAAAGAATTTCTGTTATCCTCTGTGGCTTACTACACAGTTTTCAAAAGTAATGCATATTCAGCACATACAGCAAGAAGAGTCGGGAGTGAAGTTTGCACACACTGTCAACAACTCCTAGTGACCAAATCTTTGGAGTTTCTGAAATATGAAACTAAGCTTCTTCTCAGAAATTAGGAACATCAGAGAAGTCAAGCCACTACTGGGAAGAGAAATCTGAAATATTATTTGATAATTATGTAGCTGCCAAGTACTATTATCACTTTCTCAAAAACAAACAAACAAACAAACAAAACCAAAAACTTTTTTCTTAATTAGATACTGTTAGTATCTTTTCTATCTCTTCTTCTGTCACCCAAAGGTTTGTTCATTTTGGCATTTCTGTGGATTGAGAGCTTTACAGATCATGAAAGCAAAGGAAAAACTCATGCAACATCTACAAGTGGAAAGCTTTATTGTGAGCAAAGAAGATGGCTTTATTTTTCCTTGAATACCAAACTGAGTATTCCAAATATAGTAGGAAATCTCTAGACTTATTTTGAAGACTTTAGGGGAAGAAGAGCAAATTTAACAGAAATGGAGTCAAGGGGAGATTTCACATGCTAATTCACCTGGAGAGATTTATTCCTCACTTTTCAAGAGGTATTACCAAAAAAAGAAATCAAAACAGTAGAATGATAGGTGTTTTTTAAATTCCTATTTTTATTGTCAGTAAGGCAAAGAAATTCTCAGCACATACCTAACAGAGACTATTGAAACTGCGTAAAAAAAACCAAGTCATTGAATTATGACAACTCTACTACAATATCCAGGCAAATATTTCTTCTACCATACTCAGAATTACTATGCAATTGATAGTGTTGGCATGTTCATAGCTACAATCTGACACCACACTTTTTCAATATGCTCAGAAGGTTACTTAATCTCATCACACAGGGACACAAACTACAGTGATACTACTGAAATGCTATTGCTACATAACTGAAGATTCTGCAGCACCTGCAAAATTATCTTACCACAAAACCCCACGAACACCTGCTAGTAGAAATAATGGAATACTAGAGGAAAATAAGGGAGGTATGGGAAATACCAGTAAATCCAAAGTTCTTGTGAGGAAATCCAAAATTCAGGGACAGTTTCATTATAAGAATATATAATTTTGACTCTTAAAACACATGGAGAAGGTTAGCACTAAAACAGTACCAATCATCTGTGGAAGATACATTTCCATTCACCTTCTTAACCTTTCAGTTGGGAGGCCTGGGTGTTGTAAACAAAGGATAAAGTCACCTGTCCTTCTCTAATTCAGAAGTTTCCTAGCTGTATTGAATCAAAAAGGCAGAGCTGTGGAATTAGAGCTTTTCCCATAAACCTAAATGCATTTAATGTATTTGAGAAATTTTTTGGAAAATGAAACACATGAAAAGCATTCAACTGTGAAAGCCAATAAATTGGTATTAATTATTCAATCAGTTTTTTGGATTCCTGATACTGGAAGTGTAACACATCAAGAGTAGTAATACTAAATTTATTATTAACAAAAACAAAAAAGAAAAAAAGAAAAAAAAAAAAGAAGCAGTTAAACTCTTCAGTTGATTTGTAATGATTTAGTTACTCCACAACCTCCACAGTTTTCATTGCCTCAAAACTAGGGAAATATAAATGCACGCAGAACTGACCTGAGCTACAACACTGGGGCTCAGGGGCCCAGTGTCTGTTAGGCGGGACTTAAGGCACATCCGCTACCACCTCTTTGCAACGTCCCAAGGACAGTACATTTCATGCAGAGAGAGAGATTTGCTATGAGTGCTGTAGCTCAGGAGAATCTGAGAAATACGCGTTGCAAGAAATCAAGAGAAGAGAGAGTGAAAGCACATCATTTATAAAACAGCTTGACTGAGCAAGTAGGTCTGATTACCTGCACTGTGCAACTATTGTCATGACGGCTCAACGGGGAGCACGTTCATTTGTCACTTCCACCTACCATATCTCAAGACATACAAGTATTACATTGAATTCATCCCTCAGCAGTTGGCTTGCAGCCCACTTTCTGGCACGTCTCAAATCCTTAAATAAATGCTCAGGACTATGCTCACTCCTCTCCATCATCCTATTTCTAACCTCTTTCAAAGTGTCTGCACACCAGCTTTAGCTCACTGGCTTTGTGTTTTCCCAGGTTACTCTCCATTACAGGTATTTGCGCTTGAAATAGGTGAGAGTGCTCCTCCCGGGGCTCCACGGCCTGCGGGACCCTGCCAGGGCCAGGGTGCTGCCAGAGGGGCATGACCCAGAGCGGGTCAGGGTGGTATAAGGAGAGGGAGAGGTGGAGCGGGGTAGGGTGGTGTAGGCAGAGCGGGACAAGGTGTTGTAGGAGGAGCGGGACAAGGAGCTGTATGGAGGGCGTGTGAGGGTGCCGTAGGCGGTGCGGCTGGATGAGGAGTAGCCTGAACGCCCCTCGGGGCTCCACAGTGACCGGGAGGTGGGAGCCCACGTGGAGTGGGAGCCCAAGCGAGTGGTGGTGTCACAGGAGGGGCCCCACTGAGAACCACACAATGAGCGAGACCCCTGTGTGCCCACAAACCGGGAGATGGAACGAGAGGTAGGGGCACAGAGGGAGTGGGCCGTGACAGCTGACAGGGGGCGTGGGGATGGAGGGCACGGGAGGCAGGCTACTGCCGATGACTCCAAGGGTTGAGCTGCAGGAGAGCTGGCAGGGCGGGCCCCCACGGCCCCAAGAGAGGCAGAGGTAGGGGAGCACAGCGAGTGGGCTGCGGGGGGCCCTACTGGGCGTGGGGCCGGAGAGCACAATGAGTGGGCTGCTGGGGGTCCCACGGGACGGGGGGCTGGGGAGCTCCCCATCTGCAGCCCTGTTGGGGTGGTGCTACGGTCAGTAGCGCGGGGCACCGGGGAAGCCACTGGGCAGGGGCTTGGGGAGCACACACCGCGGGCTACCGGAGCGCTCAGGGGTTGGGAGGCCAGGGTGGCCATTGGGCCACATGGAGGCTGGGTGGTGGGAGAGGGTGTGGAGCCACAGACAACATGCGAGATGGAAGCACCAGGCACTGAAAGGGGTGCTGCAGTTGGCATGGGACTGCCAATGGTGTGGACTACTGGAGAGCACATAGAGTAGGATGGTGGAGCAGACATATGGGTAGGGACTGCCTGGGTTGCCACAGCAGGACTGGGGCCAGCCATGAAGTGGGTCAGCAATGCACTCACCGCATTATTCGCGGGGACAGAGACAGAATAGGACATCGGCCCCCCTCCAGCTCCAGGCAAATGCGTGGGAGTAGGACCCGCCTCAAACACCACGTGAGGCATAGGAGTACACACAGGGTTGGATGTTGGGGCAGGCACGGAGCCATACATGGATGAAGGCATTGGAGTACACGTAGCAGGAGGCACAGTCTCGCATATGACACGGAAGCCAGGATCACATCCCATCTCAAAACCAGAATTGATGCTTGGATTGAATCCTTGGTTGCAGATGGAGTTGCATAAGGGATGGCCCGCAGGGAGGTACACGAAGTCGTACACAGGCTGGCCCCCTGCACTGCAGTTTGGGTTGCACACTGGGATACATATATATTCACACATGGAGTTGAACGCAGGGTCTGCCACAGGGACAGGCCCAGAGCCATTCATTGAGACAGAGCCATTCTCACACACTGGGACTGACCCATTCTGGCTGACAGGCAGGACACCGTTCTGGCCTGCAGAGCAACACACTTCAGCCTTGGCACATCCCTTGCAGTAGGCAAACTTGTGGCATCCAAAGTTGGCCAGGAGCCGGTGGCTGCCAAGCCTGTAAGGTGTGAACTCCACAATGGTCCGTGCTTGTTGGTTGGATGCCAGCGTTCCCAAACTGGAGCAACAGAAGGAAAAGAATTAGGACCCTGGGTAGCTCAGAGACCCGAAGCACTACAAGATGAGCACACAAAACTGGGTTTGATTTGCTACAACAGTTTTAGAGACAAAGTGTTTTGATAACTTTTTATTCTTGACTTCCTCCAAAAAAAACCACATTCTTTGTTTTGGAAAGTGTGGTAAAAACTTCTGTCCCAAGAGAAAATTTAGAAAACTCCTGTAGTCAATTCTGTAATTGGAACTGGAAAATAATTTGTGATATTGTCTTGAATTCTTCAAAAATGTAGTGCCCTTCTGCCTCAAAGATGTATTTACTGCTTCCCATTTCCAACAGTCTAAGTTTGATCGGGCAGCTTTTTGGAATTGACTTCATTATTATTCAGTGAGAACAATTCCTAATTGCTTCCCCTCAAAACTAGTCATACTTTTGTCAGTTCTCCTTGTCACAAAGAGCAGCAATGCATATTAATGAACAGCTACTTTTCCTAGGAAAACTAACTGAAAGTTTCCAGTTTCCTGTGATTAACGTTATGAGTTTAGAATGCATATTGCTATTTCTCACTGTCATTCTCTAATTGTTCCTATATGTGGTGCCAGTTCATGAATATTTAGAGGAATTATATTAAAAGTCGATAGGACTGTAAGGGGCTCAGTTAGCACTTCTTGTAAAGACAAGAGTGAATTCCCTTTCAGACAGGAATTTGATATATCTACTTAAATTAAATCTTGAGAAAAATGAAGCAGCAGTGTATCTGCCAGCTTTAAATGATCCATCAGTTTCAAGAGGAGTAAGGCTTTTAATGGAGTCTCAGACTAATAAAGGACAAAAATTCCTGTTCGGATGTTAAACACCAAAAAATCAGAACTAATGTCTTCTTCGAAACCTGCTATGATCTTGCACACCTTAGTCACCCCCCAATATTATCCCCATTTAAATAACTGATGATCTTACTCAATTGTCATTGGCTCTTTGAATAAACCACAGCCTTCTAATGTCATTACACAGTTCTTCATATCTTCTGGGAGAGGATTGCAGAAGGAGATCTCTGCAGTACATGGTACCTTTAGTCTGGGCTGGCTCAGTAGCTAGTCAGAAAATAAACACATTTTTTGTTTTGTAACCCTTAGAAAATTAACACTGAAGTAAATAAATGTAAAGAATAAAAAGAAAAGGTGTTATTCATACATGTTTCTCTCTGATTTACTTCTATGATCTCTATAATTTAAGCCAACTGTTATACTTTAAAAATCATATTGATCTTGTTAAAATAAAACATACAGTAAAAAAAAAAGAAAAATGTGAAGTATTTCAAGATTGTTGTCCTTGTACCTAGGAGATAGCCAACAAGAATCCTTAAGTCTGATCCTTAGATCACAAATTCCATAATTGGAGTTCTTTACCTTTACGATAACAGGTGGTCTGTTGATCACGATATCCCTGCTCACCATCAGAACTTCTCCACACTCTGGGTCTGAGACAGCAACTACTTTCATAATGTTGTGATCACACAGGTAAGGTCCATATTGACTATACGATATACACAGTGGAATTTTTTTTACTGTAAAACAAATTAATTTTTTTACAAGGAGATTAGTTTTTTTTATTATTATTATTATTATTATTATTATTATTATTATTATTATTACTCAAAATTTGGAAACTTTCATTCTAGTGCAGTCTTCAAGGAATAATTTAAACGTAGGCAAATTAAAGCCTAGTAAAATAGAATTTTAATATCAGTGTGAAATTTTTTCTTATAATGATGTGGTTTAACCAAAAGTGTCTTATTTTTTCCAGAAAAAATATATTAACCATGGAAACCGGTGTTTATGTTCTGCTACACCTTTGCGCTTCCCAACATATGGTATGTCTAGGTGCTCTAAGCGAGTCTTTTACACTGGCTAATATCTTCTGGCCAAAGAAAATAATGCTTTTCTGACAGAAAACTGCAACTTAATCTTTGTATTGAGTATAGAGACCAGAATTGAAATTTTATTGGAAACAATTTTTTAAAGAATCTGTAAGATTTGAGAAATTAAGGAAAGACTACAGTGTACCTGTCACTATACATGTAGTATGGACGCTGTGTTAATTTTTGAGTGATCACCCTACAGGGAATTCAGCTGTCAGTATTTAACACTGTATACATTTCACTTCCCACCTCTATTAGGAAGTCTCTACAAATCCTAAATCAGCAATCTCCTGAAAAAAATAGGGTATGAGACAATTTCAACTTCTTACCTTCTCTTGGACCCAGTGTGACATTCACACTGTCTTTCCAAAACTGATCCATTGGGCAACCACTGTAGGTTATAATTTGTGCGCACAAATTAAACTTCAGGGTTTTGTTTTCATTACGCAAATTTTCAAGCAGCCAGTGCAGCTGGACATCTTCACCATACATTGGGCAGTTAGCCATCTTTAACCTCATGTTGATACCAGAGTCACTCAAAAATGGGTTTTTCAGAGATGATAACTCTCTGTCAATATGACAGTTGGAAGCGTTACAGTACCCTGGGTGAATTCTTCTGTAAGCCCGGTAATAGGCTTCTTTGTTTTTCACAGAACCTGTTGAAGAAGACATGATAATGAATCTGCTGGAGGTACATGAAGCCTATTATTATTCTACCCAAATAATAAAGATAATTAAATTTATTGCTGCTTCTTCTTGGAACCTAAAATACCCAGTTGGTGTAGCACAAATCCACCAGATAATGAAATACAAGATACAGCAGTCTGAATGCACAGAAGAAAATAAATGTCTCATGAAATAAAAATTTAAAAAAATTATTTTACTTTTAAGTAGTTAAATTTAAAGATGGTCATGTAAATCTTAAAATGTATGGTTAGTAAAACTAAAAATATAATTCTTTATAAGGATAAGAGTGAATATGGAATCCTACTAGGTCTCCCAAAAGGCAAAATACACCATTAAAAAAAAAAATTATCACTTGTTTTCTTTTTTGTTCCTATTAAAAAGAAAACAAAATAAAAACATGCAAACACATAAAAAACACACACTAAAAAATCCCCAACCAAGTAACCAAAAAAAAAAAAGAAGAAACCCACAGAGCCTGCAATTGTACAATCAGCTGTGATCCACCCTTCATTCCTTCAGGCAATTCTGCCTATTGAAATCCTCCCTTCTACTGGAATATGAATATCAGTAATCCATAGTGCAAAGTAAGAACAGCAGAATATTTTAATAATATGTGAATTTAGTAAGTAGGCATATTTTCTGACAGACCTGATACAAGAAGCAACAAGACATTAATCCTAGGTTTAGAAGAATTTGTGGGGTTTTTTTAGATTCTCTCAAGTCTGGTAATATTTTAAACTACTGTACAGGTGAGACAAAAATATGTACATATGAATGGTGTCATTCAAAGGGCTGGAAGGCATGTCCTTAGAGCAGCTAAGGACTTAGGGTTTGTCTAGTTTGGAGAAAAGGAGACTGAGGGCTGATCTCATTGTCCTCTGCAGCTTCCTGATAAGGAGAAGTGGAAAGGAAGGTGCTGAGCTCTTTATCCCAGTGTCCAGTGACAGGAAGTATGGGAATGGTTTAAAACCATGCCAGGAAAGGTTTAGACTACACATTAAGTATTTCTTTATTGAGAGGCTGGTCAAACACTGAAACAGACTTCCTAGAGGGGTGAGTTATGTCCCATGGTTGTCAGCACCTTAAAAAGAGGCATATGGACAATGCCCTTAACAGTACGTTTTAATTTTTAGTCAGTCCTGAAGTGTGAGGCAGTTGGATGAGATGATCATTGTAGGTCCTTCCAACTGAAACATCCTATCCTATCCTATATGCATCTAATTACTATGTGCTTTGTTTGAATCATCTAAACACATTTAAGTTTAAGAATCAAGATCTTTGAACAGAAAAGAACCTTCCTCCTTCTCAAAAAAAGAAAAAAAGACAATTTCAGATTATTCTACACATTTTAACACAGGAGAAATTACATTGATATTTTTATATGATTAGCATATAAAATTCCCTCTAGCCCATTTAATATACTTTCATCATACCTAGTTCATACTTGTAAGCTCCAGTGATATCTTCAAATTGCTCACTGCCAATACTCTTGGTGATTAGACGCTGTCCACATGGCCAAGTGTCACAGAAAAATTTTGTTCTTTTGCCATTGTTTTGGGAAAGCCAGCCAACATAGTTTGAATTTACTCTAGAAAACATATGATGACCATCATAATCCAAGTCCAGTTCCCCTTCCCTGATGCTTCGAACCCATGTAGGACCACTGCAAGCTGAACCTAAGCCACAGAACAAAAGTGTTATAACACATTGTAACCTGACTACAAAAACTCAACACATAACATGAGGAAAATTATTACAACTATGGTAAACAGTTACCTCTGCCAGTTTCCAAGGGTGTTGGATCTAGACACTGCCAATCACCACAGCACTGATTTATGTCTCTGCGAGCCATCCAAGATTCATTCCAGCAGTGATATCGCCTGTTTGATGAAGGAAGACATTTCTTGGATTATCACGTTTAATGCCTTACAATAGAGAAGAACCATACCAGAGAAAATATTTTAATCAACAGAAGTCTTTCTATGTCTTAACACTGTTAATGATGTTTGGGGATAGGAGTGGTTTTGTCTGCTCAGACTGGAAATTTGCTTCAGAACCCCACAGACCTGATTGTAAAATGTGCTTCTCTTAGTTGAAAACATGCCAACACAGTTCTTTTGTTTAAACAGTTTCTTTTCCTAACGCTTTCATCCTGATTCTTTAGATTAAAATAATATATTTTGTTATATTTTTAATAGCCTAACAAACTATAAACCCTTAAGTATTTTATACTAAAATCGGATCCTCATTACCCTAGTATTTCAGTTTGACCTCATCTTTTTGACATGTGATATGGCAGAAAATTCATTAAAAGGTCTCACAGATGAGATTTGGACACAAAAAAAATTTCCCATGATCTACCTCATACTTTTACAGCTACTAAGTTTGATAGCCTTATATTTCAGCTGAGAATAAACAGCCAGCATGGATTCTCACAAGAAGCTTTGCTTTTTTCTTTTCTGAAAATATACATTAAGTGGACTGCCTCTTTAGTAATTTCAAGTTTTTGAAATGTATTATTAGAAAACTGAACAGCCATACTACACCAGAGAAAGAGAGAAACCAAAGAGATACATCGATCTGCTAGATATACCAGCTTTTCTATAATTAAATTTTTTTAAAAGAGCAAAAGAGCTTTATATTTTTCTTATTTACCATAGCTTGTCTTTGCCACACAGGTTTTTGCCAGTACAGTCAAAAATCTCATTGATACCAAGGGAATTCTCAGTTGAGCATGGAAAACAGAAATTCGTTACAACACGGCTTGGAATTCCCAAACACCTCATCACTGAAAGAAAAAAAATATGATTGAGTCATTATAAATCACAATTAGTTAGGCAAATCCTTCACTCATTTTATAAATAATTATTGTATATCCTACTTTGCAATTATAGAAACAGAATGGATTAGAGGCAGCATTTAGGATGCAGTGATTCTGTCTTCAAAACTTGTTTTTAGTTTTTGCAAAGTAGTCTGAAAAAAGCCTAGCAAAAAGGAACGGCTTGTTACTCTTCCAACTTAAAAAAAACCCCAACCAACCAAAAAAACCAAAAAAAAACCCCACAAAAAAGCCCAAACAAAACCCAAACCAGATCTGTTTTAAGTTCAGAAATCATTAACCTGATTCTGCATTAACAAAACACCATTTTTTTCTTGTAAACAATGTGGTACAAATCTATGGCATTTCAATTTATGTGTCTTCAATGTACAAGCTGGTTCAGTAAATAAATGGTATAATTCTGGAACTCAAATCTTTTGCCTGTACTGTTTAATCCACTATTATTCTTTGCAGTAAAAGGAGAAAATAGCCTGATGCTTTTGTGTTTTGGAGAAGACATTGCTAGAGAACTTCTTCCTGTTCATAACTTAGTGTTTTTCTCATCTTTCAAACTTCACCCAAAGCATAAATTTTGGCTCCATGGTGGTAGTTGGACTAGATGACCTTTAAAGGTCCCTTTCAACTCCAACTATTCTATGATTCAAGATGCTACATTTGCTCTGTGTTTTAATAAAAGTTGCAGTATTGATAACTGCATAGTATAAGGGTCGTAGAAAAGACAGAACTGCTTTTCTTGTTCTTCAGCCTGTATAGGAAAGCAATAGGTTGATAATAAACACTATATTAGGAGCATGATAAAAATATTCGATTTATTTTCCCAGTAAAATGCTTAGGAGTAATATTCTTCAAGTAGTTTTTAGAGTCAGAGGTTTTTGATCCTTGTTTTCTCTCCTCTGTTTTGATTAAACTAGATATGGGCAGACTGAAACATCATACCTGTGCACATTACTGAAGCAAGGGACCCACAGTACCCATATCTGACAGGCCTGCATCTGCCATTGTACCACTGCTGAAGAATAGGGACACTTCCATTCCAGGAAAATGGCTTTGTTCCTTTCAGGTAATCATTGTTTTCTGGAATCTTCATGATACTGTTAGTGGTATGGCTGCTTATCTAGAAAGAGAAAAGAAAAGCAATCTTTTCAAAGAGCTGACTACATCTTCACATCCTAAGCATGCCTCAAAATCATCGGAGATTAGTGTTACAAATTTAAATTTCTTGTGAATCTGAGCACAGATTACAGTTCAGTTTGTCCTTCCATAATATAATGAAGCATGACCTGATGTATTCAAAGGTCTCACACCACTAGAGGTCTTACCATATGATTTACCACCATGCTAACATGCACAGGATCATTGCGCCAACAGTGGTCACGATCAGAGCCGTGATGGTAACTTGCACCCATATCTAAGATCTTCAAGCAGATATCCAGTATCCCATCTTCAAACTGAGAAAAGAGAGGTTAACATAGGCATCGTAGTATTATGTCATTGATAAATTATCTTTCTTGTGAATAATCCAGTCTTTCTACTTATATGAGTTGCTCTCTCTCTCCTTCTGCCCCTCATTTCTTTTTTTGTTTTGTTTTTTTTTTTTAAATCAAGCACAGCTCCTAGTGGTCTGAATGGTTTTGTCTATCTGCCCAAAGGAAAACAAAAGGGAAAAATATGTCATTTTTACTTATTTTTGATCACTTGAATAATTTTCCTTTAGAAGCACAATATTTGTTTCACCTGTTCCCTGAACACTCTGCAGTTTCCTTCATTTTACTACAGAAAACTTCCTTCCAATTACTTGGGCTACAATGAGATTTTCAGACATTTTGGTTTATGTATGCATAGGATGGACTGATCCTAAAAACCTTTGCAGTACAAATATAGTATATGTTTCTGAAAAAATACAGATAATGCATCATTTATCAGTATATGGATGACATCTATTTCTGAACAAGTCTTCAAAAAGTACCTGTCCAAAGTGCCATGGTCGAGAAGTAATATGCTTGTGAACTCCTTCATACAGTATTCCATGCTCATTCAGAACATATTCTTCTCTATGGGTCTGATTGTCCATATATACAGGGTCATCTGGAAAAAAAGCAGAGCTATAATTCAGACAAAACATATTTCTAGCACTTCCATATCTTCTGCTTCATTGGATTCCTCTTTCTATTTCTACCAATTTTTGATTTTTACTTTTAAGCATGTACAAGGTTGAGGGCTCTTTAAACGTTCACAGATAATTCATTCTTACTTACAGCTAGATACTATCTTTATTAAGTCTCTCCCTGCTGCAGTACACCCTAATGGAAGAGCTTGCAATTTATCTTCACACTAAGCTGTTCTACAAGTCAAACACTGAACATGTAGAGTCATGCAGCTCATTTTGATTAAATCAGCACAGACAATGTGAATATTTGTCATATAATGATTTTGAAAAGGTCCTACAGAGTCCAGAATTGCCAGATCTACAGAATTTAATTTGTATTTATGCTATGTTATTTCACGCTGATAACACAGAATTCACAGAATTACAAAATGGTTGAGTTTGGAAGGGAGTTCTGGAGGTCATCTGGTCCAACTTCCAGCCAGTTTCCCAGGAAAACAGCGCTTGAATATCTCCAAGGATGGAGACTCCAAAATTTCTCTGGGCCATCAGTGCCAGTGCTCAGCCACCCTCACAGTAAAAATGTGTTTCCTGATGAATAGAGAAAATTTCCTGTATTTCAGTTTGTCCCCAGTGCTTTCTATCCTGTCAAGATGTTGTAAAAATTGCAGGAAAACATTCCACCTCACCCCTACCACCATTGAGAAAACGAATCAAAACACTGGCTTGAGACAATCTTGAACTTGGAAGAAAAAAAAAATAAAATAAAAAAACCCATCAAAATTCCTCTCTGTTTCTTGTTATTTCTGTGACTCCATGCTTTACTTACCAGCTAAATAATAAATATGTTCAACATTTTTACTCATCACTAGCAATTTCCTTAAAACTATCTGATAATCACTAGAGTCCTTACCTGCACACCAAGGGTTAAAAAGGACATAAAAATCTCCAAGACATCGCTGATATGTGTGACCACAAGATGTGATTTGCATATTGAGAATATAACGGCCAATGCAGACATTGGAGGGAGGAAAGACGCTGATACTGATGCATTTTGGCTGATGAATTTTGTAGGAAGCACTCCAGCAGGTTTGATCTAGACATCTGCCCATTGGGAAGGTGCGTTTTGTCTCGTTTGATTCACAGGGTCTGAGGCCTTTTCAGGAAAATAAAAACAACTTCCATCAGACTAAACAAAGTACATGTAAAAGGCTAGTAATTTGCTTAGCCATCATTTGCAAGGCGAAGCTCCCAAGGGTGGATTTCTTTTTCACTTGTCACTTCTGTAGCAGAGTGAGAAAACTTTACATATTAGAAGAACTGCCTGGTTTAGGGGAAGGCAGTCTCTTCACATGGAAGATGAATGAGTAGATAATAGTTGTCACTGAAGATTATGGGAAATATTACAAACCAGCTAAGAGCTATGAAAGACTACAAAGTGTTTGGGAGTGACTACCTGTCTCCACGGTGAAAACAGCCTGGTCCATGGAGTCATCCCATTCCCGATTTTGGAAATGGGCATAAAAACTGAAGGCTTGCCCTCTCCTTATTATCTGTCTGTCAGTTCCGAAGAAATGGGTATTATGTATTTGACAGTTGGAAGGACAGTTCAAGTCGACATCTCCCAGCTCAATGACTGCAGGACAGAGAAAGGAACACAAAGGAAAAAAGCCCACATAATTAAGTTCCCATCTTTGTCTGTGGTTAAGCTTAGGTGGAAGAGGAGATAATGATTAAACACAGAGATAATTCTTTCAAAAAATTCATTCAAGACTTCATTCAAAATTCGGCAACTCTGAAATTGAGACATAAAAGTACCTTTACAAGTTCACCACTTTCCTAGCTTGAAGGTGAAAACTTGTCTAACTCTTTGATTTTTAAAGCTGTGCTACAAGTTTCACTTCTTTTATATAGTGCCTGCTTGTATTATAAATACTTGATGTTAAGGGATGATATTAGTATCTCTATTTGAAAAATTGATTTTGCATAGTAATATACTCTCCACATTACAACACATTGTGTACAGATAGTTACTTTTCAACAACAGCAAGACAGCAAATGTTTTGCACGTTATCATTTGATAAGGTTCTTTATACAAGAAATACAATAATAAAGTAAATAGAATAATTTAAAGACTTTATTACGAATGCAGGTATTTGAAAGTGGCACTCTAAATGATTTATGAAAAAATAGATACATATAAATATCTACATAAAATTATAAATAATGTTAAATATCCATGCAAATGTCTCAGTCTGCACTCCCAAAGTCATAAAAACTTTACAGATCTCTTTGAGGAACCTAATGCAGAACGAAATATTCACAAATTGTGACATTTAAAAAATGCTGACAGTCTACCCCAAGTGCTATGATTAGCTTGACAAAAATCTTGGCTGATTTCCCCTTAGGCATTCTGCTTGCATATCAGTCATTTCATAGGAGTAATTATGACACTGGTGCCAGAAGGATGGGTGGCAACATTCATCTTTGCTTATTTGCATACAACTTTTTATTTTCAAAAGTACTTCACTGTAATTGAAGACAATAGGAGCCACAGATTCTCAGCAGTTTTGGAAATTGGGTTTACTGAAGTACTAAGTTTGTATATTATTATAATTCTAAAGGATTAAGTTTGGTCCTGCTAAGCCTACAGAAAAATCTAACAATGCAACTTCTCTAACTTTTTGGCACCAAGTTGAATACTGAGTCAGTGTTTAAGGGAAACTAATTTTTCCTAGAATCAAAGGTGTATCCACATAAAAGGAGATTCATAGTGAAGCCCATGGGACCAGGACACTTTTAACAAAAAACCCTGGAGTTTCCCAGGATCACATCCTGAATTAAATAACAATTAAAATTAATAGAGAGGGGAGGGTGGGTAGGAAAGGGGGGAAAAAAAAAAGAAAAAGAAGCACAGCTTTTTCTGATTTGTTGCCTTGAATAATAATATCTCATTTCTCATCTAATATTTAAATGTGGTGATGAATTGGTCATTAAACTCTTCAGCAGAGATCAGCAACAAATGCAGACCTGGGTACTACCCATGTCAAAAACATGCATATTAGCAACAACAGCCAAAAAATACAGCAATGGATTACATCATTATTGCTCATGAATGCATCATATCTGCTGACAAGAAAGAGCAAAAGAATTGAAGTGAAAATCTCATATCTTAATGAGAGTTGTCCACCATAACATAAAGTGGTCTGGCAAAACAGAAAGTGCTTATGGCACACACGACGAATTCCTGTGGATAAGAGCACTGAAAGCACTTGATCCTTTCCTGGCCTCTGGAGGCATTTGTAAACCAAGACAACTACTCTTCATCCACTCATTAATCCAGTTGAACCGGAAGATCAGGGAGTGGAGATATTACATCTTTCCCAAGCAAGCTCTCTAAAGTCAGCCCACAGTTTACTTATCAGATTTAAGTATCACAACTGGATCACAAAGGAGCTAGTGATTGCTTTCTTAAGCAAAGGCAGCTCAGAAAAAAATATTCAAGGCAATTCAATTTCACATCTCTTACTGGCTTTCTGCCTCTAGTAGAAACCCAACTGTCACTACCACTCACTGAGTTTTCTCTAACAATTCACATTTTGCCTTCATTCAGGACAGGTATTCATTGTGAAATAATTTCTTCTAGCATGAGAATACTGAAAACTAGTACTTTCTATGTTGGAAACAAAATGTATTCTTTTCCATGCTATATCTTGTTCTCAAAATTGGCTGTTGCTTCACCAAATCTCCATAGCTCTATTTTCCTTTATAAAAGTTTCTTTCAAAAGTTTTTTTTTCCTTTCTCACTGACTCCAAAAAAGAACATTCAAACATACGAGTAATCCCTAGACTTGATGCCATATAAAAAAATATGTGCAGTTTTTTATGTCTGTACACCTGATCATTTAATTATTTATGCTTTCCGTCCTGATTCAAAGGATAGTAAAGTTTCAAGACACTCACCTTCCATTTTTCTTCTACATGTACTATTATCTGAGCACAGTACTGGTGGAGGTGCTGGTCCTCAGCAAGGTGCACTGCAAGGTCTGACAGATCTCCTCTGCAAACCAACCTAATTTCCTCTCAGTAACATTTATATTCAGAACTAAGAGGCCGTCACACATGTTGCATCAACAAAATACCAGTTTAAAAAGAGGCCCCACCCATGTGTCTACTGATGCTCATAAATGATTCATTTTAACTTCCAGCATTATTAGGGCGAGTCCTGTGGCTGGCTGAAGGGAGGGAAAGATCTTGGTACCTCACCTATAGCATAGTACTCTCAATGTCCTACAACTTGTCTCAAAAATATTTTAAGACCAAGATGAATCTAAGCTCATTTTAGAGTAAGTCATTATTTTCAGCCATCCAAAGTTCCCATAAATCCCAACACCTACTTCTCCCTTCTGGTTAGACATCTTCAGACACCTAAAGAGAAACAATAAAGAACACTAGACTTAAGCTGACTTTCTGCTCTCAGAATATGGTCCAGAGTGGACATTTTTATTATATAATATAAGCAGAAAGCTCAGCTTTCAGAAAGTCTGCATAGCGTTCCCTCTGAGTGAAGGTTGGAGCAAAATTATCAGTTACGAACTTTTCCAGCTGAATTGTAAAATAAACAGAGGGTATGCATTAAGTGTTTTTGAAGTTGATGGTAAAATGTAACATAAAAATTACATAAATAATTTATACTTTCTGAGTATTTATTTTCTAGCACACAGTTTTGCAGCTTCTTAGCTTACTCCACCTCCCTTCCCCTGAATTTATGAAAACCATATTCAATAATTTCTGTGAACAAAAAACATTTAAATATTTTGGCACAAAGATTGCACTATTTTATTTAGGTTCCAGGCGTATTTAATAAAATAAGACAACACCACCACAACAGTGTTTTCTTTGCACACTCAGTGATGAGGACATTGGCCTGTAAATAGTTGACCCGGATTGAAATTTCTTTTGGCAAAATCAGAATGAACATGTGCTACAGTTTGCTCTTATCCTTCTTATTCCTCTATGCCAAGCTTTACTGCATAAGATACCATTTAAATTCCCCAAAGTTATTCTGCTTTGGATTAAAAAAACCAAAACCAAACCAAAACCAAAAACAAACAAACAAAAAAACCCAAAAACCCAACCCAACCTTGAACAAAAAACCAAAACCCAACCAACCCCCCAAAAAACCCTCAAAAACACCCCACCAAAAAACCAGAGAAATCAAACAAGCTTAGAACCAAAAAATCATTCATTGATAAAAAAAGATTCAGACACAATGACTGAAGTTCAGGGATTTGCGTAACTGTCTGGATGCTAGACAGTGCTTTAAGAAATCATGAAATGAAACAGCTTAACTAACATTGAAATAACTTAGTAAGCGTAACTTAACAACTCAAGTATTGTGAAATAACTTCACAGAAATTAAAGCAAAGAAAAAAATCAGCACATCGACTATGTGTTTGGAAGAGAGTGATTAAAAGATTTGTAGGATGCATATGAAAGTGAATATACTATTCAATGTGCTCATATTTTGAAAATTGTAAACATTTGGCTAGTCAGCAGGCAGACATGAAAAAGCGTGAATCCTAAGAATTTCATCTTTCATATATCTGAAATCTTTTTTCTTAGTATTTGCCATTTCACTATTAAAATTCCACTCATTGAAAAATGAAAATTTAAAACAAATACTTTTTCATAAGAAACAATTTAGTTGCCATACAGACATAATCAACTTTCAGTCAACCTTCAAAATGGAAATGGTTGTGGTCAAGTCAGCCATCAGAGACCTGCCTACAAACAGGTGTGTACGCTGATATCCAGAGACCAGAACAGAAAAGTTCCGAAGTTGGTCACAGTTTCCAAGAACACATTAAAATCCCCTCAAAGATGTTTAGTTCAATCTTCTGGCTAAAATATCTTGGTAAAGGAAAGCCTGTGACAAATACAAGAACACAAATAAGCATCAGTAAGTGGCTGCACCTGTGGGTTCAAAGAGACTTAATTAAGAGTGTAAAATAATAAAGACCTGAATCAGGAGCAGAACACTTTCTGTATATATATGAGTCACTGGCCTTAGTAAGTATGCTTGCTTAGGTCCTTGAAGCTGCTTTGGTGCCTATCTGTCTCTGCAGGATCATTATATAGATGCCCAGCCCCAAAGCAAAGCCTCCCAGATCCCCAAGTTCCTGCCTATCAGTTTTTGCCTAGCCATCCAATTGCTGCTGCCAGCTCACAGCTATCAGACTGGTTGGTCCTCTACTCAAGCCCAAGTCACATGTACCTAAAGTAAGAATCTTTAACAAGGCAGAAAATCATAGCATACTAGCTCTCTTGGTGCACTCAGTCTATTCTTACCCCTCTTGTCTACTAAGCCCTGCATCATATCAGTTGGATTCAGGGTGTCCATTCAACAGGGCCACCACCAAAAGAGGCACAGGAGACTGAGCACAGACAGGAAATGGAGATAATGGTTCAAAGAAAGGTTTTGCCTCTCAGCTTATGGCCTCTCTAAATAACTGATGCATCCCAATTGCTGACCTCCAAGGCAGGTTGCTGCCATCTATCCAAAGTGTCTCCTCCTGGATAAAAACAGCTGTCTGACAGCGAGGTATGCCAAGCTGAGGTTAATAGTCCCTTGGTCCCAGCTGAGGGCTCTTTCCCCTCTGCCTCTGTGTTTTTCCTTAACACTTTACTCATCGTTCACTCAAGCTATTCTCCACCTTAACTACAGTATCTTACACCTTCAACATTCCTTGAAATGTACAGAGCAGACGATATGCCTGATGCAGGCCTGAAAATTCTGCAGGATAGCACAATTATGAGGATCTAGGCATTTCCAGAAATTAAGCCATTTAGGATATTAAGTTCCTTTAAAGACCTTGACTTTGGACTATATAGTGCACACAATAGTATAGATTACATTTATTTTTTACAGTATATTTGGGGTTTTTTTTAAATATTACTTACGTTGCAATAGACTGATGTATGATGAGCATTTACAAAGTCAAGTGGTGTGCCTGCTAAGGCTGAAATCTCCATAGCTCTCAATTGCCCATTGAGCCACCAGGACAGGGCAAGGACTGAGGAAGAGGGTATTGCAATCACAGAAAGAACATCTGTGAATGGCACTGATGCAGTTCTACTGCATCACTAATACATTTGTGAACAAAGAGAAGTTTCTGTAATCAAGCATCCATGCAAGGAATCCTTTCAAGGAAAAGGAACTCAAAATGACAGCTTGACAAGGAGAAAAGGAAGGAATCAGAAAATATGTGAATTGAGATTAAAGTGTTTTGGTGAAAGTGTCATCTACTGGAAAGATGAGGTAACTGCAATTCCTACAAAATATTTTTCAACTTAAACATGTGTCAGCAGGCAGCCTTGAAGTTCACTTTTTGCACTTGGTCATATAATTGTATTCCTTTGATCAGTGGACCTGGGGTTGATCTTATAGCAATGAGTGATGGAATAAAAAGATACCTGTCAAGGCAGGATATTTGAAATCATTAAGTGGCATCACTATCTGCTCCTGAGAGTTCAGGAATATTCATGTCTAACAAGGAAAGGGGATAAAGAAGAAAAAAATTGGATGCCATAGGTTAACTCTAAAATAAACACATTTGTTAGGAATCCACATCTGACCTTTTGAAGCCTCATATTACAAGGGCTACAGGCTGGCAAACATGAACTCTGTCACAGTACACACCCAAGAGTTTCTTAAAATTCATAAATTAATTTGCAATGAAGGTGCCTTTCATTAAAGAGCCTGAAAGCACTGGCAGCTACTCTGTTAAGTGTAAGCAAGCATTACAACACCATATTTACAGATGAATTAGGACCTAGAAATGCTTCAAATGAAATCTTAAACGAGAAGTCTGTGTCTTTTTAGAAGTACATGGCAGCTTTGTCTTTCTAGAAGCTGGAGGAAATTAGTAGCATTAAATAATTATAGGTGGTTTCTGACACAACGAAACCACCAGTCTTCATACAAAGAAACCAAAAACTCCTTCAAGGCAGCCCCCATCCAAGATGGACCATAGGACTTGCTTTGAGTTCTGATGGAGCTACTTGCTCTCATCTCAGCCTTTTCCTGGGTTTCCATTAATTGTGTTAACCGGTTTTTTGCTCCATTTAATAAGATGGCTTTTTTCAATATCCACAGCACTGATGAGAAACACACACACCTAGAATGTTGCAGTATATGCAGGATGCAGAAAGGTCAAACAATTATAGGATATGAACCTCATGACAGCAAGCAACATCATTTGTGTTTAAGGCATATTGGCATCATATAGAATAGAACCTAGACCTGAGTCATACTGTAGGCCTTACTTCTGTACTTCACCTTTGCTCTATAGCACTACTGTAGCATTTTTTTTTTTAATTGGCTGTTTTTCTCATGTACCTTAATAACAGTAGCAACAGTGACCGGGTTAACTTAACAGAATAAAACCATAAACATTACATAAATTTCAATTAGTATGTTACAATAAAAAGAAAAATTTGACTTGTTTACCAAAAAACCCCAAACAAAACCAAAACCCCAACCCCTTTTCACAAATTGAAGCTAGAATTTATAGCTGAGTAATTTGCCAGGTAACCTATTCCAAGTTCACTTTCCAATGAGCTAGTTCCCAACTATATTTAAAAACGGAAGTGGAATAAGGTAGGACTGCTGTAAATTCAAACCTCAGCTCACTGAGCAGCAACTTTCCCACACAGAGAAACCTATAAATCACCCAGCCTGTGGTTATAACCCACCAGTCTAACTGCCCTAGCAATAGAGCAGATACCATGGATATTTTACCTGTACAGCCAATGCTAATTGGAAAAGTCTTAGTCTGAGCAGTGGAAGTTGAAAGAATCAAACCAGGAGTGACATTTACTGCGTTGGATCACAGAAGGTTTGAGACACCCTGGAAGAAAGCAAGTTGGCTCCTATTCTGTTCTTTCATTTAAAGCTTCAACTTTTAATGAAGGTTGTTTGCTGTTTGTAAATATCCATTTTCTTCTCTAGTGCTTTATTGTAGTTGTTCATTTAGAATTTTGTTATATAGGGGTAGAGCTCAACATCTTGTGGCACAGGTCTAATACACAGATCTCCATTCCAGCAAAAAAGTGTCTCAGGTACCGCTATTTACAACATAAAAAGCTCTTGTTTCCACCTGGAACTATCTAATGTTAAAAGTAGAGATGAGGAAATATTTGTTCTGACAAAATAGTTCAATACCTGAGTGATGTAATTTTTTCAAGATTTCCAAAATTTTCTGTTCATTGCTTATTTTGAACTTAAAAATATGCAGTGATAATTTTTTTTATTTTAAACATTGTGGGTCGATGATACATAAGTTAAAACTACAGGGACACACATAAAATTCTTAGCCCTTTCAGATCTCTGTGGTAGATATCTGACATATACACAACCTGGTATATAAAGAAGACAGAAATGTGTGAGAGTAAGAAGGAGTCATGTATCAGAAATGCAAACCCCAATATTTATTGTTTTTTTAAACATATACAGACACACAGTTTCTTCAATGAGAAATAGCCTAGTAACTCATTTGTAGGCTCCAGTATCACTTTTTCTTTTTTTTTCCTTTCTTTTTCTTTTTTAAGGAAAGAAACAAATACATTTCAACTCATTTGCAAATTATTTTCCTTTTTTAATTTTTTTTAGGTTATCAGGCCTGACAGCTGGTGGTCTCTCTGCTCATTCAGGCATAATTAGACAGCAGGTTTGGGCAGACAAACTAACACATTTGCTAGAACACTAGTCAATGATACTGCTCTAATGGTATATGCCTCAGCTTTCAAAATCTTTCCAATAGTAGGGGATTAGCAATTGATTTCAGTGAAACATGGAGCTCTGTTTTCAACAGTATAAATACAGCACAAGACACAGAACGAAAAGTGTCAGAGGGGTAGGGAGCTGGAAATGCTGGTTCAGATGGAGACAGGCAGTAGCACAAGACAAAGCAATAGCTAGTCTCCCCCCGTGATGGAAGTATTTTTATGTATTTGTTTTAGATGTGTTATAGGCTCCACTGCACTTCCGATTGCTCATCCAATTCAAACTCTGCTCCTGCAACAGATTTTTGCCTCTAGTTCGTTATTTTGTCATAAGGGACAGGCAGGTCAACTCAACCACTAATGGTAATGTATGAAAGGAGGTCAAAACATAAGTCAGAACTGGCATGAACACAGCTGATGTCTCTCAGTATAAAGCAGTAAACACTTTCAGCTCCTGTACAAGCATGGCATACAAACATAACTTTAGAATGATGCAGCAAGTACTTCCAACTCTTTTACAAACCCAGCCATACAGACACAGGTGTAAATGCCAACACATTTCTTTGAGGCCCTTTTCTCCCTTTACTAGAAGTTCTTGAGTCAGTAGGCTTTCTTTCATTTCCATAAACATTCTTGGCTTGGTTTCAGATCTCTACATTTGGCAAGAAGATCCCTGATGTGTCATTTAGCACCTTAACATATAGTAGCCACAATCACATTTTTAACACGATCATTTCAAAATATTTTATCTTTTCTACAATAGTTTCTGATACACACTTCCATTTATATTTAATAAGTTTTACTAAGCAATATACCCATTAACATGTTCTGTGAAAGCTATACAGGTGCTACCATCTTCAAAATGGAAAAAAAAATGGAAAAAAGTTTGCATAAGAAACTACCTTAGCTTAATTTAGATTCAATATATAGCTTTTATTCAGTAAGCTGTAGCACACACAGAACAAGTGTTTTGGCAAAACATTGTGTACTTATTCTTGATTCAGTATGAGTTTGTATTATCAAAAGATATCACAGAGTTCAAAAGAAGACTGCTCTTCTGGTTGTTTGGTTTTAGCAGGATGCAGTATATAATGTTATTGTGCTCACCAGACTGAATTTTAAGTAAGTTAATGTACTAAGTTACAACAAGTGTAAAGTGTTAGTCACATCTCACCATGCTTTGTGTTTGTCATGAAAAGTGGCACGGACAACTTGTTTTTGCAACTCTTAATAAAATTCCTTCACATGTAGAAAAAAAAAATAGCTTAGGACTGAATGTGCATCTTTTTATACAAAGATGACCGACCACTAATTCAGAAATGATTGGCTTTGTACTGTTCCCCATTATACATGGGCAACTTCTCCTAATACATCTGAGTAAAGTTTCGTGATGATAAATTTTTCAGCTATTGAATTATTTTTAGTAGAAAATCCAGATTAAGATTCTACTTTCAGTTTTTAGTTGTTTACATACATTCTTAATTGCACAAACTTTCCACATTTCAGTTGATACACAGAAATAAAATCCATGTCACATCTTTATTCTTGGCACGTCACTATCAGAACTTCATTAATGCAGTAAAAAAAGTAGTGCAACTTAATTGCATCATGAAAATAAGCAGGGAGACATCTACACACCCAGATAGCACATATTTCAAGCAGCACCTTCCAGTTTTTCTAGTCAGCTTTTAAATATGACTGTATTTTAAGGACGTACTAAAATGCTTTGGGCTGGTTTGCTACCTACAAACATGGATTCTCTCCATGGTGAAGTTACAGTAGCCACAACCTTGATTTGCTGCATTTTAAACTAATCCAGCTGCCTTCAGTAATATTTTGGTCTAATCCTATGCTCAGCTATGTTTTAAAGCTTTTTTTTTAACATTGAGTTTCTCAATTTCTGTTCAAAGAAACTGAATATTCACAAGATCTATTGCAAATAATTTTGCTACACTTAGAAATCAATAAGAATATCAAGTCTATTCTTTGCTGGTTTCAAACAGCACACATTAGAGAGTGCCATACAATAATCTGAAATGAGTTCTTTTTCATAAGCACACATCCAGCTGAGCAATAATTACAGTGAAATATGCTGTCATCCTTCCAAAGAATAGTAATTAGGGATATGAGCCTGAATGCCTTGTACGCTTATGGAAACATTTTTTCTTTCCAGCTAATGATCATCCAAATAGTAAATCATTAAAAGGAAAATGGCAAAGAGTGTGGGTAGTGATTGTCATCAGCCTTGTGCAGAGCTCCAAACTCTGTCATCTTCCTTTGGAAGAGAAAGCATGATGATGCCAAAGTTCAAATTCTTTGTGCTACTTTGGAGAAGAAAATAAGTACAGGTAATTCATCTTGTTATTTTTTTACTGGTAACACTTCAAGACAAATCTCCCATGTTTTCCCCTCTTTATTGACCTAGGAAAACATCTTTATATTAGACAGACTATTCCTATTATGTGGGGCAAAGAGAGTCAAAACCATTTCGTACAAAAAGTAGCAGCGTATCTATGACTACCGTAATAATTCAAAGCAACACCTACGAGCACTGGCATATACCTCTCTGAAACTAACTTAGAATAACCACCAGCTTCCTTTTTTCTAGTCAGACCAAGTTTTACTACTCACATACTAGTGCAAACGGGTTGCCAGGAGGAATGAAAAAGCCCTCCTGGGCTGCATCACTGCTCCATTTCACTGGAAACAGGAATCATTACTGTTATGTACACAGGTAACAAGTACCTAGTGAACAAGAGCTGGTTTTGGTTTAATGTCTCAGCATCAAATAAATATTTAACAAAGTAATTATTACCAACACCTGGTATTATTTTTATTATTTTTCAATTAACATTACAAATGTACCTTCTTTGCAGTTTTTCGAGTGATACACACTAGTCTGTTATATGACCAATGCACCAGTAACCATAACATTTTCTTGGGACTTAGGAGAACCAACTTCCAGAGATACAGGAAAAGCTGCTTCAAACCTAACAGTGTAGGTGTGACTATAACTCTTATCTCCCAAATCATATGTGATCTAATTCTAAAGCCCTTACGGCAAAGTTTTCTCCTCTCCACCATTTAGATGAAAAATCACAGTGTTAATTAAATAAGCACCTCCTTTTCCTTTTTCTCTCTAATCTCAAATGCAGCAAATTTCTGTGAATTTCTCCCTCCACGAGCGAGCTCATTCCAATGAAAACCATTTTTCTCATCTAATTTTCAGCTTGTTCAGAAAAATAATTTTTAGAATGTAGGACCAACAGAACAGAAAGAAAACTTGATTAAAAAATTGTGAAGATGACAGGAAAGCAGGACAGAGAGATTATAATTTAATTAAAAAATGCTTCCCTCTTTTACAAATACTCCGACCGATCTTATTTTTTTTTTTTTTTTTACAAGTAAATGTCATCAAATCTATTCAAAATTATTCCCCTTCTTGGTATTTGTTTTTCTTCCTCTAAGCAGTAATACATTTCAAGTTTTGCATTTCTTAGCCACTATACTGCATACAAACCACAGGCATGTTAAGACACAAAGCAACACTTTACATTTCATCAACCTCACCATGATGAAGCAGGTTTGTACATATTCCTGAAGCATGTTATTGCCCACATTGAAGAAATTCCTAAAGTGTGATGGTTGCTAATCATGCTCATGATATAAAAAAAAATTAAAACTGATAACCCTCCACAGCAATATAATTTAAACAAACCCCCAGTAAAATATGATAAAAGATAGGACACAAGATTAGAACAATAATGTGTTTGAACATTATGTAAGATTTACAAACACCTTAGTTACAATCTGCATTGTACAAGCAAGCTAATAACACACAGCTCATGGTTTAATCCCAACACAATAACCAGAGACATATATTTTTTCAGATGTTTGATGTTTGACATACAAAACTGTAATTATAGGGATATTACCATTTAGCTGTGCGTAAGTAATGGCAAACACATTATAAAGGCCTCATGCGCAGAAAGAACAGGCCTAGCAGCACCCCAAACAGCACGTCTATCTAACATTTGTCATTTACCATGGTCAACAAATCACACTTGCAGAACAGGTTACACATTTGTACTGAAATTCCACTGCTTTCATTACGACATCAAAGAGCTTCCAGTCAAGGAAAACATCAGGGCTGATCTGGATCTCAGAGCTGGTTTGCCATTATGACAGTATTTTCTGTAACCATTTTTTTAATAGAGAAATATGTATCGTAAATTGCATATTATATTAGGATATATACACACTTTACCAGTCTTTTCTAATACTGAATGTACGGCGTTGCCAGTTTTTTTCCTTTTTGTGTTAAAAATTGCAACAGATTTTCCACATTGAAAAACAGAGGTTTATTAGATCTTTTAAATAAGTAAATCCAATACATGCTCTGAAGTCTGACTATACCCCTGACCAAAATATATTCTTCCCGTGACTTTCCCCATACACATTCAATTAGTATTTATGATTTGGGATAAACTATGACAAAGTTATGAACTGTCCTCATTTGTTTATAAGTCATTTATTTTTATATTGTCATTTATAATCTTCTGAAAATTAGATAATTCTTTCCTACACTTCAGTGCTTATTGATACAAATTTATCTTGTTTATATATCAATCCTTGCCTATACCATGAAAAATAGATATTTAAATCTGTATCCTGCTATTGTGCTGACCTTTCAAAAGTATCTGTTCTGACAATCCATCAGGATGATATAAAACTTACAAAAGTTTGGCTATATATATGTTAAACATAACCTTCTGAAACACTCAGTTGACACTCTTTATTTGAAAAAATACATACAGAAATTCTTGGAGAAAAAAAAGTTAAAAATGACAGAACATAACAGAAAAATTGCATTATTCCTTATTAGACATATTATTAACCTGACTTTCCTTTAAGAAAAGAGAAATTTAAATAGATTAAGCAGTTAATTAAAAAAAAAAATCCCAGCATGAAGAAAATAGCATATTCCTGATTGGGTCATAACAATAAAAACAAATGCGTAGAGTTTCAACAGTCAGATGCTTCAGAAAAAAATTAGGGTTGGCTTCTCTTTTTTTTTTTTTTTTGTTATTAGGAAATAAATTTTGTTATTAGGAAATAAATTTTGTTATTATCCTTGACATTTTGTAAGCCCACTTGGAACAGCACAGCAGAGTAATTTTCAAGCAAATTCACCATTTTAGGTGCATTACCTTTCTACAAAGTTATTATTTTGGATTGCTCAAAAGACAACTCAAGTGGGTAATCAAAGCATTTAGGAAAGCTTGTTCATAAAAACCACACGACAGTTTGCAGATAATTTAGCTCTACAACTAATATTACAACTTTAACTTAAGACTAACTTAAACATCGAATCCATGGATCTATTTTTTTACAGCTGAATCAAACCTGTGGTTCATTGTAGCAATGTAGTCTCTCTTTTGAGTAATAGGGCTTTTTAACTGACAGTCATCTTTCTCTCAAATGTATACATTAGAATTTTAAAGTATGTTGACCAATTGTTTTCAAACATAAAGCATTAAAATCCACTTCTGGGTTTTATTGGTCAATTGTACCTAATGAGTCACAAAGCATATTCTGAGTGGTGGGGATCATGAATGAAACATGCTAGAAGACTTGCAAAGAGAAAATATTAAAGGAAAAGACTTGAAAACATTATTTTTAGACATTTTTGTTGCTATGCTTTTTTTGAAATTTAATTATTTCTAAATATACAAGTATATTTCAGCAGCCTTGCACCAGGAAGACTGGATTAGGTTCTTAATTATTAAGATCCCACATTAACACACAGATTCAGAGACTTAGTATTTACTAATATTACCATATTAACGGAAAGGAACTGCTGGAAGATTAAGACTTGAAATCCCAATTAAATTCTATGGTCTGCTCTCACAATCAATTGTCCAGAACTGTCTTAATTTTTGTTGAAAAATGCAAAGTGTTAACTACAGAGATGTTCTTTTAATTTTCTGTGGAACAGACTGCCCATGGCATTCTAAATCTATTTTTCAGGGGAAAAAAAAAAAATCTATATTTCCTCTACTAACTTTCACAGTAATTGAATCACATGCTGTTAAAAAAATTGAATGATACAAATGACAGTTATAACCTTTTTCTCCTTTTATTCATCAGTGTGAATTTTTTCTTGAATCTCAGAAGACTTAAAGAATAATTAAACAATCCCTTAATATTGCCCTCATGTGAATTTATTAAACTAAAAAGACATAGATACTAATTTAAATAAGTATACTAACAGTTTTACCTGTGTGATCTAGTAACACCTAGGTACCATTTACCTGTGTGATCTAGGTATGAAATTTTTTATTAATGGTGAATTTATTTTGAAGTTTTATATTTTGTCTCTCATTAAGATTTTCAGTTTTAGAGAGAGTTCAATTGTTACAATGCTTACATTGTCCACATAAAAAGACATCTCATAGCAACCGTGTAGATATATGGAGTCTATAAAATTATAAATTTAGATTATTTACCATTATGCAGCAAGTTACTGTAAAAAAGCATTAAGGTGCTGAACAACCTGATTGTCAATGGAATCCAAAAGCAATGAAAGCAAAGCATATTAAAATTCTGTTTCAAACAGTTGTGTTTTAAAGAGTTGAAAGGGAGGTTATTTTGCTTTGAACAATCTGTAGATCAACTTCTGTTTAAGTTACATATTAAGTTAGTCATTCATCTTCAGAGACCATGGCTCAAATATTTTAATGAACCACAGTTTAGCAGACCTCAACTACAGTGATGCAGTTCCAAGTCAATAATACAATTTTTTCTGAAAGACCTGAGGTGTGGGATAGCCTAAACAGAACCATATAAAAATGGAACATTTCAGCTCATTCAGCAGACACAGGTACTAGAAATTATACTGGCTAGAAGTCTTAATACTAAGATTTAATGAATACAGGCAAATTAACTTTTAATTTGTGATGTTTAGGGGTTGTATACTACAAAAGAGAGTTTGCTGAATCATTTTTCCTGTTTCATTTCTGCAAGTTGCACTGAAATTTAGAGCTTGCACAACTAGCAGTTTGTTAATATAATACCATTAGCAAACAAGCAATTCACAAAAAAATTACCTTGCAAAAAGGTAATAAACTACAATGGTAGAAAGGTTTGAAAAATCCATAGAGATCTCATAGTTCTACTTGAGCATAAACTATTTGGACTAATTGGGAATTATTCTTGTGAGTATTACAGAAGCACTGGTCATGTCTAAAACAACCAAAATGAGATATTTTCATTATGAGAACTACCCATGTGGCTTATCAGTTGCACGGGGACCCAACAGTTTGTTTTCATTTATTTTGTTTATATTTACATTAACAAAGAAGAGGAAGGAGAAAGAGGTGTCCATCAATACACCTTGGGTAGATGAGAATCAGAGTGCCATTATGGCAGTCTGGAAAAACAAAGAACATTAGTTTTACTTGGTCAAAAATAGTTTTGCCAAAAGTACAAACATATCAACTTCTCTTCAACAGTAACCATTGTGTTTCCCACAGACATTGTGCCATTGCATTAAAATTACTCACTTTTAGGTCACATTACCTGCTTTCTCTAGATTGCACCAAAACTATTAAACAGGAGAAAAGGAGGAAAGAAAAAGACTCTGAAAAAAAAATCACTGCTTTTCAATGTGAAAAATATATGTTCTGCAGCTATATTCTAATTAACTAGACATCAATTGCTAATCCAAAGATTAACTAGATGAACAAGAGCAGCAAATAAGTTTGTATCTACAGTAATCATGGAAATTATTAATTAGCTAGGGAGAAAGTAGCAGTTTGCAAGACCATGTTTATCATCTGAGGTCGACAAAACTAATCAGCAAATGCTTATCTGTATGTTTGTCACTGAAAGGAAGCCTAAAATTCTTCATTAAGTGTAGCAAAAATCCAAAAGGGGCAAATCTAAAATTCTCCAGTTTTCTAAACATAGGAGTGAAATGAGGCAACTCCCAAGTGGAAGGCTCAAAGACAAGATGTTTTCTGTACTGCATACAAATCTGTTAAATCTCAAATCTGTAAGTTACCTGGAACAAATTTTCATCTTTTTTTAATAATAAAATAGCCTATTAATTTCAATGCAACCAGTCAAAATTAATGAGCAACCTAGGTAAAATACTAGAATACTGAGCATGTTGGGCCACTAAGGAAACATCATTATGAAACAACCTGGGAGGCCACACAGTAGCCTGAATGAAGATTTCTAACTACAGATTTTTTCATAATTATCTTTTTTTTTTCTGTATATTTATTGCTGCTAATATGCAGGGAGGGAAAAAAAGGAGAATAAAAAAACAACTTGGAAAAGGGCAGGGGAAACTGTGATGGTAAAAGAGTTAGAGGACAAAATACAAAAGGAGATAATGAAAATTAGAGGATTGGGAAACAGAAGGCAAACAAACCAGAATAAGTTATTAGATATGACAGGTAAGTGACCAACTGGTTGAAGAAAGTGGTCTTTTCAGTCACAAGGAGTGGTCAGTGATGTTGCTAGTTGTCAGCGCATGTCTGGCCACTGCTAGCTATAGGTGCCTTTTGCTTTTCTGTCAAGTTACTGGGAACATAATATATATAGCATTTGGTACTGCCTTCTCTGATCCTCCAAGGTTACAACCTTGTTCTCATCTAACTTGGGAAACGTGCTTCCAAAAGTAAGCATTTCAGACATGTGAGATTTTCATTTGACCTTCTCTTGAAACAGTTCTTAAATCTATCCACCTCATAAAGCTCTTAAGATTCTCATATGAAAAATTATACCAAAACATTTGCAATTGCTACATGCCAGATGGATTAGTCTAAAATTCCTTTAGTTGTTTTCTCTACACGTGAAACAATTTTTTCTCCTAAAATGCAAGTATGAAAATCCTGTCCCTTTCTATAATGTAGCTCCTGTTTCTCTTAGTTATTTGCATAAGTAGTTACGCACAAATGAAAGGGATTGCTGAGTCTGGACTCAGACTTCAGGCATTATGTGGTCTTAAATGCACATGCAGAACTGTAAAACAGAATTTATCTACAAATGTATAACCTAGTGAGTCATCCTATCACTATGACAGTGATTACCCACAGTTACACTCTGAGGTGTCATCCTTCCCACTCTCACCCAGTTATATCCCATGCAAGATGCATTCTGCTGAACCTAATAAGGCTTCTGATCTTTCTTCTTCCTTTTTAACTGTCTCCTAGAAAGGAGATGTTAAGAGAATTATAAGCAATATTACTGCACTACGGAAAGTGGGATCTTGGGATAGCAACCCACTGTTTCTTCACTCTTCAAGGAAGCACTCAGCCAAATCACCTTTGTTTTCTGGAGGCAGCAAGCAAAGGGCAAAATAAATATCCAAGTGAGCACAGCCAGCTTGTCATGAAATACCATAAAAAAGTTTCTCACTCTGCTGCTGCCTCCAAAGCCTTGTTGCTCTCTCATACTCTGGCACAATGTTCTGTCCTAGGAGTTTATTCACCTGGATCACTTCATTCCTCCACTCACAGCACTGCTTTTCCAACAGCTTGCCTGGCCATAATTTGAAGGACAGCCTAGAAAGGCATGAGGATAGAAACTCCTTAAGCCAGCACTGTCATTAAAGTTGCAGTATAATGAAACTATGGCCTAAGTAACTCTCCTAAAACTGCACTCCATGTCAAAAGAAGATGGCCAGGAACTGAACTTAATGCTCCATGGCATGTCTACACTCTAAACATGACAGGGCAACTCCAGTGCCCAAGAACCAAAAGGCACAGACCAACCTACATCTGTGAGAATGAGCCTGCTGTCCCCAAAACTGAGTGCCCTTGTCCCAGCTTCAAACAAGCATGCATGGGCCTGAAGAGAGGAAATACCCCACAGGCTTTTTTGTCTGCTCACCTCTGTACCTCATCTATTCTTCCTCACCTTATGATACATCCTCACCACAATGCAATGATGACCTTTTGAAGCCTTTAGAGCGTCCTTTCCCCTGTGCCTTCAGATGGCTGTCCACAGCAGCACACGCCCTGTGTGTCAAAGCTGGGGCTCCTGAACTCCCTGCTACCACCACTTTTCCAGCTCATGTTCATTGTGGCCAACTTCTAATTCTTTCTGAAAACCACTGTGGGGCTAACCCACATGCGTGTGACACAGGCTTCCAGAGCCACTGCTATATGCAGTAGAGCTCCTGCTTCTGGGAAATCACGTGGGAAAAGCAACTAGTGCTGGAGCTCAGCAGTGCTAGTTCACACCAAGGATCTGCACTGAGGTGTTTTTTTCTTCTCAAGGGAAGAAGTTAAAAGAAGTGCTAAGGAAATTTCCCTTTTTCTTACCAACAACGTGCATCATATCCTGATACAACCTCAGGCTTTTTAACACTCTTTTAAGATGACTGGCATGATAAAGTAGCATATTATTTGAATGTGAATATTACCAGCTTCACTATTTTATTATGCTTTTACTTTACAACTCTTTCCTGGCCTCCATTGTAGCTTAACATGAGGAACGGTCTTTAAGATTATCATACCTTTAGCCCTCACTGCAAACTTCAATCCCCTATAGGCCTCGCTGCACGTTTCTAGCCAAGATCACACCTTTTAGATGCAACAGTTAAGGATGTCAGTATGAAAAATTCCTCCCACCTCATAACCACTATTTACAAAACTAGAAGAAGGCTTGCAACTTCTTTTCTCAAGGTTGTTTAAGTCACAGATAATCATTCGCCATCAGATAACACATAATGCTTGAGTTGGACTAATTTTCTATACATGGCTTGAGCCTTTGCAAAGCGAAGTGAGCAACTCAAAGTCTTATTTTTAGTATATCTTAGCATTTAGATTTCTGAAGTTGATGCAGTTACTGCACACTGAAAGAACCCTGTGCTTCTGAATCATGCTTGAATTCCAGTTGCCCTCTGGAAACAAAATCACATGAATGCATTGAAGGCTTTCCTCTCTAAGACAGACCACTTAAATTATAAAAACACATGATGCAACGTGTAAAAATACAAATATACTATGTTCCAGATTCATAGATGCATTTAAATCCTGTTTTAGAAATCGAGTATTACTTACCCTCCCTCTTCTAGAAATCTTCTATTTTAAATCATAAGAATGTGATGCAAGAAGCTCCCAGCTGCTTAAAGATCCCATTTGAAAGAGTACTTCTCATCTGCTGGGACATCTGTCTGTCAGAGGCACTCAACAGAGAGCAATACTTCTATTTACCTTTTAGAAATTACCTCCTCTTCTCCTTCAACCCACTCCAAAAGGATTTTTGATACTTCTTACCTCACAGTAATATCAGATAAATCTCAAGTCAACACCACAACATATTGCACTATGTCTTGTAGCCTGTGGCAGTTTGGGATGGGATTGAAGCATTTCGAGATTTCATAAATGAGCCATGAAGACTAAAAATATGCATTCCTTCAGTATTTCATTTAAAAATGTCAGTTCTAAGTCAAAATAACTCAATGATAAAAGAAAAAAAGAATTACTTTGGGAGGGGATTAAAAATTTAGGTACCAAAGTCCCCAAGTTTTTTTGTTTTCTTTTAGTATTGAGCCACTTAAAGCTTTCACAATCTATGAACAGTACATTGTCTGCTTTGGATTACGAGTTAACATTTATTATTCAGGTAAAAAGAAGAAAATTGCAGCAACTGTTGAAATATACGTGGTATTTTAATTTAAAAAAAAAATAAAACAACACTTTTTAAGATGAAAATACAAACCCTACATTATCGATTAGATCTTTAATTCCTGAAAGCATTAAGACTACAATCTGCCACCTAAGCAAAAATTTAAGTACACTCCAAATTGTCATTCCTTTAAAGTAGCAGTGTAGCAACCTAAGATGAAAGAGAGTTGGGTTTTGGTTTTTGTTTTGAACAAATGATGACCATTACTGTATGCTATTTTGAGTGACTTGGAGTGTACATTTCTGCTGAGAAACAGCATAAACACTCATAAATAACCTTGATTTGGTAGTAATGCTAGTCACTGTATGCCAGGCAAACTTGTCCAGCCAAAGGTTCTCTGTAAAGTTAGTGGAGAAGATAAGATTTCTTTTGGAAGGACAAACTCCCACATGTATGTTAAATGTAGCTCATTCATTCAAAGCATAAGACATTGATATGAAAATACATGGCCCTGCTTCATCCCTTTCTCCCATTCTCATTACTCCTGTCTATGCATTTTCATCCCCTTCATGTGTCAGCCTAAGAGCTTATCAAAGCTTCTCTTAACTCAAGACAACCTAAAACCACCCACCTGTTTGGTCAAGACAGTCATCAACCCAGATGAAGACAATGCCAACTTTGCAACTGAGCTAAAAAACAATACTGTTCCTCTCATTAGTAGTCATCTTAAAGGTTTCTCTGCCCCTTATATATATAAAATACTTGTAGTCTATTTATCCTTGCTAAACAACTGCAAACATATTTATACTCCTTAGCATGTAAGCAGAAGGAGATTTGCCAACAACAGGAGAGTTCACATCAGCTGCTAAACTGTGCTTTATGTCAGTAAACTGTGTATGGGATAGTCACAGTAATCCTTTAAAATGGTTAAAATTTCAGAAATCAAAGACAATTGTTATGGGAACATGTGCGCTGCCTAGGCAGTTTACAAAAATCTCCCAAGAGTCCAACAAAGCATTCAGCACAATATTGTCAAAATTGTCTTTGTGGGTTACAGCAATATAAGGTGTAACAACTTCGTATGATTCGATCTGTTAGGGATGTGCTCAGTGATGAGAACAGAACAGCAGAAAGCTGCTTTGCTCCCTGAGAAGATTTGAGAGCCAATACCAGTCTGTCACAGCATAATAAAACCTGAAACATCTGTAGTCTCATGAGATTTTAACAGCTTAAGAGAAATACATTCTCATTTTGCACCCTCTTCTCTGACTTGAGCTTTTGGCTGTCATCAGAACAACTCTCCAGCCTCCCACTCTTCCAAATACAATCACTTCTCCAAACACGCTGACAAAAGAGGAATAGGGTACATTAGTTCTGGACCAAAACAGAGCAAGCTAAAACTTTTACCTAACTAGTTCAAGAGAATGAAGCACTTTTGTGCCATCTTCAGCACATCAGACGTACGATAGTGCAGTCCTTCCATCCGTTAAGCAGGGAGCACCACAGTGTGGACAAAAGCTGTTAAAACAGCCCAGGTAAATAACAAAGCAGCATGAGACTGTGCATGTCTGAGTGTCAAGACTACTCAAGTGCTTCCAGAAGGAGATGTAAGCTAGAACAGTCTATCTTGGGATAGACTGCCTCAGCATCCCTCTGTTTCTGTAGAAACTCTTAAGTATGGTATTTTAAAATTTCTTTCATTTGTTTCATATTGCTAGAGTGCTCACTAAATCAAAGATAAGTAAATATTAACTCCTCCAGCTGCAATTCTGCACCATGTTACTCAAGGCCTAAAGTACTCTTTCAACAAGCACCCTCCGACACAACGTGTAAATCTAAGCTCCTAACACACAGTAAATTAAGCAAAGGAAACAAGCTGTTTTAAATGGTTTTTATTACAGAAAAAGAAAAGGCTTACACTTGACTTAGAAAAGCAGCATTACTTCATGAATCCCAAGTTATTACAGTGAAGTTGCTTTAGGAAACCTTTAGAGACTGCAGAAGAAAAATAAAATGCCCTCCCTCAGACAGCACTCTGGATTACTTGTGTGACCACAGCAAATGCCTTAATCTCACACCACTTCTGACACCCACTATACGACTTGTATACTTTTCTTCTCCCTGTGACTTGCTCAATATAGCTGGGAGACGGATTCAGTGAAAACAGCAGTACATTTCAAGTTTAATTTTCAATAGTTCAGTACCCATCTGATGGATATTAGACTTCAGAAGTAACCAAGACACAGGCTTTACTCCTAACTCTGACTACTAAGTGCTACAGTTTTAACAGATCCCAGTGTGATCTGTTTCTTCCACAGTATTTTCCTTACTCAGGTCCACATCTCACAAGATTTCTCAGCAAGTTAACTGGCTACTACTGATTATAAACACGAACAAAAAATAACCACCAAAAAAAAAAAAAGGCTCATAGTTGAAACAGCTCTTAGGAGAGCAGCAGAACTCAAATATTTTTTAATTTTGTTTTACACTCCATAGAAGGAACAGCAGCATTCCAGTGACCACTTTAGGTTTTTATTAAGTCAAAAGCTGCAGGTTTCCAGCTTGAGCCAAAATAAAATATGTAATTGATCTGTCCTGAAATCTTAAAGAGAAGACAAAACAAAAAAACATATTACTGCCTTAATAGTCCTATATTTTGACTATCAGCACTGAGTTATGCTGAAGTCCGAAGAAATTTACAGGTTTTACTGTAAGTGATTTTTTATTTTTTTTTTAAACTTTTTTAATAAACAACTCAGGACCTCCATATCATGTTAAAAAAACTTGCTAAACACATTTTTAAGCATCTCATTCTTCATGTACTAAAACTACACCTCAAAGACTCTGCCAAAAAAATTAAACACCAATAAAAAACAAGAAAACTCAAGTCACTATATACAATTAGCTATAATGACAAAAATGAAAAAAAAAAAGGCAATTCGTAGAAGGAAAACGGAGAAAACAAAAAATGGGGAAAAAAAGTATCTGACACATGCTACTCAGTATTCTATGAATTCATTTTTTATCTCTCCACCCAAAAGGAAAAAGTTTGGATTCAAAGCCAGACAGAAGTTTTCTGAAAAAGTTCCTAATCTCTTTACATGTTGTTTATACTGATTGACAACCAAAATCTTTAAGTCAGGGATCTACTCTGTATTGCAACATGAAGTCAGCTGTTACCAAGCTACTTAAAGAGAAGAAACAGTTTCTTTCCTACAGAGAAAAAGAATACAATGTTTTCCCTGGTTACCATTGTATAGCATCACCAAATTTACTCAAACACAGAACCTGTCTATTTAAGCTTACTCATGTTTTTTATTTGAAATTCCTTAAATTAGTCCTAGAGCATAGTAATTTCTTATGTGATCAAGCTGCCTAATGAGAAAGACATTATAATTTGTATTATACAGTAATATAGCCTTAAACAAAACAGGAACAAAAAGAAAAAACAAACCAGCAAGGAATAGTTCAATGAGTTCTGTGATTCTCTAAGATACTGATGCCAAAGGCTACTTTATAGCTTCCCCTTGGAGATCTTAACCCTGGACACAAATTAGTCCTTTTCACAGTCACAGCGTTGTACTAAAACTGAATTTTATGATGAAAAAGGTAAGAAAAATGCATTATACTGATCAATCTATTTGAATGTTAATATTATGCTCTAATAACTCCCTCCTTCAGAGTAAGTAACAGTCTCAAACAAAACCAACTACCTCAAAAGATATATAACAATCTCAATTAAACACTGTGAAACAAATTTACACCATTCAAAAAGGTTGCCATTAGAGAGCTATACAAAATCATCAGAGGGTCTTTATATTTACATCTTCTTTTATCAAGTTATGCTGCAGATTTAGGAAACTTAAAGACCTGTAGCACTATAAGTCCGTGCAAGCACTCATAGAAAACAACAGGCAATCATGTTCTAGAAAGTTTGTAACAGTTTTCCAATATTTTTAACTGCTAGAGCACTAGTAAACACTTCACTTAGAATATAACTCCCACATCCTATATCAAGTAAACATTCTTGACTGCCAATAATTATATTATTACATGGTAGAACAGTCTCCAATTCATAACAATTTACATTTAATTGGAGAAAATAGAAAATCTTCTTGGTTTTTTTTTTTTCATAATAATGTGCAAAAGGTAGAAGATGTGACTTCTTAGAAAAATCACAACTTGTCTTTAGCTATCAGGCTCTGAAAGACTTCACAGCTCTCTTCATTTTTCTTAGTTTTCAGCCCTAATTTTATGGGAATGAGTGCTTAGCTGGGCTAACTTAGCAGTTCATCACATACAGTAAGGTCCAGTAACATGATCTCACTGTTCTGGAAATGAACAATTCAAAATTCTTCCAAAAATGGTATAGAATTGTACCTGCAGATTTCTTCAGTTTAAGTTGCTCTTTGTTGATCTAATAAGGACAATTAAGAGAACATCCATTTTTTTTTCTGTCAATTTCTGAGAAAATTTGAATACATGCAAGTCAAAACTACCATAATGCAGACAAAACGGTCCTCTTTCATGAAGATCATCAATAAATGAAAACCTTCAATAAATAAATCTATTTGGAAATTCTAGAGAATTCTTCTGCTAAACAAGTTAGTCTTTTTTCTTTTCCATTATGTCTTTCTGTTTAAGCTCTCCATCTGAAAGTTCTGTGTATTTTCCATTCTTTTCCTCCTCTTGTTCTTCCTCACTGCCTTCGTCTGTGAGCTCCCGATCGCCACTTTCCTTTTTAGCTCCCTCATGCTCAAATACCTCTCCATCTGTATCAGCTGTGCAGATTCCATAACACATAATGCTGATGACCCCCAGGGGCAGCCCAAAGAGAAAGCATCCCAGAAGTGGTGAACTCTTGAACACAGACTGTTGAAATAGAAATTTGAAGTAGAAAAGACTTTCAGTGAATAACATAAAGTTACTGCACTACTTCTCTTATCACTCTGTGCATTTATTCAAAAATATCCAAAATGAGATTCAGTGGTTTTTCAGGGAGATGGGTAAGGTTTTTTGGGTTTTCTGTTTGCTTGGTTTGGGGTTAGGTTTTTGTATTGCTGTTGCTTTGGGGGTTTTTTGGATTTTGTTTTGCTTTCTTCTGCAAAAATGACAAAGAGTCCTCAACTGCAACAATACCTACTATAAGTTTATAAAAAAATACTTAAAAATTCAAATATTACAATATTCCATTGGGGTAGTTAATGTTAACAGGCCAACAGCATATCCTATTCATTGTTTAAAGCTTCAGAAACAATTGTTCTAACAGTGTTACAAAAACACTTTTAAGGAACCAGATTCAGCTACTATTTGTGCCTCATTCTCAAAAATTTAAGTAATAAGGGATCTGCAGAAATGTTCTGTTACTAGACAGCTTCCTGTTGAAGAGTAGCTTAATGGCATGGGAACAAGTACTTATGGTTGCAGAAATTTATGGTTAAAAGTTGCATTTTCACAGAAGTAGAAGCCACTCATATAGAAACACGCAAGTTTCGATTTAAATTCACAGCACAGGTTTATCTGCTTGTGTAGGACAAATGAAGAAATGGATTTGTGTACTTCTCCAGCTAACAAAACTTTGTTAAGCATAATTAGCTTATAAGAAAGATGATACAAATATTTGCTTTAAACCTACACAAAGAGTAGTATTTAATCCCTTTATGCCATAACTAATTATAACAAAACCCTAATGTTTCTCAGAACAGGGAAGTGCTACCAGTTTAGGAAAGTATGTCAAAAGATCAAGGAAAAGATTTTGAATTTTCCCTGTTCTATCCCTTAAAATACTTGTCAGGCATATAGAAAAGGAGTGAAAAACTAAGAAATCAACTTATGTTGAAAAATTATAAAATATAGTATTAAAATATTTATTCAAGAAGTTAATTTGGCTTAAATCTAATTTATATATACCTATAATATATACGCAATATATATAATATAAACCAACTTATATAAAGATATTTTTTAACCCTCTGAAAATATTTGTTTTGTGATTGACAAGGGTACCATCTAATTTAATGAAAAAATAAAACTTACCATTATAGTAGACTTGGCATCATAGATTATTCTCTTGATTCGTTGCAGAAGTCCATCACCACCCTGTGCCTGAAATTTCAAACGCAACCAAGTCAAAACTGCTGACACTTTTCAGTTATGATTCCAAAAGTTCATTCTTCAGACCTTGCAATCTTAAGTCCCTTTAGAAGGAAATGAAAAGTAATTATTCTTACATCTCATGATGCCCAGACACTCCAGCTTGTCAAACTTCGATAACTATTATTCAATAGTCTCACGAAAAAGTCTCTCACAACAGTTTTAAACAATCAGTGCCAACTTGAATAGTAGGCTGGCACTCACTCTTACCACAGAGAAACACTAACAAAAATTAGCAACTGTCCTGATATAACATCAATAAAACTGCAGAGATCTTCTGAACTTTCCTGCAGCTACTGGATATCCATTTATGGATTTTTGACAGCACAGTTAGAAAAAGCTAAGGACTAAGCAAAAAGAAGATATGAAGGTGCAATAAATAAAACTTGTGTCAAGCAATGACAGACTATACCTACACTGCCACCTAATTTAGCAGTGTTCAAAATAACTACACGAATCTAAGGGCAATCTGTCTCTTGAACAGGACTAGTTTTCACCTGTTGAGTTGCCAGAGAAATAAACCCCATTTTGCAAGTTAACTGATCAGCACCTGATCTGACTTTTCAAAACCCCTCAAATAGCAATAAAGTCCACAAAGATCAAACAGAGTCACAAAAGGTTACCTAAAGGGCTTACAGAAAATACCAAGAAAGTCAAGGTGAATAATCCAACACTTCCCAAAGAAGGGAAGGGTGAAATGTTAGATTTCTCAGAAATTTCTCTGTGGCTCATAAAGTCTGCTTCCTATTAGCAGTTCACCAGCATACTTTGAAGACTGTCATTCCTCAACAGCCGTACAATTTCTTGGGCAAAGAACATAGCCAATGTAGTGCCATTTTATGTCTGTAGACACCTCAGACAGCTTAAATGAAGGCACATCCTATATTTTTGTCTTGTATAGAGATGTGAATTTAGATCGACCTTTAATCATTCTAGCTGGAGTACTGCAAACAAAAAACAGAAAGACCTAAGTGACAAAATAGCAGCAAACTGAGGCATCATAAATTAATTTCCTCAAAGTTAAAAACCAGCCAGAAATCAATTTCCTTTATTGTTTCAACCAAAAGGATATATTTAAATAGAGTCTAGCATGTTAATAACATAATTCAATGCACTTAAAAAAGTGAGAACTAAAGAACAAAGAACTATCAAATAAGTTATAGTAATACCCCTCACAATGCAACTGGAAGCATGGCCAGTGAAGTTATGAACAAGTAACTCCACCTCCATTATGTTACTACATCAATTTGTCAGATTAAATAAACCAAGGTACCCCATATGACTGAAATGATCTTCAGCATTACTAGCCATTACCACCCAATGACCTAAAACTGCTGATGTAATGGAAAGCAGGATTCAGCCAGCACAGCAAGCATTCTGCAGCAAGTTGGGGCTTAAACCAACACAGGCTTCTCCTGGGAGGCAGCCAAATTATTTGTTAGCACTGCTCCCCTTTGTGGGAAAGCCTTCCACCCCCACAAGCACAAATGAAAGCTCTGATCCATGATCTTTTCTCATCCACATAACATAGCCTTCTGTTTAACAAAGTATACTGAGGGAATAAATACTAAGAAATTATCCAAGCCACCAATTCCAGATGGATTTATTAACCTTGTTGTTTTAACAAAAGACAGCTTGATTTTAGTTTTAAAGCAGACATGGGTAAGCTTGTGTCCATTTCTAACATGAAAAGCAAGTATACCACTGCTTTTTGAATCAGAACTTATCATTTTTCCACCTATTGGATTTATTGATTTACCATCCAAAAGAAAGAGTATGGTTGAATTATGCACTATAATAAAAATTTTAAACAAATGCATTTAATGCAAGCCAGGAGATTAATAATGAGATCTCCATTTACCAGTGCACCAGTACAAGGAACATCAAAAGAAGCCAACCAACATTATGCTACAAACAGAATAAACCTTGTTTTCTGCAAGAGGTTTTGCAGTCAGAACAGTAAGCAACAGCACAACTCCAGAATTCACAATCACATACTCACTGCCAGCACACAAGACAATAAGACAGATAGGACAGGAAGATAAAACACATGACAGAGTAACCAAATCTTTTCCCTGCTTTAGCATCTAAGGAAATAAACATCAACCGACATATTCCCAGTCACAATGAAGACTTACTTCAGCTGTACCATCCAAGATATTGTTAATAAACCGAACCATGTCTTCTGTGCTCTCAATGTGCCTATCTGGTAGAAAATACTGCTGATTGGAGGTATTCAATACAACAATAGTAGGGATTGTCAAGTCACTGGAAACATAAAACAGACAGTTTATACATTTAAAGAACTCCCATGTAAAATATTGGAATTCAAGTAATCGCTACAATAATTTAAAAGGATATCCATGAATCTTCACTTTCTCGTGTGTTCTTTATAACATTCCTTAAAGGCAAGAGGGAAGGGAGAAGAGAATCACCTGAATCAAGTTGGGTGTTTTTGCAAGTGCCTAACAAGCAACAAGCCAGCAACAGTGCCTAACAAGCCAGCAACTTCTGCCAAAATACATCGTCCCAGTCAAAAGAGAACAAGTTTTATCACTGGGATGCAGAAAGATTCATCAAAAAAAACTAACCTCAAAACAAACAAAAAAGTACCCAGATTCTATATGCTATACAGAGATTCATAAAAGCACATTTAATGTGTCTCTTCCAAGAACTGAGGAATTAATACTCTACATCCACCTCTAGTTGATATTCCCAATGACACCTCTCTACATCCACCTCTAGTTGATATTCCCAATGACACCTTAGCTTACTACACTTTCAGTAAAGTAATATTCTGTTTTCTTCTTTTGTGTGTAGTTTTAATCATACCTTTTCTAACCCAACAAAAGCATGTTCATACACTGGTGAAAAGACAGAAGAACTATAATGTCTCCTCATGGAGTTATAGCCAAGTTCATAAATTTACTTCTATCAGGGTCTACTAATTCTATCCCTACAAATCACACAATATTTTGTCCTTTGTGAAGAAACAGAATTTGTTCCTATGTCCACCTGGCACAGTAAAAAACTATTCTGTGATACATTTCTCACTATTCAGGAGGCTTTTTCTATTTCCACTTGCTGCCATCTGTTGACAAACCGGAGCACTTGCAATATGGTTTTACTTGAATCATTCACACATCCACAGGAAGAGCAGTTACTTGTAACACTGAACATAATTTGCTTCTTTCTTTTGCTGCTTTCCACTTACGCTTGAAATGTATACTCTCTGTCTAGAAAACAGTTAAAAGCCGGTGAATACTTGAGCAACAACTTTCCATATACTACAAATTATAAAGTCAGGCCTTTTGCAGATTTGGTTAAACAACCAAGCTGAACAGACCTTGCCACTAGATCACTGCCACTCTAAGTGGCAGTTCTGTCTTCGTTCCCTTCATTTCCTTCCTCCCAGAGATCTCATCTCCCTCCCCCCTACTTCTCTGCACATCAGTTCTGGTACTCAGCAGAGCAGAAGAGGTTTAAGGGTTTTGTTGAATCAGCAAAATAACTTCCCTACGTGGCTAGACAAAAACCATTTTTCTGCCAGATAAACAAGCTGAAACAGCTCAGTAGACAGTCAGATGTAAGAGCCTGCACAGGAGAAGCAATTAATGAAGTGAGGAAGGTCTCACTTTTGGCAACTATAAAGCTCAATCACATTACTTGACTTCAACTGAGAGACAGTTGTTTTTAAATGAATTTTATTCAGGTCTTAATCTACAGACATCCTACAGAAATACAGATCTTATGACTCCTGGGTCCCCATTAAGCTCCTAGAACCTTTAGGGGCAAGAACATATGCTTTATTAACGCTCTGATACCCAAGAAAGGGATTTGGAAAACTTACAGAGCTGGCATACAGACCTCTGGTTTTTCCCTTCTTTCACTCCAAATGCCAGAGGAGAACAAATAGTCAATGGTAAATGCCAAGAAACTTAACTCTCTAATTATGCATTTTTTTAGACACGGATCATAACAAGGGCAACTGTCAAGCATCTTGTTAAACCACTTATATATTTCAAAATCTGCCATGTACATATCAAGAGCAGACAGCATCTTCCATGCATTTTATGCTGCTTCTCTACAGAAGCATACTTCTATGCATGTCTTAAAAATGCATCAAGAGTGAAAATCCCACAATTCTAACAGTTACTAACTTAACAAAGCAGACCTAAAAGATAAGCTTTGTCAATCAGTATTATCAGTAAGCGGAACTTCTAATATTAAATTATGCAGTTTAATTTAACATAAAACTGCTACTATGTTTCATGCTGAATTCTCAGGACACTGATTTTTTTTTGAGCCATGAAAGCCAGGAATTCTTCATAAGATTATTTTTAATTAAATATATTCAGTAACGAATACAAGAGAAGAAAGAAAATTCAAATAAGAATTTACTTACTCCATTAGCAAACTATTAATGTAATCATTTCCATCCATATGGCCAAACTGGAAATCCCTGTAAGAGAAATGGTGAAAAAAGCAATGATGAAAAATAAAGCAGAATAGTGGATTTCACCAATAGTTTATCTTTAAGTATTTTTCCTATAACCGAAGACACTCAGCAACGTAATTCAAAAAAGTGATGATCTAGAAGACAGTTCATTTAAGATATCAGAGTGAGTACCATGTGTGCCTACCTGTGAAAGTGATCCCGGTAATCTCTAGCGACTTCCTGAATAATGGACTTTAGTCTGGAGGCAAAAAGAAATAACATTGATAATCCAGGATATACTCTTTCAAACTACAAACAATAAACACTGAGATTTCCCCAGAAAACAGCAAATTGGACCTCATCAGCAATGAGGATTACCAAAAAACACCTGGCTCATCGTGCTTGGTTCCTAAAGGTTTAAAATCCCATACACAGTACTTGAACAGCATTTTCTTAGTCTAATTACATATGCAACCAGAAATGGACAGAGGAAGGTCTTGTTCCTCTCAGTCTCAAACTCCAATCCCTTTTTAAATGTTCCACAAACAACTAATATGTAAGCATCACTACACTAATTTTTAATGCCAGTGAGCTGAAGTACAGTCACTTGTTTAAACTTACTAAGTTCATCTCAAAGTCATCTGAACTCAAGTACTCTCATCTAAAGGTGACACAATAGCTTTTAAAAGCTGTGAGATCATCGTTGGCTCCTGTGATCTCATTAACAAAGGGCAGAAGAGTGAGTCAGGAACTCCCATCATCTCATTGAACTCATATGTGCTTCAACTGAGCCATAAATTAAGGAAATTCAGGACACTAAGTCAGAAATTAGAGAACACGTGCAAGTTAAACCCACTCATTTAACGTAGTATTTATTAATAATTAAGAAACTTCTAAAGTTGTCATACCAGCACATTTCTCCCATAGTGTCACCCATATTCAGTTCTGTACCTGGTATGTTCCACTGAAGAGTTTTTATCATCAATGACTGCAATAGCCACAAGTTTTCCTAAAATAAGGAATAAAATTCTTGAAACCACTTAAAAAGAAACACACATTCTCAGATGCAAAACATGCTAACCTAGAAGAGCAGATAGTCTCCAGAGACAGGAATTAGTTTTTAAGTACAAACCAATCTCAAAGCCAAAGAGCCTCTTCGAGCTGACCAAAATGTGGTTTTCTAAAAGCTACTGAAAATAAATGAAGATGTGGCTTAATGCCACACCACTAGCATTCTGTGAAAAGCCTATCCTTAGAAAGAAGTTAAAAGGGAGGAAACACAGATAAAAATTAATAACCTACTCAGGCTGCATATGTGCATATACCTAAATATGAGACTACGGAGACCTTTATTACATAATAGTAATTACAAGCTGATTCTAAGTCACTGAATCACTATTGTATGGATTTAGTAATGACTACTTTTCACATTATTAAAAATTTGGAGTATTATGGAAAAAAAAATTTGGAAAATTTACTGTCACAGCCCAGAATTCATTGCATCATAAAAACACTTTAGTCCACAGACCTCTGTCAGAGGAGCTTAAAGGCCAACACCAAAATATATTGATTTCTCAGATTTACTTTGTGAAGTTTTTCTGATTAACAGAAAAAAACCCCCAAACCCCAAGGATTCTGACGGTGAATCAGATCAAAGTACGTTTAGAAAGCTGGCCAAAGGTTCTCCAGATCAAGCATTTCCTGCTAGGAAAGCAGATCAGCTAACAGTGTAGTCATCAGCCAAATTAACTAAAGCCTACAGAGTGCAGATCTGTTAATTCTCTTCAGATGCCGTGATTCACTCAACCCCCCCACCCCCCAAGACAACCTATTGCTCTGTTCCTAAGTATCATCATGCCAAAGGGAGCATTCTCCTCAAAAATAGAAAGTCACTTTTTTTCAAGTAATACTGAAGAGTCTTAAGAGCAAGAACTATGATTCATTCCCAGGCTTTCTTGTGAAACAGCAACAGCTTCTCCCCATCCCACTTCTTCCATACCTCAATTCTCACTTTTTCCCATTTCTTTCCTTACTGTAAGGCACTACCTAGTCAATACACTAGGAGTCAACTACCTTTTAGACTGAAAAAGACAACGTAAATAAATTTCAAGTACATCAGTTTCTTTAAAGTAAATGATGGTTCCTCCATTGGATTAATAAAGTCAACATTCTTCCTTTTTGTAATTTGAGGAATTGTTAGACAAAAATGTAACAGGAACAAATATACTACATTTAAAAAACTTGTAACAGCACCTCTGTAAATAACTGTTTAAAATGTAGGTGTAACAATATTAGCTTTATATGTGAGAACCTAGATGTTTCATAATCTTTAAAACCTGAAAGAACTCAATGCTGATTGAATATAAATACTTTGAAAGGGAATGTAGATGATAAGATACCCTGGCCTGGAAAAATCAACACTTACAGCATTTTTTATGATATTTCAGAGTATGTATACCTTAAGAGCAGTACAGATTATTTGCCTATTCCAGAAGTCACTTGGCTGCAAAATTTTTTATTGGCCTGCAAAAAATTTTACTAGAGAAAAGCTGAAGTTTTCTGGGACAAGTCCATTTTAGCACACGCTCCACTCCCTTCATATGTTTTAAAGATATCTAAATCCATTAGATGTAAGACATCTAAACCTGTCCATATGTCATAAAATTCCCTGCAGGTATTCCAAGAGTTCGTATACAACTTACACAAAACCTAAGGTGCTCTTAAATTAAAAGTTCTACTAATTTTTCTGAATACCACAGGATTAGACATACAAACTTCTATGTTGTGAGGAAAGGATTAGTGTAGGACAAGGCTGTGGATGAAACCTCTAGTCAACACAACAGGTCTCACCAACACCAACAAAAGTCTGGCACTACCAACTTGAACTCTGAGACTGATTAATTTCTGAGATTTAAAAAACACATTCTTAGTACTCTTTTAATTTTTCTTACACACAATATGTCAAAGGGATTGGTGGTAGCAGCATCTCACCTGTATCTCCAAGTTCATACAGCGTAAAGCCATCAACGTTAAGGTAGCCTTGAAACCTTTCTCTATTTATCCAAGATGACAAATCACCATCTTCATACTCTAACAAAAAAAAAAAAAAAAAAAAAAAAAATGCTTTTTTTTCATAAGGTAGGCTGTCATATTTACTACTTAAGTACTATAGAGGCAAACACTATTTTTTCTCCTTTTATTCTTCTTAAGTTATCACATGTTTCTGGACATTTCGGTTTTAAAACTTGTAAAGCAATTTTCAATTGTTGAAGAAAAAATGTGTTAGAGAAAAGTGTGAAAAGTTGATTTTTTCCCCCCAGACTCAATGATAAACAATACTATATTAAAAGTTGTGACACAGTGCAGAAAGGAACAGTTTCAAACTCTGCTTTTAAAGGTGTATGTGTGCTTGTCACCAAGTTTCAAACTAAGTAAACAGAGATAAAATTACAGAAAGCAGTATTTGTGAGGCTCCTTAAATGAAACAAAGAAGTCAAGAAAAAGCAGATGCATCAACAGCACTGTGAATGTAAAGGAATAAACAGTCATGTATGACTCAGAATCAGTTATACTGAAGGCTACTTTCACATGCTAGATGTTTTAATCCATAAAGAATCCAGTTCTAACACAGACCACCAATTAGATCTTATTCACAAGTAAAAAAGAAAAACATATATAAACATAATGTTGCATATTATATGTACAATAAACAAATTCATATTATATAGAGTGATTTATCAATAACTTCAGGTTAACAATTATTTGCCATAAGATAGTAGCAAACAATTCCAAGGATAATGCTTCCCATAGGTCTGCATCAATTTCCCTACTAAGGGGAAGAAAAAAAAAAAACCCAAACCAAAATACCAGACAAGCTGAGAGTATTGAACTGGATTTTGCCAGAACTTTTTCTTATGGTAAGCTCAGTCATAACAGTTGGACATAATAACCTTATTCAGACTCTTAAACTGCATCTTCACAATTTGTTTGACTTAAAATAATGTTTCTGGTACATTCTGAGACAGTAAAATTTTTAGGAAGTAAATTAGAAGCCTGTTTCATTATGCGTTATGCATTTGTTTTAAAAGGTATGGAAAAAGCAAGCAGGCAACACAGCAAAAGGCAATTCAGAAGTGTTTCTCTTACAAGCTTTCTTTCTCCAGGATTGCAAAAAACGTAAAAAAATTTAAATGCAAATCAAGGAGGCTAGGAGTGAATTTTTATCTGGAGGCAACAGACTGAAGAGGAAGACAAGCACATCCCTTCTGTGAAGTCACAAAGAATATCCTTGATGGCCAATCTGGAGTATTTTGCTGTGGTACTACCTATTTTCAGAAATGAAAACTGCAGATTAATCTTCTGAGTGATACATTTTCAACTTAAAATAAATCTCATTAACTGTTCGAAACTGTAAATTCATCGTATGTGTGACTCCTCTTCAGTAAGTTTTCTTCTATTTTGTGTATGATGAATTACAACAGTGAGGGAAGGAGTAACTTTTATAAGTATATTAATGCCAGCAAATAATAATATTGGAAGCTACATCTTACTTATAACACAAAGCAAATATCATCACTTCTACTTCAGTATTCCTAAAACAAATGCCTTTCATTTTGTGGCATAAGAACTAATTATTTTTTCCTCTTCTCCTTCCTGAAGGAGTTGCTACTTATTCTAAAACTGGAGAATCTCCCAAAAGCCCAACATAAACTTCAAAAAAATCCCACCTCTTCCAGTTTCTCCATATATAGTTTAAATATCTTTTCTTAGGGTAATGTCCACTTTTACTTACCATCATAAACAAAGTAAGTTCCATCTTTGAAGACCATAACAGCAGGTAATTCAGGCAATGTCACATACTGAAAGAGTTAGTTTTCAATTAATCCATGAAAGATTGAAAGATGTTTAAACAGACATAAAAAATCTGAAAATATGGAAATGCAGTCCTTGGGAAAATATCTAAGTACATTTAAATATTTTCTGTCTAAATTTACCAAAATAAATTTATCAGCTTCTGCATATTACAAGTAACACAACATCAGTGTAGTTTTGAGAGGTAGATCTCACAAAGCGTAAATGAAACAGGATTTTTTACTAGTATCTCCAGTAGCATGAAGAATATTTTATGAGTTGCACATGAACTTTAGATAGGAGATCGTAAACTTGGGGGTTTTATCAATAATGGACCCTGTTCCCAATCGGTGCTGTTGTCAGCATACCTGTCATACTGCTATTTCTTCTAAATGTACAGTAAAATAGTAATACTGATAACATGTCCCACTAAATCTGGGCTATTTCTTGTGGATCAGACTGATGGGAATATAAAGAAACAGCTTCAGAAGACAAGGCTGCATACAGACCTAATTTAGGCAAAAGGAACAATGAAAGCCATGTTAAACATGATATTTAGGATAGTCAGCAACATACTAAAAAAAGAGGTGTAGAAACCTTTCTCTTGGAACTTAAAGAATCTCATTCAGCTCACATTTTCAGTGAACTGCCATAGAAGATATACTGCATCTACTCCTGACTGCTTGCTACCATTCAAAGCCAAAATTCTAACGGCACTTGTGGTTAAAAAAGGACTATATCATGAGCATACTTTTAATTATGTTGGCTGAATTGTCTACTGATATGTTTGGAAAAGGTAAGAACTGCATCATTTCCAAACAACATGCCTTCTATAATCATTCTGCATTATTTGTCTTGGAAACAAATGCAAAAGCAGTACGTTTACAATGTAACAGTTGATACAAATGAGTAATAAGAAAATTCTAAGTGATGCTTTTGTTCTCTTATTTTAAACACAGTTTTACATCTTTAAAGGACAAATCAATCTGTGTACAGATTACGGCTCGCAAAAGACACCTGAAGCTTGGAACAATATTACCCAAGGTGACAAAACAAAGCCTAACAGTGAACAGCATTATGCACAGGCTCATTACAACTCTAGCACTTAGTAATTTCATAACATTTTTGCTTCTCTCCATAGAATATTACTACTTCAGCTTAATGACAATGGGGAAATTACCTTCCATGAAAAAAAAAAGCTCACTGCTTTCATCAGTAAGATCATAGAATCTCAAAGACTTTGAGCCTTTTACACTCTTTCCACTGTACAACTGAACAGTACTTTTCTTGCTCAGGTGGGGCTGAAGTTCAAATAGCAATATTCAAATTACGGTGGCCTTTGATACAAGGCTTCTGGAAATCTAACAATCCACTATTTAAAATGAGTATGTTCTACTTATGATGTTCGAAAATGCAGCTGCTAAAAAAAAAAAAAAAAAAGCCAACAAATTATGCTATTCTCACCCTGCTAATCCCAAACTAATTTCCAAGTCACGTTTTATCAGGCATGGAGTAGACTTAGGTCCCACTTGGAGATACCAATAAATGAAACAGCCTCTTGATTTTGCTTCAACAGGTAAGCAACAATGATTAGACTAACAATACCAATTTTTTCCACCCTTGTGACTAACTGTCAATATTTTCCTTGTTACAGACTCCTCCAAAGAGCCACATGAGAATTCTGCAGCCAGTAGACTGGATCCATTGATCCCTGGGCAGACTAATGTTTTGATCACCTGTATTGTACAGGACAAAAATAACTTACCTCTTCACTTACTTCTCTGATTACTAAGGTATGAGAAGTACTTCATGGCAAAGACCCCCAAATTAGTTTTAAAAGTGTTTGGTGAAAGGACTGTCTGAAGTAACAAGAGTTGTACATTGGCTAAAAGTCCAAGTATCTACTTTCTTGAGCAGGTTGAACGGTCCAAATTGAGTTCCACATATCTTCTGATTAATTTTATTAATGTGACTGAACAATTAATTCGGCCAAAACAAAGCAGTAACAGACTTGAAACGTGGTTTGTATTCTTTCCTCATATAGACTCAAAAATTATATGTTTCAGTGTAATTACTTTGGAATCTATCAAAGCCAAATATACTGTAAGAAGCCATCTCTGTGCCATTGAAACAGTAAAATTACATATATGAGAACAACACCACTTCTGTAAAAATAGTAGGCATGGAAACAGCTTACCTCAGGCACTACATCTTCTGAGGCAGAAAAAAAGTACGTATAAACTATTAGTTCTGAAGCAACTTCAATGTATTTTTCCTGAAAAAATACAAACAACGTTTTTTAATTTCTGAACTTTTAGTATGGGTCAAATAAAAGCTTTGTGACATACCTCATCTTCAAAGAGAAATTAGAAAATATGGGTTATGATATAAGATTGCAAAAACACTTAAATAAATGTAGAAAGACCACATGAATTTGTTACAAGCATACACTTCAGTCTTTTAAAAGATATTTTAAATTACTCTGTGAATAGCCAGAAGAAGTAACTTTACTTAATCAAGCTTCAAACCTTTAAAGGAGATTCACCACCAACATACACAAAAAGTACACGATGTCTCTTTTGCACATGCTCAAACATATGCTGGCTAGGAAGTGGCCTGATAAGAGGTCTGGGAGGGAAATAAAAACAAGAAAGAAAAACCTTAGTTTTTGCAACCTGCAAAACCCAAACAAATAAAAATCCACAAGAAAAGTCATACAATTTTTTGTGTTTTTTTTAAATTAAATTACACAATGCACATTAATTCAATTTTTCAATTTATTATTTTATTTTCAACTAAAAGGGAAAAGAAAAAAAGAAAAATTCCCCCTAAAATAACGTGTTATGTTCCTCAAATAGCACACTTAAATTTAAAACTCATATCTTAGTACAAGATGTTGCTACAATGGAAACATGCATGTCATTTACTGGTCACAGAATTAGAGACTGAGCTGGACTGGAAGTGACCTTAAAGATCATCTGGTCCCATCCTCCAACCATGGGCTGGGACACCTGCCACTAGACCAGGTTGCTCAAAGCCCCACCCAGCCTGGCCTTGAACACTTCCCAGGATGGGGCATCCTTACAGTAAAGAATTACATCTTACCACCCCTACAGTAAAGAATTTCTTCCTGATATTTAATCTAAATCTATCCCCTTTCTGTTTAAAACCATTGCCCCTTATCCTGTCAGTACAGACCCTGATAAAAAGTCTCTCTTCTTCTTTCTTATAAGACCTCTTAGTGAAAGGCTACAATAAGGTCTCAGTCATTTAAGAGATAAAATTCTGAATTTAAGCACGGTAGTTATGAAATGTGGTCTTAAATCTTAAAAAATTCTGATCCCTCAATATTCCTAAACTACAGACTTCCGAACAACAATGAATATTATTGCTCCTATATCAAAGCTTCTTAATTATTTTTTAGAATGAAGGAAAAAAATGTGACTTTTTTTCTCCCCAAAGTTTACTTGTCAACAACATTTTAAGGCCACAGGCCACTGTAGGGAAGAAAAAAAGAGCCAACGGAAATTGTTATGAACAATCCTGCCAAAGCATTTCCTTATGGTGCCTATGGCATACTTTTCAGAAGCACAACTTCAGAGCATGAAACATCTTCTGCCTTAGTAATGATGCCTGTCAGCCAACATTTAGATTGGCATTCTTGTTTCTGACTTCCCTGAGCTTCATTTGTTCATAGTTTCCAGTACTCTGAAAAGCCCTTAGTTCTTGCACTGTAAGGAAGGTATTGTGGCTAGCCAGTCTCTCTGTACTCTCTCCATGCCACTCACCACCAGCCTCACATGCAGTGACACATATAGTGATAGGCATCAGTAGCACATATAGTTTTTAAGTTTGTGTCAGTATCTTGTTGTTTTTTAAACAGATTTAATTCTTGGCTCAAAATCCTACGTAAGTTTTAAGTCAGCAGAACCAGTTTCACAGAAGAGTATACTTACCCTGCCACTCTATTAGCAAATTCAACTATATCATCTTTGGTTCTAGGTCCTCTATAGTTGTATGCCAAGTCACCTTTTAAGCTAGATAAATGGGAAAGACAAAAAAAGAACAGAACTGAAATGACCTAAACTACATTTGTACATGCAGAATTACTCAATCTTCACAGGTTTATTACAGTCACCTTTTAATGAGTGAGAAGCAAAAGAAGTGGTCAGCAAATTATAAAACCCAATAATGCAATACAACGCAATTATGCAGTAAAAAAATATTTACACAGTATCTGATTTATTGACTTTTTGAAATAATTAGCATTCTTTTACATTTATTTTTCTAGTGCACAGCAGTCATTTACTCTGTAAGCACACAGATAACTTAGAACATTTGCTTATGACTGTATAAAAAAATCCCACCCCACACCCAAATCAAACCCCAAACACTCAACATTTATACTACTGAGGTATTAGTCTTTATAAAAGACAAACATATAAACTTGTTTATTTATTTTTTTTTATAATTGAAAGGTATCAAATAACCTGCCAAATCTTCTGAATGTATGTATTAAATTAAGCTTACATGAAGTGTTGGTCAGCTTATGGTACTCTGCTGACAGGGGACGTAGCACACTTGCATTATTAGAGTATTCCAGTAAGTTTCACTAATTCTAAGAGGCTTTCTTTAAATCCATATAGGTTTAGGAAACTCACAGGAAAGAAGTAATGATAAAGTGAGTTTTCAATGCCTCTATATGCCAATAAAATTTTTCATCCTTAAAGATTAATAAGTTAAATATCTCTTGTTGCCTTCTTGTCACTTTGACAAGATTCATTATTACATATTATGAGTATTATTTGCTTAAAAAATAACCTGCTAAAACCCCCAGTCTGTTCACAGTAAAAAGGACCACAAATTACTGTGTCTTAATATTTAATATGACCTTGTACTGGACTATAAACTACATGTGTTATAAGCAAGTACATAGAATATCATTATGGATTGATATTTTCCTATAATTTTTGTCCTCCACTGTCTTTTTTAAATCAGGTGAAAAAAAAACTACATATACTTCTCTTGTTAAACAACTTTTCTCACCCTTCAGCCTACACAATAACTACTACTGTCATTTACATAAGGTTTTTAAGGTACACAGGAGAGAAGAGAGAGGTAACTGAAAATAAGAAAATGCAATCAGCAGCTTACAAGAAGTTAACAGGAAGACTCAGCTATGCACTTACTGCCTGAATCACTCTAAAGATGTCAAATCAAGTGGAGGAAGGAATTCCTTTTTATAATAGTTGTGTGTATATATATTTGAAAGACATATTTATGTACACACACTTCTACATAACTGCATAGAAAACAGCAGTTAAATGAAGTCCAATTTGTTAACCTGTCTATTAAGAATTCTGTTTCTAAATAAGATGATGGACATGACTGAATTTCACAGCAAAACAGTCCAGTAGAAATCAAGGACAATGCCACCATGAGATGGTGGAGTGTTTTTTGGGGGTTTTTCTTGGTTTGGGTTTTACAGGTTTTTTGTGATTGGTTTATTTGAGATTTTTAAATGAACAAGGCTATGTTTTCTTTAGTGTCATCAAATCAGTGTTAGAAATTCAATAGGAAGCATCAACTTACAGCTTAATTGTTGGATAGCCTCGTACACCAAATTCAGATGCAATACCTGAAAGAAATATGTTAATGCCAAAGTGAACCAAGACTTTCTTGCTCTCCTACCTTAATCTTTAAACATAGTTTACTATTCAAGCCACAATAACAAATGAAAGAACTCCCACTTAGTTTAACATGAATTATTTTACTTGCTTTCAAGGAGCTGCTCTTATTAAGCTACTAAATTTTGGACCTCTTAAAGAAGTGCTGAAGGGTCCCAGCATAGGCTCTCAATTCATGTGCCACAACTCAAAGGCCATGAGAATCCTCTAAATAGACATGCTTGACCTGTTCTAACCAAAAGGTACCATGCATTTTAAAATACATACACAATTGACTGAAAATACTAGAGGCAAGAATCAAGCATCAAGGATGTACAATAGTAAATAGTAATGCTTGAAAGAAATACAAGACATGTGACATATCGTTATATGCTACAGTAATGCCTAATAACAGAAGTGCAATATCATACTGCAGTAGTTACAAAAAAGGTTTTACATCTGCATTCTGCAGACATAAATGAACCTCACCAGACACAGACACTTTCTAAGCAATCAGTTATTTACCTGCTGCTTACTAAAGTGGTGAAAAGCAAAACAACTGCAGAACTTTTTCCCCCACCTCAGGTTTGTTTAAAACCTTGTATCTTGCTACCATCTATTATACGAGTACAATTTGCAACTACCATCTTAAACTATACTTTTCAGTCAATTCAGTGTTTTCCAAAACTAAGTAGTCTTCAAAAAAGGCTAAAATTAAGTATAAAATTCTGACAACACTTGTGCAATTCCCTATTGAGTAAAAATTCCTGCACTCAAAAAGCACGAAGAGTCAATACCTATAACAAACATTCTAAAGCTACCAACCATATGTCAGAGCAAGCAGATGTGGGAGGACTTGTGTGCAGGGCTCTCAGTAACAGTTTAGGAACTGTGACCCTAGGGTTGTTTGCCTGGATCAGTGCCTTACTGCACAGCACTACAAATAAAACTAGCAGCTCACCTACAGGCATCTTAGTCAAAGATGACTGTTCTAAGAAATACGGGTACTAGGATCAATTTTATTCTGATCCTTTCCTCTCACAGCTCTACTACATAGACTTAAAATGCATTAAAATGTATATTAGAACATTCAATCACAAGAGCTGACAACAGCTCTCATGCATGGACAGGAGAACTAGAAAACAGACAATACATTATTTTTAAACCTCACAGCCTTGGAGATTACCAAAATTCTCTCAACATCCTGGAAGTGACATACTATTTACACCATCACCTCCACTTCTTGATATAAAGAATGCAGTACAGGCAAACAGCAACAGTTGTGCCAGCCTGAGGCGTGATGTGTTTCTACTCTGATCACATTCAGTTGACTTTGAGGCAAACCCCCCTGAAAATTCAACTGATAACACAACAGGTGACCTCTCTTGATAAAACTCCTGTGTCCTCATAACGCAGAGCCACCTGAGGTAACACTTACTGGATGATTTATATGTTCATCTGTGATTTCAGCTCTCTGACAACAAGCTACCCATAGTCCAGATTTTTCACACTACTTCCTATTTCAACTAGGAACACAAACTATGCAGAGCCAACCATTCATGGTCCTTTCTGGTTCCATGTCCACAAGTTCCAGCTGCATTTCCTTCTGATACTCTCAAGACTGAATTACTTTGATTTCATAGAATCTTTAGATTGGAAAGATATCAAGCAGAACTGACTTGAGCTTTTCATATCCAGATGTTATAAAATTTCCACTTTCAAAATAAAAGTGCAAAACTATTTCAAGAGATTTATTGGACACTCTATTTTATAAAATTGGTAACAAATCTGAGTAGAAAGACTTTTCCAGGGCACAAAGGAACCCTTGCAGCTTTCAGTAATTTTTATATGTGCAAAACTGAATTATAGAACTAAAACAATGTGCCAATTCTGTTCTAGGTATAAAATATAAGAATTTAGCATCAGGATGACAGATGCAAATATTTCAGGGTAAGAGTCCATACAATTTATATGGTTTAGAATTTTATATATATGACTGGAAAGCTAGAGATCCATGAAATGAACTTGAAATTTCTAATGCTCCAGACTTACTATAGCAAATAAGTATCTTTAAGATGTAACAAAATTTCTATGGTTTTACAGAAAAAGCTACATACAATAAATTGGTGTTTGAGACAAAATCATTTTGATCTCAAAAGACCAAACTCTGCTACAGGTAAGCACAGAAAAACTGGAATATCACTCAAAAAAGTATTCTGCATAATATTTTACGCAAATACAACAAAGCTGAATAACCAGATTTAATGGGGATTAATTAAAAATGTTACATGTATTTATAAAATTTTATTACATATAGATCTCCATTGGGCCCCACTCCTCCCTATGCCTTCCCTCTTAAATATCCTCCTGGTTCAACACAGATTCAAGTGAAATGACAATAAACAAGCATATGAAAACAAATAAAATACTGTTAAGCATTCAACAATCCTCTCACATCTACCCAAACCACTTCTCTGAATACCTAAAGTTTTGGGTTTTCTCTGAGAAGGTCAATACATAGGAAAAGCAAAAAAGAAAGCCTTAGAGCTAAATTTGGTTCTTCAAGAAGACATTTACAGAGAAAGATGGGAAAAAATTGGCTCAAGAGTAAATTCAAAGATTTCAGCAGGCTTTCTGTAACAGCTTAAGGACCGATTACCTGAAAAGAATAACAGCAAGAACACAAAGCACTTCTCCAACAGTAATACAAGGAACCTAAAACTGGATGCTGTGAAGAGACGCAGCACATAAAATGCTTATATAAGTACTCTAAGAGGCGTATCAAAAGCAGATCTTTGAAAAGCTTTTACCTTCCATTTGTCAGGAAGAATTCCCTACACAAGCAGAAACGAATGTGATAAAAACTGCACACTACAGCAAGTTGTCACTTTTAGAAAGAAAAAGATCGGGAAATTGTTCTCCAATGACTGTTTGCATACTTGTGCTATGATACAGAACAGAAGAATGACTTAATGAAAAAAACTAACAGTCTCAAAACAGAGTCTGCAATGAAATTACTCCTAACCAAACCATACTTACTAGAAAAGGAAGTTGCATCCATCTTCCCAACTTTTACTGGAGAGCCCATGTTTCTCATTTCTATGCCCACTTCATTCCACACAGGCTCTAGTTTCTTGCAGTGGCCACACCAAGGTGCATAAAACTGAGAAGCAAAAATATTTTATTAAAAAAAATAAATTAGTAGAAGTTGATTCTACAACTAACCCTCAAATCATTAGCAAGGCTTATTTTCCAGTCATGGTTCTCCTTATATCTTAATAAAATTGCAAGTTAATTACAAGGGTAGCATGACATGCAGCATTTATGATTTGGTCCTACTTTTAAGATGAAGGCACAAGTTTGAAAAGAATACATTAAATTGTTGCACTATTACATGATTTCTTATTTAAAAATCGATGGTGTGGTAACATTTTTAAAAATCTTTTGGAATATTTTCCTCTTTTCTTTGAAAGATAAGAGATCATGTAAACAATCTATCCGGGATTGTGCCAGTATCTGTCAATAGCAGAAGGGCAATAGATACTATACCTACTTCCCGAAACTGTCCTCTGGATTTCGGTTCTTCAGCAACTACTTTTATAGAAGCACAGTGAAAAATTGATCCCATTTTCTCAGGACCAAGCAGAGCTGAGACTCTATTTCACCTTTCTGCCTATGTCTTGCTGCAACACCTCAGTGAAATTAATAGGGAAGATATCGATGTTTTGGTATAACAAGATCAGGTTACAACCTGACAAAGCTGAATTTTGTTTTGTTATACTTTACTGATAACTCTGAATCAGCACATTTAGTTTTTCCCCACTCAAAAATAACAAATCTAAATAATACAATTTTGAGCATTACAGTACACATTTAGGTGAGATAAAAGGAATTTTACCTCATCCACAAACAAGCTCAATCTTTTTAGCAATTCCTTGTCCCTGAAATAAGGAGCACCAAAACTTTCCAAATAAGTTAGAAAAGTAAATGAAGCCTTTCATGTATTTGATCTTGCAGTGCTAATAAATGTCTAGAACACCCATTAGCTGATATAATTGGAGAACGGAACCATAACAATTTTGAAAAGAGGTTATCACCTCCTGATTGTGTTAGGTAACCTGCTTTCTTTTTTTAAGGACTGCAAAATATAGGATGAAGCCTATCTGCATGCAATATTCAGCCTATTCCTGGTTCACCATGAACAATATAGATTGCTTTTCCATCCTGTCAGAATTACTGTCAGGAAATTTTTCTGCATCATGCACAAACAATTTTCCAAACGATGAAGCAGCCTTACTACAAAGTGTAGCATTGTACATCCTATCTTTTGATTTCCACTAGCAGATCTTCCCATTTTTCTCATATACTCACATCTACGAGCCAAATATCATCTTTACGGTTTTCTTTAAACCTAAAAAGGGAAAAAACAAAATCAACAAATCTGAAAATAAAACACTGAAGTGCACGTGCGAAACAGGCAAAATCCAAAATAAAGATTCTTTCTTTGGGTGTGAAGAAACAGAGGAGATAAGATTTTCTAGTATTAACAATGCCCCTGCACATGCTACTACACACACAGATATAGGTTCCTATAATTACCTCCCAAGACAAAACAAACAAACAAACAACAACAAAAACAAAAAAAGAAAAAAAACAACAAGAAATAAGAATACGTACAAAAGATATTTGATTATCATATGTATTTTAAGGGGAAGAAGTATTTTGCAGTTGTCTTAGTGATATTAAATATTGTACACTGTTGTATTTTTACAGATCAACTAATACAGACTCTTAAAGCATTGGTTTACAATGTTAATCTTAGCTTTACTGAATGTAAACTAAATAAATTATCTCTAATATTAACACACAAAGCAATTTTAGTTCAACCGCCTTTAACAATCTACTATAGGTGTGTCAGTTTATGGCTTTATTGAAATTGCACACAAGAAACCAACTTACTGGAATAAAAATGTTCAAGTGATTGATAAAAACCAGAGATACACAAGTACTACTGAATATTTTTAATGCCAGACAAATGACATTTAAGTGAATTGACTAGCTTTATTAACTGTAAATCTGTCACTAAATGCTAAAACCTCTAAAATAAAAATAGAACATGATAAATCAAAGTTGCTACCTTCCAAAATGCTGCTTACACAATTCACTGAACTGTTGTCACTACATGATAATACGAATTATTGCATTACTTCACGATTTCTATGTAGATAAATAATTAAGCCAGAAATTCAACGTAAGGTTTATTTCTGTAAGACAGGCTTCATAAAAGTGACTAGGACTGGGATTAATGTCACATGCTATAACATACATGATACAACATTCGTACTGCAACACTCCTATTGTGAAAAGAAATGAATATTTTTATATAATTATGTAGTGTGTGATCTACACTCTAAAATCCGCTTAACAGAAGTTATAGCCCAACTCACCAATTCCCAATACACAGCATGCCTATAAATGGCTCATAGGCAGTAAGCAGAATCAGAGAATATTTATTATATTTCATTTAAAGCTGAACCTGTAATAGTCCATAATGGTCTTGAAGAAATACTAATGCTGATGGTGGCTTGCTGTTTGAAAGAAATAATTCAGAAATCATGAATACAATCTAATTACAATGCTGAGTGTTTGAAACTTAGAAATGCAGCATTTCACTGGTAAATTCCAGCCTTTTTTATTGATGGCATAACAAGGTTGCAATACCTGTACAGCAGGAAAGGTATTTGCAGCAACTAACATAAAACTGCTCTAGGAAAGCAGCATTTTTAAGTCACAAAATTGCTTAGTTGAGCAACTCACTAAAAATTTACTTCACCACCCTAAATGCTATAGAGGTAATGAAAAAACCAGTTAGAGTCTGGCATCTCTTGAGAACTCTAACAGAGCTACAGCTAACTTCCAATTACAATGTTAAATAATTGGTTATGATGCAAGAGGCAGAAAGCAGCTACTGAATCATAAGATCCTGGCTGTGCTTTAATTTAGAATATCACTTTTGCTTTGTAAAAGAAGAATTTACAATTAATTGTTCTCCTCCCTCTGCCACAGTACAACTGTTACAGGAGATTGCAAAGAACATTACAGCACTGAGAAAGGTAGACTAAAATCTTACAAAACCAGTAGACAGCAATGAAAAAAGGAAAAGAAAAGAAACGTCTGGAAGCTGAATATTCCAATGGAATCTAATAACTTTGGCCTAAGGTAATATAAAAAAATACCATAGTTTTTACAATAATAAATTTCATTCACAAGCACCTATTTAATCAACTGCCACAGAAACTAAAATTTCAAGTGTGACAAAAACCCAACTATAAAAACTAGTAGTTTTGGTAATGTCAATGATTAAATTACTAGACAATATTAAGAAAGTTCAATATCCTGCTGAACAGAACCAGAAGTTTCTGTACGAAAGAGTATTCAAGCATTCTATGAAGGTGCTATTCCTAGGACCTATAAATATATTTTCTGTTGTAACATTTCAGTGCCTCTTTTTAAATGAGTTGTGCAATCAATCCCCTGTCAGCTGACAGAGACACAATCACATTGATGGAAAGGTGTTGCACATCCTTGAATCAAAATTATTTGTCTCAAATACATACCTCTTCCAAACTACATGATCAAATGTTCTCTCAACCTCCACTTAAACCAAGCACCTCACTTAATCATGAACAGTTAAAAGAAACCAGTATGAAGCAAAACTGAAAACCAAGCCCACAATTACGAGGGCCTTCAACCAACACAGCTGCTGTGTTTATTCCTTGCTGTCTTGCTTCTTACTCCCTTTGCACCGTTTCTTATGCTTCTGATCCTGCGTTGAGCCACCAGTACATCCTCACAGAGAGAAAAATATTTCCCTTTTTAATTAGGTTACTTAACTGCTTCATTATCACACTAGAAGAAGTACACAAACATTGCAAGATGAATACTGATCTGAGGCAGCAGATCAGCAGCACAAGCCAATAGGTACCACAGCTTTTATTCTGCATCCCTTCCATAGCCCAGCTGGGTGATGCTGACTACCTTGTACCTCTGTTAGTTCTGCTCTGAGACTTCTTTTTCCCATATCCTGCAAACTTGGGAAAGGGACACACATCTTATACTAGTTGGCATTGTTTACAACTACCAGAATTCAAATAAAACCCAAAACTTTCAGCAACAGCAAAAAGTCCATTAAGTTTAGGTATCTATCAAATGGAAAATTTGAAATTTCACCAGTCACTGCTTCCAGGTTTGTTTTTTTTTTAAAATTGTTATCCTGATCTTTTTCACCATTTGCCAAGTAGCTAAAAAAGAAAAAAAGACACAAAAACCCCCCTGTCCTGAACAACTCATCAATTCTTACTCCCAAGTGCAAAGACAGGTATCTCTGTAGTTTTGTAGTTGAAAAATCCAAGTGTTGTAAAACAGAATTTTCTTTTATCGGTTATTTAAAAAGTTATGTGACTACAGATTTATGTTTTCTCACTCCAAAACAGCAAATGCATTTAAATTCACGCCTGTACAAACATGATATGGGAATGTGATGCAGGAGCACAGATACATTCACTTAGCCTATCTTCAGTCCTTGAAAATACGAGTCATGTAATTTATGTCAGGTAATTTTTTGGGGCAACAGCACCTACGTAACCACCAAACTGCTAAAGCAAGGCAGTACACGACCAACGACACTACACAACCAGCTTAATGGCAGGATTGCCCATTTCAACTCCTACACAGTCTCAGGGCTGATTCTGCTGTAAAGGCACGTTTTTACACTGGAATGTAACTGGCACTTCAAGCAGCCACGAACTAGTCCTCCAAGCCTCCTTCTCTTTTCCGTTTCTGGCCATGCATGAATGCACTTATACTCGTTCTCCCAGTCCCCTGCAGCAGCCACGCAGCAAACTCTAATGAAGAACCTGGTTAAACACAATCAGCTTTTACTTGGGGCAGGCACGAATACACCACTATATTTACACTACCAAAAAGCAAGAAAGAACAAGGAACTCCAAGAACATTTCTGGCAATACCACCTGCAATAACAGCTTTAAAAACACCTGAAAAATTAAATTGTTCCTCAGGTTCGTTAACTGAACCTATTTAATAGGTGAGATTGAGGGAAGGCCTCATCATGGTCTACAACTTCTTCATGAGGGGAAGCAGAGGGGCAGACACTGATTTCCTGTCTGAGGTGACTCGAGGGAATGGTCTGAAGTAGTGTTAAGGGAGGTTTACATTGGATATTAGAGAGAGGTTCTTCACCCAGAGGGTGGTTGGGCACTGGAACAGGCTCTCCAGAGAAGTGGTCACAGCACCAAGCCTGACAGAGTTCAAGAAGCATTTGGACGATACACTCAGTCACATGGTGTGATTTTCGGGGCTATCCTGCATAGGGTCAGGAGTTGGCCTTCAGAGCCTTGTGGGTTCCCTCTAACACAGAACATTCGATGATACTTCGGGCCACAGTCTTTCTGCCATTACTGCTAAGAAAAAGGCAAACTTTTCCAGTGCAGCTTTCTTGACAAGCACACTATGCACAAAGTCTGGGGTCATGCTCCCCACAAGAACACAAGCACTATTTAGGCCATAAGGCAGGACACCCCAGTACTTACGACTCATCCAGATCCTTCACAAAACCCGCGCCTGACGCCACCACATGTGCCACCACTGCGAGGCAAGGAGAAGCGTTCCGTGAGTGATGTCCGAGTCACCCCGGGGCTCTCCCCCACGCCAAGCGACAGGCTCACCGCGCTGACAGCCGCCCCTCCTCCCTCGACCCTGGCCCCTCTCGCCTCCAGCGCTCCCCCACAGCCCAGCCCGCCCCTCCCCTGCCGCCCTGCTCCCAGCCTCACCGCTTTTACCTCCCTCTATCCCCCCCGCCCAAGCCCGGAGGAGCTGCTGCCTCCCGCCCATCACCTGCCGCCCAGAGGAGGCCCCGCGTCCGCGCGCCCGCCGCCGCTGCCATGTTCCCGGGAGCCGCGCCACGGCCGGAACGGGAAGCGCCGACCTTTCCCCACGGCGCACGCGCGGAGGCCACGGGCGAGGGACGGGAGGTGGCGGCGGCTTTGGGGGCGCTTCACGCAGGCGAGGGCGGTGGGTCTGGCTGAGGGCACGGTGACCACCACGGTCCGGCCCGGCCCGGGGGTTTCCGCGGCGCCGAAGGGCGCCCTTGGAGGCAGCGAGCGGGGAGGCGAGTGTGACACCGTGACACGGGGCCGGGATGCGGCGCGGGTGGACGCTGTCATCTCCCCGGTGGGGAGACTCGTTCAGTTGGATCAATGCTCTGGTTCCTTGCAAAAAATAAACCACGTCCTCCTTTGAGCAGGAACACGTGTGCCGTCTGTCATGTTGCCCGCTCTCTGCCGTGGGTAGAGCTCATCCCGCCCCACTTGGCTGCGGTGTCAGCAGCCCTCCTTCAGCTTGTGTGTGAAACACTTGTTCCCTGCTACTCTGTGTCTGTAACTTTCTCTTTAGCTTCCCTCGTACAAATGTGTTACAGTCTTTCCTGTTTCCAAGTACGTCGTTTCTCTGTCAGTGCGGATCTGCAGGTCCTGAAAGGTCAAAGAATCCTGCTGTGAAAGGTTTTTTAAAAAGCTGAGTGAAAGCAGGGCTGGGATTTCTCAGCCTGGAAAAGAGAAGGCTTGGGGGGGTCCTAATCAATATGTATAAGCATCTGAAGGGGGATGCAAACAGAACAAAGCCAGGCTCTTTCCGGTGGTGCCCACTGACAGGACAAAAGATAATGGGCATAAACTGAAACAGAAGGTTCTCTCTGAACATCAGGAAGCACTTTTTCACTGTGAGGGTGACTGAGCACTGCCTACCAGTCCTCCACCTCATAAGCCACCTGGATGTGGTCCTAAGCAAACAGTTCTGGACAGTCCTGTTTGAGCAGGGGTTTTGGACCAAATGACCTCCAGATGTCCCTCCTAACCTCAACCATTCTGTGATTCTATGTTCTGTTCCTTCTCAGTTTTGACTCCTGCAGCCTAAGTTCTTACATACACCTTTCTTCCTATGGCAGAATTACTTTCTTCAGCTGTACATGCAAATGTTTGAGATCGTTGTTGGAAACAGAATTTGCCTCTGTATGCATGTGTGTGTGTGCATACCTGCTAGTATTTACGTGTATGTGGATACATGTTCTCCTCCTGGCTGTTCATTGCCTTCCTCACTAGGCCATACCTAGTCTGGCAAAGACCTCCTCTTCAATTAATGCTTTGTGGGTAAAGTATGTTGGATTCATGAAATGATTCCCGGAGTTGTCCACTCATTGGAAAAGCTAACTTCCATAAGTCCATTGGCTGAGAAACAGGTCAAGGCCTGAGAGTATATGCCATAGCTCACATTAGAATTCTAAAGGATCTGACTCTGGCCTATGGTAGACATATTTTTTCTTACCCATATTTCACAGAGGGATTATACAGCATTAGGTCTTAAAAAGACTATTTCACTTTTTTTTTCCCCCTAATCACCCTCCCCCCCCAGCTAATAAGTTCCTAACATCTGTAGTGGATAAACTGTTACAATTATTCATTGAAAGCAGATACTTTCTTTTCCATGCATTTCACTTTCTGTATACCACAGTTAGCTAAATACCGTCTGTATGCCTGATCAAATGAAAGCTGGCATCTTTTTGATCCTAATCTAGCTACTGTCTAGACTGAGACAATGAAAACAATTTACTCCATCAGTCCTTTAGTGGAAAATCCATACTGGAGAAAATGGGATACTGTTAAATTAGTATAATCCTGTTTTCTTACTCAGACAGTTCATAGTCGACTTTAAATAACTTTTGAAGTGAAATAAACATTTTATGTAGTTTTGTATGGATTTGAATAAATTCTTCTAGATCCTATTTGTTAGCTTTGAAGTTTATTCTCTTTGCAAATAATGGAATATGATTGTTAAGCTTTTGCATTTGGCAAGCCAGGGTTGTCTTCTGCAATAGAGTACGAGCCTGTTTTCTTGAAATATTTTATCTTGAAATTGAAGGAGTCACTTTATATTTACTTCTTTGTAATTAAATTTATGTAAACCCACATACACAACACTGTGCTATATTTATTTATACAGTTTTTTATGAAGCTTTACTGCATAAAATGTATATAAAAGATAGTTCTTGCTCTGCAGCCAAGTAAAAGTATTGTGGAAACAGCGTATAACATGCAAAACAAATAAACTGGATAATAATGGATGAGGTCTAGAGAAATGTCAAGGGGGTTTTGTGTTTTTCTTATTTCTACTATGAATATTTCATTTGAAAAAGATACAAGATTAATGTATTACTGTTAATAGATTACTAAATTCCTAAATTCACTGGAGAACTTAGTGTAGAAAAGGGATGATTTGGTATATGCACAATACTATCAAAATCCTGAGAGGTACTGCAGGAAAAAGTGGGAATTATAGGGACACCAGTAACCAATGAAACATTGGAAACTGAACATCAAGGGTTCAAAGATTCCTTCCAATCCATATAGTGTAGGAAGATTTAATGGTCCTGCTGTCCCAAAGAGTAGTTGTTTTTTTTCAACCTGTTAGACAGGGAAATTCAACAAAGACAAGTTCCAAGCTTTGCCCCATGGCCTGCTGAAGGTGGTTCTACAGTGCAATTTTGCTGTTGCAAGATTTTCGATCTGTTTGAGCAGTCTGTCCACTCTTCTTGACCTGTATGAAGGGCAGGGAAAAGGATGGTTTACCTGTAGCTCCATCTAAATTATACAGTGCAGACTTAGTTTTACTGGAATGTGTGTACTTTTGCTTTAAGAGAAATAATCTCTTTCAAATAAATTTCTGTCTAAGATTCATTACCTTGTAAACAGAATATCAAGGTTGATTTCAATACACATTTGCATAAATAAAATACTTAGACTATTAAAATTCTTTTACGCATCTTTATTATTATACAGTGGATAATGTATCCATGACACCATACTAAAGGAGACTTCCCAGCACTGCCCAGCCAGGCATGAAAGGTTGTATGGAAGGATCAGATTAAAAATATAGAAAGGGGATGGAAGAGTAGAAAGAAAGAAGAAAGATGTGGGAAAAAGAGGAAAGAAAGCAAAATGAGAGCTTGAACAAGAAAAGGAGGCACAGAGGAAGATGTAAGAGTGTTCTGATACGGACGAAGTTTTGGAGGTAGGTTTGGTGGTCAATTAATAATGTGGCCCATACCAAGAGCTTATGATAGAAAGGGAAGAAGAGAAGTTAAGAAAAGTCAAGAACCTGAGATGTGGAAAAGACAACAGGTTCTATCTAATGAAGAAGGCAAACCAAGAAATTCACATGCCTTCTAATTTTGCAGCCATTAGTATCCCTCAATGATGCTACTATTTTGGGGTATATATTACTATTTGTTTTATATAAATTTTACTGTATATTTTTATTTCATTGTATCTTATGTACTAAGTGTATTTGCTATTATATGAAATTTGTAAACATCAAAATGGCGTTTCTGAACATTTGGACAAAGATTTTATACAAAAAGTTTTTCAGCTATTCATGTTTTCCTTTCAGTTGTGTGAAATCTGAGAAAGTGTGGGAAAATATATATTTTAATTTTTGTAGAAGTAGTCCAAGAAATAGCTTAGTAATTTCAAAATTAAAAGAGATTTTTGAAAGTATAGAAAAATATATTTTCTATTACTTCATAAGGAACAGATATTCTGTATTTCAAAAATATTCACCTCCTTGGTATTTACCTTTTATCAAAAAGTTAAAATTACAGCGCTCACAATTAAGAATTGGTCTCAAGACATGTTAAGCAGAACAAAAATCTGAATATTACTCAAATAGCTTTTCATATGAACAGCATGGACTACCATAATGAAGAAGGAGGGAGGATATGTGCTTTAATTCAAAAGAGATAAGTGCACATTTGTGAATAAACACTTACCCTGTTGTTACATTTTTAGAAAACACATCTGTGCACTTGTATAACTACATGCCAGCAACAGAAGTGTTTGTCTTCATGTGTAATACCAGTACCATCACAAACAAGATCATCAGTAATTGCATCATTCAGTATTGAATGTTTTAATGCACAATATGCTGCTATAAATAGTTGATATCAGTGTTCTTTATTTCTCTTTTACTACAAGAATAAGCTGTACTGATATTTAGTATCTTCCTATAGTGACTGCACCTATGATAGTGGGTCTGTACCAGCTTATTTGTGTCAGTATCTGTCTGTGCCATAAAATGAACTAACCAGTAACACATTTTTCATGAACCATAATTAAATTCAAAGTACTAATAAACTTGTACTGAAATAAATTCATGTTTAATTAGAAGAACACATGATCTGGTACACTTTGGGGACTTTTTACGTGCCTTGCATGAGAATGCTTGCAGGTTTTGCAAGGTGCAACATGAAGTAGAATCTGAATTAAAAACATAATTTTGATCGCACTAATACTGTTGACACTGGCAGGAGGACTTGTCTGGTCCTGCATTAACAATTTGCCTTTCCATATAACTTTAGTTTAAAATTCAACTGATCCTTAGAGTTTGGGGCTTTTTTTGTTTGGTTGGTTCTTTTGGGGGGTTTTGTTAATTTTGATTGTTTGTTTTTTTGGGTGGAGGGTTGTGTGTGTGTGTGTTGAAGATTGAATTTTTTTTTCTTTAGCATTATATTTTTTTGTATATTTATATGCATTCCTTTTATGACAGAGACACCTGGTGGCCTTTGGGTATATTTACAGAAACAACATTTTTCTTTTTTTTTTTTTGGTGGATTTGCTGGATTTGCTTTATCATTTATATATCACTTATTTAGAACCTCCTCCATTATGGTACTATATAATTTGCAAATCAAATTAAGAACACTTACACATTATCCAACATGTACTAGATATTGATACTCATGGCTGATCATGATTATTTTTCTAGAATCTTCCCTCCCAGAGCTGTATGGAAGAGAGATTTGAGCATATTATAGACTAAGTGGAGTAAAAACATATTTCTTCCAGAATTTAATTTTTAGAATAATAGGTATTTGGTTTTCATGTTTTCAGTATTCAGTTTATATATTCTGTTTATGATTTACCATATTCTAAGAGACTGAAATAATGACCAAAAGGTTCTGTCAGAACCAGTTTAATGTTCAGATCAACATGTTAGTATATGACAGAAATGCTTTCTACAATAGAAACACTGGCAAGAACAGGACTATGCTACCATAGAAAAGTTTTAATAATACTTCATGCATACGTCATTTTTTAAATAATAGACAATTACAGCCAATTACACAGGATACTATCGTTAGATCTCTTCTTACACCACTCCCAGACTGTCAGGCAGACAGTGTCGATCAGGTCCTGATGCAATGCCTCTGGTGATACAGCAGCTTCTTCCAGTTTCCGTGACTGTAGCTGTCCCGCCACAGCAGCCCTTGACATGCACCCACAGCAGGGACCTGTTCAGACAGCTCCAGCAGATTCCTGACCTTCTTGTAATGCAGCTGGGCAAGGACATAACCTGCTGCAACTAGGTGGACAGGTGCTGTTGTCCAGCCACAGCCTTCTGAACCAGCAGCTAGGCTTCGGTTTTAGGTAAAAAAAAAATAAAAATCTCCATCCACTTTTTCCATATGGGCATGTTCTGCTAAGTAAATTTTAAATGCTAGGTATCTATATTTTAGTAAGGGTGGGGGTGGGTGGGAGTCAAACTGAATTTTTGCTCCTAAAATACATTCCATTCACTTCAAGAAATACAAATAACATAAGGACATTATTATCCAGATTTAGAATGTGGTTTTACAGCTTTTACTGTAAGGAAACAAAATTGACATTGCAATTATTTTCATTGGTGATTATCTTTCTGAGTTGGTTTTTTTTTTATTCAGTAGTTATCAGACTTGCGCCCATGAAGTCATTTAATTAATGCAGTCATTTTTTATTTAAAGTAATATTTGCAGACACTTTGAAATAATTTTTTGCAATGCTTACATTTACACTTCATTTGAGGAGTGGTTTTCACATCTGAATTTCTGTTGTGCTTAGTGCAGTGATTTTCTGTATGTTGCCATGCTGATTTGAAACTTCAAGAGAATAATTAATGTAAAAGAAATGTATGAAACTGTAGGGACCTGTCCTCTGCAAGATTTGCATTTAGCTTTATTATACTTTAATTTTCACTCTTATGCTGGCTGCCAGAATACTTCCCCGTCACTATGGCTATAGGAACTAGAACACATTAACAGTATTTTAGGGAGATCCAGAGGAAATATAAAGAGTTATTCAACAGTATTTTCTTCCTAACTTAGCCACATCTTTTTATAGCAAAAATATTCAGCATTTAGGAGGCAAGAAAAAGAAAACAAAAGAAAATATGCTTTAAATTAATGTTAGTTAACATAGCTGCTGGTGTAATTTAAGTCAAAGCACATTAATAACAGTGTGGTCAGATAAATTTAGAGGTATTCTTGGTGTGCAGCAGATGTTACCTGGCAAATAAAAACCTTGTAACTTGAGGCAGGAGACAGGCAAAAAGTTGAAATTATGCATGGATGAAGTAATTAGTGAATTCTTGAAGACTTGGTTCAGAGTAATTTAAACAAGGATTACTTGTACATCTTGACAATTTTTAGACCTGGCCTAAAAAACCGAATGCCTGTATTTGCAAGTGTTGTTTTTCTTTAATAGAAAGATGGTTGCAGACAAAGAAATAATACTTTTGGAATTTACATCAACTTGTTTGGCAAGAGGTTCTTCTTTAACTTGATGGAACTGTGCTGAATCCAGGATCGGAGAGCAAGCTTCCATTACTGTCACTCACTTAATAAGGGAATGTCCCCCCAAGGTAGGGAGTGAACGACTTACATGCCTCATACAGTCTGAATCCACACCAGATGTAAAGTAGAATTGCAACATGCTTTCGTAATAGATTTTATTGGTTAAAAAGAAAAAAAAAGTTCCCTTGCCTCTTAGCACTATTAAATAGTTATCTTTCCCCTTTCAGACTTTTCAGTTATTATCTGTATTTGACAAAACTAAATTGTTACTAAAGCAATGGTTTCATGCTGATGAAGAATGTTACATAGCTTTTCTTCATCATACTGATGACTGTCTGGTTGGGTGGTGTCATGTAAGTGATGACAATTGCATGTCAGAAAGTCGCAAATCTAAAAGTGGAGCAGGAACCTTCCTCTGAGTGCCAGAAGTAACCAGCTTCCAGCCTCCATCTTCATGGGAGGCTTGATTTTCTCACACCTGATAAGCACAGAGTCTACCTGCACTCTTTTCATTACTGTTGAAGGTTCTTGAAGCTGCAGGGTCTTGGAGATGATCCTGTTGTTGTGGGATGTTATAGGTGACCATCACCTCCACCATTTCCAGCCACTGAGGACCATCCCAGTGTGCCAAGACAGAAAAGAATCTCTGTCCCAGGCTGGTCCTTGGCATTGTCTCTGTTGATCCTTTTTGTGACCAAGTTTGTGTCTCTGTGGGCTATTGTTTATGGTTTCCTCCTTTAGTCATTATTGAGTAAAGAATACTCAGTGCATTGAAAAGGTTCTTGATCCGATAATGATTTTAGTGAATCAAGTGCTCTCCCCTTCCACATGCCCTTACACCAAACTATTTCTCATAATCTCTGATGTTACACAGTCTGGTGACCTCCTCCTGCAGCCACTTTGCTTGGTCACAAGAGCAGGCTGGCAAGGAGCCCAGCTCTCCTTGCTCCAACCTCAGCCAGAGGCTCCAGACATCCCTGCAGCCACATCCCTGCAGAGCTACAGCTCCTCTGGAGCTCACGCTGGTTCAAGGCCTCTGCTGTGCTGGAGCAGTTCCTCCAGCAGAGCTTGGGGACTATGCCCTGTGGGATGTCACCAGCGCTGCTGAGCACAGGAAGGCACTTCTCAGCAGAGCATCTGTCCCCCCTTTTCTGTGCACTCTTCTGTGCCAACTGCTGCTGGTGCCTCCCTGGGCAGTGCCCTGTGTCTGACAGTGCCCATCACCCATCACACCAGAGCAGATCTGTAATGGCCATGAGGTCAAGAAGCAAATAGGCTGGATTTGGTGTGCTGCACATTGCATAAAGATTCCAGTCGTGGCCCAGGGACAAATGAGGTTTGTGGAGAGGATTACTGTGACTAGTGCCACCAAAGGGACTTCTGGGATAAATCCTGTCCTAGTCAGCTGACACATGGTGGTGCAGTAACAAGCAGATATAGTTGAGATACAGCTTTTAGAGAAGAGGGATTCTCTCCACACAGATGGTCTGGACATGCTGAAGGCTGCCTTTTTTTATTTTTAAGACTTCCATATAACGTTTTCATTAATCAAGATATACCTGCTCCCTGATGATAAAATAAAGTTTACAGGTTTACCCAGTTCTTTAGATGAAGGAAAATATTTCAGCTTTTCAAGTTTCTTGCTTCTCTCCCCTCTTGTTCCCATATAAGTAACAATATGAAGATTCTATAAAGCAAAATTCTCAGAAAATCTTAAAGCATTTTCCTGTTTTAAAGATTGGGTAACTGAGGCACATAAAAAGAATGTGAGGTGTTTATGCACTGCAGCTTTAAGACACAACCCAGGGTTTTGAAAAAAAACATGTCAAAAGGCAAAACTAGTAAAATCACTAATTGTAAGAAGTAGCCATTTGACTAAATGCTTGGGAAATACACTGCATTGTTAGTAGGAAGCAGGAGTGTCTTATAGGAAAGAGAAAAATCTTTAAATGATACCAAAGGTTTCTTCTCCTGTGATAACCACACTGCCTTGAAAATAGTCACAGCATATGTTTAGACCTTACCTATATTTTTTCTCAAAATTAACAACAAAGTTATACATTTGAAGTATAAAAACTACATATTCTTGTCTGAAATACTGCATTTTGCTGGATACACCTTCATTCTTATTGCACCTACTCTGTAACATGGACATTATGCTGGTGCAGAGTCCAGCTAATAATAGTAATGATGTTATTTTACGTAATTTTCATTTGAAGAAATTACTTATGTCTGTGAAATCAATCAAGCAGTTTTAGTAGATAGTAGCTAGTAGATTCTGATTATGCAATTCTTAAATATTGCATTCACTATAGGATAAATAATGAGGTATTAATAGTTTTCAGTTTTAATAAATTTTCTTAAAATATAATTTTAACCATTCTGAATTATTTTATGTGCTCAATTTAATTTTCATAATTATTCTTCAGTAAGCAAATCTACATAAATACAAGAGCTGTTGACATAAAATTTAATAAGCAAGCATTTGTATTAGAACTTGGATTTTAATTTTATTTGATCTTACCAGTCAAAGTAGTCAGTAACTATTCACAACTAACTGTGTGTTCAGAATGCAGACTAGAAATTGCATAGATACAATTTTCCAGTTGTGTAAAGGGCAAATAGACTGAAATATTTTTAAGGAAACAATTGTAAATAAAATAAAAGAAAAAAAAGTCAAATTTATTTAAATATTTTCCTATATGTTGTTATCCTGATACTGTGAAAAATCTGATTTTTCCCCTCACTAGGCTGTATTTCACATATGCAGAAAGCATTGTCAATGAGACACTACTCAACATCTGCAGGAGAAATTGCTCTGTAGCTTCCTTAGTCTTTTTTTGGCAACTCCATGGTTAAAATTTTCTACAGTTAAGATGGAAAATGACTTTGCAATTTCCGGCTAAGGTGCTATATCAAATTAGATATAAGTAAAATAACTTCTTAATACTGCCCACTGTAATTTTAATACCTATAGATCTTATTAACCACACAAACATAATCCCATTTAGTTCATTCAAGTTTCTGTGTCACTATGCATATGATGACCACCACCATTCTCGAATCTGAACAGATTAATTTGTTACTGTAAGTCTGCATGTGTTCATATACCACCAAATATCTGTGTGTTTTCTTTCTCCCTCTTCTAATGGGGGGGGGATTTATAGACATACTGTAGTAGGGGATGTAATATGCTTGCATGGTGGAAAAAAAAAAAAGAAAAAGAAATTAATTTTTGTTTTATAAGAACAGTGTTATATTGTTTCAGATGGACATTCAGGCACATTTTTATTTCTTTGCAATGATTCTGACATTTTTGCTTCTTCAAGGGCTGTTTGACAAAGAGGGTGATTAATTCCCAGGGTTTTTCTTTTCTTTGGTGAAATAGTTTCTAAATTGTGGATAATAGCAAACATCTGCAGAGCTCTATTTGTAGAGCCAACAGGATGCAAGTAGATTGTGGGGTGCTAATGTAATAGCTGTGATAAAAACCAGACACTGCATTAATGAAAACCAACCTCTTGGGCTGGTAACTATTATGATTTTCTGTATTGCATCTCTCTGTATACTTTCCACTTAAGAAGGGTTGTCCCCTTTTGAAAGAAAGTCACTGCAGTATGCTATGCAGAGCTTAAACCACATCACATTCACCATGTTACCTGCAGGACATCTTTCCGTAGTTGCGGACAGGAAAGAGAGCCACCAGCCCAAGCGTCTAAGACTGTGAAACACCAAGAGAGACCCTTAGGCCACTGCGAGGGCTGGTGGCCCCGTGGTCTGTCAGGGAGTGGGGAGGTCTTCATCAGGGTCTGTCAGGGCAAGGCATGTCAGGCAGTGCCTGTCCCAGTGGCCCAGCTAGGGGCGCTGGGGCAGACTCAGCCCCGGGCACTGGGCACCTCCCTGGGCCCATGGATGGGCTGAGCAGGTCTGTGGGAGCTGGAGAGCAGCCTTGCTGCAGCAAGTGGCATTGTTCTGTTTGAATAGAAGGATACAGCAGAACCCACAGAGATCATTCCTTGTATTTCAAACATCCAACCAAACATAACAGTACTGTGGATTTTCTTTTAGAGCCAGATATTTTCTGTCACTAGACAGTCAGTGCTGCACTGTGATGTCCTAGCTTTGCCATCTGTTGTCCTGAGGTTAGAGGCTTAGAATCACAGCTAATGTTTTTCCATGGTTCAAAAAGTAAGATTTGATTTCCCTTGCTGTAATCTGAAAGTATGAACATATTATCTGTCCTTTTTGGGATTTGAGACACGATTACACATGCAAAAATTCAGCATTTTCCAGATAAGAGTTTCAATATCAAATAGAGAGATTTTTAGGATTTCTACCTCCTGTAGTTGACAGAAGTACAATTACAGAAGAATTTTCTAAATGCTGTCTCAAAATACCAAAATTTCAAAAAGACTTACTTATCAAGAAAACACTTGTACAAGGTATAGCATTAGATAGTCCATATACATGAATAAAATATTACTGTTTTATATAACTAGTAGTGCACAAAAATGACACACAGCTGGACGCCAGGCTGAGGCCCCCAACAAAAATTTTCTCAGCCTACTTTTTCACAGCCTGTGTAGAAAACATTCCTGTTGCCAGATGTTTTGTTGGGGTTAGATCTGTGATATCCTCTCTGGAATGATGGCCAGCATCTTTGTACCAAGCAGCTTAGCTTATGTCTTAGCTTTCCAGCATCCCACTGATTTTCAGAGAACTCAGTGTCCTCCTTTCAGGCTTTGAAGCTGCAAAAGAAAGTAATGTTTTGTTGGCTTGTGAACCAGTCTGTCAACATCTTGGAACTGTAAATTACAGCATGCTTACTACAGTTTGCTTGGATTGGCAGAAACTAGTTGTACACATGTCAGCATCCTGTGATTATTAGCAGCAGCAGAAACTAGAAGAGCTAACATAACGTGGGACTAAATGAGATATCTGGTAAAAATATTTTTGAAGGTTGCTGTTATCCTGTTATCCTGTTCTGATTTTTCCATTCATGTGAGAAATTATTCTGCTTTTATTGACCTGAAAACATTATGTTCTGGCAGGCAATCATACAATCTTGATTGAATTTCAAGAAAAAAAAGACCCTCCCAGCATTTTTACTTATAGCATTTCAAATTTATTTGCTTGTTTTGGCACTCTCTTTTTCTCCTATATCTAATAATTGGGTTTCTGCACATTTTTTTAGAGATTCTAATCTGACAGCGTCTAGCAGTCTGAATTCCATATCATGTGTCATTTACTTCCTGTGTGACATACATTATATGCATTTACTTCATCTGCAAAGGCACAAAAAATATTATCATAAGGTTGTTGTGGGATCTAATATTTATAAAACATGCTCTAATCCTTTCCATTGAGAAGTCTCATGAGAGAATACTTATGCTGTTCAGAACGTTAGCTCTGAAGAATATGAACATATAAACCAAACATCTAATTAAAAATCTCTCTATGTGAAGATTTACTTCGGCTTTTAGCTAAATTAGTCAGTATTATATATGATCTATAGTTATTCTGTACATTAGACCAATATTGATATAGAAAAAAGTATTAAAGAGTTTAAGTACTTAAAAAGGGAATGTGGGAGAAGTTGACACATTATATGAAAAAGCTTTTTTGTAATTCTGTCATTTCTTTATCCCTGATGTTACATTTCCCCTGGTATCATTGCTTATAAAGTACAGTTTAACTTTTTGTTTTATTATTTGTAATAAGGTCTGTCTTTATAAGTGTAGTTTTATCATTGAACCTCATAACACAATGTGGATGAATTTGAAATATCCATGAACCTCAAGGAAAATGTGAGAGTTGGGTGTCCCAGGTAAAGTCTAGAGTAGGATTTAAAGGGTAGACCTTATTAACTTGCTATGCCAGTGACTTTCTGAGAAGTCACAATCCCTGTGTTTTGCAGTCTTAGTTTCAAAAAAGAGAAACTGTGCTAACATTAATTTGCAGGAATTTAGATGCTCTGAGAATCTTATGTTTCCAGCTACCTGAAGGAATTTTTTAACAGGATTTCATCAGAGTGGTTTATATTGCTCCATGCTGATTTAGATATACTTTTATTAGCTGCTTACATTGAGAATATGGGTGCCAGTAACTGAAAATTAGTTTCTATACGGATTCTTCCATATTGTTGCTAAATGAATACATGGTTTCTAAAAACTTCAGTGTTCTAGGGCTAGCATGCCTTAGTCTGCTTTATTTTAATGGAAGACTCAAACTAAATCCAAATAGGTAGAAACGTGTTTCAACAAAATGTTTATTCACTAAAAACACATATCAGCAACAAATCTCTTGATGCAAAAGTTTTGTCTTCAGTTAGTATTCCATGGGTGCAGAGAAAAGGGGGCTTAAATTCTAATGATAGTACTACTTTGAAAATTAATAAAATATATTTGTTTTTTCATTCACCAACTTAGAATTTTGAGATGACTACATAACGACATGAAGTGCTCTTATTTTATCCTTTCTAAATTTCCCTTCTATATTTTTACAGTTGATTGTTGGAAATTTCTGGACAATAATTGATTTTTAGTCTAATTTCTCATAGGACAGGAAAATGCTTCTCTAGCTGTACAATGGAAACAGTGTCTTTTCTTAGATACTGTAAAACCTTTTCTTTCATTACTTCAGTTGGGCAGCTTTCAGCACGAGATGCTAGTGAGATACAACTGAGGGGTATGAAGGTGTTTTTTTTGTCAGAGAATACATGTGTCAACAGGCTAGAACCTGTAGTAAGCTCCCAGGTTAGGTGTTTGCAACCCCTTTGAGAACGGCTCAGCCCTCTTGGGCCACACAAGCTGTCACCTGGGGAAGGGCCAGGCTCCTCCAAACAGGCCAACCTGCCATGCTGCTGCTGCTGTTGCTGGGTTGTCTTCCAGTTCCATGGAGCTGGCAGAAGAGAAAGGTCTTACAGTTCTAGTCAGTACTTTTGAGTCCTGGAGCTATTAGTTGTTGCTGCTCCAACAGTTGCACTTCCATCTGTTTTCACTTTCCATATCTTGCCTAATTTTAGTTTGTCTGCTTTCTCACACCTCAACAAGAATTTTCTCAGCAAACCAGAGCCAAGGTCAGACAGAGGGGCTGTACAAACCAGGGACAGCTGAACCCCACAGCAGAGGGTCACACAGCTACTAATGAGAAAAGTTACTGTGAGAAAAGTACTGGTATCAAAGCCAAGAAGGCAGTGAAACAAAAAATCAAAGTCCAAGTGTGGAAAAAAGGGCAAAAGAACATAGTATAATTTTTAAGACACTGGATGTATCATAAAAGTATGATCTATTCAAAGTCTAGCTTTGAATTTCATGTCCCTAAATTCAACTATGAAGTCGTGGCCAAGTATAAAGGTACACTGATGAAAGATAACTGTCAAAGGTAACAAAGGCCAAGTATATATTCCTAAATTCCAGTATGGAATTAACTTTGATTTCTGTAATACAGTTTTGTTTTATATTGGTTTGATTTAAAATATCCAATATTGACTGAATTAGAAAAAAATACATCATTAGATGTGCCGTGGCCCTGGGGCATCACTAGCCCTGCCTGCCCCTGCCCACAGCCCAGGACCCCATTGTGTCCCCTGACCCAGCAATGCCCCAGCCAGGCTGGTCTCCAGTTCCCCACAGCCCTGCCCTGCCTGGCCATGGGTCCCCACATGAGTCAGGCCCACATCTCAACCTTTGCCTGTCCCTAACCCCATCCCCAGGCAGCTGCCCCATGCTGCCCCGTTGCCACCCAGCTGCCTGCTCCTGACAGACCATGGGGACCCCCTGCGACCATCATAGCCTCTGTGGTGCCCTGACACCTTGCACAAAACTGTATTCAGAGCATATTAGCTGTAAGAAGTCCTAAGCACAAGACTTTTCATCAAGGGATGTGATGTCCAAAAGAAATGCTAGTTTTGTAATGAATATATCAATATAAATTCAAATGGCAGCTGAAATTTAACCGTGAGGGACGTAATACAGACTGGTTAGTATTATTCCATTGAGGCTCAGGACATATTTGCTTTTTTTCCACAGTTCTGCTACTGAGGTGCTTGTGAGTACGATAAAGTCAAATAACTTTCTACCTAAATTCTCTATGGGAAGATGAGAATTATGATGCTTTCGCTTTTGTTGAAATCTGCTTTATAGAGATTTGGCGGGGATTTTTTGCTGAAGTCTGTGGATAAAGAACTGAGATTTACTATTTCATACACATGCATGATGTATCTCAACCAAAGCCTCCTGAAACAGTTTCTATAACTGTTGTACTTTGCAATACACAGGTTGAATCGTTATTTAAATACTTCGTTATTTTCCCAGTCTCATGGCAGATTCGGGCTGGATGGAATTCAGTGAATAACTTTGTTCATCTTCACACTTCAATGTCTGCTCAAAGTGTTCATTTCTGAAAACAAACTAGGCAAGATTTCTGCCTTATTCATTATATGCTATTTGATTTTTAAGCTTATTTTGACAGTACAAATACTTCAGTAATGTTGAATTTGGATACTCTAGTTTGGCTCACAGTGCATGAAGTACATTGTGTTCCAAAGAACAGAAAAAAGCATTGTTTGTTATTAATTTTTAAGTCTTGTAAATATCATTATGGCTAAATAATTTACCAAGTGACTTAACTGTTTATCAAAATGTCCTTGGTATCCTTCATTTGAAACAGGTTATTTTTAAGCCCAAGTGCCTGTACCATTGTCTCAGCTTCATTAGTCAGCTCCAATCAGGACTCTCTTAACTAAGCCATAAAAATTGTTAATATAAGTGATATAAAAGCTGATTTAATCTTTTCCCATGCAGGAGGCACATCAAGTCAAGTTGAAACACAGTGTGTTTCTAACTACCTGGAAATATCCATGAACGTTTCTCCCAGAATGTAGCCATGTAACTGAGCAACAAACATCTGAAAACACCAATGTGTTTATGTTCAATCTGCAAAAGGTGGCAGAACAGATGTTTCTCACTTAATTGGAAATGATAGCACATGTGCTGATTTGTCCCAGAATATTTTTGCTGCTGAGACAGTTTTATTGAGAAGTAAAAATTTTCCATTGACAACATTTTTTCTTTTTGTACTTTGCCATGGTGACAGGAGTCACATTTTAACGTAACTATAGCCATGACTTCTTTGTCAGAATCTGAATCTGTGGTTTCATACCTTATTAGATTTATAAAAAATTATGTGTGTAGCACAATTATTGCTCGAGAAGTAAGTACTTCCTTGCTTGGAATGTTTGGTTTCTATCAGATCAAAAGAATAGAGGTAAATAGTTATCTTAAATATTACATAAACAATAAGATGAATAAAAAAATATTATCAAAAGTTTCCATAACTCAATGCAGTTCAGTTTTGCAAGCTAGCAATTTATTTATACCGTAGTATATATGGAAGATTTTATTGAAGCAAAGATTGTTTTGATTTCAGCACAATTTCATATAGATAACATAAATACATTTTAAACTGCTTAATTACCTATCTCTATTAAAATTCTCCATTACTCCTATTCTAGAATATGAATATTATCAGCAGAAAAAAAATTTGAGCTAACTGTGGCTATGTGCTCACAGAAAAAAAAAAAAAAAAGAGATACCAGAATAGCTTTTAACTTTAGTTGTAGTCTGCTTCAAGAAACACATCCAGATTCTAATCTTCTCCTGTTTGATATTAGATTACCTATTCTCTTTTTTAGTTGTATTCTGTTGACTTTTACAAACCCTGATTTGTTTCTTGTGTAAGTACAAGTGACACACCATATATATGTTAAGAGAATTATAAAATACATATATGCATAAATTTTGAGTAAGAAAGTATTTGCACAGATAGTTAATATTTTGTGATAAACATTTTTATATCATTGAAAATAAAAGTAATCTTTTTTGGGCAAGCTTTTTGAAGATATGTTATCTCTCCTAAAGATCTTGCTTCTTTAATGAAAACTTGGATAGGGTATCTAGTCAGGATATCTATTCAAAATGCAGTGTCTTCAAACACTAAAAATATCAGGCAAAGTAGGAACAAGCTATCACCACTTCTTTGGTTCTGTACATTATCCACTTTCCTCAAACGAGGAGGAGCACATTAAGATGACAGACTATATCGGTTCCACTTTTCAAGTTGCAGCTGTTGGCACCGGTTGATGGTAATTCTTTCATAGGATAAAGCATCAGCATAATCATAATATTTTCTGCTTTTTAGCCTCAGTTAAAAGGTTCCTATCTATGTTCTTTCTGACTTCGGTTAAATCTAGTCTTCCTCTGGCACAGAAAATATATTCATTTCAGTGAAACGTAAATCCAATGAAATATTATATGCTAGTAAACCGTGCTAGTACAAACTAACAGTGTGCTTAGGCCTTTATAAAAAAAACATGGTTTGAACTTTAGGAGAGGAAATTTTGTCATATATTTCCTTAGTTTCATCTAAACATATTGCACCAGTCAGAGAGAACTAAGGGGAAGTATTAGGTGACCGAGAGAGGATCAGAAGGAAATAATTTTCTATCCTCATGGAGAAATCTAGGGCTCTAGAGCAAAGCATTCAGGCCAGGCACCTTTGGCATTTCTTCCTTCCCTGCCAGAAAGGATCTACAATTTGCTGTCTCCTCACAGCTGCCCAGGGAGACCCTCAGCAGGAAATGCAGTAAAAGCTGATACCAATGCAGGTGTTCTCACTCAGCATGAAAATCAAAAATCCACAGAATTATAATCTGCTGAAAACAGTTTTTCCAGTTTCTCTATCCTGCTTCCCAATTAAATATTGTTAAGCCCTTTCCACCTATTACTCAGAATTTCAATCTTTAGAAGATAATAATCTTTTAGATCAGAAAAACTTAGAATTTATAATGTTGGAAAAGACCTCTAAGATCATTGAGTCCAACCATTAACCTGGCACCACTATGTTCACCACTAAACCATATTCCCAAGCTCCACACAAAATCAGAGACTATCCTGAGCTGGAAGGAACCCGCAAGGATTATTGACACACCCACATGCCTTTTGAACATGTCCAGGGATGGTGATTCCACCACTCCCCTGGCAGCCTGTTCCAAGGCCTGACCACCCTCTCAGTAAAGAAATTTTTCCTAATACCCAATCTAAACCTCCCCCAGTGCAACTTGAGGATACTTCCTCTGCTCCTGTCACTTGTTTTCTGGGAGAAGAGACCAACCCCCATCTGGCTACACCCTCGTTTCAGGTAGTTATAGAAGCTGATAAGGTCTCCCCCGAGCTTCCTTTTGTCCAGGCTAAAGAACCTCAGTTCCTTCAGCCACCCCTCATTCAACTCACTCTCTATACCCTTCACCAGCTTTGTTGCCCTTTGTTCTAATTATGCGTGATGTTGAAACTGGGAAAAATTAATAACTAAAGAAGATAATAACTTATAATAATAACAATTTCATTTAGATTTCTAAAGCAGAATTCCTTATTTATTAGGCAGATGTCAGATCTTGGTGTGCATAAAGAACAGTTTAAAGCTAAAAGCATGTGGTTGATTTTAAACAATCCAATGTCATGCGTCTCCCCTTAGCATTTGCTAAAACCAATAAGGAAGAAAAAGCTCATGCCAAAGATGAGGTGATTTTGTTATTTCCTGAGTGTTTTCTTGAGTAAGAAAGCCTATTAATTTCAAGCTTTTCAATCTTTTCTTTACTTCTGCTGTTATGCTTGAATATTCTCCTTTTATTTATACACAAAACTTTAAGGAGTAGTAATCAGCAGGTAGTAGGTTTCATCTCCTATTTCAGTGAATATCAGCTTGCCATCTGATTTATATCTTCATATAAATTAAAATACTTTGTAGCCAGACTATAAAATTAATTTTAACACAAATATTTCCATGGTCATATGTGTGAGTGTGGGGTTTTTTTTTTCTGCATTGGAGAGATATTTGGTCACAAAATACATAGCAGAACACTGCACTTATTTATGAATAAAGACAAGGCTGAAACTACATATAAGTTAAACTAGTAAGTTAACTTCTTCGGGCCAACCTCAGTGATTCAAATCAGCCACAGATATAGAAACATTACACAGAAAATATGTGCATATAGAAAAAAATGGGAAAAGAAATGGTATATCTGTCTTTTAAATCTGTTCTTTCAGTCATGGAACTGTTGACAAACTGATCACTCGTTCAGGGTTGCCAACAGATATAACTAGCCGAAGGGAAACTTTTACAACTTACATTCAGCAGCAGTCATTCTTATTGCCAGATGAATAAAAGCAAATACTGACACATTTAACAGAAAACAGCATTGTTTCTCGTTCTTAAGAAAATGGCTATTATATCTAGTGTTCCGAAAGCTTTTCAGAACACTATATACATAGACAAAATTATCAGTTACATGGAAAGTTTCTTGGTTTGCTTATTTGAAAAGTCAAAAAACAATTTCCATCTCACTTGGTCCTGTCATCCCTTCACAATACTGCATAAAACAGTTTGTCTGTTTTAGCTTGAAATGATAAATGGTTGCATAGTTTTGATTTGTAATTAATAAGGCATTCCTATTGTCATTAATCTTTTCATTGTAGTAAACTAAATTTTTACAATCTGTCACATAATGTATCAAATTTTTTATTTTAAAACTGATCGTGTTTTTCTTTCTTACCACCTTTCTGTCTTTAATTGATCTCTTGGAGGGTGGGCAGAGAGAAGAAAAACAAACAATTGGGCAGAAAGGTGCAATAGAAGATGTACATTGAGTATTTCTTAGTCTTCAGAGACATATAACCGTGAAACATTTTTTACACAGATCCTTTGATCTTTGCAGATAAAATCTCGAGGTGTACAGATGTAATTAAAAGTATCCTTTAACATTTCTATAAGACTTTATTTGTAATTAATTTTAATTAGTAACATTTTTCAAGACTGTATTACCTGGAAAATTTCAGCTACAACTTAAACTTCTAATACAAGATGAATTCATACTTGGTTAAGACAATCAGTCACAATGATGTTGGCCTTAACTAAACTCTGTCAGGTGAAAAGCTGATCACTTGTTCAGGTATAAGCAGGCCTTAACTCTTAGTGTCTGTTTGCAGAACAGTAGAACTCAAGGTGCTAAGAGATTCAAGGCTTATCTCAGAGGTAGACTGATGGTAGCCATCATCCAAGTAAAAAAAATTAAATTCATCAGTAATCGAAGTATGCTTGAGTTACTCTATTAGTTTATAGATGGTTTCTGTTTCTAATTTAATATCTAAATTTGCCCAAATATTTCTTGTCTTTGCAAATTTATATTTTTAGGCATGTTTTTCATTTACAACACAGTTTTTAGTGATTACGAAAGCTGAGTCTTCAGAGCTAAATTACAAGAGATGGAGAACAGATCTTTTGTGTTAGAAAATTATCTCTCTCAACTCTAATGCTGTTTTTCTTTAGAGAAGGAATGGAGTGGAGATTTAACAGAACAAGGAATGGAAAAGCCTCACCATAGAACAATTTCAGAGTGGATGATTGCACTTCAAAATATTTTTTTTTTTAGAATACAAGTAAAGATGCCACTGTAAGGGTGAAGGAATCCTTACTTACATATATTTTCATACATAAATTTGGTTGGCTTGCTTTAGTTTCCCCTCCTGCACACACGATTTTCATATATTATTCCCAACTTCATTTAATTATTCCAAATATTAGAATGATGGATTAAGTTACTAATATTTTATTTTTTTAAATGATCCTTGTAGCTGCTCACACTATCCCTCTGAATTGTGTTAATGAATGAAGGTTCTACAGAATGGTTTTTATTTTGTTTCTCTTTTGCTTTCCTGCCCTTTGTTTCTTGTTCAAAAAAAAAAATGCTAGACATCAACTTAGGTCAAGTTAAACAGTACAGAATGTATTTCTTTGCCTTATCTATGACAGGATCTTGGATATTGGGAAAGTTCATCCTTTCATTTCTTCTAGGCATTCTTGTGCTTAAGTATGATGGAAAGCCACTAAGAATGGAAAGAGAGAATTAGATTAAGCAGAAAACACTAGAGAGAGGATAATCTGAAGCAGTACAAGATTGTGCTGAGCAGTTTGCTATTGAAAAATGTGAAGTTAAACTGTAAAAGAAGGTACTAAATGAGAGAGCAAATTTGTTAATGTATAGACATCAGTCTTAGTACTCCTTTAGAAATTACAAAGATACATAAGTCCCTGACAAAACCAGAATGCAGGTAATAGGCAGTTCTATTCCATTTCAGTATAAAAGTTGTACAACAACATGGCCAAAGCTCTAGTCACATTAATATGGAAAATAAGTTGAAAATGGACTCAAGTTTCTCATTGGTATGTTCCCATTGAACATAACTGTTCAAAATGAAATTCAGTCAACTCAATAGTAATCTTAATAATTTCCTGTGAAATGGATATACTTTTCAGGATAACCCATAGAAGCCACTTGCATATGTGTTAACTTCAGGGCTCTCAAGGGTACAGTTAGAATGGCTTTGTTTACCAAGGGGCTCCTCATTAATGAGGGATTATGTGGAAGTCTTTTTTTAGAATAGATGAATTGGAAGAAGTATGGGTTATTTTAGATACAAGACATTTGTGACAGTCTTAAACCTCAGCTGTGTCATGCTGTCTTCATGGGTCTTGATCTGTTCAGACCATTGCTGATAGGTAAACTCTGAAATGTTAATAAGTATGGCTGCTAGACTATATGGAAAGAGCCTGAAAAATTGTGCATAATAATTTTAGTAAGATGATATTTTAAACTATAAAAAAGATTGGTGTCTTTAGATTAATGTCAGCTCTCATTTGCAGCCAATTCTAGTGCAAGGACTGGTGTAGTACTTGCAGACTATTGGTAACATGCAAATACATTCACAAATACTGTTCCTGCTGTCATGACTGAAAGTGATTTGCACCACAACTTTAATTCAAGACATTTGCCTGACAATCTGCCAAGACTAGTGGGGTTTTTTTTTTGTTGTTGTCATTGTTGCTTTTTCTTCTAATACTTTTTAGTAATATTGTTGGAAGTGGTGTATGTCTCTTTTTGGTACTCTCTTACGTTATATATAATAGTCTTAGGTGATTATTAATATTTGTTTTGAAACTGTGATTGATTTTTCTAACGATAACAGGTTAACAAAAAACAGAGTAAAAGTTTGCAAGAAGAGATTCTTGCAAACCAACCCAACCAAAATTACACTGATCCTATCCAAAACAAACAAACAAACAAAAAATAAACAGGCACATGCTTGACTTTCTACATAGAAATGCGCTCTGGGTTTCAATTCTCATTTAATCCTGGGAAAGGACAACTAACCTAATCAAAGTAATCGCAAGAGTGGGGAGCAAGATCTTAAAGATGTTCTTGCTTTTTAAGGCCTCTTTAACTGCAGTTAACCTATAAGTAGAACTAACAGAGTGACTTTCAACATCTATGTGCCGCTAATGTTCATCTTAGTTTTGGGCTACAGGAAAAAAACCAGGAACACATCTTTCTTTGGATGTTATTTATAATCTGATGATTCAAAGACCTAATTATGATAGCTTCTTTTCTGAAATAGATACAGATGAAGTCCAGATATTCAAACCTAAATGAAAACATTCTTTTTATTAATAACATAGAAGCTTCCATCTTGCCAAATATTGTCACTTAAAATGCTGAAGATACAAGATGTTTTCGTTATTGAGAATGGCAGTCTTACAGAGAGATAGTGTTGCATGTAAAAATGAATAAACCATTGCTTTTTAGCTCAGTAACTGTTTTTACAGTTATTAAAGTTTTTGTGGCAATCACTGTTGCTGTTTGAATGTTGAGTACAGGCAGTAATGTTATTCTAGTAAAAGAAATAACTACTTTTAGATTAGAATGGAAAATTATGAATGTGAAAAATTGGAAAGAATTGTTTTTTCAGAATGGGATAGACAGTGTTTATAGTACAATTTCAGACATCTTCCCTGCTTCAGGTGTGGTCTGATGAAACACTAGTCACCTCATGTTACTGTATTAATCTGCTATCTCGAGTAGGGGTATTCTTGTGGAAGACACTGTTATTCTTAGGATATGAGGGGGGACGGGGGGAAGAAAAGGTTGTTTCTAACGCTGTACTTATTAATAGCAGCCACATTCTAAGCATACAAAGTCGTGCCTCATTCTGCAGCCTTCTCAAGGGGATGTTGAAAGATACACTTCCAACAAGATACTTCTTGTACACTTCATTGCAGTATTTTTCAAGCATTTCCGAAAAAATATATTTATTTTAGAATTGACATCTGAGGAGGAAAAACTGAGAAATCTGAGCATATGAAAGATTCATCAAGGAATATATTTTTCCTGAAACTGTGAAGCTTCATAATTATTTTAGTGTGGGACCTTTCCCATTTTTTATCAGAAATATATGTAGAAATTACTTGTTAACTTTTATATGAACGCATTGATTAGTACTGATTCATTCAAAGTCAGACTTTTGTGTTTGAAGGTGATAAAATGAAAAATCATGCCAAGACTTTTTCTTCTTTGCACCCACATATGCAAGTCAAATCACTGCTTTCCTGGACAAATCTAAACCTCACAGTAGCATCCCACCTGTGTGCTTAATGAAAGGTTTGGCAGTGCAAAAAAAAGAAAATGCCTAATTTATTCTTAATTTGATTTAATTTAAAATTCCTCTAAATTATGTTGCTGCTATTTCAACATTGCATTTTTTCAACACTAAACCGTAGTCATAAAAATAAATTATGAAAGTATAGTAGTATCGTTTTTCCAATCAGATGTACTAGAAATTTGTAATTATATTTTAATTGAAACTTTACTTGGAAACTATGCTGCTGAGTTATTTTTAAAGTATGGAAGGGGAAAAATTTATTTAGGTATTCAGTAAAAAATAATATGTATCTCTCAGGAGATCAATTGCTCTTGCTTTTTTACTTTTATTTCTCATCTTAAAACTTTTGGAGTGTCAGGCCACTTAGTCCACTCCCCACCCCCTCCCCTGCAATGAGCCGAGATATCTTCAACTAGATCAGGTTGCTCAGAGTCCCATCCAACCTGGCCTTGAATGTTTCCAAGGGTGAGGCATCCACCACCTCTTTGGGCAAGCTGTTCCAGCATTTCATCACCCTCGTAAAAAATCCACTGTCTTATATCTAAATCAACCCTTCTTCAGTTTAAAACCATTACCCCTTGTCCTATCACCACATGCCCTTGGAAAAATAACCATCAATTGGTCAGGAGATACCTGGAATAAAATCAGGAACACCTGAACTAACTGAGGTGACTAATCCTGATTTTCCTTTTTTTCTTGACCATAAACCACTCAAATTTTGGTACCATGTGGAAATAACTTCCCATGCACAGGAATCTTCAAATTTAGAGCCTATTTTTACAACCTACTTTGCTGATATTTCTGCTTATTGGGAATCAGGAGTAATTCTGCCAAACTGAGGCTTGTTGAAGTATACTTATCTATAATGAGCAATCCATTTTCAGGTGTTAGATGTTAATTTTCACTAAAGAGTGTAATGAACAACAGAGAGTTAAGTTTATATTTACAGAGAATCTTTAAGCATGTAAGTAGTTTCACCACAACTTTGCTTACGACATATTTGCTACTGCAATCCGAGCTGAAAAGTATTAATAGCTCAACATCAGCCAAATGCAATACGTATTTTTTCCTGTTTCACTTCTAATAAGCAGAGAAGTTCAATCAGCAGCATGAATCTGTACAAGATAAATTGTTTACATTAATCTGCTATCCCTGTTTGCACTCATGAATTGATCTAACTTGCACAAGTGAAGTCAGAATTGAAAACTGAGAAGCTGAGCAAACTATTACCTCTGGACAAACTTCTTCCTGTTATGCTTTATCACCGTGCTAGAATAAAAGTAAGATTTTTTTAAGATGTTACTGTTTGATGTTGCTTTTAAGAAAGTTATTTAGCTAGGATTGAGGTGTTACATGCATAAGTGGTTTTATTAATGATATCCTGTTACGTCTGTGTGTAACCTATTGTGGTGGATTAACCCTGGCTGGACACTTGGTGCTAAAACCACTGTATCGCTCCCCTCTTCAGCTGGACAGGCGAAAGAAAATACAATGAAAGACTCATGAATTAATATAGGGACAGAGAGAGATCTCTCAGCAATTACCATCGGGGTAAAAGAGAAAACTCAGGGAAATTATTTTAATTTCTTACCAACCCAGTCAGAGTAGGGTAATGAGAAATTAAACTAAATTTTAGAAACACCTTCTCCCCACCCCTCCCTTCTTCTCAGGATTAAGTTTATTCCTGAATTCTTTAGGTCCTTCCCCCAAGCAGCACAGCAGGACAGGAAATGGGGGCTGCAGTCAGTTCATCACATATTCTCTCTCCTGCTCCTTCCTCCTTGGGGAAAGGACTCCTCACATTCTTCCCATGCTCCAATGTGGGGTCCCTCCCATGGGAGACATGAAGTCTGCATGGACTCCTAAATGAACTTCTCTAACTTGAGTCTTTCCCACAGGCAGCAGCTCTTGATTAATTGCTCCACCCTTTCTACCGGGTGTAGTCCTTCAGGAGCAGACTGCTCCAGCATGAGTTCCCATAGGGTCACAAATCCTGTCAGCAAACCTGCTCCAATGTGGACTCCTCTCTCCAGAGGGTCACATGTCCTGTCAGGAGACTGCTCCAGTGTGGGCTTCCCACAGGGTCACAGCCTCCCTCAGGCATCCCACCTACTCCAGCATGGGCTGGAGGTGGGTCTCTGGTCCATCGTGGACCTCAGTGGGCTGCAGAAGACAGCCTGGCTCACCATGGTCTTCACCACAGACTGCAGGGGAAACTGTTCCACTGATTGGAGCACTTCCTGCCTCTCCTTCTACTGACCTTGGAGTCTGCAGGGCTGTTTTTCTCACATATTCTCACTCCTCTCTCTGCGTGCAATCACTGTTGTGCAGGGTGCACTTTTTCCCCCTTAACTACAATTATCGCAGAGGGGTTACCACCATCAGTGATGGACTGGCCCTTGGCCAGCATTGTGTCCATCCTGGAGCTGGCTGGCATTGGCTCTGTCAGACGTGGGTGAAGTTTCTGGCAGCTTCCCACAGAAGCCATTCCTGTATCCCCCTCCCCCCACTCCCCCATCTAAACCTTGTGAAAGCAAAGCTTTGCTGTGTTTGCTTGTTTAGTACGTGCCAGCACTTGGAAGAAAATGAGAGAAATATGTTATCCCTTTTTTGCATTTCTAATTTTATAGAGAAATTCTAGAAAATATTTAGCCTGTGTCTTTTTCCTAGTCTGTGTATCAAACAGAACTGCACTATGTTTTCTTACACAGAGTAGTCTGCGTAAGACTCATGAATTGAGATTTTGGTGGTTTTGTTTAACTGTTTTATCCTTTCTGTAACTAACTATATCTTCATAGGTTTGCTTTTTTGTTATATAAGTTTGGGCTTCACTTTTGCTGCTGGAGAGATGGGATTCAAAATCACATGACATTTTTTGTCCCCATTTTCTTCTTCAGGCCTTGGAAGTACCTTCTGTGTCAAATTGTCTTCTATATGTTTTCATCATCTAAGGAAGCATGTCTGGGTTGAGGTACGGTAAGGGATGACCTCCTATCCTTATACTTTCAAAAGCATTGTGGTGCTTATTGTTTCACTTGTATGAAATTGTGTGGAATAATATGAAATAATAAAATTAAAAGTTAGTCTCCTGAACAGACAACTGAGTATTTATATGTTTTTTGAGAACACTTGAGGAAGCCCAACTTCAAAATGTTACAATTCAAAAGGTTACAATTTTAGTGCTTCATACCCCTCTCAATTTTCCAGTTCCACTAATAGGAATGTTCCCATTTATTGCCATGTGTACTTGAAGTGCTTTATTGGTTTTGGCTTTAATAGTAATGTAATTTAATTTCTTGTATCTGCTAAGGAAATTGCATCAATGCAGTAAATATTCTAAGTTTTGAAAAAGACTTACTCTAGCTTTTTCCTCTGAGACAAATTATTTAATCTTCTTCATTGGCTCAATAATCCTAAAAGGATCCAGTCTCTTCCTTTGTGACCCCAAAGGGATGAGTCTTGACATTTAAAAATTCAGAATTTGGCTTTCATGTTCTCTTAATGCTTCTCTATGGATCTTGAAAAAAGCAGGTCAGGCATGCTGCCAAAGTTCAAATGTACTCAAAGTGAAGGGATACTACCCCACTCTAAACAGGGGTGCAACACCAGAGTTTACAACTAAAGCCATGTATGAAAACATATGTTCTAGATTTTTGGTGCTATCTATAGTATTTTTCATGTTTTCTCAGTAAAATTTTCTTACAAAAATAGTGACCAGAGTCTCATTCTCTTGATGAATGCATGAATGTTCTTAGTATGAACTAAGAATTGTTTACATACTCAGAGACTTCTAGGAAGACAATTCAGTTCCCTAAGTGGAGGACAAGTGTTAGCAAGCTTGCTTTTGGCAATGTCTTTTCCACAATTATTACGCTGACCCAAAGCAAGGTCAGTGGTCAAATGAGACTGAAAAGGAAGAATGTATTTCCAAGTAAAAATACAAAAATACCTAACTATTCCACTTATTTTTTTCAATAAATATTTACAGTTGCTTATCAAATGTAGCACCATAGGCGTGTCAGGTTCCTTCCTGCCTTTCCCTAATAGTATCTCGGAGTAATTTCCCTGGTAATTCCCTGGATTCATGGAGGGAATTCAGATACTTAGTATGGAAAGCTTTTGAGTTTGCTGAGTTTTGATTTTTACTTTTTTTTTAAATTTGATTCTCTCATCAAAGTCAATGATAGTTTTTATCAAAGTTTAGAAAACCCAATTCATATAGTAACATCCCAAACTGACAGTATAATTCTTTAATTAAATTTGAATGTATCTTTTACAATGATACAAAATCAAGATTCCTCCGTGAATTGGTGATGACTACAGAATGTAACAGAATAGAAGCTGATTTTTGGTTCACAGAGTCACAGAATATGCTGAGTTAGAAGGGATCCACAAGGATCATGGAGTCCAACCCTTGCCCTGCACAGGACCATCCCCAAGAGTCATACTATGTGCCTAAGAGTATTATCCAAACGCTTCTTGGGTTCTGTCAGGCTTGGTGCTCTGACCACTTCCCTGGGGAGCCTGTTCCAGGCCAACTACCCTCTGCATTCAGAGACTGTGGTAATTGAAAAATGGTGGAAAGTGAATGTCATGAATGGGTTTAAATGTGAATAGTTACAAGTGAATAACATAATAGTAATGATGTGTGTATAATTTGATTTCTAAAATGTGAAGAGATTTCCTAAAGTAGGGATAATGGAATGTAGCCAGAGAGTATTCTGGTGGGAGATGAGATATATGTAGTTGCTAAAGAAGCCATGGAAGAGGCATAAAACAGCTATTGCTTTATTTTAAATTTTGGATTTGGGTTTTGTTGGATTGAGGGGTTTTTTTGTTTGTTTCTTTTTAATTTGATACAGACTTGTGGTTTGGTTTTATTGTGGGGTTTAGGTTGGGTTTGGTTTTTTTTTTTGCTTTAGTTTGGGGTACTTTTGTGTGGAGTCATTTTTTCCTCAGGCTTTTGGGGGATTTTTGCTTTGGTTTGGGGCTTTTAGTTTTTGGGGTATTTTTAATATATGTCTAGGTGGGTTTGGGTTTAGTTTTTTTGTTTTGTTTTGTTTTAGCTATTTTAATGAATGTCTTTTGTCTCCTGGCAGTGGAATAGATTTTGTGAGTCATGGAACTCACAGAATACCCATGTAATTGATGAGAGTGGGAGGATTTGCTTGTTCATTTCCTGAAAATAAATTTAAAAAAAATTTAAAAAGTCTAAGTATCAAACAAGAGAGGAGTCCTGTAGCTATAGCTACTATTCATGATGAAAAGACTACCTGCTATATTGCTGCTAAAAGTGTTGTGATGTTAATACAGAAGTAGAGCTATGTCCCTTTAACCTATGAGAAAGGAAATCTGGCTTCTCCATCTGAGATTGTGACATAGGAGTTGTCAGTGTTCTGTATATTATGAGGGCTTTTTTGTTTTAATGAAAAATATTTAGCTTTTCAGACCTATGGCAAATCATTTCAGCTGTGTCTAACTAGATAAGTTTTATGTCTTGAGGACCTACTGTTTTGGTGGCCTGTGATATCAGCCTTGGGACAGTGGTGTCATATGTTGTCATGTCAGTTACAAAAATCTTGAAGCTTGTATTCTGGAAGGAAACGTTCCTTACCTTCTATTTTAATATGTAGCCGTAAATTTTAATGCAAAATGAGCTTTTCAAAGTCTATATTTTTCTCAAGTTTCCTCACCATGGTCTTTTTGTATCTCTCATAATCTAGAGTTTTTCATAATAATGTCCAACAGCCCCATAATTAACTCAGCTAATTGCTGAGTTAATTATGAAAATGCATGTATTTGCAGGGCCATATATCATCTAGCTGACTAAAAACTTAGTCTTATTATAAGATATTGAAAACTCAGGAGGTATACTAATAGCAAGTAGTGGTTTAAGAATCCACTCAATTTGGTTGGGTACTAATACCTCTGCTTAAGTACTGTGATTCAAATAACTAATTTCATTTTATACATAATATTTGGAGGACTCAGTTCACAGTCTTCAGTTTAGAAAGGGAAGGGGGGGTAAAAAAATGCATATGTAATGCTCAGTGAAGAACAGTATGTCAAAAAGTTTTATTTTCTGTAAATGACTTTACTTAAAAGAAAAATGTGGTTTTAGTTTTGATAATGTCTGACCAATGAGAATCTTTTTCAAGTTACTGTGGAGTGGCCTTAATGCTGTAAATAATCCAATTGGCCAAGTCCCAGTACAGTGCAGATGAGAAAAGGATGCAGGAAATTCAGTTGTTTACACATGTGTCTGTAACACTGAGAAGCAAGAAGAGCCCAGAAAACTCAGAGGGTAAGGGGTCTTAAGCTTGTGGGTTTAATGTTTAATTTCTATATTTCTCTTCAGGGACAAAGCATGAGTTACTATCAAGATGATGGTAAGGAGGAAAATAATCTGAAATACCCAGCAAAAGTACTGAAGATCAGAAAACAGTATTGGAAGTATGTGGCTAAGTTATATCTAACTAGATTTTTCTCTTCTGTCTTTTTGGCTACTATTAGATAGTATTAGTTTTAACACCCCATTAAATATAGCTTGTTCTTCAAATCCTTACTTAATCAGTTAAATTTTCAAATTTTTCAAAGTTATTTCTTATTTTTCATTTATAAATTAGTATAAATGCAGAAATTTCAAGGATTATACTCTTTTAATACTAAAACCCTTTTTTAGATTACTTTGTGAAATGCATCTGCAATAGCATAAATTGGTAAATCTTTGTCACCTTTTAATAAGTATCAGTATTATGGATATAAGTGTAGTGAGAATACTGTTAGGAGTTTGCAGAAGTTCATACTGCAATTTTTATTTAGAAGGCAGTGTTTACACAGTGTTTCTATTTTCATAAGTTATAAAACTCAATAATGAGTTGTATAATCCTGACTTCCTTCAGAAAATATCTGAAGATGGGATAAGAAAGAAGTGCGTTTTAGCTATATGATATTATTCTAATGCAATGAAACATGTTTATTCATACTCTGATTTGTTGATGTTGGACAGAGATATTTAGTTCATCATTTTTTTCAAAGTCAAGTAACGGAGATGGTATGAGAGTGTGGATGATCCATCACCAATGAGAACAAGGGTCAAATTCCAAAATTAATGTTGATGAGTTCAGTAAGTATATATAACAAATAGTACGAATAGGCTTCCTACGGACTATGTAGATAGTTGCATTTTGTTTATCATAGTTCTCACTGATTCTTAAAACTCTTTTATGAAGCAGACTCTGTTATACATAGTCCTATGGCTAGAATCCTAGCTTTTTTTTAGACTACCTATGCTAGAAAAATTACTTTTGAGTTTCTGAATGCAGTTCTTTAAGTAATGAAATGAAGATAGATGGATTTCCAAAATATGTTAGTCATCATTTATAGAACTAGTTATATCGCTTCCAGAGACATCTACAAAAAACTAGTGAAAAATGTGAAATTAGTTGTCTGTCTTTTTTTATGTATTTGTATGTAGAAATTTTGAATTGAGGCCACTCTTTCACCTTAAAGTACTAATATCAATCTTGGGTAGATTTAAAAATAAATCGCTTGAAAATGAATACTCTAAAGCAGCTGGTAATGAACAGACTTAAAACACTGTCATTGACTTCAACACTGAGGGGTAGATCTTGGTATTGTTTAAAGTGTATCAATCTGATATTGATGGAATCATAGATTCACAGAATGGTTTGGGTCGGAAGGGACCTTAAAGATCATCTAGTTCCAACCCCCGTGATACAGGCAGAGACAATTCCCAGTAGATGGGGCTGCTCGGGGCCCCATCCAACCTGGCCTTGAACATTTCCAGGGATGGGGCATCCACAGCTTCTCAAGGCAACCTGTTCCAGTTCCTTATCACCATCAAATAAAGAATTTTTTCTTATATATTCTACTAGCTGACTCTTCTGTGAGTTGAAGAGACAAGCGTTACCCACAATAACAATTCTATATTGATAACCTTTATTCCATTAGAATCTGCTAAATTTAACAAAAAGAAAGATAAATTTTTCTTTTCCAAATAGTTTTTCAGAGTAAAAAAGCATATCTATTTCCACTTTTATTAAACAAGTTTTATTTTAACCTTTTCCTATATATATAGTTAACAAGAACATATGGACATTTAAGCCAACATGCTATGAGGAAAAAATTCTAGTGCAAATATAGATTTTTGTTGCCCATAAAATGTTCTTACAATGAAGTATGTATTGTTTTTATTTAAATACCACTTTCTTCTTATATTCCTGTAAACTCTTGGTGTCCATTCTCTTTAATGATTTTCTATTCACTAGCTTCCTTGCTCTTACTCTTCACTTCTTTCTCAGCTTTGAATCTTCCACTCCCCTTAAATCAGTGAGTTACAGTGCTAATTGAAAACTGAACATTAATCTCACAATTTCATAAGGGCTACTTTAATGTCAAAGATTTTCCTGCATCCACAAACAAAGAGATATTTATTGCAGTTACAATGATGTCTGGTAAGTTTTCTATATAACTAAAAAATTAGGCAAATTAGCTTCTAAATAACAGTTTTACTGTTATTAATAGTCCATTTCATTTGTAGAGACCCTTATTTGGCTTTTTTTCCACTTAGTTAGAAACCCCATTTTCTTCCCCCTGGGTATTTTAATGTGGTATTAATAGAATTGTACAACAGAGGTTTACTTTTTATTTAACTGGGACAACATACAGGTGTATCAATATATAGTAACCACATTATCTTGGTATTAATTTCCTGTTAAAGCTACTAGAAACAATATTCATCTTTCCTTTGAAAAAGCAGATCTCTAAGCAAAGGCTGCTTTCGCTGCTATTCCCTTATTAATTCCACCAATAATCTTTAATAGACTGGTTTATTGTGAAAATGATCCTCCCTGAACAGCTTGATTCTCTGCTCATGCTGATTTGAATAATCTTGGTCTGATTTACATCGGGTTAAATGAGACTCTGTTTATGCCAAATCCAGTCTTATTTAATGTCAATCACATTACTTGAGGAATACCAGAGAGGAAATGCCATGAAAGTTCCTATTGTTTTGATTATTTTTTTAAAATGTATTTTCAGTTGACTTGAAGTTTTCTTCATAGCTTTTGTAGGTATCCATGTTGGCAAAAGGATGCCATCTTCCCTTCTGTCTAAAGGACAATATTCAAAAGAATGTATGCTGAAAGAGTCAGGCTGAATAACCACCACTTATACAATTAATTTCTTCACTTTTATTGGGAGTACTCATTGCCCTACAGTGAGTGGTCACTGAGAGAAAAAATAGAGATTCTTCTCTATGCATTTAAGTGACCTCTAGGATGCAACAGAAGGTACTTTGTGATTTATTTTATGTGACTAATCTAACAACTCCGGAATCATGGTTAAAGTGACAATATGAATTATTTTTTAAGTTTTTTTCTCTCAGAGAAGACTTACTGAATTTGGAATCAACACAGGATGGTATCTTGCAGTATTAAAGGAGTCCTTGAGCTGTTGAAAGACATAAGATGGTGTTAAAATACTAAAATATTCAAGAAAAATCAAGAATAATTACATTTAAATGTCCAAGTAACAATCTATTTGTAAAGAATATTCTTCAGATACATAATTATAGAAGAGATTGCTTCTAAAACTGTTCTGATAAAACTGAGAACATCTCCTCAGAACAGAATTGTTAATTCTGATGCAACTATATCAGAGTAGTTGAACAAGTCAAAGGGATATGCTCTGACCCAGAGAAAGCACGATATTCATCAGTGTTCTTACTTGTCTGCTTATGTGGGTGGGAAAATCACTTGTTTCCAGATTGAGCAGTGTTTTGAAGAAAAAATGTTTTGTGTCCTAATAAGCATTGGAATATTTTATGTTGTCGTCTGAGACAAAATTTCAGATATCTGTGATTAGTTTTCCCAACTCCCAGTGTTATGAAATTTCTTTTTGAAAGTAGGTCATGTTTTGAATAAGAAAGCATCATAAATTATTTCAACTCTAACAAGACAATTCCTGATCTCTCATACCATAAAGCATATGGTTTTAAGATACTGTCAAGAGTTTTAAAAACCTGAAGAATTTCTCAGTGTATAAGCAAGGACTAGAAACTTAACTTTTTCGGGGATATGCTATTACATCTTCACACATTGGAAAAAAAAAAAAAAAAACATCCACCTCAGTGTTGTTTTGTTAGTAAGCAAAAAAGCACCTGTAAATGAAAGTGAAGCTATCCAATTCAAACAATCTTTCCAACTGAGTAACATAGAAGAAGTTGTTAGAAATGTGATATAAACTCTAGAAAATAAAATTGTCATCATTTTTGTCTAAATTATGAAGCTTCTCTGCATTTAAGTGACCTCTACTGTCTGGATTGACAGGTTTTAATATTGCATCTGAATATTTACCTGTTCAGTAAAGTGCTCTTCAGACTGGATAACGTTTGTCTTCAGTTGCCTTTTTCAACTTCATTTTGAGAATGAAAGAAGAACAGCTGACCTGATCTGTAGCCCAATCTGAAAAATGTGAGAAAAAAACCCCACAGATCTGTGAAGTCCTCAGCGTCATTTGGACGTAGCTGAGCCTCCTCAACTACACCCAATAAGAACTTACAGTTGTTCTCACAAAGAGATTAATTTGGCTTTTAAGCATAAATAAATAAAACAGTAAATAGTAGAATGCTAATATTGTCAATAATTGGGAAAGGAATTTAATCATTGAGAATGCAACATGATAAAATTGTCTTTGGTCTAAATAGTGTGTTGTAAGCTTATTTATAGCTTACTTGCAAATACTGATGTCTAATATATCTTAAAGTTTTTAACAAACACCCTGGATGAAAATGACCAGCTGAATGAGATGTTTTTAGATTTCTTGTCTTCTTTCACTTTTAACTTACAACTGGCTTTAATGCTTGCAAATTTTAAAGTCTTCTAAAACCAATTATGAATCACATGCTCAAAGGCAGGTCTAACCTTGTGGAGGATGTATGTCTTGAATATTATTTCCCTGCATTTCTGGAGCCTTCCCTCTTTCTGAAAAGCTCAGAGCAAATCTATGAAAGATGCTCTTCTATGTCATGTTGAAGGGCTGTCTGTCAGTTTAAGCAAGACAGTGCATGTGTGTGCTGACTGAGTTGCATATTCTGTAATAACATACTGACAACTTGGATTGTGTGGAGACTTTTCAGATTCTCTGTTGTTGACTGACAACTGGCTCTGTTGTAACTGAGCTGAGTGGTGCAAAAAGTTACCTTTCTTAGCTTCCTTGTTCCCTGTAAAGGGTCTATGACCCCTTTAGCATTGAAATGCAGTTCATTTCAATATGGGTAAAAAATTGTCACGTTAACACTCACTGAAACTAAATTACTCTGCTTTCTATGGAAACAGAGGAGTAAGACTCATGCACTTGGTTATTCTTTGCCTTAGCTGTGGAACTTCTGAAAACCAAAACCAAACCAAACAAAAAACCAGATACCATTTTAATGTGATTAAGAGCAACTCTCATTGTGCCTGAAAAATAGGATACCTATAGGTGTTTTCATAAATCACACAGAGTTCACTTGCATCTTTAGCCATAAGCATTAAAAAGGTGTGTTTCAGTATAGTGAAATAGTATTAACTAATATGAACACTATTCTTCTGAAGCAATATCTGTTTCAAGTTTGAGTACAAATACTATTGTTCTAAAGAAATCTCTCTATGCTATTCAGGAGATTCCTATTAGACCAGATGTTTAACTGATATGAATTAATTTGTATGAATTAACCATAGTCTTATATTAAATACACTCTGAATTCGTTATCAGTTGAAGTTATTATTCAGATTATTATTCATAGCTTGTCATTCCTAATAGTCACACAGAGCATCATTCAGGCAATATATTTCACACAAATACCAATCTCCACATAGAATCAATGAGACTAGATTGGAATTTTGGGGACTTGGCTACTTGTTTAGTTCAGAAGTTTACACTAGTTTTTGTAGACCTGTTTGTAAGTTGGTTACCCTGAAAAGATCTAAAAATTTGACAGTTCATACTTATCCTAATTACCTAGGAAATTTATTTTGTCTCTTTTTTTTATTGATCATATCCTAATTAAAGGTGATAGACAATCTCAAAGGGGAGCTAGCCAAGAAAACTGTTGTGTCTCAAAAGCCATAGCTACATAATTAAATCAGATTATGCTTGGTTTAGCTTTTGCTTAGTACTTAATTCTGTTTGAGACTGTCTGGGAAAATTGTTCGTTTCATACACACTCCCGTCCCTCCCTGTGTAATCTGATTATACAATATATTTTTCATGTGTAGTGACTGAGGAATGAGTATCAATTCTACAGACTCAAATGTATAAAAATTATAGTCGATATATAATGAAAGTTTGTAATCAAATGAAAAATTCTTGAGGAAATGAAGTTACTATAAATTATGTTTAAATCAGTACTTCAGAACTTCTTTTGGCTTTGTGGGTAGTAAATGACAACATCTCTATGTATAAATATTTATATTACTCATATTTAACCCTAAGGATTTGAATACAACTTCAAAGATGTGAAGAAATATCAGCTTGTCTCTGCAAAAGACTTGAAAGATGTTGCAAGGATACGTAATAGCTTGTATTAACGGATAGACCTAAATCAGAATAAGTATATAATACTGGTCCTCATCCTGAAGAAATAGTATCTGAACTGGTTAGAGTTTATTGAAAGTGGCAGACAAAAAAAGGAAAGAAAGAGTAACATCTGTTTACATTTACTGGAATCTGACTACCTTCCAAGTTGTCTTTTTTATGAATGTGTATGTCTACAGTATGTATATATAGTATGTACACAGTGTATATAGTCTGTATAATATTATGTAAGATATTCATGGCTAGGCTTCACGAACGAAGATTTGGGAAGGGCTCTACCCACGTTTGTCACAAGGGCGTTGGTGACTAAAAAGGCCAATCCGAGACAGGCATGACCAGTTGCAAAAGGCACAGCAGAAAGACTCCTTAGGTGGTATATTCTGCAAGGCACGATTCTTTCTGCTTTGTCTTTTCTCCTCAAGGGTGATCCTGCGTGCTTTCTCAAAAGCATCCGCAGCGTTATAGATGGTGTGTCTCCAGGCCTCCCGATTTGAGACCAGAGTAGACCAGTTATGGTGATCAATATGGCCAAGGCTGAGATGTTGTTTCAGGGAGTCCTTGTATCTTCTCTTTGGGGCTCCTCTCTTGCAGCAGCCAGTGGCAAGTTCACCATAAAGCAAGATCTTAGGGAGGCGGTGATCTTTCATCCTTGAGACGTGCACTGCCCAGCGCAGCTGTGTTCTCAGCAACATGGCCTCAATACTTGTGACTGTTTCCTGTGTTTTAAAACTAATTGAAACAGTGAAGAGGATTTTACCTTAAAGTGAATATTGAGACATGGGAAGAAAATGGTCAAAATGAAAAAAGAAAAACAGTACATAGGACCACAGACAAGTCGACCAAGTTCTTTTCTGGTGCATCTCTTTTCAAAGAGAATTACAGCATTTCATTTTGAGCAAGAACCTTTAAGACCACCCACCATTGGCAACAATAATGTAAGATTTGCTGTGGAAGAATTCTTGTCCTAGTTTACTGCTTTTAATTATTGGCACCTTATGTCTTAATGTAACTCAGTAGAACAAATTCTCTTTACCTAGGGGTGTTTTTGTTCAGTGGAAAGATAAAAAATGGTCAGTCTTAAAAGCTTTTAACCATACTAGTTTTACCTCTTCTGTGGTCAAGTTCTATTAGCATAGAAAGTTGCCATTATATTTTACAGAAGCAACTCACACACTGAGAGAAATATATAATATCTCATGGTTAGATGAATTACAGTAAAGGTATTCATTTCAATAAAGGCATCAGTCCAAATACAAAATTTTTCATGGAGAAGTAAACGCTTCCTGCAAGTCACTAATTGTTGCTATTACAGGCATATTTTTTTCTGGATTGTTTCCACCTGTGCATAGAACTGACCTTAAGCCTGGGAAGTATCTGAAAATACTTGATTATCTTGTTCACCCTTTTCTTTCACACACAGTGCTCTCATGTTCTCAGTGTCTGTTGGCAGAACAGATTTATGGGGATAAAGCCTTCTTTCTTCTTTTTCCGTGTGCTTTACAGCTGGTTCTTGACAACAGTGCGCAATTTCTGCTTCTAGGCAGTTCAGTATTGTCTCAAAACTGGTTTATTTCTTATGGCCTTCTCTACTTACACGGTGTTTTGTGAAACATTTGGCTAAAAGTTATATATTCTGAGATTCACAATTTATTGTCTTCATTTCCTCTCCATTCCTGATTGTTATGACAACAACTGGAAGTAACTGGCAGAGCTCCTCAGAAATCACACTGCTCAGAGAATCATGGAATGGCTGAGGTTAGACGGGACCTCTGAGATCATCTGATCCATCCACCTTGCTCAGAGCATCTTACTCAAGACTTCTACATAGCATGCCTTTGATTCAAAAGAATTTCTATAACACTAGAGATTTTATTTTCTCTAAAATGAGCAGGACTACTTACGTTTGGAATTGTAATCTTATTTCAAAGGAGTAAGTTATGGGAAAGGATAGCAAATGAGAATAAACTGGCAATGGGACTGTCATGGCCACCCTCAGGGTCACTTTTTTTTCTACTTGAAAAAAGGCTACTTCATATTTCTTTTTGTAAAATTATAAATTATAGATATGTACTTTTAACCTACATGTCTTCATGTGAATTATTAAAACCTTCAGGAGAAGCAAACTATGTTAGTAATAGAAAGAATTCTTCCTCTGGAGTCAGAGAATTTTTGTGTATTACAATGAATACTGGAATATCAGGTAGCAGTATACTTAGTACTGTTGTATAGTGCAAAATGCTTATTCCAACATTATGATAATTGCTTTCTTTTCCTTTGGTTTCTGGATAGTCTGACTAAACCAGAAAAAAAAAGATTAAGCCATTTCTGAGTCCTCGTTTCACTTATTACTCCATCTGTGGTTTATTGTCTTTCAGTACTATCTTTACTATGCTCATCCTTTGCCTCTTCTCCTGGGAATTTAGCTATACATGGACAGCTAATATAATAATGTACTTTCTGGGGGTACTTCAGAAACACCTTGTCTGTCACAAAGTTTTATATGATAGTAAAATGCAATTTTCCCTGCAGAAATGCCACTTTCCTGAAGTTACTTTCTGGTATTGAACTTTTTAGGTCTGATAGAGTAGTTAACAAGCCTTATTTATGGATTTTTCAATAGAAAGACAAGTTGAAATGTGGGTCTCATTTTTTGCCTTCTCTCTCTCTCGCACTTTATTCTCTCTCATCATTTGGTGTTGATCAATTCAAACACGAAGTCTGACTCCATTTACTCCATTTTTCGCATAGATTCTACTATTGAGTGCTTACTGATATTTGATCCTACTCTTTTTACTGCCTCTGGAGTTTTTAACATCTCCTGAGATTTATTTATTTGTTTTAAAGGCAAAGCATTATAGCAAAATGAAATAATGAGGAAAATAGTGAAATTCAGTTTTCCCAAGATTATATATTTGGTCCTATAGGAAACGTAGAAGACTACTCAGCACTCCTCTCTTTACTGCTTCCTCTCAACCGGTCTAAATATTTTGGTTTTTTTCTCTTTCAGTTCTGTCATTTTTTTGATTAAAACATTCCTGTTCTTTAGGAACTTTGAAAACTAAAGAACTTGGAAATTAGGATTTAGGCCTCCCATTGTCTCTTACACTCCAAAAATTCAGGCTGAGGATACATTACAGAAGGAAGACATGGTTGCATAATTTTAATTGTGTGTATCAGGGTATTAATGAATTGTGATTTCATTTGATCTCATAGATTTACTTAACAATCCATACTGTCCAAATTGATGTGGTAAGAAAACCATTTTCTTTCAGACACTTCTAAGATTTCATGTTTGGACAAAAAAACCCAAAAAATCCCTCACTGAAACAAAACCTCAGAAACCCATAAATATTTATCTTTGGGAAGTTAGAAACATAACGTTATTTTTTATTATTTTCATAGCATAAGTGTTTTTAGTTACTGGACATGAGAAGTAAATAAAGCAGGATTTGGAAATAAATTAGGTTTGTATTGATATTTTGATATTAAAATGAAGCTAGAGAAATATAAATAGGAGGAAAAAATTATCACGTAACTTCCAACAGGAAGTAAATAATTTGCATTATTTGTCTCTTCAGGCCATTTTTGACTTATTTTTCGTTATGACACATGTAAGGAATACAATGTTTGGAAACAATATAAACAGCTTAAAAATATAACATATGGTTTAATATTGTTATGATTTATAACTGTGGAAAAAATAAACAGAATCATCTTTGGCTGTGCATTGAAAAGTCTTGAAATCACTATCTTTTCATTTTCATATGGAATTGTGATAATCTGCATGGTCTCTTTGGATCTCCCAAATTTACGGCACAGCGTACTTTGTGAATTAAAATTTATTTTATGAGCTTATGACCTCATTAGAAAAAAAACATAAAAAAAATGAAATACTCTGCCTCAGAAAACCCCACCAAAACATGCGAAGACATCAAACAGTAGTGGAATCATCTTTGTACAGAGTGGTACAACACATGAACTCACTAATTTATTATTTCACTAATTCACAAACTCTCTAACTTATGAGTTCTCTAAATCATATTTTCTCAAATTGGTTAGCAAACTGTTGGTGAGAGTGCTCATTTTGTCTTCTTCATCATGGTGTGAGTGCCCCTCATATCACACTGACAAGCACAAAAGTCTCAAAACTCTGCCTGCTGTTGGATCTGCTTCAAAAACTTTAGGAATAAGCTTAGGCATTTCCACTTTCCAGGTCAGAAGTTTAGTCTATAGCGTTTCCATGAGTTAGCAGATTCTAAAGAGACTGTCAAGTAGTTACGTTTTGAAGATGCAGGAGATGATGGCTGCAGGTGATAGCCCACATGCTGTTCTCACATTGACCTAGTGACACTGCTCTCAGCATATGTCAGACTTTAGCATGAGTGGTGTGATCATTATTACCATATTATTACCATATTTTTACTTTTCTTTCCTTTAAGCATTTTCCAAGTCATTCTAGTTATCCTAACTTCAATTTCTCTTAAAACTGACAATTGTTTTTGCTAGGGTTTCAGTAATAAATTAATTCAATTAGTATACCAATTACAACCAACAGAGTTTGAATATCTCTTTTACTTCTATCCCCTATTGGTCAATAACTTTGTAGCCACAACCACAGAGATGGTCACTGTTGTCAGTACTACTTTTCTGCCATGCAGGAGTGTATAAATTGGTAATGTTCAATGTACGATCATTGTCATTAATTTTGGAACCATAATCATAGGCTCTTGTCCATCATGCAATTGCATTAAGTGAAAGGAACTTTTATTAATAAGTTGTCTGGATTGTTTTTTAAGATTACGTAATCAGGAACAGATGATAGCTTAATTTTGTCCATTTACATTGACTTGCACAGTGATTTTTCGGAATGTTTATGAAAAAATTGACGTGTATTGTTTTCTCATTGTGAAGAGTTGCCATAATTTTTGTGGTCCACCAGTGCATGATTACTTGCCTTACATGCCAGTAGTGCCCATTTCACTCTGTTGTTGTCACAGCCACGTACAGCTTCACGTCCATTGTTACTACATATAGTTAAATTCAGGTTAACTTTAGAATTTAGGATTAATGTAATATTATTACCTACTGTCAATATTTGCCCTTGTGGTGTTGCAGATGATATTCCTTCTGTAACTGGTTTCGAAGTTGAGTTATGACTGATCTGCGGTACCTGAGTTGTACCATGGGCAATGTTAAAAGGCAGGATCTGTTAGAGACAATTTTTGGGTGTATGTTCCAATTAACAGTGTTGTCATGGTGATGTGGTAAGGACAGTGAGATCTTGGACATAATCCAAACCTCAGTTGTAGTTAACTTGTTCCTTTTTCATTGTAAAAGGAGAGCCACACAGATAACCCTTGAGGCGGATGTTTAACTGCAATATCATTTTACAGATTTCAAGAGAGTTTTACTTCTGTTTGAACAAGAATTTGAGCAGCTACTGATATGAATCCCTTATCTATGGTTCTTGTGGGGGCTTGCCACTTGTGTAGCCATCTTAGACGTTTTCACAGATAGGATCTCCACATACAGTATTAACAGATTCATTCTTGTGTAGCTGCTGGTTTAGTAGTTCATTCAATCTGTCTACTGTCATGTTATTTTGAGGTTGATACAGTAGGCAGAAAATCCATTGTACAACATTTGAAACACACCAAGCTTGTCCTACTTTATTCTTAAAATGTTATTCATTATAAGATTGTGCAGTAACAGTTGTGAGACCAGTGGTAGCTTAGGTAGGGAACACATTCCCTACACCACTATTTCTGCTCCTTTAAGGATGTGTTTCCACCATCCAGGTGTTTGTTCTAAAGGATCGATATAATACACATGAGAAGTTTCCCAGATTAAATCACCTTCCCTGAAGCTGGTAGAATGCTTGTAATGTACCATTGTTTGACAAAAAATGGCACGAATATACAATTTGTTTTGCCAGAACTTTTGCTACTGAGTATTCTTTCCTATTGAAATGACCTTGATAGCCTGTTGAAATGAATCCTAAATCCCAGTGTGTCTAAGCCATTCCTGTAAACAGGTTGTCATTCTACCTCAAAGTTTTGTGTAAAATTTTTCTGCACAAATGATAAGCCACTTGATTATGTGTTGCCAGGATTTTTAGGGATTTGGTAACTAGATACATTTTTATGGATATGTTCTTAGATTAAGCTATATCATAAATTACTTTCCAGTGTGATGGCTTTCTTCTGCCATAAATTTCAGTCACTTACTTAGCAATGTTTTTTCATCCCATTCTCTAGCCACTGATTGGAACCCTTAAGGGTTACTAATTAAAAGCAGCTTTACAACAGGAACAGCCATGCATAATTTGATCTCCATTTCTTGAATCCATAGCTTGGTAGTTAGCAGCCCTTAGTAAAGAGCCAAGCTTTTTGACTGACTCTCACTCCCTTTGTTTTTCCATAATGACTCTGTCATCCCTGGCCATTTTCTCTAAGCCTTTGTCAGGCTTTTTGATTGAATGGTGAACTGCAGCAATACTATGGAAAGTTCCGACTTTCTAGTAGCACTTAAAAAAGAACACATACAGTGTCTACATTTCATTTTGTCCTATTAAATTTATAGATTAGACAAAAGAAAACTAACTGGCTCACTCTGAAGCAGACATTTTCTTTAAAGACAGAATGCCTTTAAAAAAAGCTTGGCTGAGGTCTTAATAATAAAGAGGCATGTAACTAAGGGTTAGGTCATGCAATTAGTAAAAGGGTGTTGAAAAATTATCCTCAAGCTGCTGCCCTAGCTACTGAACTAACTGAAAAAGCTGAGTTCAGTGAGCAGGTATTAACATGGGGAAAGTGCACTAATACTTTTCTCTCATGGTGATTTTGTTAAATGTGCTACCAAGGGTTAATATGTTTCTGTTTGCCTATAAAAATAGCTGGCAATAATAAATCAAGAGCTCTTCTTTTTCTTACTGGTGTTCAGAATCATTAAATAAATAAGGAGAGGTTTCAATACAGTGAAATGCGGTTTAGAATTATGTTCCTTATCTTGTTCAACAAATGTTTGTCTTTTCCTTTTCTGTGAGAACTATCAGCGCTCTCACACACTGTCCCCACCCCATTCACATGGTACAAGGAATGTTGCTTCACATATTTTGTTCATACTTATTTTAAATTATTCAGTTAAGAAAAACTACTCTAAAAGGGAATTTGTGTTCCTTCTTATCCTTCAATTGTTAAAAATGGAACTCAGAAAGTTTCACTGAAGAGAAAACTCCCACTTTCATCCAATTCTTTATCTTGTCTTTCCATCCAATTATCTTTTATTAAGTAATTAAGCTCACTGAGCTCCATATGTTGTGCTAGCTAGTCTGGTGCTGCAAACTCAAGCTAACAACTTTAAAACTAGCTGCACACAGGTTTCTTTTTGTCAGTTTTCAGACTTATGGATTTTCTGATGTTTAGACATCTTTGTCTAGTGACATTAACATATAACTTTCGTCTTTTAATTATCTTTAACATACAAGTTAGAAATTATTCTTGTTCTCCCCTGGAACATATATGGATATTTTATAGATGAGACCTTTCTGAGTTCAATGTAGATATATGAAATTTTACAATTAAATACTTTTCTATAAGCTGACCATATACCAGAGAAGAGAGGGAGTTTTTTTAAAATATCATGATAACTACAGGGATGATTAAAGAATCAGTTTCAACTTATTCAGTATTACAAGAGTCTTCAGTCAGCTGGACTACTTTTACATATTATTGAATAGTGCAATATTTTTTAAGAACATGAAAGAGCAAATAGATATGAAGTGCAAATAAAATAAAAAATATATTCTAATCATCCCATTGGAGCAGTGAGATTTTTGACCATTTCAGAATCTTTGCAAAGATTAACACATTTTTCTAATTTCTAAATCTTTTCTTTCTTTCAAGAAATATATTTTAGACTACTTTTTTAAAAACAGATATGAGCACAAATCTCAATAATTCATAGTTGTAAGAAAATTCCTGTTACCAACAATATTTCTATTATTTTATGTTTTAATCTTGACTCAGCCAGCCACTTAAATGTGTTATGTTGAGATCTGTGTCTTGTAATGAAAAAATTATATCATTCTACCTCTAGTAATCTTAAAGAGGATTGCTACAAAATAGTTTGGATTAGATTTTCTGAAAAGCACATAGGGAAGTTAAGACTCCTAGAAACATCTCCTTTTCTTTATCACCTTGGACTGAGCCAGTACTTCTGTTTTCTGGAGGAGGAGCAACTTATTTTAAATCTTAATTTTTTTTTAATTTTAGGTATGGAGTTGGAATCATCTATCTATGATGAAAAGTGCAGTCAAAGTTCAAACTGTTAGAAGGCTTAGAGACTACTAGCTTGTACAAGCCTACTTCAAATATTACACCTGTAAGTTTGATCTGACTGGCAGTGTCCCAGTCTTGATAGCACTTGAACCATCACAGCGGAGAAGAGCAAGAATTCATGACCAGTGACTTTTTTTCAGTAGGTTACGGTTAAGTTTCTTCACACCCATAATGAAACCACAGCACGAAGATATTCTGATTCATGAAGATTTCTCAGTTCTTTCAGAGTTTCAGCCACAGAAAAATATTTCCATTCTTATCTCTCCAAATATTTGTAAACTGGGCATTCACTTCTTTTAGTGAATACGCAAAGCTGCTAACAAGATCCATTAAAAAATCTAATGATTATGAAGAGTGTAATAAACATTTCTATAGATATAGATAGTTTGGTACAGAAAAAAAATAAGACAAAATTTAAAACCTCAAAAGTTTCAACTATTTCATTATATATTTATTATATTATGTAATATATTTATATATATTATTATATATCTAAAATTTACTGTAATTTTGTTTGGGTTTTTTTTCATTAAACTTTAGGAAACAAAGGCTTCTTCATGACCCAAAAGTTAAATTAACAGCTTATTGCAAGAGTTTAATATGTAGTTATTTTAGCTCTACTGAGCCTCATACAAAATTGTGGGTGGCAATATCTTTGTATTTTGGATAAGACATATTCAAATTAAGTTGCTGGAAGAAGGTCAAGAAACATAAAAAAACTTAACCTTGATGAAGCTTTGGCAGCAGCTGTGTTACATCTGTGTAGAGTTGCTCTGGGGGTTGGTGCTGAAGGCAGTTTGGAGTGTTTTACTGTCCTTTTCCTTCTCTCATATCCATACTTTACTACAGCAGTTCTCCATAAGCTTCTAACAAATGGTAAATAAATGTCCTGGAAATCATGGAAAAGTTGAAAACAGCTGGAAAACTGGAACACAACCTGCAGAAACATCTATTTAGCTGAAGTGAAACATGACTGAATCTCAATGCCAAAACTGCTCTTCAGAATTTTGTTTGCAGCATTGACCTTCTACATTTCAAATGCAGGTGTTAATACTAATTGCAGTAACAGATAAACATGATTTTTTTTACAAATGAATATTGGAATGTAAGAGCAATTTCTTTTCTTCTTTAAATAACTTGGTCTTCTATTGAAATAGTAAGATTTTTAGGTTTATTTATTTGTTTATATTTTGTTTGCTTTGTTGGTTTGTTTTGTTTTTAAGATAAACAAGAGGAAAAAACTCAAGGAGGTGTAAGTGATTAGTCTCTACAGAACTGTCCACATCAGCATTTTCTCAGTACGGGAGTAGGAAAGAAATTTCTGAGATACTTTTTTTTCCTCTGACCAAATGAGTAATAAATAATGAAAAGATAAATAATGAATAGGAAAGCAACAAGATTTACTAGCAGAGTCATATCATCAAGAGGAAGGCCGTACAGTACAGTAGGATAGTGCTACACTTTCAAGAATATTGTAAGAATATGCTGCCTGTACGTCTTCTGTAATGTAGACAACAAAATAAAACCCCCTGTAAAAAAGCTTGATTTTTCTCATGAAACAAAGCAAATGCAAAGGCTGGGGGGGGTTGATCACAGTTTTTCCTTAGGTATGCAAATCACAGGGTACATTTTCCTAGTATGAAATTCCACAGTTTGGGGAAGAAAGGAAATGAATTGTGATTGTAGTTCTAGGCAAATAATCTCCTCTTACTATATATGTAAAATATATATTGATTCAATTTAATCTTGTCTTGAAGGACGAAAGCTTTTGTCTGGTTTCTTTGGACTAAAAAAATTTTTGACAGAACTATGATTGTTTAATGACGCTTCCTTTGCTAGCAGTTCCTAGCCAAGTAATAGGTATGTCTGTTTATGCTGTACTAGAAAAGTATTTTAATAGCTGTTTCTTTTTGATTAAGCACATTTCTAAAACATGAACAGCATTATTAAATTTAACCCATTATTACAGCAGTAAAAAACCTGTTCTGTTGGAGGTTATTCCTACAATCTAATTGAGTAAAGCTAAATTATTCTCTGTCTTCGTCTTTTTTAGAAGTGAAATTAGATGATGAATCAAAACATGAACTTGGGCTCCATTCAGAAACAAATGGAAGAGACACACATTTTTGGGACCCAACCAAGACAACCTTATACATTAGGTGGAGATTGCCAACCAGATGACCATCTATGTAATTCAAATCTGCCATCTCAAAGTTTCTACCCATGTTCATCTCATTATACATATATGCATATGAATTACAGCAGTGATTGGGAAATTTTTGAAGCAGTAAAAATTCAGGAATTGGAAGAAGTCAAAGCCAGAGCTGCCCAAATGGAGAAGACCATGCGCTGGTGGTCAGATTGTACTGCTAACTGGCGGGAGAAATGGAGCAAAGTTAGAGGAGAAAGAAATAAAGCCCGAGAGGAAGCAAGACAACTGAGAATCAAAATAGACAGTGCTATAAAAGAAATAAGTATGCTTAAAAAAATAAATCAAAATTTAATAAGTGAGAAGGAAAGCTTAGAAAATGGAACTGCCTGGAAAACAGAATGCAGTTGCTCAGAAATATATTATGGTAAAAAAGACCAAAACCTGTTAACATTTCTGGAACCAGAACCTGTGAAAGAACTGAGTAAAATCATCAAAATTCCTGGGGCAGAAGACAAAAAGAAGGTAAAGAATGGGGAATCTTCTTTTAGTTCATGAAGAAGCAACAGAATATGGGATTTTTCAAGCATTTTGACCAAAATGCTGCCTCGTCCATTCACTAGCAAAACCATTTTTCTTCACCCATCTAAATATTCCTAATATAGAGAAATACAGAAAATAATTCATACCCATGCACTGTGACTAAACATTTAAGTAACAGAGGCAGACTATTCTATCCAATAACTTACAGTATTGCTCTGACTCACGTTTTAAGGTAACAGATTACCTCTGTTATATGAATTCATCATGTTCTGTGTACTCACTTTTTCTTTTCCCCTCCAAAAAAAAAGCAAACTAGATTCTTAGCTTTTAAAATAAAACCATTTAATTCTCTCCGAACTTCAGAAATATGGGAGTAGATGAGGCAAAGTCTTCTGCAAATTTGCAAGAATTTTTGTTTGATAAGGAGGGCAACTAAATCCTGACATAGAATTAAACAATCAGACATCGTTTAATCAGCTCCCAGTTCTATACAAAAGATCCAGTTATATTCATCAAAAATGGAAGTACTTACGCATGTTTCACCACCTTTAATTTTGTGCCTTGGCATGCATTGTATAATCTTCATAGACAGCATCATGTCAAAACTGTCTTTGTTGTCTGATAGATAGTAGTCATTGTAGATATAGGTAATTTTTTTCATACATTGCAGAAAAATGGTTCTCCCTACATTGTAGTACATAGGAAATTTTTTACTTCAAGGGAAGTCGTTGAGATTTTAGATCTGAACATGTTCTGTTCAGAATTTCCATTCACTCTCTAATGTATATAAATTATATTAAATTCCTGTGAAATCTGAAAAAAATATAGTATTAGTATGGAGAATAAATTTTGCCAAAAAATGCTTGCCTTTTATATTTTTGGGCAGACAAATGTGCCACATGAAGGAAATAACACTAAATATATTTTAACTATTTCTCTTTAATATAAAGTAATTTCTACTTAAAAATTGAAACGTTATATGTGAGTGGGAAACAGTGGTTTCTAGTATTTTCTGATGTAAATTTTGGGCATTATTCTAAAAACTCAAAAGAACAGAGTGGTATGAAATCGAACTGTCGGTAATCTGCTCAAATGACATTACCTTTTAAACACTATTCATCAGAAGTGGTAAAACAATAACATTTATAAAGGAAATTTGTTTATAAGAGACATTCAATCTTCCTACTGATTATGTATTTTACTTTTTAGTTATTTTTCCTAGTTGTTGTTATTATTGCTCATTTTTTCATACGAAGCATTTGTCTTCAAAATAGATATTTATACACTTTGCTCCTTATGAAAAACTTGTATGATCCTATCACCTGCTTCAACACAATTTACATTAAAAATTTAAGAGTTCATAAAGTAGAATTTCTTTATATATTATTTATATGCATAACTTGCATTCTGGGTTTTATTAGTTCCAGGATTCCGTCTTCACCATAGTTATAGCCAACAAATGATAAATGAAATCTATTTCTTTAGTAAAGACACATTAGAAATATTTTGGATACAAAATTATAACAGAAGGTGTGAGACGTCACAAAATTACAGTGATTCAACTTTTTCTTCCTATGTGACTTCACTGTCTAGAAGAGCCTTGGTAGGCTCTGCAGGAATTATCTCAGACTTTCCCTTTCATTTATGTTTTTCTCAGATGCCATATTTTTGTTTTTTTCAGGATGTAGAGGTAAATAAAGTCCAGAGCAATCACAATAAAAAATTCACTCCAAAGTCCCCTGATTTCTTCCTTGATGGACTTCCCAGTATCTATTTGGAGGAAGCTAAAAAAAGTTTGGACACTACAGCTAAGACAACTGAGAATGACTTAATACATGTTTCAGTCTTACATTTGCATTTGGCTGAGATTAAGAAAATCTTACAGAAGGAAAGAGAGTAAGTACAAAATATATCCTACTTGGGGAAATCTCTATTAAAAATAAAGGGGTTTAAGACACTTTCTAATATAGATATGGTGATTTTTTGCATTTATATCTCATATGCTCTCATTTCTAAGCTTTAATCATTGCTATTTACAAGGCCCTGACAAAAATTTAGAGAAAGAATTCAACATAGTGACTATGTGACTGTAATTTCAAAATCAGTTGAAGTTAATCAGAAAATCAAAATGAAGAAAACCTCAACCCTGTGTATTGCAAATATATTCAACCATGTCCATTCAGAGAGTGTAATGGTAAACTGTTCTGAAGAATTTCTTTACTGTCAGTTTGTTTCACAATTGTCCTGTGGATAGCACAAGCCTGAGTAAAAAAAAAAAAAAAAAGCTTTAAATTCCCAACTAGTATTTAATGTGTTTTGTTATATGAAATAGATAGCTGTAGAAAGTATACAATAATTCTTTACTTGAATCATATCGCAGAAGATTACCAGAAGTATGTTCTCTCTCCTTAAAAAGTGCTTAGGTTTTTTGTGGAAGCAATATGTATATGTGTGTGAGTTAGGAGACTAATGCTTCACAAATTTAATTTTACTCTGGTTGAAATATTTAGGGTCTTAGGTACTTTATCTTTCAATAGCAATCAAGGATACATACATGAGTATGTATGTATAATAATTTTCTTTTAGAAACATGATTATTTTTCAACTCTTGTTTTTAGTCACTTTTTAGGCAAAACTTTTATAAACCATGCTTTTGCCTACTGGTTTTGGTTTTGGTTTGTTTGTTTGTTCACATGCTTTCTAGCTGATTTGTAACTGTATTTCACAGAGACAGATTTTGCCATTTATGCCGGGATGTATACTGACTGGCACAAAGTAACAAATTTACTGGCACAGGGTAAGAATTGAGACATATCTAGAACATGCAATATGTGGCTGTGCCAACCTCAGGCAGCAAATGCTCACAGAACAGTGATTTCCACATAACAGCAGGCATTGATATAACAACTCCCTCTCTAGGTCAGTTTGAGCAGCATTTCCTCTGTGTAAAGATGTTATATTAGCAGAATATATGCAACTTCACAGTATGAAGTAATTTTATTTGACAAAGCACACAATGAATAGCTAGGAATAATGTTACTGGGAAAAGTGATATCATAGCCACTGGTCTCTTGAGATAGCTGGTGAATCTCCATTGGGCTGGCTGTCATCTGCTGGCTCAGAAAGGGTTGGTCTCTGCTGCTTAGTGGAATTGACTGATTTTGCTGAGTTTCCATTTTCAGATTCCCGGTTTTCCCTTTTAGGTTTTGTTCTTGTTCATAACAGTAATTTTGCTTCTGGATTCTGGAGCTGTTAATAATGTCTATCTCAACAATCTCACCTCTGCATTTTTACTTCCCTTATCTTGCATGGCTCTAGCTTCAGTACTTTCTCACAGCTTCTTCCTCACAACTTAGCAATTTTCTCAGTGAACTTGAGCCAAGGACACACACAGCTGTGCTTCATCCAAAGCAAGCAGATCACAGACAGCTTGAATCCCAAGGCCAAAGGTTACTTTGGTAGTCAGTATGATCTTACTCATAGACTAGAGGACTTCTCAGCAGTTTTCTGGTTTACATGCAGTACTCTGAACTGTGGCTGCATTTTTTCCAGAGCCAAGTTAGCTTAAGCAGGTCCAGTGTTTGGACTTGCCCTTGTTACCTATCTAATTTTCCTATAAGATGTTTTGTGTCTTCACCCTGAGACGACCTATGCCTATTGTATTTTGTTTAGACCTATCATCAGTAGTGCTGGTATACCCTTACACACACAGATCAGGCTTTGCAAAATACAGAAAGAAAGAAGATCTAAAAAAAAAATAATGAATAAAAGAAAGAGATGAAAGTTTATATTTTGACTTTCAAAAAATGTCAGGGTTGGATTTGCAATGTAAAATCACACACCATCATCCTCTACTAGGCACTAATAGCTCATATCAAATACACATTTGAGGTCCTATTGACATAAATGGAAATTAAAAACCTTATGATTTGTTCAACACATTAAATAATAATTTGCCTAAAATAGTTATCTTTGGTCATTTTTTGGATCAGTGATCTCATCTAAATGTCTTCTAGTTTTAAGATTGTAGTTTGTTCCATTTTGGACTTAAAAATGTTTCTTTCCTCTAAAACCAAAAGTCCGCAAACTACACTCATAGTTAATAATATCAAAGAGGAATTTCTTAGAGCTGGATGGGTAGAGTTAGATAGTGGATACAGAAGGCTCTGTCTGAATATCAAGAAGTGCTTTTTTTTTTTTCCATGAGAGTGACTGAACACTAGCACAGGTTTCCCAGAGAGGTTGTTGTGTCTGCATCCTTGGAGACCTTCAAAAGCCATTTGAACATGGATCTTAGCAACTAGCTCTAGGCAACCCTTCTTGAGCAGGGGATTTGGACCAGATGACCTCCACAAGTCCCTTTCAACCTCAACCATTCTGTGTAATCCTGTGATTTAATTAGATAATAAGGAGTTAAAATAGCTGGTTACAAGAGCCATTAAAATGCTATGACCTTGATCTTTTTACTTAGTAGTAAGCTGCTTCACTGACCTTTGTTATAGTCTTTCTTCCACTCTTTGTTTTCTTTATTTAAATAGTAAACTTTATGTAGTCAGGATCAGTTGTTTCATTTAGTAGTATCAGAGGGACCTGATCTCACTTAAGAGGTACTGTAACATAAAATAAAGCTATTGTCTTCTAAATAAACTCCTCATACTGGACATTCCTCTTTTACTTTTCAGATTAGATAATTTCTAAGGACTTTCACTACATTCAATAAAGTCAATAGGCTATTATTCAAAGTATTAAGCTGTCATCTTCCATGCTTTCCCTTTCTACTGTATTAAATGTCCCACTTAATTATTCTTTTAGTTCCCCCATGAAGTCATGATATCATTCCAATGAGATATTCCATTACTTTAAACGAAAAAATGTTGAGTTGAATTGCATGACATACATCTTGCTCCACTTTGCTTTGTGAGTGATGGTGTTTATTTTAATATTTTAATGCTATGGGAGCTCTAGGTGTTTGCTAAGAGAAGATGTATGATATGCTAAATCTAGGCAGAAAAAGGAGATCCCTGGTTCAAGAACAAGAAGATTTTTCACTGAAGTGGATTGCTTCATTAATGTAGCTAACATTGCTTCCAGGACCTGAGCCAGTTCAGTCAGTGGTAACTCTTGCTATCTTTGTGCAAGCCTGCAGTGTGCTGCATAGAAATGCCCCAGACAAATCCCATCAATACACTTTGCTTTAACAGATGGATTTTAAACCAAATGTTCTCAGAATATAGTTCTAGTCTAGCCTGGCATAGCATCTTTAGTAAAAAGGCTGACAAATTCCATTAGCCTCAGAATGGAAAATAACTACAGTCTGGCAAACACCTTCTTTAATTCCAGTTTTGGAATTTTTGTTTAAACTGTTTCAATATTTTTTTTCATTCTACAAGCATAGTACTTCTGAGCTAAATAGTTCATTTTCCTAAAATTCTTCTAGCATTTTCTTTCAAGAACAATTATTTATTGAAACATGAAATATATATATTTTAAAAACGTTTTTAACATCTAAAGTCAATCAACTTTGATTTGTGTTATGTCTTCATACTGTATATTTTCCCCTGTATATGTATGTTTAAACTAATCTTCTGTCTATACCAAAAAAAAATGATGTAATACCCTTTCTCTGAGGATCTTCACTACCTTGATATAAACTAGGTGATCTGAATCACTGACTGAAGTCAAAGTTCAAATTTTCTTCAGTTTATCCCAAAATTTTATTTTATTAAAATTTTAATTCTGTACTACTGGATTTCTTTTTTCTCTGTAGCTATTAATTTTGGTAAATCTCTTGGAATAATTATGTGATGGTAAGTTTTTAATAAAATCAAGATATATCATTGATAAAGGCAGCAAAATATAACAAGCTATGGGAAGGATATTCAAAGCAATTTGTCTTTTGTCAGCTTAAAAATGGTACAATGCTGAATTTTAAAATAATTTTTCAGAATGAATGCATTTCTGGAAAAAGAAATGGAAAAGATGGAAAATGAATTATTTCTTTATAAATGGAAATATGAAGAACTGAGGCAAACCAAACTGGAAAACCTGAAACAGGTATGTTGGCAGTACATCATTGTCACATGGAATAAGAAAGAGAATTTAGACTTCTGATTTCCTGTGTTATAACTAAGAGTAACTGTCAAGGAGGGGTGGCAGCATTCTCAGAGATGGTGGGGACACTCTGAGATCCAGGCTGTGGCCAAGAGAGGTAACTCCTGCCTAGGGAGAGCTGAGTGCCAGTTCAGACCCAGTTGGCAAGCCCAGTACATGACCCCTGTCTTTGGGGAGTGGTGGTTTCTCCAGCAGTTTGCATGTGGGAGGGAGCTGATGGCAGTACCAGACACAGCAGCAGCTGTAGCAGCACAGCCTGGAGCATGGTCTGCAGCACCAGCTGGAAGAACTGCTGTTGGCACGGCAGAGACCTCAGCTCAGAGCTGCTGAGGGAGGATGCAGGTTCCCAGGCCTTGACCTGCAGACAGCTAATGAGGAGAGCTTTGAACTAGGAAAGGAGGCAATGAGAGATTACAGACCATAGTCAAATGAAGAACTGGTGGTCATGTGGAAAGTTTGGGGCACAGGTTGATAAGAGCAATAAAGACTTCAGGAATGACAAAAGAGTGTGAAGTGACACCTGTCTCAAGCATTGGTAAAGAAATGCACACATTCTGGAAACAAGCAGGAAAAATTAGAGCTGTATGGGGTTACAGGACTGCAACAAATTTGGAACAATTCAAATACTGTGCAAAGTTCATGTAGCTGGAGTATTATGAAGGACTGCCAGAAACACTGGCAAGGAAGGGCTGAGGGGGTGGAACTATAGGGGATCTATAAGCAGCACAGATCTTTTGAGATCTCCAGCAGGATGGGGGTTAATCACACTTGTGACTCAGGATCAGAGGAAAAGCTAATAATGATGTCATTATGGTAGGAGTTTGTTACAGACTACCTGATGGGGAAGCAAATAAAGTGTTTAAGGAACCCAAAACTCTTGAGTTGTAGACCCCAGTTCTCACGAGTGACTGACTAGAGCTGCTAGAAAGACAACACGGCTGTTGCAATCAAAGAGATTTCTGGAGGGTTTCAAAAATAAATTCTTCCTGAAGATATTAAAAGGATCAACCAGTGGTGATGCATAGCTGAATCTACTGTTGACTAATATGAAGGAAACTAGTTAGGGCTGTGATGATGAATAATTTCCTTGTCTGTGGTAACTTTGAAATAGCAGTGTTGGTGGTCCTGAAGGAAGTCAGAAAGATGAGCAGCAGAGTACAGACCCTGAACCTAAGGAAAGCAGGATATTGGCTTACTCGGGGAACTATTGGGATCGTTGGAGGCAGCTCTGACAGGCAAACAAAGGAGTCCACCAAAGCTGGCAGGTCTTGAAGTACAGGATCTTCCAAGTGCAACAAATGTTTGTCCTAGTGCTCAGGAGAACTGGTAGATTTGTCAGGAGATTGATTTAGCTTATAAGGACTCTCTTGGTAGAGTTCTGATGCCATAAAGCAATATGCTTTTATAAAGAAGATCAGCCTTCAAAGAGTAATTTAAGAACATTACCTGGTTATGTAAGATTGGTGTTAGGAAAGAAATGTTCATTTCAATCTGAGTTCGTGAGTAGAAAAATAAGAAGTATTTGTGTTGCAGTTTACAGAGTTTAGCTTTCTGAACAATGAATTGAGGACCTCTTAGATCCAACAAAACTCAAAATGTGTGTCTATATAACTAAACATAGATAGTGAATTTAAAATTTCCTATGAATTTAACATCTTAGATTTGGAATAATGCAGGGAATTCAGCTTTCTTTCATGTTTTGGAAAAGATTTCAAGAAGTCTATCAAATCCCAAGTTCTAGTTAAGAACTGGTGCATCTGTAAATAGAATTTCCTTCGTAGATGAACATATGCAGGAACAAATCAACATCTATCTCTCATATTTGAGTTCCTTCAGATTTTAGTTCTCTATTTTCTGCTTGCTCACTAAGTAGAATTCTAGCTTGTTATTTCTGCAAAATAGAGGAAGTCTAGATTTAGATAATTATAATTTAGAAATGTAATCTTTGTACTTTATGGTGCTGTCAGCAGGAATAACACAAAAAGCAGTAAAAATTTACTGAGAATTTGTTGGAAATTGATAGATAGCAATTTTTATGCATGTGCATGCACACATACATGTGTTGTTGCTTTTTTTTAGAAACATGCTCAATTGCTTTAATTGCTAACAGGAGATGATATTTTGAGCATTCTATTAATTTTCTGAGATTTATAAGACATATCTCTAATTTTTAAATTACAGAAGAACATTGGTCTTGATGAATCTGACTAATGAATGAAATCTGACTGTGAATGAAATTACTTATATTAGTAGAGTTTTTGCAAGTGAAAACCCTTCCTTTACTGAAAAAACCCAAATCTTGTTTGTTGACAACACATCTGTGAATATCATTCACTATATATTACTGTTGAGAAATGGCTGCTGGAACACCATACAAGATTTTGACAGTGAAAAATTTGAAAGTGAAATAAAGGAAAGTGCAGACATGTACTAGGCTAAGCATGAAATCTGATTCCTATACACACTTGCAATATTAAATCACAAAGAAATTTCTGGATTAATAACAGATCAATCACTACATCTGGATTATTTTCATGCCCTTGACTAAAAATTTTTGGTTTTAGTTATGCCTAAATTAATCTGCTATTTCCTTTGGTAGATTGCCTAATGGTCCCACTGGGAATGTGAAAAAAGTGCTTGGTTTGCAAGGGATAGTGCCATAGTAAATTAAACCATTTTTAAGAATGTACAGCTCTACTAGCCTTTTGGAAGTTTGAGAGATTTTTTGGAATGATAGAAATTTCACAGCTACCGAGACTTGATTATTAGTGCTGCCAGTAACTAATTAATTTCTGTTAAAAGATGAATATTTACTTTCCTTGGAACAAACTAAATACAGAAAGCCTTGGTGATCTTGATGATCATCTTTTTAAAAAATTATGCATTCTGCATAAGCTTGTAAATTGTAAATAAGTTTTCAATGTATTGAGTTAACTGAAAAAAAGTAGTAAAGTGGCAATTTATGTTCATAGTAACCATGAACACTATAGAGAGCTTTGTGTGACACTAGCATTGAATTTTTTTGGAGTCATAAATTAGATCATTTTAACAGATATATCAGAAAGCTGCATTTAGTGTTACAATTGATAATTTCCTATTCTGTTATAAGAATTCTGTTCTCCCATTAAGTAATAAAATAAAAAGTTAAGACTAACACTAATAAGTTCATTGTTCAAATCTTGATTATGTTTGACAGGCCTCTTTATTTTCAAGCAGTCAGATATCATCTGTTTTTACTGCATATCATTTTGTCTGTTTCTCCAAGGACAGTCAGAATTTCTCATTCATTTTGCTTTCTCTAGCCTATCCTTAATTTCAAGTATACTTTCATTATGACAGTTTCAAACTGAGTCTTAATTGGTTATTCTTAAAATTAACTCCTCACTACAGACTAGGGCTTAAGTTTTCCCTTACTCGTCTAAAAAACTGAAAATTGTGTCTTGTCTTTCTTTAAAGAGCCAGTGAATGAAGACTTTATGTCTGCCAAATATTTTTCCGGGAAGGAAAATGGAAACTGAGTATACCTTCCTTATACTTTGTATTTATCCCAGGGAAAATGTATTCTGCTATATGGAGACTACCTTAAAAATTATTGTGAATTTGTGGCCTAAGATTGCTATCAGTATCAGAGATTGCTAGATACCTTTGCAGCTTTTGAAGAGACCTATTCATGAGCTTGTTAAACAATATTCAGTCCATAAAATCACATCTTAAACTGAGATTTATGTCTCTATATTTCTTAGCTGTAAAAGACATTCTGTATGTACTGTCTAGTTAATAAGCTTCACTTATACTCCTAGAGGAACTTTTAGCTCTTAGTGGGATACTAAATCAACTAATATTTTCTATGCCTTGCTTTCCACATATATTAAAAATAACATATTAACAGCTGTAAAACACTGACATTTTAAAAAAGGGGAAAGCAATTACTCAGTATAAAATTACTTTTATTGTTGTGTTTGCATGAAACTCCACAGAAGGGCAAAAATCAAGTTTGCAAAACTGTAAAATAAATGGTGTTGACATTAGATATATTTGGGGTTAAACTACACTTTATTGGAAAAACCAAGAATCTTTAAGTTCTCTGAAGAACATGAACATTTCTACATCAATAACATTATTTGTTGAACGTTCCCAGAAATGGGCTACTCAATTTTGTCAGATACAGTTTATTTTCCAATCAATTAACCAAGAGTCTGAGAAACATAAAAAGTGTATCTGAGTCTGATTACTTAGCTGTTTGGACTCCTTGTTAAACAGAGCAAATCCTTAGTGTGTTGCCCTGATGCTTGTAAACACAGAATTGTAGTTAGCAAGACAGTTAAAGTTTTAGGTTTTAGAGAGGTCACTTAATCTTAAACATGCACAATAAAACATTCTTGTTTATACTCGTTGCAAGTCTTCCTCAAAATTTTATATCTGTCTTTAAAATTCCTGTAAGAGATGACTTTCTGGTCATTTGAAAATTAAATAAGATGGTATATTTACAAGGCAATTTTATATTAGACTGAAAAGAGTGGGAAAAATGCATGTACTACTGTATTCCACTGGTGTGCACTGTAGACTTACAAATGCCACTGCAGGCAGGGACTTCTGTGTTGCTTAAAGTAATTTTCGGCTAGCTGAAGTGAAGAATGTGCTCTTACTCTGCATTATCTAGTGTTTTGGTAGTTAATGAGGGAAATTCATATTCCAGGTTGTGGGACATGAGACAAAAATTACTCTAATTGGTACTTAAAGCTTATCAGAACATCAGTAATAAGAAAAGTATCCCTATATAAAAAGGAAACCAGGCTAAATTAATATTTTGTATCTTTGGCAGAGACATTTCTGTTGTTCCTCTTTTTTACACTGTTGAAGGTAAGTCACCAGCTATTGATTTTGCACTACAGCAACAAAAATAATCTTTAAACATCTTTTAAAACAAATGTTTTCTGTTCTCTTTCTCAGAGTACAGACGTTTTACATTGTATATTACAGCAATCTATGTATTGTTACTTAGAAGCATTATTTTCTTTAAGAGATCATGAATGGTTCCCTACCTGTTGTTTTGCAGGTGGAGGAAGCTCCACTGATGTGAGTGAGGCTTCTGAATAAATCAAGTCTTCTACTATCACTGTAAACATTTAAATGCTCTTTAAAACGGAATGGTCTTTTTGGAAGCTCAGGTTGTTAACAGCTATGTCCTGTTGAAGATTCTCTGTGATTTCTACCTTCTCCAGAAATCTTTATTCTGAAATTACCTTAGAGTGTGAAGATGCCACAGAGTTGCTTACCTATAATTGCTTTTTTCATTCACTTAGTATATATATGAAATAGAAATAGTGATACTCTGATAATCTTATGGCAAATTTAGATGCATGTAGTACAGTCATCTATTCTGTCCCATACTCTTCACCTGACTCAAAAAATGTCTTCTGATTGTCCTCTGAATCCTGCAGAAAACATAATAATCAGGCATAACTCAGTAGCCTGAATGGCTATACTGGTTACTGTGAATTTTTCTGTTTAATTTCTCACTTAAGATGTACAGAAGTATTGTGTATTTTACATGGCTATCATAGGAATAAGTGTCCCAAAAATTAATTTTGTGGTGCTTTTATATATTACAGAAGGGCCAGTAATATGTTTTAGTGTGTTAAAGGGGTTTTTATAAAGTTTGATATCAGAATCCTCAAGGCTGAGCTTTAAAATATCACTAGGTAATTTTGTGGAAACAACATCTGAATTATTTGAGAACTCAAATGACTTTATAGAGTGGAAACTCGTGCAGTTAATTTTCCTATGATAAAATCTCAATAGTTTTAGACTAGATCTAGAATTTTGAGTGTTCCTTACTGGTCTCAATCCTTCATTTGTTTGAGAGGCTGTTGCGATTTTCAGACTGAGTGAAATGGGATGATAATGGTGCCACACATCTGACTTGTACTTTGATAAAAGTATTTTAAAATTACTTTTGATAGACATATTTTTTTTCCTGTCTAAATTAAAATAATTGACAGGTAGTTAGAGAGTAAGGAAAGAATCTGCATTATTACTTAAGCAGCAACTGTCATAAAGTCTTAACTATTCTTTCCACTGTTTTCATAAATCAAGTCCCAGTTCACATGTAGTCTTATCTCTAGAAATTATGTACTTAATGTGAATGTTTTTACTGTCCAATATGAAGTATAATTTTTCATGCTGCATAACATCAAGGTTCCATCTGATGTTTATTTTCCTAGAAATCTAATTTGGAAAGTGCAGGAAAAGTCTACTGTTTCGTTGACTTTTTTCCCCCATACTGGTTTCCAATAAGATATTTAAACTCTATTGAGTTGCACTTGCCAATGTTTTCTCTGTTTACATTACAAGTTTTGCAATGAACATAACGAGAAAGAACATGATTTTTAATTTTTTTTTCAATTACTATTTATTTAAGGACATTCTGTTACAACTGAAGGATGGAAACTTAGTTTTATAAGTATGTTTAGTATGTCTGTGCATATTGAAACATATCTGTGTATACTGATTTCTGTGAAAGGAATACCATGCCAATATGGCATCATTTTAGATGTTTGTTTAGCCTGTTTTTCTGCTACTGGCAGAAAGTATAACCTAGTGAGGAAATGAGTTGAAGATGAAGGATAAATATGCACGTGTGCACATTTATGTGTATATATATGTGTTTGTGTCTTTATATACATGAAGCAATCTTTGTGCTAGAGGTCAGCAAAAGTGTCCCTGCCCAGGATCCTTCCCAGGACATTCTGTGATTGCATCTTTTAAAAAAACAATTTTTCATAGTTAAGATTGAAACCCCCAAAATTAAGACAAACTTACTTCTTTATAATGTGTTAGTGTGGTTAGTTAACCATTTGGTTCTGTACCAGAAATTAATACTTTGCTGTGTATAGCTTTAAAAAACACCCTCAAAAAGGCTTTTTAATACTTTTTTCAATATATGTTTAAATATCCTGAATTTGCCTTTCGGTATTATATTTTAGCATTCTCTCAGTTTCTTGTTTAAGTAAATATTTTTGCTAGTATGCTTATTATTCATTCACATAAAATCAACTTGGGCTAAATTTTTTTTAAAAATAACAAACCACTGAAGAATTAAATCTAACAACAGATAGAATGTACAAAATTGTATTTAATGTCTGACATTAAACAAATTAAAGATACAAGCATTTTGCACTTGATGTAGTCTTTTTCTTTCTATCCTTAACTAGATACGGATAGCAATGGGTCATTTAAAAACTAACAATCTAATTTGGGGAGATGGAGAATAGCCTTAGATCATTCTCTTTCATTGTTTTTGAAAATAAAATGCTCTTTTTTAAATGTAAAAAATCATAAGTGGTCTTCTATTTATTCAGGATCTAATACCTTTGTGCATATGAACAGTTTCCATTGCAGACTCAGCAAGACTGCTAGGAATCACTGCTTATGTTAAGGCACAAGTCTGTGCAAGCCTTGAAGGCTTGTGAAATCCATTGCTGTGTAGTAATCTAGAGTTTCAGGTTTATTATATGGTAAATGGATTAAGTAATTTTTTTGCATGCCTTTGAAGGGAAAACACATGAGAAACTGGAATTAAGTTTCTTGGATTTAAATGTTCTTGTCACATTCTACCAATAAAGAAGATGACTAAAACATCTAGTGTTAGAATTAATGTAACTTCATGCCTACTGTCTAGGATACAGTTATAGTCATACACCTTGCAAGATGGTTAGGTACTTTTGCTTCCTAACTTACATGTGTGAAATAAAAGGTTTCGCTGTGGCTGCTGAGATGGAATTTTATTTTTGACTCAGTTGTAACTACAAGATAGTTGTATTACTTCTGGAACAGAGAAGTAGTACTTTCATGTGAGGTAGGAAGAGAACCCATGCTTCCCCCTCACCACTCCCTACTTTTTCTCTTTTTTCCTGCTTTCTTTTTTTTTTTTTTTTCTGTTTAATGTGTAATAGGAATTTCCTCTGATCTTGTTTAGAGAGAACTGTCTGGTAAGTGCTGTTCCACTGAAGCATTGCATTTTCAGATTACTTTCAAACAAAGGATTCAATCTTAGGAAAAATTAATGAGTGTCTTTTTTGGATACAATCACAAAACTTTCCTTGCTTACATCGGTGAAGTACTGTCTCTGAGTAACAGCATGAGTGATACCCTGAAGTCAATGAGAAACCTGTTTGGGTCAGTTTCTGAATTAAATTCTGTAGTAACAGGTGATTAAGAACTGTGCCAGAAGGTTCTTCAGGAACATTTGTAACTTCAAAATACCCAGATAATGTGTTATGATGGGTATGGCTCAGATAAAACAGAAGAGGTACCATGTAAACTGTACTGAAAACAGTAGAACTATTGCTACAGGCACTTGCCACCAGATCACTCTGCTATAGAAATTATCTTACATAATTTCTTACCTAGATCAAGTGACTAAAGCTGCATATTTCAAGTTCTTACTCTGAAAGGAGAGCTTTATTTAGACAATGTTTTATACTGTATTTATCTGAAGTCTAAGCATCACAATACTTTAAAATTTCTTTCACTTTTAAAATGATGTGGAGTGTTTTGACTACAGGAAAGTAATGATTACAAATTCTAGTGTGGTCTCACACAATTTAGTATTCTAGTAGTCTTAGATATACTTATTTGTAGAGACCTAAAGTTACAGGAAACATCCTATTACCAGCATCTCTTGTCTATTAATCTGAAAAGTCAACAGACTTCATCTGTAAGATAAGTGAAGTACTGAAGTTCCCAAGTTAAATGCAGAAGGCTTTGAATGTTGCTCTAAGTTTTGATGTATTTTTGGTACGATTCGCTAGCTGTTACATCAAAAAATATACTGTAAACTGAAACAATTTTAGTTAGCATTTTATTTTCCAATTTATCAATTAGAATTCTTTTTAATAATATCTGTAATATTATTAATTTAATAATTTCTCATCAATTAGATGGAACAGTGCTCTGATCTGCAGCATGTAATACTAATACTGTCCAGGAAATTCTTGAGACTGATGACAATTTGAACTTGCTTTGAGTGTTTCCAATCATGCTGACCACTATTGATTTTTCTGTTTCCTGACAGTTCCTTGTTTAGCTATATACTTGTCTCAATTTGGTGGTATACAGTGAGGATGGAAAATTAGATTAGAAATTGGTTGGAAACAAGAGTTATTGACCTTCTGTACAGCAAATAAAACTAATTAAAAAAAAAAAAAAAAAGGAAAGATTTTCCATTGCACTATTTACTTTTGTATGTTTGTTTGTTTGTTTGTTTCAGAACATTTCTGCATGTCTGCATTCATCTTGTGAAAAATCCCTGTATTTCTAGATGAAAGGTTATCATCTTCTTCTTACAGTGCTTATTAGAAAGGCTTATGTCTTATTCTAGTCCCTGAATCAATTACTAATAATAAATAACAGTTTTATTAAACACACAGCAATAGATAACTACTTGCAGTAAAGGGAGGCAAGTTGTTAAAGTCTGAACTAAAATTAAATTTATATGTTAGTTATCTGTAAAGTACCAAATTTTAAAATTATCTTTGGTAAATGATAGATAAATTGTCATTGCTCTGAGACTTAAGAATAAAAATTTAATTTGCTATTCCTTTCCATAGAATAGAAGCTTATTTTTGCTTTCAATTAAGTCTGTATGTGAATTTCTACTCATAGACATACCGACCAACAAATCTATTCTTTATCATGATATTAAAAAAAAAGTTTTGCATTAATCAGTCTCATCTCTCTCTGGGGATAGTCTGTGCTTCTTGTTTTGGGAAGGAGATTGTTCTATTAGGTTTAGGTAGGAAAAAAAACCAAAAAGCCACATGCACACGTGGTCCCCACCCCCAGATAAGAGAAGTATAACAAAAGTAAACTAACTTCAGATCATTAAAACTCTTAAACTGGACAACTTCAGTCTTGCAACAACATTTGGATGAAAAGGAAATTAAGCAGAGTTTAGTAAGAAGATTCAAGAGTCACTAAAAACAAAAAAAAAAGAGGTTCTCAGCAGAGGCTTATTACAACTTTTTTTGAAACATCAGCCAAAATGTCTGGAATTGAACCTTCAAGCACACAGTGAGCAGTCTTTCATTTCCCCCTTCCCCCCACCTCCACCCACCATAGAACTAAGATGTCACTGAGGCAAATTAAGGGATGAAAGTTCATGGTTTGCTTCAGATCATTTTGTTTAAGAATGCTCCAAACCAGCTGCCTGTTGAGATTTCAAATTAAATTAGGAAAAATAATTGCTGTAATCCCTCTGTCTAAAACAATCTTTGCCATTTACCTAGGTTTTTTAGCACAGTTTGTTTAATCTATTACCACTGTCACCTCTGCTGTGTTCTGTCATAATCCAATCAACTGCAAGAAAAGCATGCTACTGTTTGTAAAGCAAACAAAGCAAACCCTTCGGTGTAAATGTCAAGAGCTCTAGCTTTCCCTTGCTTGGTAGTGAAACAGAAATATTAAGGTATGATTTTTTTATTTATTTTTTTTTTTAATAAATTGATTTGAGCTACATTTCTTAGACCAGTTGATTGTTAGGCAGTATGGGAATTTTTATTTGTTCATTTCATGTATTAAAAATTCAACCTCTCCATGTGTAGTAGCAAAAGCGACGAGGCATTTGTTAGCACATTGGAATTCTCATTCACCACATGAGTGATGGCTTGTCAAGTTTTGAGAGTTTTGGTTGATGTGTGTCCCTTATAAATTTCAAGCAGTATTCTTCAAGGGATTAGCTGAAATGTGAATTCTTTCCTTGACTGAGATTAGAGAACACTTTAAATTCACCTAAACCATTGTATAATGTTCATTTAGATTAAACTTGATTGGAACTCTAATTACGAAGTTCATCTCTAGGCAAAAAAGGAAATGTGGTTTGAGAAGTAATATTAATCCCATCTCAAATATCACTTGCATTTAAGAATATAGCAAATGGGCATATTGTACATGCCATTTTTATGTAAGGTCATACTTATTTAGGCACCAATATTTTGCTAAACATAACAAAAAAATGATAATTTGAAGAGCTTGCAGTAGGGGGGACGTTGCTAAAAGATGCCCAGTGCATTCAGATGAGTTTAGATTCAGTCTCTCTGTAATTACAGGAAGCACAGAAAGCACTTGAATCTGAGTGGTTTTGTCTTTGCCTTTATTAATAAAACAGCCTTCAAGTCAAAGGCTACTTAAAGGTTGCCTAATATTAAGGTTATGAGCAAATAGTTGTTGAATTAAGTTGGAACCAATGCTTCAACATTTTTTTTCTGCAATCAGGAATTAATCAGAGTTGCTCTCTTCAGATTTGTACAAGGAGAAATGAAAAGTATTTGACTTATGAGCAATATCAAGGAACCGGGAAGCTTTTGGAAGTGGTTAGTATGAAGAAGTAGGCTAGAACGGAACCCAAATAGAAAGCTGATATTAGATGGTCTGAAAGACCACAGGAAAAGGGGACTTTCTTAAGCCATATAGTATATTTGCAGAGTCAAATTACTGAAGTAAGCTAGCGAAGCATCTTTTTGGGGCAGCTGGGTAAGTGATCTTTGATGTAGACGTTGGTGCATTTTATAGCATGAGCATTTGTTAGAGTTTGGACCTGGCTCCCTGCCAAGTCCCTGAGACTATAGCAAAAACCTCCCACTCCCTTCCCCTTTGGGCAAAATAAAAACTATAGAAACTGAAAAAAACCAAACCCAACTGAATTATATCAAAATATATACATTTTTACATATATCACGGTTATATATATATACAGTTAAAATACTGTGTACATATAAAAAGGAATCCCAAACACCCCCCAAAGGGAAAGGAAAAGGGAAAAGGGACAAAAGGGAAAGCAAAACAGATATGCACAATCGAAATCTGGGAACAATCAATAAAGAACTAGCAAAGAAAATCTTACTACTCTCCTTGAAACAGCAGAATCACACCAAATGACCGCCCCGCACCCTCCGTCTCCCAAGGCCTCCGAGACCCCACTGGACCTCACTCCCCCACACGAACAGGACTGACAGCAGAGAACCTGTGCCTTCAGATCCACCAGAAGGGAAGAGGGAAGAGGCTTCTCTCTCCTTCTTATTTATACCCTGGCGTACATAAAAATCGTATGGAATACCGGGAACGTGGCCACTTCCTTGGTTACAAACTAGTCACCGAGGAAGGCCTAGACTAAAACTACCACAGCATTGCTTTTAAAATATGGAAAAGCCACAGAAGTAGGAGGGCAATATATATGAACAGCTTCTAAAATAGGAAACGTAGAGCAGGCAAGGTTGTGAGTTATGCTGACAGAAATTCTGGAGATGTAGTTAGTTACCCCAGCCTGAGACAGAATTTTGGGGTAGGGTTAAGCAAAAGAGAAAGCTTAGAAGTGTTGTTGGAATGGGGCTAGAATCAGGGGAGCGGGAGTCCAAGGAAAGTTAGGAAAACCAAGAGATCTGTACTGTGAGGGCCTTTATGGTGTGAGCCAGAGGTGAGGGTCTTAGTCCCAGACAGAGCTGGAAAATACTGTTGCTTGTAATGTAATATAGTTATAAGGTCTGCATAAAATTATCTATGTATATATGCATTGGGTATATATAAAATGAGAGAATATGAGTATTTTTTCCCAAAAAACAGTAAAAATTTTAAACAAAAAATTACTTGATGGACCATTTATTATTGATAATTTAATTATAATTAATTTTTTTCAGTAAGTAAATAGCTCGCACTTATCACATTCATCTTATGGGGGAAAAGAGGAAATTTTCAGGATGTTTCCCAGTATCTTGATAGACAAGATATTTGTAACTTTTAAGTAGCTTTAAAAAAAATTATTATGGCAAATTTTTCAAAATGTAGGAGGAATAGTTATAGATTTCATACCTTTTTTTCTAATTTAGAAATCTTGTGGGGCCATTTGTTCTGAGATTCAGCAAACAGCAAACCTTCCTCTGGCAATTCGCATCAGCAGATGGATGTCCCCATTCCCGACAGCAGGGAGTTTTCTGTTGCTATTATTCACCACTTCCTCCTAGTGATCCTGAGAGGCTCAGCCTCATTCACCAGAGAGACTTCTCATCAACTGTAAGGGCAGTGAACCTGTTCTGAAGGTACAAGTTATCAGGTGGGGCATAAACCTAGTGCAAAAATCCACCAGTTTCCAATCTTCATCATGAGAGTTTCCACTTTCCAAATTCATAAGCATAGGTTCTTCCTGCCGCTCCCCTAAAGCTGATGGTTCAGACTCTTGAAGCTGCAAGATGTCTGAGAAGATCTAGTCCATCTGTTTCTCATCCTCTCTGATTCTGTGCAGTTTGGTGGCCCCTTCCCATATGTCTTTCACAAGGAAGGAGAGCCCCTTGACAGCTACACATCTCCTGCAGGGTATGAGTGAGAGGCTCAAGAGGCTCAAGGGACTCCCTGCAGCCTGACATTTTCTGTGTCCTCCTTCTGAAACTTTCTGGTAGCGAAGGAGCAGTTACTTCAGTCATTCTTTATGTGACAGCAGCAGAAACCCACAAGTACCTTATGGGGTTCCCATGAGTTCCTCAGTGATCTCTGAGAAAATACCCAGAAAGTCAAGAAGAGACTTAAATCTTTCAACTTCACCTTGGAGAAAGCACTCACAGTGCTTATTTCATCTACTTCGAAATTCAGTCAATATCAATAATAATGACAAAACTGAGGAATGGTTCTTACCCAAATATATTATTTTGAGGTATGCAAATATATGACCTGCTACCTTTTTGGCAATATGGGAGCTCCCCAACCAGAAATGCTGATAAAATATTGATATGTTAGCAAATATCAGAGAAAGCTGCATCAAGAATGGAAACTGAGATGAGCCTGATATTCTGCTCTATTTTGAAAGGTACAAGAAGATGGTCATGTTTAGTTTTTATTATTTTTATTGTTTTCTTAATTAAATTTGCATATAGAAGATACGTTAGTGCTCATAATAATCAAGCGTATGTTTTCCTGTGACCAGGGAATCGTTTTTTTCTGTGTTTCTCTCAGCTGAAACACACTTTACTCATAATAACACTTACAGGTATTTGCGTGGACTAGTAATGTATGAAGTTTGCATCTTGAAATACAGATTGATAGTGTTCTGAAAGATAATAAGGTTTCTAGTTCATTTTTCATATGCATTAGTAATTTGGTTGATCAGGACACATAGAAAAGATTGATATATTGCCTAGCTATAAAAATGAATAAAGCATTTATGCATTTTTTTAAGCCATATGTGAGAGCCCTGCAGTTTCCAAGACAGCCTACAAATGGTTTAGCATTTGGATTATATCTCAGTAGAACTGTTTTCTTATGTAAGAAGACTTCATTCTTCAGTATTCTTGTCTGGAAAAATCCTTATTGCTATGTAGCTCTCAAAATACATGTCATCAACCCTTTTCCCTGGATAAACTCTAAACACTAAAACAAACTACATGAGATGTATGACTTTTTCCACATAGTGTGAATGTGAATATTAATTTCAGAATTTCAATAATGTCTTGTATCAGATTGCTATATAAATATATATATATATGTAAGTATATCTCAAAACAAAAAAATTGAATGGAAACCTATATTGTTTGGTAGTCTTTTTGTTTGTTGTTTTGCTTTTTAATTGAATATATGATTGATATCTCCTTTCAATACCATTTGGTCAGCTGGAAAACTGATTTTCATATTGATTTAGGGTTAAGTATTCAGGTGCTTGTATAATTCTTTTTTGATCTGTAGCTTCTGATTATGTACACTAATGAATTGACAGCACCACTACATAAAGCTTATTTATGTGAGAAAAAAGTTATATTACTTTTGTATTTAAAAAACAATTTCTGTTAGTACTACACTGTGTTGCATACAGTTTATTCCTATACTGAGCACCAGCTACTAGAGAAAGAATAAATAGATGCTATTGCTAAACAGATACTACTTGCTAAAAAGGAGTAATATATTTCAGGATTCTAATTTCAGAGTCTTACAAGTAGGGCTGTAGAGTCAAGGACCAAAGCATTACGGGGTTACTATGTCTTGGAGAGATTGTAGATACTTTTCAGGGGATCTAGTTTTGTAAAGGCTCATTGAGTTGAGTTTAGTCACAAAATGAAATATACTTGTAAGAAACCTCTTAACCACTAATTGTAATTATCAAACAGTGCAGTGTATTGCCTGTGTAAAATGTATTTTCAGTTTCTTATAGGAGCACCTTTCAGTCAGTCTGGTTCCCACCAGGTTTTGTGCACTGACAGTTATTGTTCTTGTAGACTGTTTTTGGCCTGAAGATAGTAAAAGTGCAGACTTCTTTCTCCTGCAGGTGTAATTAAGGAAGATTTTTTGTCTTTTAATTTTATTTGATGGATGTAGATTTCAGAAGGAAAGCAACTACTTCCCTTCAGTTTTAAATCCTAGTTGTCAACCAGGTCACAGTTTACCTTGTAGATTAACTGTTCTCTCTCAATCAACAGTAGAATCTATTTTGGGGGCCAATGGGAATACAGAATTTTTTATTTATTTTGTGTTATACTCAATCAGGGGAAATCTGAGACAATGGGGCTCTAAGAAAGTTCCTGTAAATATGTAAATATGAAAACAGACATTATGTGGGAGAAGAGATACCTAAAACAGCACAAGATTTATCAGACAAAAATAATCATACTCTTATCTTCCAACTCAGAATATTCTGTGATTTGTTTTTAAATATTCATTCAAATATTCCCATTTTTCTGGCATGCCTACAGGAATATCTCCTTGACAGAATTGTCCTTACATCTTTTGAGTATCAGATATTTTTTTGACAGATTTTTTTATCTTCATTCTAACAGTCCTTTCTAGTTTTAACTGGTTTCCCAGATAATTTTTGCAATAGCTCATAATTCATGAAAAAATGTTGAATAAATAATCAACACTTTATAACTTGGGTAGACACTGACAGTTTGGACATTCCTCTAGTGTCAATCTTGTTATGAATTACTGATCATGGTATTACTTAATTCACTGATTACAGTGGAGAAGGCTTGAGTGGGGAGGTTGGACCAGATGGACCACTGTGGTCCCTTCTAGCCTTACCCATTCTGTGATTGTGATACTGCAAGAAACTTTCAGTATTTGCTTAGTCATCTTGACTAATTTTTTCACCTGAAAAATGTAAATATCTCTTGTTTAAAATGAGATAAAACACAAAAACACTCCATAACTTTAAAGTAAAAATGAATGCATGATGTGCTGATAATCTCTTTACTGATCTCAACAGTTGAGTTAAAAGTAGTTTCTCTGAAGTTTTTAACTATTTTCAGATAATTAGTGAAAGCAGAATTTTGATCAGGTATTATGGATAATTTTTTCTGATAGTCATTGACAGAAAATGTGTTTTCCTTGAATGCATAGTAGATTCTCCTGAACCTGGGGGTGTTAATTTTAATGAAATACATAGTCCATATGAAATTGAACTTACAAGAAACTGATAAAAAGCTGTGCCAGAATCTACATGGAAAGAAAGATCTCTGAGATCAAGGGTAGTTTTCCCCACCTCGTTCCCAGCATTTTCCAATTTTTGAACTTATTTATGCCTCTCCGCATATATCATTCACAATTGTTGTAAAATTTCAGGTTTAAAGTTTTTTATGTATCTATGGACAAGTTATATTCCTTCATAAATCACTTCTGGTAAATTAGTCATACACACAAAAGAGTATTCTCTGTGTGCAGATGGGGGAAAGGAAAATAAGCGCTGGTAAATCAGCCACTTTTCTTTTAGTGTCAACACAGTGCAATGATATCAGCTTGCAGCAGAGTTAAGCAACTGAGTAGTACCAGAAGGAAGAAATATTTGATTACTAAACATCCTGGTGCTCAACATTGTTATGAATATAAGCATTCATTAAAAAAAGTTCAATTTGTTCCAGGGCTTGGTGTCTCAAGATATTGTCAGGCACATAAACATTTATCATACTTTCAATATAGTTTCTGGTGGACTAAATGGTGTTCTTGGCAGACTTGCTCACAGTAAGAGAAAAAGCAGAGTAAATTTTTTTTTCCCTATATTGAATATTGAAGTACTTGTCAAATAAAAATGTAGCCAACATTTGTCTTCCCTTTGCTGTGGAAGGACGGCTATGGATTCTGGTAATCTTTGATTGCACCTTTTAGATGAAGAAGGAAAAGAATTCTAGAAAATGTCAGATATACTGTAAATAGTCACTGCAAAACTGCCCAGTGTCACACATGCTAAGTAATAATTTGCTTGCCAGCAAACATCACAGCTGCATACAGCAGTGCAGGTTTTGGAAGCAGGAAAGCCGATGGTTTCCTTTCAGACTTTAGGAGCTTTTGCAGTTTTTATCATATTCTTACAGACTTCTAGCAAAAGAAATCTCAAAACAAACAAAATAAATATAATTAAAAAAAAAAAAAGGCAAAAAACCCCAAAACCCAGCCACCCCATATCCCAACAAAATAGAGGTTACTTTGCAAGTAATGAAGATTCCTGTCTGAGTTGCAGAAAAGGAAAATGTACTTCTTGTGCTGAATTTTTTTACTAACTGTGGGGGAAAAGATCCATAAGAATCAAATTCACTAATTTCTTAATGAAGCTTTATAATTATTACAGTAAGTTTTCTTTATAAGAAGGGTGACATGATCCTTAATTCATAATCAACCTGTGGCTTATTAAATTTTCAGTTCAATATCTGCCTTGCTTAAAATGTGTAGAATAATTTGTACCATTAGGTAAATGGAAATTACTTCCATGCACAAAACAGTGAGGATATTAAGAATCTTGAAAAAGTGTATTCATTCATCCTGCTTTGAAATATGAAAAAGACTGCACAGTCATTTAAAGCACAAAAAAGCATATTGATTTTAAATCATCATTTTTGATCTGTGCAAACTGAGACAGATATTTTAGGTCTGCAATGGAGTGAGTCTGCCAGAGTTTTCTAATAATTAGTTTAAACGGGAATTCTTGTCTCTCTGGGTCACAAGTCCATAGGCCATATTTGGCTTGCCTGTAGATTCCTAGTATAAAGACAGATAGCATTAGAATTTAATATTTTGGTGTGGTAGTGTAAGGTTCAGATTGTAAATAAACAAATCAATAAAACTCTACTAGTTTTAGTCAATTTGGCTGTGGCAAATGCCATCCATGAAATGTGAAGTATCTTGTATAGACAACTTTTATTTAAGATGTTGCAGAATCTTTCTCAGAAAATGCTGTTGGCAAAAAATGGCAGTTTTGTAGAAGAAAAATTTTTGCAGGGAGAATTTCTGGTTGAATTGTCTTTTTTTTTTTTTTTCTGATATCACTGCCAGTCAGATCAGATCAAAATGATAGGTTTTTTTTAACCATAATACTTGTGCTCTGTCCAGTTCTATTTTAAGTGCTTTTTTTATAAAGCTGAGGATCATAACTCTCTAAATACATTTTCCTACCATTTCTGAAGTTTTATAGGAAGCAAACAAATTTTTGTGCTAAAACAAACAAAAAAAGAAATTGCTACTGTCTTAATCTCCCTTTCTCCTGAAGGATGTGTGGAAATTCTGTTTTCTGTCTGAAATCATATTGACTATGTTTCTTCTTCATCATCTTTCTTTTTGCTGTCATTACACCTTAACTGTTGTCCTCCATCCTACTCTATCTTCTCTTGACTAAAGGGAAGGAGAAAAATGTTGTTTCAATAAAAATTTTTGAGCTTCAACCACTGTTATGTTGCCTTAAACTGAACTAGGACATTAAGACTTTCCTGCTAATGAACTGTACAAAGTAGAGTTCCTTTTTCTGTGTCTGGCTTTTTTTCAGGGTTCTGCCTTTCATGGTAGTCATAAAAGGGTGCAGGTTAGCTCTAAGATGTAATTTTCCAGTTTCAAAAGGTCAATACACTGTACTTCATTTCCACTACTCACCTTTGCAATTATTCACTTCACTGACAGTATCTTGACCTCTCTCTATTCTTCCACCATTATTTGCGTCTTCCTATTAAAAGGTAAAATTCAGTGGAGAAAAGGTAAAAAATCTGTGGAGACATTTTATGGAGTGAAAATATTCACATTTGAAGGGAAAATTAAAGATCTCAAAATTTTTTTCCAGTGTTGCAAATAGTTTTTTATCTTTTGCTTCCTTTATAAATTGAATTCTGAAGTTCTGCATGAGAGCATCTAAAATAATTATTCTCTGTACAAATATGACAATGTATATTTCTTGGGGGAAAAAACCCTGAAATTCTTTTCAGTGGAGATGTAAGAGAGGTATCACTGCTGTTCAGTCAATTTGAGTTTTTAAACTGAAGTTTCAGTAATACATTTCAAAATGAAAAATAGGTATTACTTTTCCAATGAAGTATTTTTCTGTAAAAAGTAAAAGGAAAGAGTTGAATTTAAGGCAGCAATAGATTCATTTAAAGGATGTTTGTTTCTTTGTTTCTTTGTTTGTTTTTCATGTAATGAAGTACAGGAAAAAAATTAAAAATGCCAGGTTCCATTTAAAGTAGCACAGGGACATAGAATCAGACATAGAATCATTTTCAATTGAAAAACAAGCAACATTTCAAATCATGTTTCTGCAGATAAACAGATAAGCTTCTTTTTTTTTTTTTTTTTTTTTTTTGCTTCTTTTGTTTTACCTTGTTTTAATGAGAAGAATACATTCTCAAAAATCTAGTTAACACCTAGCATTGCCTTTGGTAATTGCACTTAATCTTTCCTGAAAGATAAAACACACATTATATAAAGAACCTTCTTACAACATCTCAAAGAGGACTGAACAAACTTGGATGTGTTCCGGAAGACCATAGCCCTACAGGATTTTTTACAGAAAATTACATTAAAGAGATCACGCATTATCTATTTTTGTTTGTTCTTCCTAACTTAATTACAAACTTGGTTTTTTGCTTTGCTTTAATTTCCCTACTCATTTGGAAGACTGACATGAATGATTGAGAAGTAAGGTAGATTTTATTTTTCTGACTTTATTCTGGAGTTCTTTATATGTTTGGTACACGCACAGGTAGGGAGCTAAACACCACACAGGTGTTCACTCAGTCCCATCCAGTGTGATGAGGGAGAGAATCAGAAAAAAAAGTAAATCTTGTGGGTCGAGATAAAGACAGTTTGATAGGACAGAAAAGGAACAGAAATTAAAGAACATACAAAACAAGTGACTCACATAGCACCGACTGATGACCAGACTCTGAGAAGCAGTCAGCCCCTCCCAGCCAACTACCCCTATGTGTCTTTTTTTCGACATGAAATAGAATAGAATAGAATAGAATATCCCTTTGGCTAGTTTGGATCAGCTGTCCCCTCCCAGCTTCTTGTGCAGTCTCGGCCTCCTTGCTGGCAGAGCAGTGTGAGAAGCTGAAAAGTCTGACTTAGTGTAAGCACTGCTCAGCAACAATTAAAGCATTCCCGTGTTATCAATATTATTCTCATACTAAATTCAAAACACAGCACTGTACCAGCTACTAGGAAGAAAATGAACTCTATCCCAGCTGAAATCAAGACAATTAAATATGTAAATTTATCATTATTGGACTCATAAACATCTTGAGTGAAATGAATTGAAATTTTACAGGCACAGAGGTAAGTAAATTTATCTTTGACATCAGATATTGGCTTGGTAGTCATCTTCTGCTTAATTGCCTGATGGAAATTCAACCTTGGATGGTTTAGTGATTTCTCTCTATTTGAATTCTGCCAAAAATGAATTTGTATTGATTAGTGTCAACACTGGGAAAAGGTGATCTTTCAGGCTTACAATTTTAGCTCTGTATTTTGGCAGATGCTTTGCAAGAACACAGGATTTCTCATGTCCCAGAACTTTCATGGATACTTGTAAGACAATATGTCTGCATATTTATTTAGGAAAAAATATAAGATTTTTGATCATAGTCCAATAGACAGTATTTGAACAACTATAAACCTACATAATTTTGGTAGGGAAGAAACAATATTTGGTGCCTAACAGAGGTATGTGACTCCTTTATTTCCAGCTATTGTACAGAAATTCAGTGATCAGAGTTTAAAGACCTGATTGGGAACATGTGAACGTCAAACAACGTTGTATGCATTGGAGTTAACACCTTGTATTCTATAACCAGCTGCTACACCATGCCAAAAGAAAAACCAAGCCCAAAAGCAATGGTACAAAATTATCCTTCCCTAATTCCCTGCTTAGAATCACAGTATCACAGAATATTGTGAGTTGCAAGGGACCCACAAGGATCATTGAGTCCAACTCTTAAGTGAACGGCCCATACAGGGATCAAACCCATGACCTTGGTGTTATTAGCGTCATGCTGTAACCAACTGAGTTAATATCACAGTTTAATCCAAGTACAGATGTTTATCATATTCTAAGGAATTTAACTTGGTAAATAACCTATAAAATTATGAAGTAGCATGAATCTAAAATACACAGACTTCTCACTCTGTTGCATTTTAATCAGGTGGACCAGCTCCCAAAACTAGTAGTTTTGTAGCTGCATTAGGTCTTTTCATACAAAAACAAATACATAATGCAAAGAAAACTACCGAATACTGTAATTGTTTAAAAAGTTAAATTAGTTCCCAGTTATTCAGCCAATATGATACAGAATATGAAAGCAATGTATTATTTTCTTTCTATCTTGTTGTTTTCCTTAAACTTAGATCAAAAGCTTTAAGAACTGCTTCAGATTTATCTCCAAATACTACCATCCAACAGTGTATCATGATGTTAAGACTTGCCAAGGTTTTAGGAATACTATTGGGGTGCGGGGGAAGAGCTGTACACGTGTTGTTGTTTTGTTTGTTAAGGGGAGCACATAATCCATGATGAGAAGGAACAGCCTGTGGAAATATCTGTTGCTGAGAGAATAAAATGCCTTTAAACATAATCCATTCACTTTTTAAATCTTTGAAAATTTAGTTTTCTGAGCGAAGTAGCTGGTAGTTAGAATCATAGAATCTCTCAATTGGAAGTGACCAATAAGAATCATTGAGTCCAACTACCTGCTATTTGAAGGACTACCTAAAGTAAATCATGTGACTAGGAGCATTGTCTAGACACTCCTTGAACTCTGGCAGGTTTGGTGCTGTGACCACTTTCCTGGGGAACTTTTTTCAGTTACCAACCACCCTCTCAGTGAAGAATCTTTTCCTAATGTCCAACCTGAACTTTCCCTGATGTCACCTCATGCCGTTCTGAGTTCTTCTCATGGGTCACCAGAGAGAGAAGATCAGCACTTCCCTTCAAGGATGTTGTAGGCTATGATGAGGTCACCTCTCATCTTTCTTTTCTCCCAGCTGAACAAACCAAGTATCCTCAGCCACTCCTCAAAAGTGTTGCCATCATGACCTTCCAACATTTGGTCATTCTCCTCTGGACCCAATCTAATAGTCCAACGACCTTATATTGTAGTAGCCAAAACTGCACACAGTGCTCGAGGCAAGGCTGCACCAGCATAGAGTAGAGTAGAATAATCTCTTTTACTGTCCTCTAAAAACCTGTAGGAACCTCTTTAACTTTACAGAGTTTCTAATTGTTTTTATTTACTCAGAAATAAGGTGGTAACAGACAAGTTTGCAATTTGATTCAGCTAGATAATCACTGTTACTATTCACAAGGTCTAAATTATGTTTCTCTGATGCTGTAACAACTCATTCTCTTTGCCTCACATTCAGTAGCTTTTCATTGTTTGCCAGAAATTTATTTTAGAATAAAAGTAACCAATGTCTTAAAAAGTACACCTCTATGGCACTTTCTAAAGCACAGATATTCTGTTTCTTTAATGAAGAAGTGCCTCACAATGTTATCAGTCTCTATTTTTATCAAACAATTGATTTTAGTTCTTACAAAACTGAAAAATTGTAAAATGTTCTTAAAATTCTGAGGTTTATGTATTAACATTTCTGGGGTTTTTTTCATCTCAGTTGAAAGAACTGGAACCTTTTATTTTCACAGTTTTTAATCTATCTTAATCCCTTTTAATCTATTTTAAGAACCAGTTAATAATGACTTGTTAATAATAATACTTAGCAATAACAATCTTCTGTTCAATATGTATTAGCACCTGATAAGTACCTGTTTTATGCTATAAAAATAAATTCATTTTACCATTTTTCTTTTGAAATCTGAGGAACATTTAATGCAGTCTTGACAAAACCTCTATGTACTTGTCTCTGAAGTATAACTCAGTTCTTAAATAATTACTTTATATGACTTAGGAACATGGCTTTTTGTTGATATATTTAATTCTTCCTATATATGGATCTGATGAATGAATTTATAAAGTTATCCTAAATTAAGGTCACAGCATTGGCCATGAAAGATAATATTTCCCTTAAACTATTAACTGCGACCACAAGAAACAGATTAGTGTGAAAATTTAAAAAACTTCTTTTCTCTAATTATGAGGTTAGCAGTATGCAATACTGAAGACATACTTTAGAACTTCTTCAGTTTCATGAATATTCATTATTATCCTTCTAAAGTGTAAACAGAGTAAAAACATGCTGATTTTTCATCTTTTGGAGAATAAAAAGTGAACTTTGACAGTGTCAAGCCAAAATCAGTCTTAATGTTATTTAAAAAATTTCATTATTTTTTTTTAACTGTTTATTCCATAAATAGCAGGAAAAGAATAAGATTTTGTTACCAATTGCTATATTAAAAAAATATTTATGCTTTACTTTTGCAGAGGTACAGTTGATGAAAAACTGACTGTCTTTGTTATTTTCTCTTCAAATTCAGATATTTAACTTTATGAAACATGGAAAACGTACAGTTTGGACTGATTTCTAAGACACTGACCTTACTTTGAGATGAAGCCATTAGCCTCACTCAGTGAAGAACAGGAATTTTTAATTATGTTATTCCTCTTTCTTTTTTTTTCTTTTTTGGTTATTCCTCCTCCCATTCCAACCCTTCCCAGCTGGAAAGAATGCAGTGGGAGAATACCTCTGAATGGCGAAAGAGAGAACGACCTGAAGCAGAAAAGCACAGTTTAGAAGAAGAGACTAGAAAACTGAAATTACAGGTAAAATAAATAGAGGGACATCTGGAGATAAAAAAATAAACCAGCAAAAACTAAACTGAGTTGTGATCATAAACACATACAAAATAAGCTGTTGGTTGAAAATAAGGTACGCGTAATACTTTGATTTTCTGGGGAGAACTCGCTCCCAAAATTACTGTTTCACAATGTTCAAATGTGTCCCTAAAACAAGGATTATACAAGACAGAACAGCCCATTCTCAGACCTGGAAAATTGGAACTCAGTGACTTGGAATTTCCATAGGGTACAGAAACAGAATTAAATATCTTTTCTTTTCTAAAAGGAGCAGGGACACATGACAAGTCTAACAAGACTAGGAAAAAAAAGTGAAGACTAGGAAGAACAGAAGAGATTAAGTAAACTTTGGTAGCTACAGAGTTCTGATAAAGGTCAAAGCAAAAAAAAGCTATTAGACAAAACATTTCTCTGTCTTGTTGAACATTGAAACACTTCTTAGGGGAGGGGGAACAGAAGGAAGAGTCTTACTGCTTTTTTCCATATTCCTCTAAAGATCTGTTCACTTTTAAACCTTATTGTACTGCTAAAAATGATGTGATAAATTATTCAAAGACTCTTAGCTGAGCATATTTCCTTTATTTTATGCTTTTCTATGCCAATAGCTAAGTAGTAATCCAGAAGGCTCCTACTTTCATTAACACTCTGAAAGCTGTGTAAGAGAAAGCAAAAAAACCCAAAACCCACCAACCAATCAGCAAGTGTATCGTACGTTCGAGTTGGGCGGTGAGAAACAGTAACATTTTTTTAACTTGCCTAAATAACAAATAATTTAATCTAATTTATGTGCATTTATTGTTGAATAATTGATTCTTGAAGAACTGTGGCCTGTGGGAAAAACCCATGCTTGATCATTTGATGGAGGAGTTTTGTGTATACTTAATTCCTTTTTTAATGAAACTATGTAGGAAGTTCTGTTTTAGGTATTTACTGCCCTTGTTCCAAACCCTAAGAGAGGGGATGGGGCTGGAGCACTTACAGTTTTTGAGGTGGTGTTATACTACACGTGGATTAAGGACCATAGGAGAAGCAAAGTCTAGACTCTTGTGTTTGTGCATGGGCCTCAGCACCTGCTGCTGTCATCTGCTTACCAACCTCTGCTCTGCTGACTTACTGGTGTGAATGGGCCAAATGCAAAAGGAGATGGAAACTGCTTCCTTGTCAACAGCGACCACAGTAAACAGTGATCTGCCTATCCACTGTCTGAATGCCTGTGGACTGCCAGATGTACTTGAGGAGGCAGCAAGAGTGTGGAGTAGGAGTTATATAATTTGCCTGGATGATAAGAAAGGAGTTTGTATAATACAGTCTTATACTAGTTGACACGTGTTTCATTCCTGGTTTTGTGTCACAGATCTCTTGGACTGAGTTTTTAATATATTTTTTACTCTTCATCAGAACAAAGTTCAAGAAAAGATATATTTATGGTATTGTACTTAAACCCTTTGATCTTCATCTAGCACTATTCATCCAATGGAGAATTGTATTTATTACAATGTAAACCTCTGGGGCTGGTTACTGCAATGATAAAGCAGGCTGCACAGTTTGCTCCCTTAACAGATTTCTAAAACACAGTATATCTTGTCAGAATTATGACTTGGGCTACAGTTGTTTCTATATGATTTTTTTTTTCTAATTATTTTCTGGTGAAATGCTCATTTCAATTCCTTAGAAAACCCACTTAACTGTAAAGCTAAAACCAAATAAAAAGAGAGTTTTACAGATGTGTTCATTTCCTCTAGCAAGTTATGCATATAGTTAATAAAAAGGAGAAAAAAATTACTGTATTACAATCTGCTATGAATCAACTCTCAACACTGTACTTTTCTCACCAAATTATTTCCAGTTTCAAAAATATTTTATTCAGAGTTCTTGACAAGAAAAGCTAAAAGTCCAAGAATAGATTTAAAAATTAATCTCTCATTTGCATCTGCCTAGTGGTATAACTTAATATGCTTCAAATTTTTCATTTAAGTTTAGTATTTAGATCTTTAATTCTGTTTTTCCCTATTTTATTCACTCCTGAAATATGTTCTTTATATTTTTGCTGTTGATACAAGGTCAGGAATTTTCCCTTTGGTGTTTCTGGTGAGGGTTTTTTGTTGTTTGGGGTTTTTTTTGTCTGGTGATTAAGTTGTCAGTTGGTAAAGAGGGGATATATGTGTGTTGATATAAAGTGTGTTGATGCTCAGTTCAAGTATCATTCCTTTAAATTCATCCTGTCAAATATGACAGTTCCAGTGATTAATCTTTCCAGTTAAAAACTTTGCCCCTATGTGGAATATCTGTAAGCTTGTCTCAGTTGGCAAGGTAATTCTTACGCTTACTGAATATTTGAAAAGAGTTCTTCTGATTAACATCTGACTTTGAAGTAGCAAACTTTCAAATTCACTTGTTGCAGGAACAGGAGTTGGACTTTGATGATCCCTGTGGGTGCCTTCCAACTCAGGATATCCTATGATTCACGTTCCTTTTCAAGAAAAATAAAATAAATTAAAAAAAAATTAGAGAGAGGTTAACTCAGTCTTCAGTTTTGGGCATCTTTTAACAGTCTTGGAAAAAAAGTAGAAGGCATTGTTCCTCAGCAGCATTCCTCTTAAGAATGCATGCTCATGGATTTGAACTCTGTTTTCTGATATTTCTTATCAACTTCGGAAATGTCAGTTCTTTAAACAGTCAGCAGTAGATGCTCGGAATACCTTGAGCTATACCTTGCTGTGCTATGCATACTGCATTGCTTGCTTGCTTGCTTGCTTCCTTCCTTCCTTCCTTCCTTCCTTTCCCTCTTTCTTTCTTATTTATTTATCCCAGTATATTACACTTGAGAAATGGGCCAGTGGAAATCTCACAAAGTTTAACAAGACCAAGTGCAAGGGGATTGGATCATCTCCTGCTATCAACACAAGCTGGGGAATGAGCAGATTGAGAGCAGCCCTGCCAAGAAGGACTTGGGGGTGCTGGTGGATGAGAGGCTGGACATGACCTGGCAGTGTGCACTTGCACACTTGCAGACCAGAAAGCCAGTTGTAACCTGGGCTGCATCAAAAGCAGTGTGGCCAGCAGGTCAAGGGGAGGGTATTCCTCTACTCTGTTCTGGTGAGAAATCACCTTGAGTCCAGGTCTTGGATTCCCAGCACAGGAGTGACATCAACGTGTTACAGCAAGTCCAGAAGAGGGCCACCAAGATGATTAAAGGAATGGAACACTTCTCCTATGAGAAAAGACTTAGAGAAATGGGATTGTTCAGTCTGGAAAAAAGAAGGCTTAGGGAGGACCTGGTTGTGGCCTTGCAGTACCTGAAGGGAACTTACAAGAAAAACCAAGAGGAGGTTTTTACAAGGGTATGTAGTGACAAGACAAGGGGGAATGGCTTCAAACTGAGAGTAGGTTTAGATTAGATATTAGGAAAAAATTCTTTACTGAAAGTGTGGTGAGGCACTTGAATAAATTTCCAAAGAAGTTGCGGATGCCGCATCATCGGAAATGTTCTAGGCCAGGTTGGATGGGGCCCTGAGCAACCTGGTCTAGGGGAAGGTGTCCCTGCCCATGACAGGGGGGTTGTAACTAAATGATATTTAAGGTCCCTTCCAACCCAGACCATTCTATTATTCTATATGGAAAGAGTAATCTAATTGGAAATAACCTGGTTTTTCTTCATTGAACCTTATTAAAAAAAAAAAAGAGCAGTGCAGCACACCACCTTCAAGGATTAAGAACTGCATAAAAATTAAGTCTTGTGCCAAAGAGATAACAGTAATAACAGCCTTTATTTTGTTATTAAAGTAATTTTGTGTAGAGATTTCTTAAAAACACCAGTTGTTGTTTGTGTACTTTGGAGACAGACAGTCGCCAAATGGCATGAATACTTATCTATAGATCTGAACACCTCTTGTCTGACCCCATCTGTTCCCATATGCTTTGCTTTTCTCAGTTTAGGAATATTGACCTCTCTGTCTTTCTTCATTCCAGAATATTTATGATGAAAAAAAATGATAGGCTATGTAAGGTAACCAAAATTATTTCTCTATCTGAAGTTAAAATTCCCTTTTTTTTTTCATTTTTTTCTTTTTTTTTAAGATGCTATGAGCAAAATTTTATTTTTACTTGATGATGATAAAGGTGTTCCTTGTGAACGAAATTACACTTTTTTTTTTTTTTTTTTTTTTTTGTAAGTGAAGTATATTTAATATTTCTGGTCTCTTTGTCTAGATATAGTTGAAAAGTGAATATCAAAGAAAAATTCAAGATATTCTCAATATGTTGTTGTCATATAAGAGGCAAAAGACTGGAAACAAATTGCAAAGGAAAACAAATAATCTTCAACATTATTGCACTTTTTATCTACAAGCAGAAATATCAAACAAGAAGTCATTTAGCAGGAATGCTTAGATACCATAATAAATCCTTACTTCAAACCATACATTTTACCAAAGATATTTATTTACACATTACCAAATGTGGCAACCATGTTGGAAGATGCAATTTCTTTAGTACCAAATAGTGTACTATATTTAATACACTATTGTACACCTTACTTAAGCAAGTTTGTAGACATCTTTCCAAATGCTGTCTAGAAAATATTTTTTTGTCACTATAGAGTTAGGGGTCCTTGTAACTTAGTAGGTGATTAGTCAGTGGAGACTGCTTTTTGTGCCAATATTGTATGGATACATTGTGTCTGTAAGTATTTGGAATCCAGAACTCCTCTTACGTTGTACTACTGTAATTTTGATATCAGCGTCAAAACCAGTATGTTAACGTCTACTCTAACATGTCAGAGGGACACCTGTTCCCCAAGGGAAGGAAAACCAGGAGCTGAGCAGCACTTGCTTTTGATTTCCAGCAGAGCTTTCTGGAAGAGCCTTACTTAAGGTCCTTTCTGAAAAGGGAGCAGGGGCATGCTCTCAGCTAAACTGTCTCTAAATTGACCCAGAGCTCAGGCAGCCAAATCTCTGCCCTTGGAGTCCTACTGCTCCTCATGTAGTATCAAAACACAGCTAAGACCCTACAAAGCCATAGAAGAGGGAGAGTGTCTAGCCTAATTCACCAAAATGTTAAGTTCCTTCTGCTCAGAATAATTAAATATGAGCTCAGTTTTTTGGGAGCTTTTTTGTTTGTTCTTTTTTTTTTTTTTTAGTATTGTTTTGTGATTATTGGTTGCTCTGGTAAATTCATCAATTAACAACCTTTATGTCATGTTGAAGGTCAACGCTAGTGATTGCTGACCTTCAAATGGAAATGACTGTAATGGGTTTCTGTATAGTTGAGTGGAAATACCTTTTACCAAACCTAATGGCCTAGAACTGATAAGTTTAAATCAATTACTCTACATTCACACTCTTGTGGTTTTATGATTACTAAGTGTAAAGGTATCTGCAGTTCTGAATTGTCTAAGTAATTTACAACTCATCACACAACATATAGAAGCCACATACCATGATTGAAGAAGGTGCTTTTTCATGAGAACTTATATTTCTAGCTAACTGAGTGGAAGCAAATGCTTTTGGCAGTTCTGCATCCCTGGCTCCCATGGTATAAGGCGGATCAATTTACATGAAGAATATTGTTGGTAAAATCTGAAAGGTCATGGTACTCAGACATACATAATAGTCTGCCTTCTGAAAAATCAATCTGTCTGAATTGATTAGGTGAAGAAAGCTATTGATGTTTCTGTTTGTTTCAGAAACTGATGGTTGTGTTGAGAGTGAACTTTATTTCCATTGACCTTATTGGGACTTCTTAAATCTAATAAATAGAGGGTTTTTTGGATTTAAATACAAGAATAATCTTTATGATTTAGAAAATATCAATTTCATAAATCTAAAGTTTTTAGGAAATTGTGCTATAAAGAGAAAGAACATAAGGTCTTAGAATAAAGTAATGAGAAATAGGAAAACTAGTCTATAATCTACTCTGGGGTAGATCCTCTTAAAAACTATTTCAGTGATGCTCTTTCACATAATAATAAATCACTGCAGATGTGATTGAGGTGTTCAGTTCTCATTGAGCCTAAAGTCTAGCAGTTAAGCTACTATGAAGACCATATTATTTTTGTTCATCTTTCATTCTATAGCTTTTCATACTGAGAAGCATATAAGCAACACTCCACTCAAGTCTCTGGACTTATTCCAGCATAAGTGGGCAAGTTTTTGTCTTTCAGTCTCCTGGGCTGTTAATGCTCAATTCCAACACTGCCAAGCTCCTCAGAGAAATATTTTAATCTTACGGATTTGAAAACAACATTAACATGAAACATAATAAATAATTTGTGAAAAGAGGCAGTCAGTGTTTGGGATCAAGGAGATTTATTTTCATTCTCTATGTTTACTTGAACTTTTCAGAAAATAAGAGCTTAGATTTTTGAGAGACATTGCATTCCAACTTGAAAATTAGTCTTTTGCCTTAAAGACATGCTTTAAAGTTTTGACAGGGGGGTTCAAATTGGATTGAGGTGTAAAATTAATTTGTAGTGACAATGATAGACTTTTGACTTCCACATTTAGAACTTTTTTTTAATTAAAGAAGACAGAGTGATTGTTAATGCCGAAAGTTGGACTGTTTAGGTCAATAGCTGTTCAGTCTCAACTGTTACCAATAGAACAGAGGCAATTGTATAATTTTTTAGCAGTACTTGGAACATAAGCTTAGTGTTACTGTTCAATTTATGTAGATATTTTTTGTTATTTTATACTGCATTAAGATACTTCAGTACTTTATTTAGTTCTGTTCTGATGTTGTTGTATATAATAGTGGAATGCTTTAATGAGAGGATTATTTTTTATCTCATTGAGATTTTGTGAATTTGCATAGCTGTCCTGTTGTGGTTGTAGTAGTCACTAGTTACCTTCGTGTGTAACAGTACATACTGCTACAGTACCCCAACTTTCATACTTCGTCTCAAAATAAATGGCCTTAAACTTGTATCATATTAAGACACCTGAATCTGCCAGTATGACCTCTGAGTGCAGTTATCCAAAACATGAGAAATTATCTAGTTATCCTACCAGCTTCTTCAAGGTAAAAAAAAAAACCAGAAGGTCTTTGCTAACCGTGTCCCAGACTATCAACCTTCGTATGATAGGGACTATACATACTGTTTTTATTTGGAACATTATTGTATTTGAAAAGTTGGTGTGGATTCATATGGATACAAATAATTACAACAATAGTATTATAGTCAGGTCTGTTAGATGAAGACTTGATTGTATTAGGTCTTTGAATAGGGTTTAATCCCAAAGCTTGTGCATCACTGGAGTTTGAGCATTAAACCATATTAAAAAAAAGTCTGTGCAGATGTATTGTTGCCATAGCATGGTACTAAAAAATCAGTGTTCTGTAACAAAGGACACCAAGAATAAATGTATTTTTAGCACTGTACAGAGCATAAAAACAACCTGGGCACTTTGGGTTTGATGTTCATCGACAGTTCCAAGGTTCCCTTTTTTTTGAAATAAGGTATTGATTATTTGATGAGTTCTGTGGACACTCTCAAACTCTGCTGGAATTCTCAGTATTACTCTTTATGTTCATACAAACTGTGAGAATAAGCTGTATTTTCTTATATATTTTTCATATGTCTCAATGTCTCTGCTGTCTCAATTTCTTCAGATTCATGTGTTAGTAGTAATCACTCAAGTCTTAAGATTACATACTTTGAATAGCAAGATGTAGGTATGCCTAAGTCTGTATACATACTGTGTGTTTCTGCTCATCTGTATATTTATATAAAAATATGGGCCATATATTGTCACTTTAAACTATAAATCATAAGTATCTTGCTTTTCCTTGGAAGGCAGTACAATTTAGCATTTTACACATTGTTCATATTGGAAGAATTTTTATTTTCATTTCCACATGAGTGCAGTGAATGCAGACCTCAAAAATCAAATCAAATCAGAGGCAGTACTCAGATATATTCTATTTAAAGGTTTATAGATTTATAATACGTCTTAATCTAATCTTTGATAGTGAACAGTCCTTTTTCTTCGTTTTCAGCTATGAAGGAGGTAGAGAAGGCATGTTGGAGGTATTAAACTCTTTGAATTTTATGGGATTTTTTAGAAACAATACCAAGGAAGTTATACTTCAGACTTACGATAATACAGTGATATGACAGAAGCAACACCATTGAGATGCTCTGCTCTAGAATAAAATATTTCAAATAATTTTTATCAGAAATAGTTCATTACATGACAGCAAAATCCAGTGGTTTTGTTGGTGTAAGAAAAAATTGTACTGAAGGTATAACTATAAATCTACATGCTTTTAAGAGATAAAATAGTCAAATATTTTCACTTGAAAATTGAGCTCTTACAATTTAATGAAACAAAAGGAATCATATTTTCAAAAATAAGTGTTCTGTCACTATAGAAATTGACAATTTAAATTGGGATGACAAATAAATTTTCTTTCAGTTTTTCATACAACTGAAACTTTTAAGTCACTTTAGCACCTTTTCCCTCATCATTCAGTATTATATTCTGAGCTAACTCAGTTAATTGTTTTACTTAGGTGGTTATGTCATTAATTTCTTTTTCACTAATAAATTTAATTCAGACCTATATTCTTAGTAAGTGTGTATGTGGAAAAAGTTGTGCTATCTGGCTTCATTCCAATGTTTCACTGTTTAACTGAAACATTATTAAAAAGATTAAGTAAAAATTATTTACACGAAAAGTAACTAGGGTAGCTTTTAAAAAGTAGAAATAAATCAGATATTTTAGCGTGTTTGGACATGTGTTGGAAGGAAAGAAAATTGAAGGGAAGGGAAGTGTAAAAAGAATAAATGGGTACTCTTATCAAGTACTCTGACAAAAGACATGACATAAATTACTATATTGAAATGCATTTAAATATTTTCCAGAGGTGTTACAATCTGTGGAAGCACACATACTATAGTATAGAATGCCTCAAATTTTGCCATAGGAAGGAATAAAGAATAGCAGATGGTTAACACTCTTTGAGATATATGTCCCATTTTATTAAACTCTAAACTTCATTCATTTAATGAATTTTTATTAAACTTTTAAAATTCAGTAATGTCTTTTTTTCACAGCTAGGTAATGGGGTTTAATTTAGGAATAACTCTAGGTTCTCTAAAGTGTTTCTGTGTGTTGTTCTGAAGTGTAAAAAAAAAGATCAATGTAGGATAAATTAAAAGAAGTCTGGTTTGCAGTGTCTGTAATGTGATTCTGGACAAATGCAGTAGCTGTAACTGCTACGAATTGTTTTCTACTCCACATGTGTTTTATTCAGTGAAAATAGAGTGTGTTGTTTTGCTACAGAAAAGAGAAAAACATACAATAAGATGTGTGTAGCTATACTGCAGTGCCTACAAGGTAATTGATTCTCTCGCAGATATTCAGATTTGTTTACAATATCACTGTTGGTCTCTAGTAGGTAATGGACGGTAACTGATTTTTTATATTGTGTCTTACTGTAACCTCAAGTCATCTCTTGAGTGGCAACTCCTGTAGAAAAATGAGGAGAAAGCATGTGTTCCTGTTGATCTATAAAAAAAAAATAATTGAGTTATGGGCTCGTACAGTGGTCTTGTTTTGTCATTTCTGCATATGTGGCTAAAACAATAAATCCCAGTGTTTCTGCACTGCTTTCTTCCTAGGTAAGAGAAATGTATTTGCAGCCCTATATGTATAAGAAATCACCTCTGTCATATATAATTATAAGTACTGTAGAAGAAAAAATCCAGTTTGGCCATACCTTACATCATAATTTATTCTAATTCAATTGAAGTGATGGTGGTGATATTCAGGAAACAGACAATAACAGAATTCAAGATATTGATCTAAGGAAAGGAAAGATGTGGTTTTGAGATATTTGTTTATTTGTTTGTTCAAATAAGGAAATTGTTAACCCCCAAATAATCTAGCGTCACTCATCTTTCTGCACAAAAATAAATAAGTACAACAAACTCATAAATCAAATTTGCCAAATGCAAACCCAACAGATGCTATTCTATCCGCTGTTATTAGTGAAAAATATTTTAACATTCTTCAATACCAAAATTTGTTTGACTAGTATTTCTATAACTATGCTATCCTCAATTACTTTATAACACTGCATAACACTTTAATATGACTTTCAAATGCTTAAGAAAGATCAGGGTTTCAAATGCTTTCTTGGATCAGGGTTTATTTTTATGATAATGAAAAAGTTATAGAATCATAGAATCATAGAATCATAGAATCAGCTGGGTTGGAAGGGACTTCTGAGATCATCAAGTCCAACCCTTGATCCACTACTGCCATTGTTACTAGACCATGGCACTAAGTGCCACATCCAGTCTCATCTTAAAAGCCTCCAGGGATGGAGAATCCCCCCCGGGTAGCCCCTTCCAAAGCCTGATTGCCATTTCTGTAGAGAATTTCTTCCTAAATAAGTATGGATTTGTTATAGACTAGGAAATCAGGGAATTTTCCTTCCCCCTGCCCCACTCCAAGGGAAAGAAACGGAGTGAGCGGGGGGAAGGGAGGTTATTAGCATTACTAAAGATGTAGCCAGCCTGGGTTGATGGCCCATTTGGAGAAAGAAAAGAAGAGGCAAGGAGGCAGGAAAGGGGGAAGCCCTGGCCGGGAAGGTGAGAGGAGGGGTTTGGGGTGGCTAGCTCTCGGGGTGCGGACAGGCAGTTGGTTTTGGGGAGGGGGACTGGAGGTCTAGCTGCCTTTTGGTTGTTAATCCTGGGGAGTTCGACCTTTTGTGCTGTTGGCTTCGACCTGCCTGACTGTCCCGCCCGCCGGAGCTGCTGTGCTTCATCGGAGAGTTTTGCTTGCCCACGGGAGAGGAGGAAGAGTTTTGGAGACATCACCGCCTGAGACTGCAGTGAGACCTTGCCACTCAAGACAGCGGTGAGTTCCCGTGGGAGTGGGCAGCCTGCCTTCCTTTTTTGTCCCCACGGAGACGAGGACCCCCCATCTCCTCGGCTTCCCCACGCGGCCCGGGATCACCCCCTCGGTCCCCCTCTTCCCGCGGGTGATTGCTGGAGCCAACAGCGCCCCCTGCCGACCACGACTAGATACTGCAGGTCCTACACCTTCCAGCGATCCAACAGCGCCCCCTGCCGACCACAACCAGGTACTGCAGGTCCTACACCTTCCAGCGATCCAACAGCGCCCCCTGCCGACCACGCCCCCTGCCGACCACAACCAGGTACTGCAGGTCCTACAGCTCCAGCGGCCCAACAGCGCCCCCTGCAGACCGCAATTAGGACCGTGTTAAAGGACAGAGGAGTACTCTTTTAGGCTTGTTGTTGTGGTTGTTGTTGCTGGTGTTGTTTTGTTTTGTGTTACCTTTTTTTCCTTCTTCTTTTTTTTTTGCTAACATTCATATATTTCTTAATAAAGGGTTGTTATTTCTCCTGTTTTTCCACATTTTCCTCGAGTAAAGCCCCTTAATCTGACACTACAATTGCAGAGAGAGAGGAGTTCGGTCTACCTCACAACTCATCCTCCTTAGCAAACAGTCTAGTCTCTTCAGACTGAGACAGGATTGGATGTAACGTAAACAACAGTACACAGACCATGGTACTAGAAATAACTTGATAATGGAACTATATTTTTGTAAGGACCTTTGTGATTCTCTTACTATTTTGCAGGAGAGTACTGAAAATCTGAACTAATGACCATAGTGCTTTAGAAACAATTGTTTTTCAAACATGAGTCATTGATTTATTTTTTTTTTAAAGAAAAGACTTTTAAATGTGGAAAAAAAATCCCACAATTTCAACAAAAGTTAATTTTATTCTGGTCCTCTTTTCTGATTTCAAAACATTCCACAAAAAACTTGCAGCTTATAAACTGTTAAGTTGGTTTCCATTAGGATGTACTGAATGCTTCAATAATGTAAAAAAAATTGTGGTGTTCACACTAAAAGATGAAGGATATTGAAGACAATTAAAAGCCTTGAATGTTTATAGTTTTTTGATAAATGTATGCATTCTCTGAATTAGGAAGAAATAAATTTTCATGAAATTATATGCCCTAACCCTATTGTGACTACAATTTAGTAATCTATTACTAATTAATTAAGTAATGAAGGATTAGAAATCACATTTTATGAATTTCTAGGCCTATTTTTCACTGTCCTAGTTAGTTCTTAGCCAATACCAAATTATTCTATTTTTTCCAAGTGCTTTTTTTTCCTGAAATGTTTCAGGTCATGAAATTCAGCTTATAATTTATTTATAAAGAATTTATTATTAGTGACCCAAATATATGATGACAACTCGCAAGAGGTTTTCAAGGAGATCTTTCAGAGTGTGTGGTGCTTACTAGCTTCTAAATGCAGATAGGTTAATTTCATTGAACAGTGGACACAACTCACACAGAAATGTTAAATCAAATGCTTCAGGATATGCTTATATTAAATTTCATAAGAACAAATCAGGCTTGTGTGCATGAAGCAGAAGTTTTGCACTCTGGAATGCTGAAGGTCATATGCCAATCAACAGAAGTTATGAAAACTGGAGTTTATGAAGAGCAATGACTAGAAATGTTTTAAATTCCATTTTTTCCTCCTATAGAGGAAAAAAATGTTTTTCTTCTTAATGAAAACAAGATTTGTCTCCAAATCTTGGACATGATTCCCTAACTTACATATATTACTTTGGAATATTAGAGTATGTCCTATATCATCTTTTATAATTTTCTGAATAGGTACATTCATTCCATGTATTTGTGTTTTGTCCATTATAAAGATGTGTTCACATAAGGAAATAATAAAATAGAATTAGTTGATGAAAAAACCCAACATATCTATAATCAAAACAATGTAATATTTGAAAAGGAGTTTTAAAAATATTGGTATTCAATACTGTAGGCTAAGATTTCATTTGTTCTTTATGTTAAATACAGTACAGTAAGGGATTTTTCCTTATCCTGAAAATAACTTCTCTGAATACAGTGAGACATGGAGAGTACAGAACTTTAGGACTTTTTTTTAACCTACAACATTGATATCAATGACAAGGCAATTTATAAAACATAGCTATGTTACATAATCCTAAATACTATATGTAGAATGATAGAATAATAGAATCATAGAATGGTTTAGGTTAGAAGGGACCTTAAAGATCACTTAGTTCCAATCCCTCTGCTATGTGCAGGGACACCTTGCCCTCGACCAGTTGTTCAGAGCTCCATCCAAGCTGGCCTAGAACACTTCCAGAGATGGTGCATCCACAACTTCTCTGGGAAACCTGTTCCAGTGCCTCATCACCTTCACAGTAAAGAATTTTTTCCTAGTATCTAGTCTAAACCTGCTCTCTTTTAGTTTGAAGCCATTCCCTCTTGTCCTGCCACTACATGCTCTTGTAAAAATTCCCTCTCCAGATCTCTTGTAGGCTCCCTTCAGGTACTGGAATTAGATCACCCTTCTATTAGGTCATACCTTCTCTTTTCCAGGCTAAACAAACCCAATGCTCTCAGCCTTTCCTTGTACTAGGGCCACTCTATCCCTCTAATCATCTTGGTGGTCCTCCTCTGGACTTCTCCCAACAGGTCAATGTCCTTTCTGTGCTGGAGACCTCAGAGCTGAATGCAGCACTCCAAGTGGAGTCTCACCAGCACAGAGTAGAGGGGCAGAATCCCCTCTCTTGCCCTTCTGGCCATACTGCTTTTGATGCAGCCCAGGACACAACTGGCTTTCTGGTCTGCAAGTGCACATTGCCAGGTCATGTCCAGCCTCTCATCCACCAGCACCCCCAAGTCCTTCTCGGCAGGGTTACTCTCAATCTCTTCATCTCCCAACCTTTATATCGGGGATTGCCCCACCCCAGGTGCGGCACCTTGCACTTGGTCTTGTTAAAACTCATGAGATTCCCATGTGCTCACTTCTCAAGCTTGTCCAGGTCCCTCCGGATAACATGCCAGCCTTCAGGTGTGTCAACAGCACCACTCAGCTTGGTGCCATCTGCTTATTGCTGTGGCTGCACTTGATCCCTTTGTCTTTGTCATTAATGAAGATATTAAATAACACTGGTCCCAATATGGACCAGTATATAAAATATAGTTTGGTTACATAAATAAATATAAATAATATAAAAATAAACATAAATAAGCATGTTATGCAGCCTCAGAGAATTATCGGAAAATTATGGACCATCCAATTCATGGTATGTTCCAAAACTCAGGCACATGGATGTGAACTCACATTCTTAAACCTTCACACAGTAAATCAGCATAATAGCAGAATCATTAATGCTTGACAGATGCTATTCATGAACTCTAAAATAGATAATGTGCAACTCTTATTCTACATGGTGTATAATTCTTTTAACAGGAGAATTACTGTAAATTCTGATATTCAGTATCTGAAATTAAATGAGTGCTCTGTGTATAAATCACTAATGAGTGGGTTTGCAATAGTGAAGGTAGGCTGATAGAGTCTAGCTTGGATGTGCATCTAGGCTGGAGTATTTAATATCTGTCTTGGAACTGTGGCCAAAAGGATAAGGCTTTGTATTTTTCTAATACTTAAACAGTGCTGCTGGGCTAAGGAACTTCACTTGCACTGGAGTATTTGTTCAGTTTGGCTCCAGAGAAACAGAAGCTGTGTTTCATAAGATCAGTTAAATTGATATTTAGAAATGTCACCCATGATATGGTGGCCTTTTCTAATATATCCCAAGGTAAACATAACCTTTCACTCAAAATTTTTGTTCTTGAAATTATGTGGTCATATAGCCTATTTCTTATTTGGAGCCTTTAATATTTAAATGATATTTAAAAAATAACTGGATTTATAAGCAGATTTGCCTTTTTTTTTGCCTCTCAAGATCACTGATTTCTACTATTTATACATATGGTAGAAAGTATGCCATTAGCATGGTAGGAAACGGTTGAGCAGAAGTTAAGCCTTACTCAGTGACCATTTTTCCTGTTTTAACTTTTCATAGAAGGGGAGTGAGGGACAGTGGTGTCTTCAGTGATATATTATGAAACTAAACAGCCTACTTTTCTTGTATTTTGCTTTCCCAGCTCCTAACTGATAACAAAACAAACAAAAAAATTGCCTTTCCCCATGCTCTAAAATACTTCCTTTCAGAGTGAAATAACATTTAGTTGTAGTTATGTACCTGTCCTAACACCTGTTTTCAAAATTCTCCTCAGGAACATGGGGACTTGAATAAAAATTTTTGCTACAATGCTGTAAATCTCTATAACTGAATGGCCTGGGGTCTGTGGGTTCTTTTGAAGGTGGCTTGTTTAAATCCATACATAACTGATTATACCACATCCTGGCAGAGTCTGATCACATGGAAACCTATAAAAGCTGTAAAGTGGTTCAGGTAATACCCATAAAAGAAAATGATTGACTTGGGAGTAGAAGGAAAGGCTTATCTGGTCACAAATAAATTCTTTTCCAAGATATTGTGAAGATACTACTTGTAAAGGAATTTGCTGGGATTGAGGCTGAAGAGAAAGGTTAAGAGGACAAGTTCATATTAAAAGTTCAATATTAAGAGTGCTTATTGATAAAAGAGGAAAAAACAAACAAAAAGGTTTAGCAAGAAGTCTTACATAGTAATTTTGGCTCTAATGGCTTCGAATGCATTTAAACATTTGAACAATATTTACTGTTTTTTAAAAGAGAAATATGAGAAGAAAGACAAGAAAAGAAGGATGTAATTCCTCTGTGTACGTATTACACACAAGCTTTAAAAGTTAACTTTGAATATCCTTTTTGTACTATTAAGTATTTTTGTAGTGGATGGTTCTTTTTGCAATTTGTCTTTCCAACTAATTAAAATTCAAGAACTTTTGGAATCAGTAAACTGACATTTATGTCCTCAGAGCAGAGAGGATAATAAATCTTTTACCTTGAAAATCTAGTTGTTTGATACATCAAAGTCCTGTGAGTAGAAAAACTAAGACAATACTGTTACTTAGGTCATATATGATGGATTCTGCAGATATGAAACACTGTACACCATAGATGTCTGTACCGCAGTCTTAAAAGCTAAATTTGCTGTTGAGTTTTGTTTTCTATTTCTGTGAATCGGATGGTTGCACAAGACTTTTCATTGCTTCTTCCTCTGACAGTTGTTGTCAACAGACCTGAAGAACTGCTAAATGAAACATAATGGTCATTTCTGTAATTTCCAACAAGAAAAAGGACTCATAATTTTACGATATTTGCATCAGCAAACATGATAGTGGTGTGTTGCTGTTGTCAGTGTATGCTTCGTGCCTGCTAAGCAGAATTTCTTATTTGGCATTTTAAATCTGTGGAGACCTGCCCTTGTTTAACAAAAGACTGATGTAAAGTCAGGAGTGTCTTAGCTTGAATTCAAACTCCATGTATACATATTTGCTAAAATACAGGTAAAGCAGGCAGCTGCTTTTTGACCCAGTTTAAAGGTATATGGATCTACTCAGAGACTATTTTATGCAAAGAAGGTTGGTAACATCCATTTCTTACACCCTTTTTTGCAAATTTGAGGATAAACAATCATGCTGAGTAAATAATTTTCCTACTTACTGAATTTTGTTAGTCTTCTTGACATATCTGTTAATGGTGTTGGAAATACCACTGGGTATTAAAGTAAGTAATTATTAGAAGTAGTTGATAGCTTAAAGAAAATTTTCAGTAAACTATATGATGATATGAGATTTTTATTTGCTGCATCTATCCAACTGACAATCGATAAGGATGAAAGGTTTTGATGTACACTGTATTTTATGCCTTTTATGCCTGCCCTGGAGAATTTTCAAGCTATGTGAGAGGAATTTTATATAAGTTACATCAATAAATAGACTACTTTCAGTGCTTTTTTAAAATCACTATTACAGTACTCTAAAAATTCACTATTCTTTATTTGTTTCTGACCAAATATGAAAGCAATGATAATCCTCAACAGGTGGCATTAGTAGGAGATCACAACAATATTTACCATAAGTACCTGCATGGCATCAATGTGACACAGTCTTTTGTGTATCATTTTGAAATTCAGAACCATATTGCAGAAGTATCTCCAAATTTCTGAAAGTATGTGAATTTAAAGAGGAGAACTCCTAGTTGAGCTCTGTAATGGTACGTCTCCTCTGCCATCCCCATATAATGATCTTATTGAGAGAATTTTCCCTTGAAGCTGCTGCATTATAATGCATAATATATAAATATTATTTCTTGTCAATCCTTAATGAGGTGGTCATTTAGGAAAAAAGTACTGGATTAAGTCTTAACAACATGTAATTCCTACTTACACATCTTTCTGTAAAAATTCATGAATGGCCTAAAGGGTCAACAGAGACTGTTTGCTCCATCTCAAATGCATCTTTCATTCAGAACAGCTCCATCTTCTGTAATACCGCAAATTCTCATGATGGAATATTTGTATCTCATAGAATTAACTTGAAAATCATATTTAACTCTTCCCAAATCTATATATGAATGCAGAAGACCTAAGAGAAAGACTTAGAAGGTAAAATATTTTAGTTAATTGTTGCTCAGTAGTTGATCTTAATCAGTAATGATTAATAGCCAGCATTAATATACTAGATGAGTAGAGCTAAATTATTTGCAATGTTTCCTGTATCTAAAGTAGCTTCAAGGTATGATATCTGAATAAAGATTTAAAATAATACCCACACTAATAAAGTTTAGCTTTGAGATTCTGTTTATTTTTCTGTGCTTTAGGGGCGTTAATTTTGATCTACATTTACACAATTTGTGATCTGTAGCTGAGAAATCATTCAAAGCTAAAAAATTGCAAAGAAGAGATGACTATGAGTGCAATATGAATAAAAGTAAAAATAAGATTCTTGGCTTGGTTTAGTTTTGGTATAGTGTACTGTAAGTTACTGTAATAAACAGTAGGTCTCTCAAGGTAGTGATATTTTAAGCACTAAACTTCTTGTTGGGTAGGTAATTTTAGCTAATGCCACAATTCCTTTCATGATGGGGAAATTTTTTAATCTCCATGATTTTTTTCAGAGTGTTGCTGTAAAAACTCAAAGTAAAATAGGGTAAAAGAACACAGAATCTTTTGGTGTGAGTAGCTGCATATATATGCATGTATTTATGTTCTACCAAAGTAAATAAGGAAGAATTTTAAAATTTCAAGAATTTTAATCACTCTTGAATATCATCAGTAAAACTTCTACACTCAGTTAAATTTAGCTTGCTGTATTTTAGTAGAGGAATCTTAGATTTCGAGTTCCTAGATCTTCAGTGACATTTTTTTAAGTAATCAAAGTGTCCCTGAATATTCTTATAACAAGAATTAACAGGAAGTCCCCCACTACCTGAATAGAATAGGTTCTGAAATTACTATATTTTCATTTTCATGAAAGCTTTGCTTAGCTAGCCCTAGCCTCCCCTAAAGGTTTTCCTAAGCAGAGAGGCATTTTTTTAAAAATCGTGATTCTTAAAATAATTTTATTTGTAAAGATGTCTCCTTATTTTCATTGCTTTGATTTAAAAACAATGTTCACATAAAGTGAGTTATAAAAATAATTTAAGTATGGATAAAGCAGCAAATCTGTGGGTTTTAACTTGTAAGAAATACATGGTTCATTTGGTTTCTGCATATTGATCATGCTGAGAATATAAAAACCTTGATAAAGTGGCAAAGATTGCAATTTGAACAAAAGGAAATGAAACTGAAAAATTAAGAAAGTCTTTGGATTAACATTGGCAAATAAAGTCTTAAAAATTTATCCACATTCTGAATCTGTGTTTTGTTTCATATAAACTGTGAAACATCAAAGTTGGAAATAAATCTAATCTATTGTGAACATAAAGGATATATTGTTCATATTGACGAATATTCAACACCGAAATACAGCTGCTAAAATCAAAGAACATGGAGAGAATATTAGCTTGTGCATAACAGTAATTTAAAAAGAAATGCAGAGAGAGCAGTGACATTATCCTCCTGTGGTATTTAACTTCAATACAATTGAGACTACAGATGTTTTTAGGTGCCATTCGGAGCAGTTGCAAAAAAACTGTTGAACAGATTAAAAAAGTGAAAGACAAAATTGTTAGAGTTTGGAGAACCTGAAGTACTGCCCTACTAACAAGTGTCTCAGTTGACTCAGAATGAGCTTTTTGGCTACTACCAAGTAGCAGCAGGGCTACTGCTGAGTAGTTGACATGGCCATCCTGCAAGAAGATAAATAGTTTAGCGCTGTTCTACCATTTCACCACCACCATTTTCATGATTACCATAGAAACAATCAAGTATGAGATGTTGCTGACAAAACTGCAGACTGCTGAGCTTCATGATTGATCAACCTGAAACTTAACAATGGGCATTTTTTCCTGCATTTGGTAGTCTGTACTTTTTCAATGGAATAAGCAGAGGCTAAAAAAAAGTCTTGAAGTAAGTGTGGATTGATTGTTGTGTATTCAGCTTTGGCTACTAGCTTATATCTCACTTTTTCTGCTGGTGCATTTATGTTTGCATGTGGTCATGTGTACTTGGCAGAATCTCAATGGAATATAATTGTGTAATAGCTTTTACGTGAGAAGAAATGAAAATGAGATTTCATCATAGTTCTCATGATTGATGAGATTTGTAAAATAAGAGAGAGTCCAATTACTAAACGGTGTTTCAGGCAAAAAGATCACTGAGTTTCTCAGTCACTGCTGACTGCTAATCAATTTGTTGAGTGATGATTAAAATGTTTTGCTTTGACCTAAAATGACTTTGCAGTTTGAGTTCTAGGTAAATGGCTCCTTCTGATAAGGAACTGCATTCCTCTTCTGTATATAAGTTTCAGGTCCCTGTTTTAATATGAAAAATTATGAGTAGCTCTTTTAGGGTTTTATAATTCCCTCCATTTTTTACCTATTCAAAACAGGAATTTGTCATCTTCATAACACTTACATAATTTTTTTGTTCATGAAGGTAGGAAAAGAGGATGAAATACATCAAAGATAAAGAAGATGCTTATGTTTTCAGTCTATTTTTTAAGATCTTTCTCCTTAACATTTTGACATAATCATTTTCTGTTTCGTTAAGGATGGCTGAGACAAGGGTGTAACAAAGTACCCATGTAAATGCAGATGAACTTCTATTCACAATAGTAGAATCATGTTTCTTAGATAAATGAAAAAGATGAAAACACACTAAATTGTAATAAGAATCATTTAGAATTTTTTTTTTCCGTAGGTAAGATTTCATGGAAGAGTTTACTTCTACTTCTGTGGTTTTGTCCTCATTAGGTTTTATTAAAAATACATAATGGTAGAACATTTGTATTACTATATTACGAATCAAGAACTGCAAGTTCCAGAAGAAAAGAAAATTCTAAAAGAGTGGTATCCCATTTGCAGGTAGTCCAGATTTCAATGCAAGCTCTTCAGATGCATACAGGTGATGCATGGGTACGATCCAGATAAAATTTTGTAGAACAGAGCCATCATTCCTAATAGTCTCAGTAATCCTTTTGCAAGATTTATCTAACAGGCAGATACGATCACATCCAAGTTTAATTTGTTTGGTTTGGGAAAAAAATTGCAGGTACATCAAAACGTCAAGGTAACTGATAACATTGAAGATAATAAACCTTTCCCTCATAGTAACATATGAAACCCCTGAACCTATCATTTTCCAAAACAGATTTATGATCTAAAAGCTTCGTGGAGAAGTCAGTTATGATTCAAACACACAATTCTGGCCAAAGTCCCAGATTAAATACTGTAGCATTAAATCTGTTACTAGTCCAAAATTCAAACTCTTATAAGTCTCCGTACTGTTTGTGAGGTGATTCAAAACCAAAAAGGTCTTAATACTCTTAGGCAGGTTTATTTAGGCAAAGTTAAATTTGCTTTAATATTTTATTTTGAGTGACTGTTAGCTTAAGCAGGATATTAGGATACTAGGATATATGCTAATTAGAGAATTAATATATGCTAGCTTAGAGAATGGAAATGTCTTTGGAGAGCTCTAAAAAAATTTTGATAATTTTATACAAGTTTGTATTTAACAATTGAAATTGCAGAGAATAAAATTATAAATTTTTAGAATTATTTTTGGGTTAATTTTTCTTTTGTATTAATCATATTTAAACATTGAATAGCTCAGGGCATATGGAAATCTATAAGAGTGTATCTTTCATTAATTAGTAAGGAAAAGTCATATTCCATATGCAGGGCTGTTTTGTTTCATTCTTTCTGGATTTAACTGAAATCTTTAAACACCTTAAATATTCCATTAAAAGAAAATGCAAAAAGTCAAATGCAGAAAGCAGTATCGAGCCTTTAACTGTGTAGGGACATCCATGAGAGCAGAACATATAATATACAAACTTTCTTGAAAAGTGCAAAGGTGGGGAAAAGCTGAATTAGCTTATCCACCTCCAAGTAGCAGAGTCAAGCTGTTATTTGGAAGAGTTTGTTTTGCCCACAGGCAGAAATAGTGACAGTGTTCCCTCTCAACATTTACTCTAGGTAGCAGAGCTTTTTGGGAAAACACTCTAAGCAATGCTAAGCAGGAAGTTGGAAATGCAGAGCAAGCAGACTGTTTGCTTGTGGGGAAAAGACAATCTGTTGGTGTTCAGAGGAGTAACATCTCACTTTAGCAAGATTTATTGCAGCTTCAAACTGAAACAAATTTCTTTATATATATGTATATATATATATATATGCATGTATATATATATGTATAAAAGAGGATGTGGTTGTCTTGATCAAAGCACTGTCCTAATGATTAACTGGTCTGTGCTGTATGTTCAGTTTTGTTCAGACTTGAAGAAGACAGGTAGTAGTTCCCTGCTTCAAATTCCTCATCAATCAAAATGGATGATAGTTTCCTACTTTGTCAGTTTGCAATGACTGAAAATTATTGCTCATAGATTTCTAGTATTGTTGGTCCATAGTTCCATAAAGAAACTTAAAATATTAATATTCAGTACCTCTACATACTTTCATACTAATATTTCTTCATTGTGTTGTGATCTCTGCCAAGTGGTTGTCCCACTGTTTTGTTTGGATTTAGAGCAATTTACCTGTGTGACACATAATAGGCTGTGGGTAGCTCTACCTTTCATTTGTATGCACATACATGGAAATTATTTTTTCAGCTTGATTTTAGCTATACATCATTCAGATATGTAATTATATGACAGCTGTTTCCTTTTTAAAACTGCAAATTATTTCAAATAATCAGAAAAATGTATATAGACCTTGTTGACCACAGATATATACTTAATAGACATTATGAATGAATCTATAAGGTAAGATCATATGAGATAAAAATTCTCTATGTTCACTACATGATGAGGCATGTCTCCTTCTGTGTATTACCAAATATTTATAATTTTTCAGTTTTCCATCTTAACCTTTTTGCTGAGAAGTGCTGTAGCTTGAATATCTTGAGAAAAACCCAGGTGATCTTCCATCAGAGAAGTATTTCTTTAATGAATAAGCCCTTTAATTATATTCTTTTTCTGCTATATGCTCAAGATTGTAAAATTGCTGAAGAGAAGAGCAAGTAATTGAATAGCAATTTAAGTGTGAATTTATTAAATCAATTAGATTTACAAAAGTAATTTGAGACACAGTGCTGCTATGTTGGGCACACCAAGTATATAAAAAAATTAAAATAGATGCTGATAACTGTAGCATAGTTTCTAATGGGAATTTGTCTTGCTTATAATAGTAAAAATGATTGATTCTACATGTCTTGTAAAGCTTATTCTGTAAGTTATTCTTATCCTAATAGCACCTCAGAGGCAGGCTATTTCATTTCAGATTGCTGGGGAATCTCTAGGCATAATAAGAGATTTAATAAACTGATGAAAATTTACAACAGTGATTGAAATATTTCTGTACTTTTATTTTCCTGTAAAACAAACACGTCTTCTGTATTAACTAGTTTGATAAAGGTATTAATTTCTCTGCACTCTGAACTTCCATGAACATTATGTTAAAATTTTATGTGTAATGTACTATGCAATATTTTATGTGGTACTTTAGAAAGCTAAAGGAAAATGTTTTTGTGTAATTTGATGGGTCTGTTTACTGTAACTAGCCAAACATATGGACAGAAAATGGTTACAAGGGCTTATGTGACCAGTTGCTGCTTTAGCCTTCCTGAAGACATGAACTTATACCATGGTGTTATGTGCATTATATCAGAGTGTGAGAGAAGTTACTAGGTATCAAAACCCACAAAGACTGAGTCTAACATGAGGATTGTGACTACTACTCTTTGCTTACCTTTTCTACCTTCCAAATAGTGGGAAGGGATATGTCTGTTCAAGCTTTCCTTAGTGTGAAAAAATAGGATGTAATCAACACAGAATTTATTGTCTCTTAATGGAAGCAAGACCTCATGATACACTTTTCATTGTTCCTCCAGTTTAGTAACAATCTAATTCCTCTTCTGCCTCCCACAAAATATCAGCAACCCTTCAGATCATCTTGACCACACGTCCTATCCCATGAGACACTGTTTCCCTGCTTGCTCTCCAGAGATACACAATACCTTGAAATACATCTTTATTCTTAGGTTTTGGGGTTTTTTTTCCTCTCCACTTTCAACTGTCCTTTGAAATCTGACAATTAAAACTCCAGTCACTGTTGTTATGTTCTTTCCTCTTTCTCTTATTTTATTTCCACCAGGGTGCTTGGATATTCAAGGCCTTCACCCTTTCCTCTTACCAATAAATATTTTAGTTGACAGATTCTGTACGTTAATTTTTCACTATTCTCCTTAGTCATCTGAATTCAGAAAAGTTTCAGTCTGAAGAAGCAAGTTTCATATTTGATGAACATTTTTTATTACGCAAATTTGTTCCTGATTACTCCACTGTTTACAAGGTCAATATGTGGGTTACATGTTAATGTTAACATCAAAATAGGATAGGAGAGTGAAATCAATAATATTATTTGTTAAAGAGTACATACATATTCCCATGACATTCAGTGAAGAATCATAGAGATCAAAGCAGTGATCAGTATTAAATAGATAGATCAATCATTTATTTAACTAAAAGTGAGACACGAAACTTTTAGTTTAAAAGCACAAAAATGAGTAGTGAAATATTATCAACAGTTAATTTTGTCCACAGAAGGTGGTCTCAGAATACTAGTATAGGCAAACCTATTCACTATCTCTTTTTAAAGTAATACAAGAGAAGTATTTGTAGACTACCACTCTCTATATGAGCTTGAATATTTTTTGTATGGCCTCTTTGGGTATTAGGCAATAATTTTTGGAAGTAAAGTAATAAACCTCTGGTCTTAAAATATTGCAGTTCAATGAACAGGAAAATATCCTAAAATTCAGATGTCTATTTTTTAAGATAGGAAGTGTTGGAGAAGCTAATGAAAAAAAGTAAACTTGAACTGGTTGGCTTTATTAAGGTTCCTGCATATTTTGAATTTATAACCACAAAGAAAAACAGTGAAATGTGGAGAATGGAAGACTTACAATTAAAAACTTCATAATGTCTAATTGATTACTGGAACAGCCAATAGAAAAGCTGATTTCATGTTTTCTCTTGAACAAATCACAGAATCACAGGATGAGTAAGGTCAGAAGGGAGCACAATGGGGCCGTTTGGTCCAACCTCCCTGCTCAGTCAGGGTCATCCTAGAGCACATTGCACAGGATTGCGTCCAGATAGTTCTTGAATATCTCCAGTGAGGGAGACTCCACAACCTCTTCTGTCAACTCGTTCCAGTGTTCAGTCACCTGCACAGTAAAGCAGTTCTTTCTCATGTTCAGGTGGATCTTTGGGTACATCAGATATTTATGTTCAGCCATCAGGTGTTGCCTGGGTAGTATTTCCATACTCAGGAAATATTATTAGCAGCAGGTAACAATGACGCTTAAACACAGAAATATCTGACTGTTAGCCAAGTTGGGGCATCAATAGGTAGAACCAAGCCTGCAGCATCCACAATCCCCACACTCTGCTTTCACGTAACTCATGAGAGTAAAATGAGTTATATTCCAGATCTCACAGCATCTGTTAGGCCTGGCCCTACTGTCTTAAATTAGTAATCGGTTGCCCCATCTTGCATTAGGACCCAACTCCATGCATCACCTTGTGTACTCTCACATACTACACACACCCCAGTCTCTGCCTCTCACTAATTACTTGATAGAGCCATTGCCTAGCTCACTGGATAGGGTGTTATGTACTAAAGCATAAGAGCCCTTTAGATCAGCCAAAGAACAGCTGGTGGCTGCAGCTTCTTTCCCCAAGAAGTCTACTTGTTTAAGAATTCAGAAATATGTGTTCTACTGTGAAGTAGACAAGTAGGATGCTAGTCACTTTACAACCATTTTGTTGACCCTTTTAAAGGAATTCACCTATTAGTGGGTGTAAAGTAAGTGATGCCTTTTGGAAAACTTTCTGGAAACCAACTAGTGATACTGACCATCAGGAAAAACTGAAAGAGTTTTATGTACTCACCAGAGTTGGGAGTAGGGGGACGGCCCTAAGATTTTATTCTGTTTCTGTAGGGTGAATGATTTTTTTTTCACTTTCTCTTTTCATCTGGAGTCCCAATGCACCAAAATTTGGCAGTATTGTTACTCAAGGAGAGAGTAAATTTCTTGGAGAAGATAACCATTACCGCTTCACTTGCATATAAAAGGGTCATAGACTGAAGAAATGTTTTATTCTAGTGCAGTCTGACTGAACATGTGACCAATATCTTACTAAGATATGCATTTTTGGTATGCACTCTTACTTTAGGCAGAAAGAGTGCCAATTCTAGGGCTAGTAGCTACTGAATTTGAATGGACATTCTTGTGAAGGCTTGTATCCTCTATACACAAGATATTTAACAGCAGGCTTTTAAATTAACATCACCCTGATGGCATGTTTGAAGCCAGGCAAGGTATGGTGCGGTAGTATTGATATAACAGGTAATAACAACTCTGTCACTCTTCAGGCAAGTCTAGTAGGTCACTTCCAGAAATAAAGTTGAGATATTGCACATTTCTCAAGGGAATGCAAAATAAGAAGACGATACTTCCTATAAGAAGATGATAGTTCTTTTCAACTGACCTCAACAACAATGGCTAAAATCTTGCTGAGAGCAGTGTTGAGTCACAGCAGATGTAACAATCAGAAGGATCCTGGGTAAAATGTGGGAAAATCACACTAATGTGCTGTGATATGCAAATATGCCAGCTGAACCATTTCAAGCAGTGAACTATCTTCTTATTTCTCCTCTTACTGGATTTCTTGGGGATCTCCAAATACTTATGGAACATAGTAAAAGAAAAAGCATTACAGTTACAGTCAGGATGTCACTTAAAGAAAAATCTAAATGCATGTCCAACTTAGTCCAACTGTCTTAGTCATATCTAAATGGTTTTTGTATACTGAAGTTAATGTTCGAACTTGACACTCACTTGGAAGTATGTCTTTGTCTCACTTTATCTCAACTGTTCCACAGTAAGCAATTGTCCTTTCAGATTACCTAGTAAGTAACTAATAATAAATATTACCTTAGAATAGGTTATCACAATTATAACATGCACCTTCTGCTATCACAGAATATTCTGACGACTGTAAAGGGGACCAAGACAGACAACAGGAACTCTGCTGTGACATGGATGGTGGATGCTATACAGGGTTATGAAAAATACTGCAAGTGTGCTGATGTTCTTCAGTGAAGCTATCTTAGCTCAATGTGCTAGTGCCTTTATCCGTAGTACAAGTGGCCTGAGAAGAAATTGGCACTTTTGCCTGAATCCTTTTAGCAAACAGACTAGCATAAATGTTCGAATTCTCACCAACTTCACTAACGATTATGTTTTGGAGTCAAACATAGGCATGTACATCTGTCTTCAAGTTCTGTCACAGGGATGGAAACCAAAAGATGAGACAGTCAGGAGTAGTAGAAACCTCTTCAAATATTACATCTAAATGCACCAGAGCTGAGCTATTGATGCTGATTTTTGACAGCTTTTGTTTGATGACTTATTTCAACTTCAGTAGGATATATCTGTGTACAGATTTGCATTTACAAAGAATTGCAAAGTTTAAAATGAAATTACTATATTCTGGTCTGTGAATAGTGTAATACAGACCTTGCTCTCTGTGTGGACACACATACACATGCACTTGTACATGCGCATGAGCACACACACACACACACGAGTCTTTGCTTTCTTGCATTCCCAGAGTTCTTTGTGACCATGTGGCATGGAGACTTTTGATAGAATTGCAAACAGCAGTCAGATTTTGTTGCTACTCTGTTGTTGCTGGTTGAAATTCTTTTTTTCAGAAAAATGTTAGTTTCAATGTAAGACTTATTTTTTACACACTGGCACTCAGCACTTCATGGCTTATCTCTAATCAGATACTTTTGTGCTGGCTTCTCCAGTAGGTAAAAGGGATAAAATTCTTAGTATTAATCACTGGTTTACCATTTAGTGTAAACATCCAACTTGCTTTGAGAGAAGGATATTAGAAATGTTAGGAGATAACAGATCTAAGGCTATCATGATGGCTCATCACAATGTAGATTGATATGATTGAATCCCACACCTGTGACAAAAAAGGAGGCGCTAAAAGAGAGTGTTTCTCCAGTTACTTGGTGTGCCTAGACTATCCAGTATACTCTGCATTTTTCAAAACCTTGGCAAAACTTGTGGTATTGAACAAAGGTGTTCTTGCTGTAATTTACAGATTGAAAATTAGATACATGTTGAGAGATCATTTCTGTTTCCTCCTTTAGCTGTGACTTCAAAGATTAGGTTACCATATGTTGGTAGGACTAAAATGCTCTAGTGTTTTAGTCTCACTACATGACAATATTAAACTTTCCCCATTTCTTCACTTATGGGCTTGACTTATAAAGCGGAGGACACTCTCAGAAAAATACCTATTTATTCAGTCACCCCAAAAGTAAACAGCGTGCTCATTCCAGTTAATAAGGGAATTCTTATTTATTTGTCATTTATGCACATTTTGCTGCTTTTCTGAGAAGTGATGATCTTCTGGGATTGATATTTAGGTAATTTCCTATGACTCTTTAAGATCTTAAGATGTTCAAAACATCTATTATGTTACGTAAATTTCTAGGTCACTACATAAATAAAGACAGTTCTCCTCTAGTCAATATTCTTGCATCAATTTATATGGAATGCAGAACTGATAAGCAGAATACTGTAACCCATTAGCAGCCAAAGAAATTTGCAGCAGGTAAAATATAGATATATAGAGGAATAAAAATGATTTTTTAAATTATGCATCAGCATACAGAATTCACAGACAAATCTTGTATGCTAGTTTTTTGCAAGGCTCTTTACTTAATCCTAACTTTTTGCAGATAATACTATATCTAAAGTCCTTTTTGATTCTGTCAGAGAATCAGATGTGTTTTCAGGTTGGAGTGAATCTTGTCAACTTTGAAAGTCATAGATACAGTAACCTATTTCAAGGTTCTTGAATTATTCCAGGCCATCTTTCCTGACAATGCTGTCTATATATATTTATCTGGGGGGAGGAATGGAGGGAATTAAGCACCGTTAATAGCAAATTACAGTAGAATTCTAATTTATGTTTGAAGATAATTAAATGTTAGTTATAGGGATCTATTCTCTGAAGAAAGGTGAATATTTATACACCTTAGCTCAGAAAGGAGTGGATAGTGTAACTCTGGTCTTCTGGAGGTAAGCTGGTAACAGAACAATTAGCTGAAAAATAGACTGTATTTAGAAAAGCTGTTTACTATGTAATAACTATTTTCTATAATAGTAGTATTTCTCAGTTACTTTTAATTGAATAGAAATATTCATTTTGTCTTTCCTTCTGTCTCCCAAGTTTTCTGCCTGCAGGAATGCAGATGAAATTTCAAATGTAACTTTGGATACAAATAATGAAACTCATTTAACTTAATTTAGCAGAATGGGCTATTTTAAGATACAGTTCATTTCATCCTAAAGTGGATGTCTCTCTGAAACTTTCTGTTATCTAACAAGTCACACATGCAACATAAATATAGGAGATGAGGTATGAGTGTGCAAGGTCTAGAAATTACTAGTTCACTGCATTTAGAAGCTCAAAACAAATTTTATTCAGTTCAGTCATTACAAATGTCATTCTGACATATTGTTGTCCATTTGTGAACTGTAGGAGCTGAAAATTACAGTAATAGATGTTGGAGATGGGAAATTTGGACCATTTCTTTCATATAATCACCAATGTGGTTTTTTTCAATACTAAGAAAAATTAACACTATGGTAGTCAATGATAATTGTTCAGTTTTGCACCTAATGGGGAAGATTTCTTCAAATTTTACTTTCAGTCAAGTTTCATTTTATTTATGTTCTAAATTGTTCAGGGTAATGATTAATTTTTCTGTTTGCTCTTATCAGAGTGTAATGGTACTGCACTGCAGTCTAATGGTGCCAAACACCAATATGATGAAAAACACAGCTTTTGTTTTTAAGTTACTTTAACACATTTACAGCCTATTTTGTGTTGTTTCTTTTGAAAATTGGTTCCATCCTCTGCCTTTACAAACTAAAAATATTAAAATTTTTGACCAAGTTACAACATTATCACAAGGAGGGATGGTGGTGTCTCAATGTACGTATACAGTATTAGTGGTGTTCAGGAGGAAGTAGAAGACTGTGAACTAGTAGTAAAGCACAAGCTAATAGTGATAGTTAGAGAAATATTTCTGCTCAAAGGACTATTCTTTCTTTGTCAGTGTCTGGAACAAGGGAACAATTGTGCTGTGATAAACTCTATCAGTGACCTTTGACAATTTACACTATCTGCAAACAAGTCACAGTGGGTTTTTTTAAGTCTCTTTTTTTGCCCCAAATAGCCTCTCGTATTACTTACATTTCAAATACAAAAACATACTAATAAAGTATGAATAACCTTTATTAGTATAAATAGAGTATGAATATTTTAAAAATAATTCTTAAGCAAGTATTTGTCTCTGAAAGTCTTATCCTAGATAATATAGCAAATGTGGTCAAATACAGATTTAAAAAAAACACCAAACAACACCAATGTATCGTTATACAATGTCTTTGTCCATATCTACTTGGAAACATTATAATGGTGTTTTCTTTCCCCAGCAATAATCAGATTCTTCTATGTAAGATGTTGGAGTCTCAGTTTTATTTTTTTGTTCTTAGTTAAAAAGTAGCTTGAAAATCTGCAGCATGCTTACACCAAACTAAAAACAGAGTATCAAGAAAAAGTAGGAAAACTGATATGTACAAACAAAGTAGTAGAACAGCATGAAGTTGAAGTTAAAATACCAACAATTCTTAGGAAATCTTAGGGAGCTAAAATATTCAAAAGTTGAGGCAGTATTTTGAAAATTTATATATTTATTGGAAATTAATCAAGCCATTTGAATTTGGACAAGGATCAGTCAAAATCATTGTTGATATTGTCCTTTCTATATCTTTCCTCTCTATACATATTTGCTTTCCTATTACCGTGTGTGTATGTGTGTGTGTATGTATACACTGTGAAATGTCTGTATTTGTATAAGTAATTGAGACCATGACAGGCTGATTTGTAAAACATTGCACTGTTTGATGGCAATATCTTAATGTGTTTTAAAACATATTCAATATAAGTTGAAAGAAGCTGATTTTTTGCTCCAGTCTCAGGATTATTTACTTTGAGGGGAACTGAAGGAGATATAAATTAAAATTGTTAATGAGAAGGGAATTATACAGTTAGGCATCTAGAAAATGGTATTGGGGAGAGGTAATGCACCCTTGTTAATTAACTGCAAGCGTACATGATTTTTAGCAGGTTTTTTTTTAAATTCTTCATGAATACTTTATACTTCCCTCAAAAGAGACATTATGTGAAAGAGATCAGTCTTTACCTTTTAAAACTCTATGTGCAAGATATGCATTCTTCCTTCTTCTCCATCTGTCCCCCTTCTGAAAATAGCCTTCCTTAATACATATTTTCTCACCAGTCTCAGAATAAGGGTTTCTTCTTCTTCTTCTTCTTGTGATGTATAAAGTATCCTTAGTTAGATGATGAAAGTAGCTACCTTTCCCATTCTCTGGAAAATGGCTGGACTTACATTATTGCACTTCATTTAAAGGATTACCCTTCCTCTAGCAGTGCATGGAAGTCACATGTTTAGTTTCCTCTGAATTCATGTAAGGGACAGACAGAGGTGAATCACTAGCTGCATTTTGAAATCTATAATAGTCCTTTCTGTAATCATAGTCATGATACCAGCATAAAGAATACCCCTCCCTACCATTCACCTTTGAGTTTTTCTTTCTTGTATAGAAGTGTGTAAGGTTAAACATTTTCTTATCAAACAATATGACCCTTGTGAAATAACACAGTGTTTAAAATCTCTGGTGAAGATGAATTAAACAAATAAATTCTTCCCTTATTCTGAAGGATAAGTGCTTTTTTCACTTGAGCTTTTTTTAGGTTTTTTCATTTCCTGTGATTGAATTTCTAACAGTCAAATACACCCAAAGACCAGAATTTAGCAAACAGATCTCAAAGAAAAGATAGGAATGGTAGGAATAATAGGAAAATACAGGATGGTGAGCATTGATAGGATTTTAGGCTTGTTTTGAGTATTTTGGAATTGGGTTTTTTGTTGTCGCTTGTTTGTTTTAAGATCAAATCCTTGCTATATATATTCCTGTGTAAAAACCTTAATTGCCTCACTTTAGCTGCAAAAATAAACTTTGCTTTTTCGTGATCTTCCTTAATCTGGACATCACCTCTCCTTTAACCAGTGACCCAACAGCTTGCTTGGAGATGAGGTACACACATACAACTGCTCACGACTTCAACTGCCACAGGTTACAAGTTCTTTAAAATTCCAAGTAATAGATCAAGAATCACTACAGTCAGTAGGATTATCTTTCAACAGAAAAGACTCTGATTGCAGAATGCATTAGGAACCTTGTCTTTATACTTTTTTGTCAACAATGTCTTCACAGTATCAATAAAGTACAGTAATATAATACAAATAGATACACACATATTTGGGATGTCTGCTCAAACATTTTTTTTAGCAATAAAAGTTCCTGAACAAAAGTGTTTGAAGACCTCTGGGCTAGACCATCTCCAGAGGTACCTTCCAACCTCCGCACTTCCGTGGCTCTATGATTCTGAAATTACTTGGTACATTTGCTAGAAGTGACAGGAAAGAGCTTATATAAGAAATTAATACAAAATAATTTAACTTCCTTTATTAAAACATTCATGTTGTGGTACTGTGTTTTTTAATAAAATTACTGCATATCTGGAACCTTTTTTGTTGTGTGAAAACACAGGTTTCAAGTTCACAGTTGTTTACCTACTGATTCCCCTGATCTTCAGTAAAAGCCTTCTCTCTGATCTTTCTGGGGTAATAAGTAAAACAAAGGAAAAATGCCTTCAGTAGTGGAGGAATATGTTTTCCTTTATTGCTTAAAAAACCCATGGTGCCAAGGGAGAGATAACTTGTATTTTGAAAGTATCGCATTTACTTAAGTTCTTTTCCTTAACAAAGCAGTTAATCAGTGATTTAGCAAAAAGCATGAAGACCCTGTTTTCACTCTAAATCTGAGTGATAGGAATAGAGGGATAATAGTAAATGCTAGTGTAATTTTCTTTAGATGGCACATAGCTATGGTATATTCACTGTTAGTATACATTGCGCAAAAGAATTGTACTTAATGGTACAGGCAGTGTGTCTTTAACACACCACAAAAGTAGTTTGTTGTTTTCTCTGTTTCACTGCCAGGAAATTATCCTGTGTATTCAGATGAAATGTGCAATGTGATTATTTGTATTCCCAGACTCATAGGAAAATGGAAAGTTCTCAGGTTTTTTTACTCTGCTACTTTTTATTTTACTATATGATCCATATTAATTTTCACTGACTCCTCTTAGGAGTACATTTATATAGCCATGCCCTAATATAGCAGGTTTTGAAGGGATATTTGACATGTAGTTAATACTCAATCTGACTTATGCAGATTATTGCAACTGTCTGATGAGCCGTCAGATATTGTCATTACTTTATGTACTGTTTAGAACATGAATCATTGAAGTGATCAAGGCTTTTCTGAGGTAAGTGGGATTCCAAACACTTATCAGTGATTCATTAATAAAGCCTACAATTTCAAGAACAAAGGGGTTCATTTTACAATGTGTGGTAAAAATATGCAGCACTAAGTTTTGTATGTGAAATTATGTTTATGTGCAGCTCTAGATATTGCTGCAAATAGTAATATTACCTTGTTTCCAATGAGCTAATAGGTCATTATTATAATATCTTCCTGCACAATGTAGTGTGTTTTCCTTTTTTCCTACGGTTGTAAATTTTTAGATTCTGATCATGTGGTTGATGATTAAATTATTTATGATGAGCAAGGAAAACTCAATTTTTCTCATGAGAGACAAGAAAGAGATACTCCTTTAAAGATTTACATCAAATATTTTTTGCTGCATAAAAACACATTTATACAACTAGAGTATACATGCTGAACAAGGTGTAAGTTATTTATAAACAAACAATGTTTAATCCCCAAAACAACATAATGTGGCCCTGGTTAGAAACAAAGAGAATTTTGCTGCAGCAAATGTTTCCATCAATAAATAAAATCAGAAACACTTATCTTTTTCTAACAATGCTAGGGATACTGCTCCATTAATTTCTTTTGTAAGTAGGGATTTTAATTTAGTCTCTACTCTCTGCAGTGCCTTGTGGTCTGTTTTCTGAAAGAGTAAATAATTGGGGCATTTTTTTTCATGTAGTCATTTCAGAACTTTGTGTAATCATGTTGTGTTTTCACTTTACCACCGCCACTACCACCAAAAAAAATAAAATTAAGAATGGAAATGTCAACAGTAATGTTAAGCTGTCCTGCTGTACCTTCTGACAGTAATCTGCAGTTATGGATGCAGTGAGATCTGTGCTTCCCAGAAGTAGCTGAACTGATTTAAGTCTTTCAAAGACTGGAAATATTCTTCAACATCATCTTTACTGTGTTTTATCTCAGTGAAAAATGAGGCTCTTTACACTTGGTAACTGGTGATTGGAATGTGGTAGGGAATAAAGAAGGAAGAAGAGAATAAAGAAGAGAAAATTTGAGTATTCTATGAGCTAAGAAGCAGCAGAACAGGGCATTGAATCCATGGGTAGAAAATGAGATCAGCTAAGATCTTGCTTTAGGGATACTATATGAACAAGTGGATAATGACTTCTACGGTTAGAAGCAGTCTCACATTACCAGATCCTGGTTCCTGGTCCTTAAGGGGGAATTCAATCACCTTGATATTTGCTGGTTAATATTCAATGATCTTCTCCTCTGAGCTCAAGACCAGTCCACCCCATCGAGCAAGTCAGGTAAAAGTTCTAGGAAGTCTGAGGGGATGAATATGGAACTCCTGGCAAAACTCAAACACAAAAAAGGATTCTACAGAGGATGGAAGTGGGACAGATAATTTGGGAGGAATACAGAAATACATTTAAGAAAGTCAACATCCAACAAGTGGAATTTAATCAGGCCATGAATGTGAAGGGCAGCAAGAAGAACTTCTATAAGAACATAGGTGACAAAAGAAAAAATAAGTAGAATTTGAGTTCAATACTAAATGCGGCAGGGGCTCCAGTGACAAAGGACATGGAAAAGTCTTTAGTCTTGAATGGTGCCTCCATCTCAGACTTTACTAGCAAGATCAGCTTTCAGGAATCCCAGGGCTCAGAGACAGAGCAAAAGTCTGGAGCAATGAAGACGTACACTTTCTGGAAGTGGATCAGGTCCAGGAATACATAAGAAAACTGGACATACATAAATCCCTGGGGTCTGATGGAATGCACCCAGAAGTGAAGAGGGAACTGGTTTATGTCACTGCCAAGGCAACTCAATAATCTTTGTAAAACTATAGTGGTTGAGAAAGATGCTTGAGGACTGATGAAATGCCAGTGGCAGTCCTATCTTCAAGAAGGGCAAGAAAGAGGACCCAGGGAACTACAGGTTACTCAGCCTCATCTCAGTCTCTGGAAAGGTGACAGATAAAAAAATTTCCAGGTGTGGTAGGCTGAAGATCACTGGGTGTAGTCAGCACGGATTCACAAAGAGGAAGACATGCTTGACTAGCAGAGAGAACCTGTCAAACATATCGGGTTTATTTTATGAATACTAGGATCTGAAGCAGAGCAACATGCAATGCATGTGCATACACATGAGGTGACAGGACTGTCTTCATATTCAAAAAACATCTGAGAAAAGAGACTGGATTGCACGAGAAATATTGACTTGTGGGTCTTCTTTCATTCGGGACTTTTTTTGATGAGTTTTGCATTAGTTAGTTGAAGGATGGATAACAGCATATCCCCTTCTCAGTTTCAACTATTTCTTTTCAAATACCTCTCACAGCTTCTGTCCTTAAAAACTCCCATCATTAAATTGATTTATTCCTTTTCTTTCTGTAGATTAGCAACTTTTCTTATGGGTTTTTCAATTTGATCACAACACATTTCAACAAAAAAAACACTTATCCTTTCACAGAAGAGAAGAACTTCCAACACTGTGAATGTTTCCTTTCCTAGATGTATTTGCTTACTTTTGATCTCAATTCTGCTTTTTACTGCAATAGAATCTTTTTCTCTCCCCTATATGTTTTATATCACTCTATACTGATGCCTTTGTAAAGAGGTCTGTTCATTTTAATTTCTATCAAATTTACACCTCTTAAATGATAATATATGTAAACTAGTAATGTAAATTTTATTCATTCAGTTCAATTGAGTATATTAAAATCTCTGTAGACTACCACCTAAAGAACTGTCAGAACCAGGTCATTCTTGTGCATTTGTTCACAAACACCAGAAACCCTGTTCTATATATTCTAGGGTATATGTTAAAATAAGCGCATAAAACCCCTTATATTCATAAAATAATCTCATATGGTAGCACATACATTCATTTAAAGCAATGCTGATATACTCATAGAATAGCTGATAATAATTGTAAGCATAACTGTTTTAACTATCCCTGTTGATCCCAGTGAAAAATGGGCAAGAAAAGTGTGGGATTCTTTCTGGGAAACAATTCAGGGTGAAGCCTTGAAGCCTTCAATTGTAAATGAGATAATTAAACTCCTATTAGGCAGGGTCAATATTCGTGTTTTTCAGATTTTGGTCTTGATTACAGTTTATTTGCTAGATATTGTGGCTCCCTAAGATAAACAAGGTGGGATAGATAAAGTAAAGGCAAATAATTTTGGCCTGCAGCGTGCAAGGGAAAAAAGTGCAGACGGCTAACTATCCAATTAATCACTGGGTCCAAATGTAGTTTTTCATTGCTTTTAGGTGAGAAAGTCTATGAAAGGAATAAAAATTTCTTTTGTTTTCCTTATTTCTTTTTAGTAGGATCACAGAGTGCACTAACATACCATGTAAAAGTGTAAAAATTGTCCCAAACCATTGCACAGTTTGAATCCATCAGATTTATAAGATTGTTAGTTGTGCTGATAAATAATAGACATGATAACAGCTCCATATCTTTCACAATGATCTCTAGCATAGATCTCAAACAGTTGAGAAAGCTGAAGAATTGTGAGGGAAAGTTAAATGTACAGTGTCATGCTAGTATTTATTAGAAAGGAAGTAAAGTGCTCAGCCCAACATATTTGAAATCTTTTCTGCAGGATGCCAGGTGACTTAGTTTGCATAACAAGTTCAACAGAAACTTCTCTGCACATACTTGATTATTATAGAGGGAAAATAATTTAAAATATTATATCTAAACATAATAAATAATTGAGGGATCCTAGGCATTACTGAGAGGATTTGATTTTTATAAATAATTCTCTTAGCTGAATATTTGACCATTCACAAAGTTCTTAAGATCAATATTATTCCTGTAAAGTAAGAATAATAATAAAAAAAAGATGTCTATACATGGAAGAGTACAAATAAATTGTTTGTATTCTGGAGTCGTATCTTGTTATAGGTGAACAAATGAATTGGCACTGTTTCTGTTCTTAACTGCTTTCCCTGAAAATAAGTAATAATGTCTGTCATAGCTAAATATATAATGCCCTTTGAATTTAGATCAATATTGTCTGAGTAAGCTTGCCAAGATCTAATAGCAAAATCCCTACAGAGTTATATTTTTATCTTTCACTGACTTGAAGGCCAATACAACTTTATATCCTCTACATCTAACAAAAAAACTGGACCTATGTATTTTCTTTTCAGTATTTCCATAAAATAGACAGTTTGAATATATGCTCAGTATACAGTTTATCAAGTTCCTTCTTTACTTTGAACACAAACAATATTCAGGTGTGTGTGAAAATAGTGCAGTTTTCTATATGTGCAGTTTTAGATTTTTTTTCTATGACTGTGTGGATGAAGGCTTAAAATAAGCTTACTATCATGGTCTAAACAGTTGTTATATAGATAAAGCAAGGCCATCCCCCTAGTGAAACTCTCTCCATAAAAAAGGCCACACTTGTCTATTTGGAATTAAAATTTATTGTCCTATTGTTGAACCATGAGTCCTTCAAAAAAGTATGAATTCACTTGACAGAGTGAAAGACAAGAAGTTTAAGAGGGAAAAGAAAATTTAGAGATACGTTAAAAGTAAGATCAATCAAATATTTTATTAAATTATGTTTTAGATAAATGTCATAAAAACTTCTAAGAGACAGTTGAGGTCATGGATATCACTGCCATGCAACAGATGATAGAGTACTGAATTAAGGCTCAGAAACCTTGAATTCTCATTCCGTTTCTGTCACTGAGATATCATGATGTCAAGAGAGTCACTTGTCCGTACTTCAAAATCACAGCCTTTAAAATAGAGATAATTACATGTCTTGAGTCAGGTATCTTCTGATATACTCATGTTTTATAATGTACTATTTCAACTGACTACAAACCATGGAGCAAAACCAACATAGAAATAACAGATTACTTTTCTTTCAGAATTTTAATTCTCTGAAGAACTATTATCAGTCTAAAACATAGTCCATTTCAGATATGATACCTGATTCTCCTCTCCCATGTCTCCAGCCTGGAAGGTCATGCTCTAAGTCATTTCCACGGCAATTGAAGATTCTTACTGTTTGGAAGATTGGAAGGATTTCTAGGAGGGTCAATTATTTAAAGATAATCTATCAAATGTCTACTCCTTCAAAAGAGGCACAGAGCCAAGGTTCTGACCACTTGCAGTGGTTAGCTCCCATGGCTCAAAGGGTTTAACTGGTGTTGAGCCAAACCCTGCCCATCAATTTTAGTGAGATGATATGACTGCAACAGATGGCAGAATTTGTCTTTTGTTTCTCTGGCCTCCTTTCAAATTATGTAATTACATTCTATATAACTACAGTTATGTACGGTTTTGGTTCAGTTCAATATTTTTCATCCCCTTCATTGCTAAACAGCCTTCATACTTGAAGAACCTTTATTTCTGTTTTATGGTTGCATAGATGATATTTTTCTATAGTTAAACCAGTATTTTTTATTTATAACAATGCAGCACGCTTATGCTCATGCTATTGCTAAGACTCTCTACACAGAACTGAACACAGTGCAAGTCTTGAGGATCTTAGGGTCTACTTAGTTTGTTACACTTCTAATGCATTAAAGTCTATTTGGGACACATGTTTATACAATGTCAAATGTATTGGCACTGTAACAGCCACCACTTCCAGTCCTGCAACCAAACTGAATTAAGGATGGTGTACTTTACAGTGGGATGTAAATAAATCATTTCACCATCAAATAACATTTATTTAATCTGAAAAAGTCAAACGAAAACCCTTCAAACAGACAAACAAAACCTCCCCCGCCAACCCAAGCAAACCTACAAAAAAAACCCAAAAGAAAATAAAACAAAATACTTTTTATTAACAAAGTAGTATTATGTTCCAAAATACATTACTGATGGCTTGCTTCACTCTTTTCATAATTGAAGTTAAGAAATAGAGATGCAAAACAAGAAAATTCTACTCTAAGTTCTAGCCTAAAATATGATAGGAAAACAATAACCAGAATAAATCATCTAAAGATATTAGAGTACAGAAAATTAATATCTCTGTGTGAAGAAAAATTTACACATTTAAGCATAGGCTAGTAAACTACTTGAAAAAGTAGTTATAATAATTGCAAATCTTACTAGAACTAATTCTTGATTTAGTGAGAGTCTTGATCTCATACCTATTAATGTTACCTTAGAAACTTCCTTTTCAGAGTCTTTGAAGAATTCCAACTCCTTCTCTTCCTCTAATCTCTGTCATAAGACTCAAAAAAGAATTTTCATTTAAAGGAGCAGATTTTTACCATATATTAGGCTAATTATACTCTTTTGAGTTGTTTACTATTTAGACTTCACTATTTGACTGTAGATATAACCTGAGTTTTAATTAAATTCAGCAACAGTGAGATGCCTGTGTTCTCAACTTTCTGTGTTCTTATAAAAGTATACTTTGAGATTTTTGGATTTGAATGTTTACAGTTCCAATAAACATTTCAAGTGATTTGGAATTTGTCAAATTGGAATACTTTTGAGCTTTTCCAGTTTCTTCATATTTAGATACTTGTTTAGTTCTTACCCTCTTAATATTATCCATCGCTGCAAAAGTCCTCTGGTTTAACTTATACATTTAGTTGATGCAATCAATATGAATTTGTGTAGTTATACACATGATCTCATGGAGGTATTAAGAGTGACTACATTCCTTTCCTTGCAGCTGAAGATTCACTCCAGTAAGGAATGAAGTTGTATATAGTATGCCCATTGAACCCATCTGAAACTACTCAGAAATTCACAGTATGTCTTCAGGGATTCCAGAGGTCATGATTAGGAAAGACAGTTACATTTCTTTAGGTTTCTTAATTACTCCTGTTTTAAAGAGTTTTATTCTCTTGACTCCTTTACCGTGACTAAACCATCTGGCTGGGACATGTTTTATTATTTCTTAGGGACTGTGGTAACATGGCTCATTTTGTGGCTTTTTTCCACAATAAACTTCATGTAATGATAGTTAGATCCTCCCAGATAAGATCATGATGTTATCCTAGTGTGAGTAGAACTTATAGTAAATGATGCAGGCATGCTTTGGACAAAATAAGCTATTTGGTATGTTTCATGGAGAATGAAACTCCCTACATGTGTTATGTGTAGGAGAAACTCTCTTGTACAGTGAAAACTCTTAGAAAGGATATTTGATTTCTCTCTCCATCAGCGCGGTAGCCGTTGTCATCAGTATCACTAGGTATTGCCAATAACATTCATGTAGAGTTGGAGAGGCAGATGAATCATGCTGCTAATTGTTGGGAGGTAATTTAAGAAATTAAGATAGAAGCATTTGAGCTATTACAATGAAATTAGCCATTACAATGGTCTAGATGACCCTTGCATCTAGAAAAGAAGTTGGAGGGCATCAAAATCTCTACACTGAGTTTATTTTCTGCTTCCTCCAGTTTGAGTCTGGTGAATACCCTACCATGGCAATTGCTGACTTTCCAAATACTGTTTTGAATGGTTCTTAAAAAAACTTTTATTTGCTTTAAAGTCTAGGTTGCTCATGATTATTTAATTAGTTTTTCTTTTAAATAAATAATTTTCAATCTTCTGAGAAAACTATAGAACAGTACCAATGTTTCCTTTCTCTCTTCTGTTCAGATCCTGCCTGTTTATTGATTTTAATTCTTGAGAACAAGAAGTATTATTTAATTATTGACAGTGAGCATCATCAGTTTTCTCACCTTTCCTTCTATGAAGAAAATTCTTCATAGAGTTACTAGGATGGTTATTACTGTTATTTCTGTCAACCTCTGACAATGAATTTTATTAACAAGATTTAGTTCCCTCATGAAAACAATGAGTAACAGTTCAGTTCTAGGATATGTACAAGTGACAAGACCATAAAAAGTTATTAATATTTTTGTACAGAAATGACCCATATAATTATTGCATATTCATGATTATTTTTTCCCCCCCTCAGTTTCTAGGGATCTATTCAAGTTTGGTCAAACCATAAAAGTGGATCTGGTTTTATTTAGAAAAGAAACCAGGTAAAACTGCTACACCTAGTGGAAAACTTAATGAATTCTTTGTGCCTTCTTTTTGTAGATCGAATAGTTTAAAGAAAACAACAACAAGAAAACTGTATTTTTGCTTCATGTTCCAAATTTGTTGAAGAGGTAATGCTCCTTATACTGAAATATACACATTAAGCAGAGCTGTCAGTCTCTTATCCCATCCACTTTTGAGTGCTCTGTTAAATTCAGTCATTCTATATTTATATCTCATAGTTCCTCAACTAAGTACAATTTCAAAAACAATTAAAATAACATTCCCCATGTCTCCACTAGGCATCATGTCCTTTGTTCTTTTAAAACAACTGGACAAAAAGCCTATTTTATCTCATTCTGACTGTACACAATAGTCTTAAAAGTTTTATTTAAGCAACAAAAGAAGCAGAACTCACTCAGAGTGAATACACTTTCAATTCATGACCTAACATTGTCTTAGTTTTCACCAGGTTCATACATGTGTTTTATGTCTGATAGATTTATTTGTCTACAGTGTGTAAATTATATGTTTAGGGTTTTTTTTGCCATACTTAATTATGGAAAAGATTCCTTTATTCAATTGTTTAAGAGCACCATTCAAGGCTCATTTGCAAAATTCCTGAAGAGTCTATTCTAATTATTTTTTTTCAGAGTTGTTGACTACTTTCAGTTCCCATCTTCCAGAACTAACATATCATCTAGTAAACAAAAGAGAACTTATGTTGCTGAAATGATTGTGTTCAAGTTTTGAACAAAAAGAAATACATGTAATAGTGTTGCAAAGTTAGAAATAGAAATAACTGTCCTTTTCTGGAGGAAGTATTGCCAACTATGACAATGTCACTAACCTGTCAACTGATGCTATAATATTTTATTCTTCTTTCCAAGGTAATCAAGTAACAGTATCTGTAGAACAGCAGTTTCTACTGTGATTGATAACACTCAGAAATACAGTACAATCATAGTAACTTAAGTGTGTCATAAGAATAAAAGAATAGATACAGAAGACAGTTTTTGCAATGTCCTTTTTTTTAAAATACATTATTATTCTATACAAATTATTTCTCTTTAGCAACTAGTCGTATAAAATTTGAACAGAAATCTGCTTTTTCCATTACAATTCGTATTTCAAGTCACATTTTCAATATGGGACCTTCTTCAAGTCTGATTCATATTTCCTGTAATGAAAATTTGTCTCATGTAATGCTGAGTAACACAGATAGTCTGATTAATGAGAACATACTACACTATGATTGAGTACCTTTCCAGAAAATCAATATTTTTTAAACTAGCGTAATATATAGAATTTCATGTCAGTTTAGCAAACCAAAAAAATGTTATTTTTTTTAATTAATTTTGGTATCTCAAACATTTTTGTTTCAGTAAGACGTTTTCAAGAACTGTTTATGACACTTTATGCAGTATTGCAAATTATTAAGTGCTTTTGAATTATCTTGGACAAAATGACAAAATGTTAACCAACAAGAAACAATTCAGTATGCCAGTCATCATCTTCTTCTACTGCCTTTGTCTAGAAAAGAATTAGAATTTTTTACAAGTAGCTTGATACTGATCAGAACAGTTTCTAAGCCATAATGTCAACTCTCTCATTAAAAGCTTCTCCTCTATGTTATTAAATATTGTCATTATGGGTTTGTATCATTTTCAGAAATAAAAATGTAAGATTTTGACCCCATAGGTTATGCTTTTTAGAAACTTAATTGCCACATTATATTCACTTCACCATTTAAGGATCATATTTGTTCTTGAGACTAAGAATACAGTCCATCAACAGCCTCTGAAAGTACAGAAGGCATTGAGCATAGAAACCAGCTCAAGCTCAGATAGAACCTTTACAGAAATGCTGGTCATACATCATTTGCTAATGTATCAAAACCAGAAAATAATAGTTTCATCCATTATTAGTTTTCATTGCAGAGATTTCATGGTGCTCAAATTACATTTCTGTAATGGAAGTTAAATGTGTCCTATTTCTAAACCATCTCTGTACTATACTGCATTTCCAGTCTTGTGACATATGTTTAGTTGGCAGTGACACAGAAACTGGAGAAATACATTAAGATAAAGAAACGTCCTTCTCTGTGATTAGAAGGAAAGATCTATGTGATGTCCTGTTGTCCATAAACTGTTATATAACATTTTAATGGAAGAATTTCAAGGTAGCTAAGACAATGAGATTTCTGTGGATAGCCTAGAATATACTGTGCAATGATACACCTGCCATAAAATCTGACAACTTTAATTTCAGGCATGAAAAGCAGGATACTACTCTTTGAAGTTAAACATTTTAAAAAGTGAAATATGTACATGTATACAAGACAGCTTGAAATATTCTTGGATGTTACTTTGCATTATAACCAACATCAAAGTAAAAATGTGCTTGGGATACTTGAAAATTAGTCTATTTATTTTCGGCTTGATGTTTTGCTAAATTAGATTCAAAAACTACAACAGTGCCTGAATAAGCAGAAAGAAGCAGAAGAAAATCTGCAAACTCAGTTTAGGCATTTGAAAAGTACATAGATTACTTTAATAGCTGGGTCTTAATGGGGATGTTAAAATGGGTAGATTAAGGGAAGATGTATTGTAAGTCAACTTGTTCTGCAGTTTACAGCAATATTTATAGTGAAAATATTTTTTTTAATTTTCTGTTCTGCATCTATGTTTTAAATACAAAATGTTGGCTTTAATGGTGAATGGATGTAACAAAGTTAAGACAAAGTACAGGGAAACAGTGGTGTTTCTAAAAGGAAAATAGATCATGCTCCCGTGTCAGGTTCTTCATGAGGGACAGCTAATTGTGGATATTCATATTGTGCCTATAGATGCTGTTCCTAATTGCTCTTGGAGAAAATAAAATTATTTGGCATAGATATTACATAACTGGTATAAAAAATTAATTGCACAGCAATGAAAAGACTAATTGAAAAGAAGTCTACACAGAAAATCATAATAGATAAGTCTGATATCCCTTTTTGTTAACACCTTTAATGATTGGTTTGTTTCTCAGTATAAGAGTACAAACTCAAGGGGATCTTACACTGAATGAGGAGTGCTGATTCTTAGAATGGTTAAACTAATCTAATCAATAATATTAAAGCTGTGTTTCTTTATGGGAATAAGAGCATTTGATTTTCCAGGAAGTTGATTGGAATGAAAGTGTTCTGGAATAATATCCCTAGGAAGAAATGTAATAATCTTCAAAAAATCTTCTCCAGAAAACCTCAGTCCAGACAAACCTCTTTCTCCTACAGGTTATAGCTGATCCTAAGACTGAGCAGGTTCTCCTGTGTTGTCATGGAAATATACTCAGTCACTATATTGAGTTTACTGTAGCGTACTTTTATTGCATGGACATGGCTAGGCCACATCAAATAGCAGATTACTCCAAAATTTGATGTCCTTTGTATTATCACATTCAGAATTAATTTCAATATATTGGATGCAATGCAATAGCCAGCTGCTTTATTCTTAAGTAACAGGGGTTTTTTTTCTTTATTCTGTGGATGTTCTTTATGAAATCCAACTGTTCACCTTCTAATGCCACATGATCCTAATAAACATGACAGCATATTTTTGACAGAGATGGATATTCAGAACAGCAAACAGTGAAAGATCAGAGAAATAGCATTGTGTGTGCTAGCACATATGTTATTTGTGACACAATAAAGCTAACAACTGCTCTTTTCTTTTTAACATCATGTTTATGTACTTTGCAGCTTTATCAAAGTCTGAGTGTTATAGACTAGTATTTAAACCAAGAAATGAATGAAAGTTCCTTTGTATGGGAGACAATTAGCAATATGTTAAATCAAAAAGATTTAACATTTACACCATTTCTAAATAACCCTTTAGTTATTTTCCACTATCTTATGAAAGAGCAGATCAGCTGGCTATGCAAGTTTTTTAATGACAATGCTACCAGCCACGTTACAGAAACTGGTTACCACAAGTAACCAGCTAAGCTCTTAAATGCAATATTCTTCTTGATTTTGTGGTGTTACCTTCTCAGGATAGCTGAAGGCTTATGGATTTAATAAAGCAAGAAGGTGTTAATTAATACACTAAAATTGGCAGACAACTTTGTGGGGTCTGCGTGTACTTTGGACAGAATCTGCAGGTATTGGAAAAGCTCCAAACCACATAGGAGACCTCTATATTCATGCCAGCAGATGGGATTTTGTTTGAAAATGCAAGGTTGCAATAAAAATTTGGGCTACTGCTGGAGTTGTTGGGTTCCATGAGCTTTTAATGACCAGCTGTTTTCTGTATCCATGGTTACCTTGAATGTTAAAACATCCTTTTTCAAACAGTTTATCTGTATACTACTATTTATGTATTTTGTAGTGCTACATATAACTATTGAACAATATTAAAGAAAGGTGTGAAATAGTGCAATTCTGTTTTTACCTAAGCAAATACACATGGGTAAAAAAGCCTAGGTGTGTAGCAATCCAAAATTTGGATACCAGAAAAAGAAACTACTGGGCCTCAGCAGTTAGCTGGGGAAAAAACCTGCATTTGAGGACCAGACAGAATGTCACCTGTTTGGAATGTCCTGCCAAGATACAGAGACACTGTGCTGTGTTGTTATCAAGCCTCTATATAAAATCCATTGTTGTTTTCTCCCTCCCTGTGTATCTTGTGTATTCTGTAAACTTGAATATCTCTCCCCCATGTAAATCCCCAAAAATGTAATCCTAAGATGAGTGGGTTTTCCCCATGATGTAAGTGCTAAACCCAAAAGGTGTAGCTTGAGTTTTTCCCTTACCTCATCTTTGCAAAACCCCCTGTTTATAATAGCTTGCCCCCCCATGAATATGTAGACTTGAGACCCTTGAAATATCAGCCTGTATGTCCAATAAAGCATTCCAGTTTTTGCCCCATAACTGGGATCATGTTAGTTTTCTTGACTCCCACATAGGTGCATTTAAATGAAAAAAAGAAGCTTATTTATTTATAGGTCTTTTCTTTTACTAATTAATACTCATGAAGAAATCAGTTTATGTACAGTCTAATAATGGTCTTACATAAAAAAAAAAGTGACCATAAATGAGAAATTCACCATTTCAAGAAAAGGAATATATTTAAATATTACACAGTGCAATGTGTTGGCATTTTTACTTAAGTACTGATGTTAAGTTATAGAAGTTATAGGCTGAGAGTTATGAAGTCTCAATAGACAATAATTACACATGGAATTGTCACAGAACATTATGTAGCTAATAAGACACATAGAGATTTTTGGGACCACAACAGCTTTAGTCTTTGTATACAGCTTCAATTAAGTATCTTTTTAACATATTTTTTTAGGAAAAAAAAGTTAATAGTATTTTCAGGATGCCAGTTTTTTTTGTATTATGCACTTGAATTATTGCAGTTAAGCACTGTATTTAGCACTTGCCTGCAGCTTCTTGTATACTCAATGATTTCAATCTTTTAAATATGTTTATACACTTCCAACCAGTTCAAGATATTTTCTAGAGTTTTTCTGCTAAAAGTGCCCTGTTGTGCCCTGCAGTCAACTAAAAGCTGCTTAGTATTTTAAATTGAGTTAATAGTGAGGAGAAGATAGTACATCTGGAAGGAATCAAGATGCCTAAACATGTATGATAGAGTTCTTCATAAAAGAGAATATCATGTTTAATCTGCTTCTCTCTGAGTCTTGAGGGCAGCCAAGTGAACTGCCATCATGCATTTCAGAAGCAAAATCTTCAAGCCTTCAGAAGACCATTTTACGACAATATATTTATTTTTTCATCTTTGGATAACGATTCCACTTAACACCATAAAATTGTTTTATAATATATAAGAAATACAGATATTATTTAGATTGAGTCATTATTCATTTTTTATACAAATCAAAATTACTTTGGAAGTGTAGTTTACTTCAGAGATCTTTCCAACTTTGGTTGATATTTTTAAAATTTTTGTGGTTTATATTTTAAATAAAAAAAGAATATTTTCAAAAAGATGTGTTTTAATGCCCACTAGATTTAGTAGAATATTAGTTTCTGTTCAAGAAACTAAACTGCAAGGGACAAAGTTGATATGCAAATTTTGCCCTACTTTGCACATTACCCTTAACTAGACTGAGTTTATAGTTTTAAGTAAATGTTCACTGATTTAATTTGAAGGAAATTTGTATTTCAATTTGAGGTAAATTTTTATTGACACAAGGTGTTCACAGTTTAGCCTTTATGCAGTCAGGATCTTGGCTGTGTAATTGTCTAATTTAGTGTCTTCCAGTATTTTAAGATTGATTCATTTTGTAGTGTTACTCAGAAAAACAGATTTTGCTTTCCCAGTAAAGATGTGAAACAGCATACCTATGATAAATTTAGGTTTTGATATCAAAAAAGTGATATATTTATGTTGGGAATTTTACTGAAAAATGTCTGAACTCAAAAAATCTACTTTAAACTAAAAAGCCTCCCCTAGACTTGCTCTGACTTTTTGGCAAAGGCAGATCCCAGTTAATTTCAAGCTAAATAGTTTTGAAAGATTCAGGTAAAGCATAGTAATGTCAAAAAGAAAAAGAAATAACTCAATAATAATCTTTCCATTTCTCATTATGTCTAATTATATACGTCTACTGGATAAGATATCTTCATTATGTTATGAAAGCACCATTTATTGTTAGTGACATGAATGAACTGCTCTGGGTTACCAGTTGGCTGATTAGACTAGGATTTGAGACATGCTGTTCTCTGACAGTGACTCTGCAGTAGATCTTGGATCAATCACTTCTCTGGTGATTTTCACTTCTTGAATCAATCACTTCTTCCCTCTCCTACATCCTCTCTTTGTCTCTTCATTTTAATTTTCTTGTCTTTTTAGACTATGAAGTACTCATTATACACTTCTGTAACATCTAGAACAGTTGGGATTTGAATTCAGCTGTAATTTTAGCGCTTCAGCATATAAATATTCCTGAAGGACTTCAAAATCACTGAGGTTGTGATAATTACAATTATATGAAGTGTTTAAGATAAAATAATATTCCTGAGTCAATGCTGTAAAAATTGAGCCTGCTGGGTTCTAAAATATTTAGCATGAGGTTTCTCTCAGAACATTTCTACATTTTATTATTGGAGGATGCACCAAATCACATCTTTGTGTTCTCATAGAGGAAAAAAGATATTGCAGCCAATTACTCTGTTGGCCTCTTTTTTTCTCTCTCCCCTTCTCCTTTGTGTTAACTCTGTCTTGGCTTTCTTTTTTCTTTTTACAATTGCAAATTTCTATTCCAAATGAGAAGGAAGATTGTTAATACTTCACTCTCTTCTGCATGGTAGCTTGCTGGTTGCTCTACCTCTTTACTGATGGTGTTCTGGCAGCAAGTGGGTAGTAACCCCTTACTCTCTCTCTCAGTCTCATTTTTGGTGGTCTTGTTTTGGGGTTTTTCTTGATGCTACTTTTTGTTTTTAAGACAGGCAAGAAGCTATCAGATGTCTCTTAGCAATAGATCTTATGCCTAATATATGGTAATATCTTGATTTCAACATCTTGACACAACCTAATCTGGCTACATTTAAGTACATCTAGTACCAAGAACCAAAAAATATTTTGACTTATTCATTTCAGTTTAAATTATATTTATCTGTAACTAATAGTACATAGCTGTAGCAAAGAATCCCAAACTTGCAATAAAACATAAATTCTAGTAATAATTGAATTATTAATACATAAAAAAATAAAATTCAAGAATATTACAAATTCAAAATGAGTCTAGGAAGGATAGATAGATGATGTTTGAGAATTGTTTTTGGCTCAGTTTTTCTGTATGGATAAATTTTCAGTGTGTTCTTTACTATAACTCTGCTCACTAGATTAAAAATTAGAGAAATAAATGGGTTTAAAGTTTGTATTTACTTCTCACTGACTTGTTGTAGAAGGTTTCTTTGTAATACTTACTCTCATATGAATTTCATGTACCAATAATACTCAATACATTCTAGTTTTACTAACTTTACTAAGTACTTTAATTCACGGGGTAGGATGACAACACTACCTAACCATTCTTCTAGTAAATGAAGTCAAATAAATCATAAGTATATTATTTGTCTCCTTTAAGAATGGGCTTTGTGGTTCTGCTGTTCATATAAAATATCACAGCGAGGTCAGGCAGTAGACTCTGTATCTCTTCAGGCATTTTATCTCATTTTAGAGGGGGTGCTGATAATAAATCATCCAGAAACAATTTTACTCCCATTTTCTCACTATGGTAGTATTCTGCCAACTTGTCTTCTTTTTTAGTAGCTAAGCATTTATTTATTTTTACATGTGTACTAAAATATTTCCCTTCCTTGAACTCAGGGTTGGAGTCCATGAAAATGCACCTTTGAACACTGACTAGTATGCTGCTTCCTCTATGAGAGAGCTCTGAACTTCAAATAATTGACTGTTCGTATTTGATAGATTCTTACCCCTATATCTTCATATATTTTGAGTCTGACTTTTGAAATCCTACTATTACAGTTATTTGAACAGTGTAATATTTTTAGGTGAATCATACAAAAACAGATCAACTTGACATATTTCACATTCACTTATGTGTAATAAATGTTGTCATCGAGTTTGTTTGCTGTTTACAAATGTAGTAGTTGTGACTTGGAGTCAGATTTTGGAAATAGTATTCACATCTTCAAGCACAGAAATTTTTAGAAGAGGAAATCAAGAAATTATTACTCATAGGATTTTTTTTAAAGTCAGTAAATATGACAAACTTCTGATGTTTCCAAACTATTAGGAGTGGGACAGGGTAAGAAGGGAGTTGTTTGCATGCTAGCATGTATGTATAATACTTTTGTGTATTACTGTGCTTTTAAATAACTTTATAGAAAATCTAAAATAACTTGGAAACTGCCAAAATAACAATTCTGATAGTTGGAATTATGCCAAATTTCTCCATGAAAATATGAAATGCTTCAGTAAAAAAAAAGTTTTACTTTAAATTAATGATTTTTTCCTTTTATTTCTGGCTACCTCATTCTCTTCTTATGCAAAGCACTGTCTTCTGTGTAACATTTATGCAACATTTGAAACCAAGGTTTCCTTTAACTTCTGTGTTTATCCTAAATCTTACCCTCAGGTGAAGTTTTAAGAGAGATATTTTTACACAAATGTCATTTGACTTATCCTAACAGACACTTATCCTAACTTACTTACTGTAAGTTTTCTATTATATTGTCTTTATAAATCTAGAACTGATGTTCAATTGTAATTAAAGTTCTGGTGAAAAAAGGGAACATGCCACTGTGTGTTGGTGCTATTGCAACAGAAAAGCATAGATGCAGTGAGATCTCTCATGAAAAAGCCAGGTAATGAAGAACAGGAGTAGAATAATAAAAAGCAAAATATTCTGAAAATTAATGAAACAAATTTCCCTTTGTACATTCAGTAGGCTGTTACAAGTCTGTGGATGTTGATTAATTAAGGTGAAGACAGAGTGTTGAATACATTGTCTTTCAAAGATCTTTGTCACCAACACCAGTAAAAATAGAGCAGATTTTCATTGAGCGTGTTTGATCTTCAAAGTGTATGGCTATGCTGAGTAGATGAGTATAGATTTGTAGATGTGTGCATGGGAGTTCTGTTTAGTGTTTGTTACAAATCTCTACCTGCAGACAAAGATTTGTGACTAACAGAGGCTTTGAAACATAAATATCAGAAATCTCAGCAAGGAAGAAACTTCTCTTTCCATTATTTTGTAATTGTGTTAGGAATTGGGCTTTCTTTTTTTTTTTTTAATAAACTTTTTTTTAGCTTTATCACAAGAGATGGCTGGGTAGAGTGCATAAAGAGAACCCCATGGTCTACTGGTTAAGTTCTTTGTGTCACAAAGGAATTAAAATAAAAATCAGATTTAATCAAGCCTCATGAATGAATAATCAAGTTGAACATTAAATCTGAATTGCTTTTTCTAAAATATAACAAAATTATTTGAAGTCATTGTTGCAGTGAGGCAGCATTTACATTAGCACTTCTCAGTCCGATAATATTTCATGTTCCTTAATATGGTTAATGAGTGGCCTTTTAATTCCTTTCATTATTTATTATCTTTCATATATCAAAATGTTTACATATTTTTTTAGAACTATGTGGAAAAAAAACCTTTATGGGTTTACACTCTCTGATACATTTCCATGACCTACGCAGCAACATGATCCACCTGAATTATTTCAGTAAAATTTTCTTCACTGTTGTTGTACACTTGAAATAATTTATATTGCCTGATCCTACAAATGCTGCATCTTTTTTTGCAATTGATCAAAAAACCATTTAGCAGCTTTGGAAAAGCAGCATACTTCTAATGAGTTATGAAGATTAATAGAGGTGTTCTGTCTTGAAAAGAATAAATGTACAAATGACTTTTTTAACAAAAATTTCAGATTTAAAACTGAATTTGTGAAATTTAAGGAAAACTGAAGGTTCACATGTCCTATAAACAGAACAAATATATTATTATTAGATTATTAGAAAGGAAATAACTTTGTGTTGTTTGCAGAAGTAACTTTGATGTGATGGTTGTAAATGGCAGAAAATGACAGTAAAGCAAATAGAAGAAGTGATGTGAATGGTTGATAACAGAAGTTGAAGATTATTTTAGTTAGAAATGCATGCATTATTTTTTAATAACCATCATGGCCAGTCTTCGCAAACGAAGATTTGGGAAAGGTCATTACCCTTCCAGCCTGCGCAGTGGATTTTTTAGGTGAGACACAGTGTGCGCTGAACTGAGCCCACCCTTTAATCCTAAGGTTCATCTGCCAAGGCCGAGCGAGCTCGGACGGTGGCAGCGAGGTCCTCAGGACGTAGGTTTGTTTAGAGTGACCTTCTCTTAGATGGATGGCCTTACAGGGCTGACGAGCTCCATCTGCCCGGAGGGGTTCCCTGACCGGGAATCGAACCCGGGCCGTGGTGGTGAGAGTGCCGCATCCTAACCACTAGACCACCAGGGGTCCTATTTTTTTTTTTTAATCATAATTTGCAGGAAATATATCTTTTCCAGAATAAAGTAGTATTCAAATTAAAGAGGGTCGAATCTAGCTACTAAAGGAGTTTTTTGGGGGGTGTGTGGGGAGGAGTGGGGTGTATGTAAGTCACTTTTCACATTGCTAAGCAACTCTAGATGAATACCAACTGTCTCTAGGGTGGCACTAACAGCTACTAACTAGCAATTGTCTAACAGATAATAAGAAGTTGCATTTGTCATGTTGAACTGAATGCTAATATTCTCACATCTATCAAAAATAATAAAGAAAAACAGATGCATAACTTGACTATGATGTCAAACTTAAATACAAATATAGTGATCTAGCCAAAGATGATGTTTGTGCCATGCCTGCAGATGCACATTTTTCCTTATAATTCTTGAAATTGGAATATTAATGGTTATAATGACATAAATTCCACAACCACTATAAGAAAAAGTTAATCATTAACTGGAATCACTTTCTGATAAATACACTTTTTAAAAGTGCACAGATTCTAATGGATTAAGTACTTTCACTGAAATATTTCTGATCAAAAGTAGAAACATATGAATGCTTTTATTTTTTCTGTTATCAAGAAAACTTCTCATTGAATACCTGGATAATTCTAAGAAAAGAAGATTTAATTAGCCTAAAAGTTTGTGGAGAAATATATAGTAGCCCTTCTGTCCAAGCCACTGAAGCCATTTATTAACACTTTTTTCCAAAGGGCTTTTCCCCTTGTCCATTAATAAAGCTAATTTGTTAACTTTTAATATTCAGCATAGCTTTTACTGTTATTCCTAATTTTTCTGTCACTGGCATTTTGATGAGAAAAGTATATTATCATAGGTGCTTCACTCTAATTTGCATCAAACTAACTGAATTATTTGGTTTACCAGATATATTCCAGTTTATTACTAAGAAAAAAATATTTAAATAGGCTTTAGGAAAAGAGAGATCAGACTCAAATTCCCTTACACATTCCTGTTTCTTTGTATTCAAGTCAATTAATAATTTCTTGTAGAATACTGAGACAGTTCTTCTCATGGACAGAATCAAAGAATCTGTCCTCTTAGATGAGTTGCATCAGCCATGAAGTTCCTGTGTATTCTTGCCCTGGATTTCAACTTATTCATTACAGAATTAAATTATTCTCACACACGTGGTCTATCAATTTCACTTTCCTTAGACATTACTTTTTAACTTACGGTTCCATTAGGCAGAAAATGTAGGTTCGAACCCATTTAGACAGAGAAAGAATTTAATCTAGTTCTAACCTTCAAATAATGCATACTAATCATAGTACAAGAGCTGACTTTCCAGGCCACCATAAAAGCACTATGCGTTTTTCAGTCTTTTAAGGGTAATGAATTGCCACCAAAGAATGATCTCCTAGTCAAGTGATCTGGATTTGTCACTGGTTTATGGTCTGCTTTTTTGAATTACTCATGACTAGGAAAAAAACTTCTGATTATAATGAAACTTTTCAGAACTGAAAATTGTATTTTCAAGTAGTGATTTGTTCTAATAACTTCATAGCTGTGCCCAAGTAGTGATATTTAGTGTGTATTTCGTATTGCTGATACTTACTCGTTCCCAAGGTAACATCGTATTTGGCATAAAAGGATAATATTGAGTTGTACAATGTATTCAGAATACATCAGTAACCATTGTTATTTCCCTATTTTAATGTGTATTTAATACATTATCTCATCTAATTGACACAATAATGGTGGGGGTTTTCCTGCTTTGTTATGGCGATTGCTGCTTTGGGATTACTAGGTTTGTTTGATTTTTATCACATCCTTCATAAAACATTAAATACTGTGGCTTTAGTTGCCAAGATTCAGCTGTAGTTCACACTGTCTGAGATTTCCAACCTCAATTTTTGTAGATCATTAGTTTCATGTAAATCTGCTCATTGCATATAAAGCCAATGTTGCTTTGCAGGTGATGGCATAAAAATTGAAACATAATTTATCCAAAATGTTGCAAGTTCATAGTTCTCTTACTTTTGTGTTCAAGATTTCCAAGTTCAATATTTGTTCTCTACAGTACAGCTTGATTATACATGTTTTCTTCTTGTTTTGTTGTTGTGAAACAGTGTTTCCAATAAATGGATTTTAGTGTCATTGCTCTAACACACCAATTTTTTAGTTCACTGATAAATGTCTTTTGCTCTTTGTTATTGTGAAGATAAAATGGTTATAAGTACTAAGTGCTTTGAGAGCTTTGTCTATTCCAATACACTGTTTCATGGCTCTGAGAGTTCAAATTTTGGTAGTATGAACCTGTAGATCTAAGGATTACCTACAGTAACAGAAAACTTAATTGTATTTCTCTTTGCTTGAATATCTGTGTTTATCTCTTATTGTAGAGAATAGCACTGGTTATTGATACTTCTTTTTTCTAACTTTGTCACACACCAAATTCTACCAGCTATTTTAGTCAGTTAATAATCCCAATCCACTTCCAGAAATTATTGCAGCCTGGAACAAAATCAGAAAGTCCTATTTAGATCCAGGTTCAAGGCTAGGCTGGTACATGAAAGCACTGATGACACAAATTCATTTATTTTCAGTCTTTTCCCTTGGCTTTGCACTATCTTGCATCCTTCCTGTATGCCACTCCCTCCAGAAAACAGCATCGTTACCTGAGCATATGTCTATTTCCATTATTTCGTAGTGAAAAACCAGAACTCTGATGCCTTCATTAATTTCATTTAAATATTAATATTTTCATTAGCATTTTTTTGCCTGCATTTTTATGGCAGGAAACAAAAGTGCCTCTATTGTAGTAAAGATAGCACCAGCAAATATTTGCATTATAATGTACAATGTATAGAATTGGTGACTGGACTTGTTTACTTTATTTTATGGGGGAGGAGGTGTTGGTTTTTGTTGTTTGTTGAGAGGGGTTTTTTAGTAGTTTCATCACGGCCCCTGGGACTAGTGGTCTTAGCAAAAGATATGACATACGGAAAAATGGCAGCAGAGAAATTTTGAGAAAATACTTTTACTGCTGCCATTATATGGATAAATAAAGAATATTAAATGTAATTATATTTTAAAAGGGATCATTTCAATGTGACACTGTCATATGCTGTATCTGTTACCCCTCTTAGAAGAATCCTACTTGTTGGATATCTTTTTATGGGTGTGAGTAGTCCCTGCCACTTAATCAGCCATTGAACAAGATTAGTCATCAATGTTTCTTAATTGTTTTTAATAAAGAAGAAGAGACTTTTTTCTCTTTTCTTTGTTTTTTTTTTCTCCTTCTCCAGACTTCTTCCTTATTGGACTGATACTGCTTAAGTAAAAGAAGGCATATTTAGTATTTCAGGCTCTATTTGTTAGAAGATTCTGGTACAGGATTCTCCAAGAATTCTGTGAAAAGGAGTTCTGTCTTCAGTAGAAGTTGAAGTACATTGTGTCTAATTACTCTTTGTTGTTAATCCAAGGTGCTATCAAAGTCTATAAGACTTCTTGGTAAACATAAACATTAGGCTATTTAAAGAAGGTAACTTTGTGAACATATTTCTCTAAAAAAAAACAGTTAACTGTTGCGTAAAAGTAAATTCCATTCAGAATATTCAGGAGAAGTAACTAAGAATTAAACAGCAATTCTAGACTTAATTTTGAGGGGGGGAGAAAAAGAGAAAGACTATATTTTTATAACATGCCTTTAAATTGCACATCACACTTTTTAATTTTCTGTTTAAATTCTGTTTATGTCGCTATTTTTCCTTTATGTGAAGTAAAGGTACTGTAAACTTTATAGCATAAAATTAGATATATAAAATAACGTGTTCAGTTTGTACAACAGATCTGACTATTCTTAGTAAATTATGGCTGCTATCTAAGCAAATCCGTACTCATGCCTTGTGTCTTTGGATAAATGCTATGCCCTTCAGGAATTAATAGGGAAGATTATAGATGTTCTGGAACTCTTGTAGATTTTAAATAATGAAATTATGTTTTCAAGATTTTTCAAACTAAATTAATTACAACTGATATAAATCTTGGCTTAAATCTGATAGTGTTTGGTCTTCAATCTCAAACATTGTACTTAAATAATGTCTTCAGCGGTAACTAAGCTGTAAATGATTAATCATCTGCATTTATTCTTTTTTATTATCAATCCAGTATATTTCTTTAAATCAGGCTGTAAATGTATACTATGTGAACTTATTATGCTAGAAAATAATCAGTGTACCTAAATACTCCTAAGAGTCTCTGTTGTAGAATCCAGTATCATGTCCTATTTCTAATTAAAATATTTGGTAACAAAAATCAAACAGCATGCTCTGTTTCCCCACCATTTCAAAGTGATTAACAAACATTACCTTTTCAGCAGTAGGAAAATTGAAAAATGAAGTTTTGTATTTTATTCAGACCTAACTAATCCAGTTTCAGTAGCATTTTGGAATCACAGAATAATTTAGGCTGCAAAGGACCTAAGAACCACAGGACATCCTACCCAACCCTGTGCTCAAAGCAGAGTTGACTTCAATGTGATTGCTCAAAGTGTCACCAAGTCAACTCATTGGATGTTTGCAGCAGCAGAGATGCCACAAACCCAAACAAGTTCTTTTGTTGGAAGATGTGTGCATTCAACAACAGACCCTACCCTGAACACAATAGATGATAAGCTTCTGAGAGGAAGCTCAATACTAATGAATAAATGATTAGTAAATATTGTCTGAGGGAACAGACACAGAGTGCTTCTGAGATACCACCTATCTATATATTTGCAATAGTTCTATGGTAATAAAGCAAAGATAAGTTTTTGAGAGGATTCTGAAAGACTGAAAGAGAGTAAAAGAAACTACTAAATTCCTATCCAGTTTAAGCAAGCATAATGCTGTTGACTTAGTCAAAGCAGTGCATTTTATCTCAGCCCAGGAACTTCCTTAAACCTTGGCAGTTGTAATCGCAGACTTAGGGGTTTTTTGTTTAGTGGTTTTTCATCTACTTATTTTTTCCATTTAATGTTACTTTTTATTTATTCAAGATCTCTTAACTCTTATATAAATAGTTTTTTTTCTCACTGTATTGGTTATGACAACTGTTGTTCATTTAGAGTACTGAAAGTATGAATCATAGTCAGGTTTCCAAGTCCAGTGCTATAAAACATGAGCAAAAATCTTTGATAAAGTGAAAGAGGTGATTCCATTATTTCCACAAGATGTGAGAGTGAAATATAAGTTCCATTTTTTATATGATACCACATAAAGGGTTTAGGGCTAACACTGTTTCTCTTACAGTCATGGAGAAAGATATTTGTCTCTAACATTGAGGGAAAGGGTAAGATATAAATGTGTCTGAACTGGAGCTAGAACAAGAGGTTAGATATACAATATCTTTGTATAGACTTTTCTGTGGTCAATGTGCACTCTCGGTGCAAGCCAAAGTGAATTTGTCTCTCGGGGGGGAAAAAATTCTGAAGTCTGTGTTCCAAATGAAACAATTACCTTGCAGTCAATATAAACAGACAACATTTCTGCAGCTGTCTAAATCATGGATGCTTACTGTAACATTTTTCCCTGTAGTACAAGACTAAATGCTCCATCTGCAAAATGATTAAATGGATTTCATAGGTAAACATATTTGCCATTCCATTTTAACGAGTTACCCTTCATTAGAGACTGTCATTCAAAATTAATATGAGGAGCTATTACTGTGGTGTCTAAAATGAAGAACTGAATGTCATAGTACTCATTTTTCATAAGTACGAATGCTTTTGAAATGGGAATTGAACACTGATAGCAGATTGATGTAATACTTAGTTACATTTTGTGTCAATTGCTCCTGTCAGTCAAAGTGTGAAAAACTAAAGGAGAAAATACAACAGAGGAAATATTCAAAGTAATAAGTACAAACAAAAGAATGTCCTTCTCTTGTCCATTTTGCTTATAACACTTCCACAAGCATGGAGGAATGTTCTGGGTTCACTGGTTTTGGGTTTTTGTTTGAGTTTTGGGGTTTTTTTAGATAATAATAAATTATTGACTATTGAATTAATTTGAATTTCAAGAGAAACAAATGGGCAATGAGCCTATATGAGCTTAGTGAGCTAGAAGACAATTTGTATATCACTGTTGGGACATGATCAATAGACATGTTTGACGTTTATATGTCTCAGAGGAATGAGCTACATTTTATTCATTTAAAATTATTTGATTTCATTATAGTTTTTAAATAAAAATAATAATAAATTGTGTTTTAATGGTGTTGAATCCCTTGCTATTATCACAAAATATGCAAGGCAGAGCACTGTATAACTCTTGTATTTTAGGTTTTCTTCTGTCACTGTAACCTAATTAGTAATAAGGTTAGTGATGGAAGGCTTTATAAGCCTCCTTTATAAAGAAGGCCCTTTGCAAACCTGTTTGGCCGAATAACCACTTCCTAAAACCATTTGAACTTGTATGTAACATTTTGCATTTTTTTTATCTCAGCTTGCTTTCTATTGCAAAATATTCTTGTGTTTACTTTGTACCATTGTTTGACAAGAAGTGAGTATAGACAGAAGAACAAAATATACTGAGTTGGAAGGGACTCACAAGAATCACCAAGTCCAACCCTTAGCCCTGCACAGGACTATCCGCAAGATTCACAACATGTGCCTGAGAGTATCATCCAAATGCTTGAACTCTGCCAGGTTTGGTGCTGTGACTACTTCCCTGGGGAGCCTGTTCCAGCGCTCAACCACCCTCTAGGGGAAGAACCTTTTCCTATTATCCAACCTAAACCTCCCCTGACACAACTTCAGGCCATTCCCTTGGATTCTGTTACTGGTCACCACAAAGAAGAGATCAGTGCCTACCCCTTCCCTTCCCCTCAGGAGGAAGTTGTAGACTGCAATGAGGACTCCCCTCAGTCTCCTCTTTTCCAGGCTGAACAGTCCAAGTGACCTCAGCTGCTCCTCATTTGGCTTCTTCTCAAGGCCCTTCACCATCTTCATTGCCCTCCTTTGGATGCTCTCTAATTGCCCTTGTTGAAAATATACAACACGTAAAAAAAAAATAGCAGTGTTATTGAAATGATGTTCTAAGACTTCTTTTCTTAACTAAAGTCAGAAGACAAAGGCAAGTGCTTGATATAATTATTATCTCTGGTCTACATTTTACCTTACTCCTTCTCTTCCCTCCACCCACAGACCGATTATAGAAGAGGAAATATAGAGAATATAGGACTATATAGGGGAAAGGGGTTGGTTTTGTAGAACGGAATGTACATTTCATTACTTGATAATGGTTTCTAGGTTCAAACAAATAAAAAATTGGCACTACCTATTCTTAGCTGATCTTCGGTTCTTAATCTAAGTGCAGATTAATGGAAAAGCAAATCACAGATAAATGTGAATGACTACAGTGACCATTCTGCTTAGTCTTAATCCATTGTCATTTTTTTTCCTTCCCCTACTTTACTTTTAAAAAATACACATATAAAAACTGTGTAAACATAAGTGATGAGAAAGGAAAACACTCAGCAGTATTTCCATCAGAATTTAAATATGCATTATTAAAGTGCTGATCCTTCCTGATTCTTGACAGTATTCATCAGAATAAGTTAAGATTGATCTAGTGTAAGTTTATTTCGGGAAATCGGAAAGATGAAAAATGTCCACTTAATAAATGCACTGAACTGCTAATTTTAGTTACGTTCTGTTGGTTTCATAAAGCTGAAGCCACATGTTCGCATCAGTATTCAATGAGCATATGTAACTGATGAGTAAAAATGTTATTTCAATTAAACATTCTTAATAAACCATAAAGACTAGATTGGAAAAATGACAGTTGTCCAATTTTAGCATAAATAAAGGAAAAGCATGAGAAAATTAAAGTAATCTAATAATCTTTATAGTGACAAATCAATTTTTTAAAATAAATTTTCATGAAGAAAAGCTAGTATTTTGCTGATAAGCTCCAATTTTCTGCATAATTATCTTTTAGGGAACAGTCACATTTCACTAAAATGACTAATTAACTCACTTTTCTGCTGTGCTAATAGCGAAGGAAGCAAAATAGCCGAATATTGATAGTATGAGTTTTTAATAAGAAAAAAAATTAAATAATGTGTACCCCATATTCCATAGCAGCAATTTAAATGCAAATGTACAATACAAAAATGGGCCCCCATTTTCACCCTACACAGAAGGGATATGCATTCTGGTAAAGAACACTTTTATTCAGGAACTGCTCTGAGAAAAGAGACGAGTTAATGAGGAGATATCTGTTGTTAAAACACAGTCGATGAGTTCATCAGGGGGAGATTTCAAGCAGGGTTATCCTCCTTGAAGTGAGAATTCAAAAGCGCTAATCTCCAACAACCTAATTTCCTGAGTTCTTTGCTCCTCAACAATTGTAAAGTCCACTTGTCATTTGGAAAAAAACCTGGGACTACAGATTGTTGGAGAACAAAAATCTTTTTTCTAGGAATGTAATAGATTGATATAATATTGGACTAATCCAGGTCTCATTGCTTCCAACTCACTTCTCTGCCATAATATTCAGAATTTTGCTTTACTTAAGGAACAATGCATAGCACAAAGGGTGGCTACATTGAACGTAAAATAATGGTAAGAAATGGACTGACTGAAATTTTTACTGAGAGAGAGAACCTGGAACAAATAGTAAAATAAAATGGAGATTTTTATCAGTCAATATTTTCCCCTGTCTAGTCAGAACTGGGTTTATCTTATGCATAGACCTGTATGAATAAGAGTTCACACTAAAGAGGAAGGCTAGAATTACATGGTGCTTCAAGGTATATGTGATCAACAAATTAGAACTGTTTTATACATTATTTCAATATTCATTTTCAGAACAGCACTTACCTTCTATAGAGAAAGACCTGACACCCAAATTTTACATCCAGCTAGATATTTCAACACTACTATCATATTTATAGCTTGATAACCTTACTTTGCTTTGGCATTTCTTATTTATAACTAGGCAGTCCTCTAAATAATTCATATTGAATATTTGCACTTGCAAAGTGGAGAAAGTTGAAAGACTATGAAAGAAAAATCTTTTTCTAGCATCTTCCAATCATGGTTCCAGAATGATGAAGGGGAAAACAGATACTAAACTGACATTTGGGCATATTAATAGATTTGGTGCTACATTGCGTATCAATATGATATATAATCCCACAGTGTTAGTTGTGTCACTGCAAAGGTTGCTAACAAATAGTTTCCTAGTATGAAAATCTAGTATGGAAGCACTTGCATTAGAAGGTGAGCAAAATACAAAGAAATACTGGCTATGGAATTTTCAGATGGTATTTTAGATTTCTACTACTATTATTATTAGGTTCTGACTTTTTTTTTTAATGAAAAGGTGTCCTAGATTCACTTTCATTCTCACATTATGTCAGCTCTCTAGTTGAGAGGAACTTTTCTTCTTTCTTTTGTGCCTTGTTTTATTTCTATTGCTCTTGTTCCTCTCTAATTAGAGTAGCCAGTAATCTGAAAACTGTGGGTTTTCTATGTGTATTGAAGCAAGAACTGATGAAGGGACTTTCACACTGAATTTATAATGGGCATTATAAGAACCAATTTCTTCACAATGTTGCATTTTACTATAATAGTTCATAGCTAAAAGTACTGAGAAATTATTCATGTCAAAATTAGAATTAAAAATGAAACTTAAAACTGCAGAAAGCAAAGAAAGCAAGAATTTGACTTTCACAAAAAGCTGTAACTAAGACTAGTCCTTTAGCAAGTTGGGTGGGGATAAGGATGGAAATTTAACCAGAACTCAAAAAGTGTTATGAATGGTTCCCAGGGCCAGAAGTATGATGAAATACAGCATTTCAGATAAATAATGCTGATAATCAATGTAATCTTTTAACAGCAGCCTCAGACAGGATCATACTAAACATAATGTGCTATTATATACTGTATGCCTGCCAATCAGCCCCACATCATTAGTTAAATAAGATTTATGTCTTTACAAACATATCTGGAAAGAAGTTTTTCACCATAATTTTAATTTCAATTATATCCAATTAGTAGCTACCCATATTCTTAAACAATACCTGTTCCTTAAAAATGTATTGTATTCTGAAATGTGAAATTTCCTGTGTTCTTGTCACCTTTTAACAGATCAGTGATGAGAATCTCCATCAGGAAATGATGAGTTGGGTCCCTGCTTTGCTTTACTCAGATTAGCAATTTGCTATTCCAGCTATAAAACTGAAAAAAATCCCAAATATTTGAGCTCCTACTTCAGTGCATTTCTTCAGCCTCAGTTCTCTGGTAACCTTTTCTGTCTGTCAAATCATATTCCATGTGAGTATTCAAGTACAGGAGATCTCTTATTTTGCAAATAATAATTGTAATAAGATTTCAGGTATAGACAAGTGCTCATTTCTAGAGCCATTGGTCATATTTTTAATTATCTCTAATGCAGTTGAGTTGCTTGCCAGCAAATTAATTGAATAAATAAAAAGAGACCTTTTCATATACTGATACTTCATGAAGAGGATTGATCAGAGCTTTGGTTGTAGTTTACAATTGAACTATCAGCTTTAAGTAGAGGCCGGATTTTGAGAGATATTGTGGTGACTAAGAAAAAAGCGAGAAATTCATGCTATGTCAGCCTGTAGCCTTTCTTCAGTGAAAGATTAAGTTGTTGTGTCCCTTTTGAGTTTGCATTTTTCTTAGTGAGTCATTTTCCATCTTTCTTCATTTTAGCCTTTAGAAAAATTCTGATGAAGAGATTCGTTTGAGATACAGAAATATGTGGAAATACTTCCTATACAGGTCAAATGCTTTCAAATAATGTAAATGATCAAATCTATCAGCACTCTTAATTCTCCTTTCTTTTGATGAGTACATAGGCAAGAACCAATTCTTCTCCTGAGCTTTTTGGATTCCAAGTTTCTGTTTGGAAAAACAAATTGGAGGTTTTCTGTCCTATCATCTGTAGGAAATAAGGTTATGAAGGAAAACAAACTTGCATAACTTCATGACTCATACTTACTTGCAGTCAAAATATAACATGGCCTCCATAATCTGTCTGAGCTGTGCTGAAAATGACAGTATATGAAATGTGAAGTTTTCAGAACAATGGAAGACTGTTTTCTTAGTGACTGATACCTAAGCTGATACCTTTGACGGCACATCTTCATGTAACACTTGTCATATGTTCTGAAATTTGATACAATTTGAGGTTAAAATGTAATTAATTTGTAAAGGAACTATCTATAACATACATTAACTTTCTCATAACTTTAATTCTATTTCAAAAGCTAAAGATCTTACTTAAACATTCACAGCACTAATGGGAAGTTAATCTACAACTCTATTTTAGGAGATTTTGTTCTTTTTTTATGTAAGAGGTATCTAGAAGTCTTGTCAGAATGCAACAATTATTTTTCTAGCAGTGTTGAGAAATTTACATGTGTAATATGTAGGCAACTGTTTGGACACATTAGGAAAAATCCATGGGAATATTTCATAAAGGTATACTTTTGTGTGTGAGTGGACAACTTTTAGCTCTCTTAGACTGTGATATTTTGTTGGTTTAATAAAGACTCTCAGATAGTGAGCAGTAGGCAGCCTTAAGTGTCTTCCAAAACCAGTTATACTTCTTGAGTTTTCAGTTAACATTGGCTTAAATCCTTGTGATTTCCCACTATATAAACTCCAGAGTGATAATCTGTCATATGCTGGAGATCACAATCAAACCCTGAGCACTGAAAAAAAAAAGTTAAAAAAGCTTACATATATGTAAAGTTTCTATTTTTTTAATTAAAAGTTTGATGATTTGGAATGTAGTGCTTATGTAGTTGTTTAAAATTAATATGAGCTGCAAATTCTTGCAATAAACAATGATTAAAATGTATGACTCAAAACTATGGCTGCTGGGTTGGCTTTTCTTAATTCCCAAGTATCAACTAAACAGAAAATTATGTTCTGTATGTAGTGGAGCACCATATAATTACTGTCAGGAGTGACACCACTCAGTCTTCTCAGTGACAAGGCTGGGCTTTGGGTTGTTGTTGTTTTTTTCTTCTACTGTTAGAGCTATGTGTATATATTAAACTGTCAGACTCCCTGATTAAGTTATTATTGTTGAGATTGCCTTCTTCAGACCCAAATGATTTTGGAATAATTGGGGTGCAGCCTTTTTGTTGGGTTATTTTTAGGGTTTTTTGGTAACACCAAAAACAACAAACCCTCAGCCCCTTTCATTTCTGATGTCGTGGAAGTATATTTGCATCCCATCATGGGAAAAGATTTTTACATTTGTTGTATTGATCTTAGAAAAAAACATAAAACAACATACTGCAGGCTGCTTGACTAACTTCCGCTGTTGACATCCCCTAGTGATGTCTTATGCTTCCAGAAAAGTTTCTAATTTCTTACTTGAATTTTTAATCTAATGTGAATACTAATGTGATTTGTGAAAAACATTCCTGGAACAAAGATTAAACCTAGGCATAAACCCTTTTATGACAGACCATTGAAGAAAGTCAGATTTTATTTAAGGTTATGTAAAAATATAAAGGAAATCTCTTACAAAGCTCTTCATATTCAAGATTGAAAATGTTTTGAATAAACTTCATTGTAACATACACGCATGCACAGAATACAGGGAAACAAAAAGCCTGAAAAATAGTTAAAACCACTCCACCAAAGAAAGAATTATTGCAATTAAGTAACTTGTGAAGTTAATTACAGAATAAGTTATTTAAAGAGTTTAGGTGGATATTACTGTGTCCCTTGCAAGAAGTGATTTGTCAAATGAGTTAATTGATGTTACAACTGTCAAGAAATACACGGATCCCAAAAGATCTTGACTTTGCCTCATTGAAGATTAACAGACGCTTTTATCATAGAATTACAGAATACCAGATTGGAAGGCACCTCAAAGATCATCTGATCCAAATTTTCTTGTTCAGAGCATGGTCTAGACAAGATGACCAGCTGAATCTTAGAAGAGTCCAATGTTAGGGAATCCACCACCTTCTTGGAGAGATTATTCCAATGGGAGATTATTGTTATTGTGACAAATTTTCCTCTTGTGTCCAGTTGGAGTCTTGCCAGGATTAAGTTGCACTCGTTACCCCTTGTTTTTTCCAAGGAAGTCTCCATCTTTGTATCCACCCTTTAAATACTAGAACACAATGGTAAGGTGTACCCTAAGCCTTCTTTTCTTAAGGCTGAACAAACCAAGTTCTCACAACCTTTCCTCACATAATGGGATTCTCAGTCCTTTGATCATCTTTGTGACCCTTCTGTGGACCCTCTCCAGCCTGTTCACATCTTTTTTTTATAGCAAGGATCAAAACTGAGCACAGTATTCCAGATGTGGTCTGACAAGTGCCAAGCAGAGTGGGATAATCACTTTCTTTCTGTAGGTAATGCCCTTGTTGATGCAGCCCAGCATCCTGTTGTCTTTCTTTGCTGCTGCAGCACACTTTTCAGTCTTATTGAGGTTGTTCACCAGGATCCCCAGGGCAGTGGGAATCCGTATCAAAAGCCTTGGAGAAATCCAGGTAGACAAGACGCTGCTTAGTTCACATCAACCAAGCAGGTTACTTTGTTGTAGCAGAAGATTGAGTCTGACAAGCATGATTTGCCCTTGGTGAACCCATGCTGGCTTTTCCCAACCACCTGATTCATCTGAGTTGGGAAAGCCTCCTGGAGGATTCATTCCATAACTGTCCTCAGGATTAAGACTGATGGGCCTATAAGCTCCAGGATGCTCCTTTAAACCATTTAAGCCTTCTTCTATTCTTCTAGGATACTCTCTGATCTGCACAACTTTTCAAAGATCATGGAGGGTGGTCTCGCAATTACGTCAGCCAGCTCCCTTAACACCCTTGGGTAGAAAATGTCAGGGATCATAAATCCCCTGTCAGGGATCAGGGGTCATGCTTGTGTAATAGCTCACACACCAACCCTTCCTTCGCTGATGGTGAGTCTGTGTTTTCGTCAACCTGGATTTTTGTTCCCAAGTCAGGGGGCCTAATAGGAAAAGGTGAATGGAGTGCTGAGAACTTTTGTCTTTCTGCCTCTCCTTTTTAACATCAGTTATTTATTTCAACACCCAGAAGGATTTTTTCTAAGATGTTAAGGAAATTCCATCTTCTAGGCACTTTTTTATATCCCTTGAATATGTTATTCTTAGTCAAAACTTTTAGAAGTTTGTCACTAATAACAAGCACATAAAAATGGAAAAGAATCCAAACAATAGCATGTAGTACTTACACGTATCTTATCTATTTAGATCTTGCCCCTTGTAATTCGGCATGAGATCTGGATTTGTCTCAGGAGCTAATGAAGGGCAAAATACTCTGGCAGGAATGTGTCTGTATGGCAAGTACTGCTTATTTTTACCGCAAAGAATTGAAGTACCATCTTTATTTCTTGCCTACACTATTTTTCATAGCATTGTTGACTACTCCTGATTATCCTAGATTGTCTGACTGAAATGAGATATTTATTTGCTCGTTGGTTCAGAACCTTCAGCAGTGTTTTGCTTCTCTGAAATTGGCACTAATATTGCCCATTGGCTTTGATAATTAAATTGTACACCTGCTCAAAAATAAGCACCAGATTGTTAATGATTCTTGGCCATCACACTGTCGGTAGTTTTCCAACAATATTTCTCTTCAAATTATCAGAACGTTTTTGTATTCCTCTAATTGTGACATTAACAATTCTAACATTCTTCCATGGCAATATATGGGTAAAAGAGTAAGGGTCTGTATTCTAAATCAATAACACTGCAGCTGAAGTGGGGAACGTGCTGTAATGAGGGTTATTATTATTAAGGATTTATTTAATTAATAAGCTCATAATTATACTTTATAAGACATATTTAATTTTGGTTATTTCTACAAAGATATGACAACTCTACATGTAACTAGATCACTGGAGGTTAAGAAATTATAGTAAATCAAAATTCATCATATCAAATTCTCTGAAAAAAATAATCTCTTATATTTAAAATTGCTTGCTACTGAGTAACTATGAAGAGAACAGCAGAAGCAGAGTATAATGAAGAATAAACTATCCCATACATAAATGTCATTGCTCAACATCTTTTTTAAGTAATAGATGCTATCACATACTATCACTATTAACATATTAGAGCTTTATGAATAAGTCTTGCAAATTCCTTTACTAAATATGTTATTATGAGATTTATGAGCTTTGTGTTTCATGTAGAACCTTCCCACCAGGTCAGGGCTTCACTGCACAAAATGATTGTTGAACAAACAAAGTACAAAACGGACTAATACAGTATATTAAAGCCTTTCCCTATCCCTAGTCTTTGAATTTATTATATTATTATAGTCTCATTCATTTCTAGAGAGCAGAAGGGCAGAAAGAAGAGTCATTGGATACTTCCTGAGTGTTATATGAATTAGAGTGTAGTCTTCTGTTGTCATTCACTCTTTGCAAATCTGAATTCATTGTACAGTTGGAGTTTGGCTTCTAAGGGATTGTTCAATTTTTAAAATTTTTTTACGGCACCTTGCCTATAAAAGAATTTATGTTTACTTTCTTGTGAGCACAATTCTATCTCTCCTTCATAGCTGATTTTTTTATCTGATTACTTGTGGTCTGTACAATCACTAAAGCATGAACTGTTTTGCTCCCTATGGCATCTCATCCTGTTCAGTTGGGTCTCCATTGCTGGGCCTCCCAGACATAGAAACAAAGATACAGCAGCATGTAAGCATGTCTGTCTGTTCCAAAGTGCCATCTGTGCGGTACTCTGAAGTTGGTTACTGCATCTGGCAGCAGTACTGCTTTTCCTGGGCTATGCCTTATTCTCACCTTGCAGAGCTGAAATCTCAAGAGCTGGCGCTGCAGTGAGATGAGCATTACATTCGGTAGGGTCATCTCCACAATATATTTTAACAGCTTCTGCTCAGACTACACATCTGCTGTACAGCCTAAGGCAAATTGATGAAACAGTCCATGCAAAACAGCATAAGCAGTAACTCTTTCTCCATCTTTCATCACTTTTTATATGCCTTGACTGACTCCTGATGTCATACAGAGCACCAAGGAATCTTGACCTGTCCCAAGGGAAGTCTTACTGCTTTCTTCCTACTGATTTTTCATCTTTTTTTCTGGTTCAGTTTGTACTACCTGTCTCAAGGTTCTTCAAGCTCCAAATGAATAGAGAAAGGAAAATTTCTGTTCAGACCGTATGCATCATTAGACTGTATTCATATCTGTAACAAAAAGATTTATACTGTAAATGGCACACTACTTAGACATCTTTCTATAATGTTCTCAGAGGTTAGTGTTTTAAAGGAAGGCTTATCTGGTTGTATGCTGCACCAATCCGAACTTCTTTCTGTTTTGAAGCTGAGCTTCATTTTACCTGAGCAAAAAGTCCTGCGTAATCTACAGAAGAGAAACAAATTCTGTACAGAGACAAAACATATAGTTGTGGGGTGCAGAGTTGAAGAGTAGATAACTTGCTTCCACAGTTCATGCATTTCACTAGCCTTATGTTAAAGTTACATTACATATATTCCCACTTTTACCAATAAAGTTTCCAGAAATAATTACCTACTATATTGTCTATATGATGAACATTTTTCTTTCTTATTTCCTTGTTGCTCTCTCCACTATATTGACATGACCCTAATGTCTGCATTCTGATTTGCTTCATGCCTGTGATATCTCTTGAAGCCTGTGAATTTGCACCAAATCCTGTTCCCTTTACTTACATTCTGCCATTTTTATCTGGGAAGCTTGTCCAAAGCTCCCCAGAATCTGTGATGTACACTGGAATCACACACCCTTCAAATAATCCTGTCTTTTACATGTTTGATACATGTTTAGATGTTAGATTCCTCAGTTTTCCAACACATGCATTGAAGTCTTTCCCATTGGATTGTATCTTGCCTGTTGTCATATTAAGAGTCTCAAGGGCAAGACTTATGAGGAGCAGCTGAGGTCACTTGGCTTGTTCAGCTTGAAAAAGAGAAGACTAAAGGGTACCCTCATCAAAGTCTTTGACATCCTCAAGAGGATCATGGAAGGGGGAGATGTTAATGTCTTTCTGGTGACCGGTGACAGGACACAAGGAAATGGAATGAATCTGCAACAGGGGAAGGTCGGACTGGACATTAGGAAAAGGTTCTTCCCTCAGAGGGTGATTGATCACTGGAACACCGGGGAAGTGGTTCTGTCATGAAGACTATCGGAGTTCAAGGAACATCTGGATGATGCTCTTAGTCATGTATTTATATTTAGGTAGTATTGCAAGGAACAGGGATTTAGACTCAATGGTCCTTATGGGCCCTTTCCCACTTGAGTTATACTATGATTCTATGTGACCTTGTTGATATTATTATTCCTTCTAGGTGGTAATAATAAAGCTCAATATCAGGTCTTATTCATAGAATCATAGAATTGTTTAATTGCCCTTTCTTCTGTGTTCTGACTTTCCCTAGAGTGACCACTTACTCCAAGTTTCATGTCCCACAGAGTAAGAGCATGAAAAATTCTTGCTTATTTAACTAAATGGGTTCCATTTTTTTAGGGAAAAAACAGTTTAAATAGACTCGTGGCTACAACTAGTATTTCAGACAAACTTTCTTACATCTCCTCCAGTATTTTCCCTTGTGTAGTATGGGATCTTATGGTCTTTCATTTAATCTAAAGGCAGACTGGTGTAATCCGTGGCAGTAAAATAACGTCCACACCCTCTCTCAGCTTTAGCCTGAATCAAAATGGAGAGAATAATCCTTCCTTCATCCCATCACAGGCCAAAGAAAAGAAAGTATGTAAGGGAAAATGAGTTTTGTTAATCCTGTAACTGGAAAAGCCAAGCTTATTCACTGCTTCTGATATTTTGCAGTTTAGCAGAGTAATTTGCTACAGGGTCTGTGTTGACTACCATCCCTCTATTCCAATTATCAAAAACTTTTGTCTTTACTAATTATTGTCTAACACATTAGAGACTAAAAATTAAGTTGTTCTTGACGGTCAACATTTGATGCCTTTCCAAGCCTTGGTTACCTAGATAGTCAATATATATAAACAAATCATGAGGAAAGGGTGTATAAAACTATTAAATCCAGGATTAAGGCAAAAAATAAAAATCTTTTCTTAAACAAATACATTATTCCCAATCAGACTTTGGTAGAATTAATACATATTGTTCTAAAATGACTGATACTCTCCGAAGATTATGAGGAATTTTCACACTAGAAATATACTGGGTTGATCAACAAAGACATCTTGTATAGCTATTGCAGTGCCCAAAGAAGGCTGCATTTTCAAGCACAAAATCATTTTTGGAGGAAAACAAGTGACATGGTTACATCTCCGTGTTGGAAACATACTGTAGCCTGTTTTGTTTATATGATGTATATGCTAAGCAATATACTAAGTAATAGAAAATTGAAAAATTTAAGAGATGTCTCATAAAATCTTTAAAAAACTCATGCTAATTATAGATATTGCTGGCATTTAATTAATATTTTTGAAATTTTAAAAAATTATGTTTACAGAAAATAGAGTTTCCAAGTATTTCAGTTGTGCATGCACTTGTACTGAAAACATGAAATAACAGTTTTTAAGTCAATTTAGTCTTCATGGGACTTAAATTTGAATTCTTGAACTGTAGAGTTTATTCAGTGTATTTACCTTTGGTTAATTTTTAACTCAGTATTGTTTCTAATCTTCTAGCCACTTCCCACTCCCTCCTTGCCGGTCTGAAGGCTACAGCTCTGGCACAGTATCTTGCCTGCATTAGCATGTGCTCCTTTCTCTACTGTGCAGTGGGACCAGACTTAGCACCAGTACATTCAGCCCAACAAGGAATTAAGTCTGGGAAAGAGTCAGCAGGCTGTCAAGATAATGGGGCGAGTGGGCCCCACTGTCCCTGGTAGTAAGAGCCTTGCTCTCTAGTTAATTAAAGTTACTTTTGGATAAATCAAGTGAAACAGAGTTAAATCCATACTAATTGATAATCCCTTCAGATAGACATGGTGCTGGTGTGAAATATGTTGAGATGTAATGTCATAAAAATATAAAATTCTGTAAATTTTAGAAAAACATAAAATTACATACTATTAATAACAGATCTCTCAAATGAATTTAACAAATGCAAAATTTTGACATTTTGTATGTATCCATTTTTGTTAATGAATTCAGTACTTACTATATGTGCTATGTACTGCAATCAATAATTCATGAAGAGTTATATGACAGGTTCTACATCAGCAAGGAGCTTAAGTTGCTCAGATATTATTTCTAAATGTCTTAAGGATATCTAAATATCTTAATTAAATCTTCAACATTGAAATCAGTTTCTTAGGAGATATTGTTATAGTGTAACCCATACATATTAACATATGTAAATGAACACAGAGTGCATACAGGCACCACAGAGAGCTGTCAATGTTTTCATATGTGGAGATCTACCAACTGAGACCTTTCAAAAAATTCAGCAATTGTGTAATAAACCTAAAGCAGTGGAGGAATATCCCAGGTAATTTTCCTGAAAAAAAAAATTATGTACCTACAGATTTTATATTTTCTTCTAGTGTTATTGATTTAGTTTATTCTGTAGTTTAAGAGATTAAGCTGATACCTACTGCATAAGTTTTTTTCATCTAAATTGCTACAACAGCATAATTGCCACCAAATAAAACTTGGTGAAAAAGGAAACCCAAACCACACTACACTTTCTCCGACACTGTTCGTGCCACCCATTTGCTCTTCATCAAATACATGATGTAATTTTTAGTGAATTTGAAGCAAGAGTTCAGCAACTAGTTGACAAATAAATACTACAGGGTTTGCAGGAGCACATTTTTCAGCCCAATCTTATTTGAACTTTAAACTCTTGACTCATTTGTCATTTCAAATTCCTTTTGAAAAGCTATTCATCTACTGTATTTCCCATTCACTTACAAATATAAATAATGATCAAAAAGTTGGAAAACAAACTAAACAAAAGCAAAAGATCTCCAAATTAATTAAAGTGGTAATGAAATGCAAAATATGATAGAATAAAAATACAGATTTTTAAAAATATTACATTTCAGAATATCGTGTAATATGTATTTGCTCTTAGGTTTTGCTTAACAAGAAAGTGCTGGTCTTTACCCTTCAAAATCAATTCATCTCTTTTGAAATACATGAATCAACATTGCTATTTTCTGGATTCTTCCCACTGTAATTTTAAGTGTAGCATGTACTTGTGAGTTTTATTGCACACTGGAAAGAATGTGATAGCTTCATGTGCTGTCCTGCAGGTTACAAGGGAAGAATAACAAGATTTTAGCTCCTATATTCACTTTAAGCCAGAGGAGGCCATGGAGGCTATTAAGAAACCTGCAGTTCTCTGAAATTAATGAAAAATGAAAATGTGCCATGTTTTATTTCTGTGTTTAGTAGATTAGAAAAAGACTGTGAACATCAGTAAACCAGTATCCATAAATGTTGAAAAGCTTTGCCCTAGCACAGTAGCATGCATGGAGAGACCAATTTGATATTCAGAATATTGGATGGATCAGACCCTTATAAGGTAGACTATTCCATTTGCACAATCTCCTATAGTTGCTCATATATAAAAAATTAACAAATTAATTTAGCAATATAGATTGTCCTATATTGCTTTGCTTAAAAACAGGTTATTTTTATACCAATCATTGCACCTGGATATGATAATGATAATAGTAATAGCAATTAAAAACCTTTGCCTGTCATTATCTTATCAGTTTGACAAACTACTGTGGTAGAGCACTACATTGTCTGGAAAGACCTGAAGCTATGTGTGCATGTGTCTCTGACATACACACACACACACATATATATAGCTATACAATGCTGCTGTAAGGATTTGGCAGCCTCCCAGAAAACATACTGATTTGCTTACCTTAAAATAATTCTTAAGTTTAAACTTTTGGACTTATAGTGCTCTGGAGTATATACTTTAAGTAAGGTAAATTCATAATTCTGCTGTCAGATATATGCCTTTTGCCTTCCCCATGAAAACATGCAATATTCTGATGAAGCTTGCAGAGGGCAATTTCCCACCCTGGAGACTCATTAGAGTTTTGAAGAAAAATGTTTCTTGGCTTCTCTGTCTACCTTGTGTACATCAATCCTGACTCACTAGATAATGTAATATTTGTTAGAACTTCTTCTTCTAGCTGCAAAGGACATCTGCAGTGTTTTGAGGCAGGTTCTGTTCTGTTTGTAACACTCCCCCTCTGACACCCACACCTTGAGGAAGAGCAGCGAGGCTGAGATAGTCAAAGGTCAGTAGGACTGGGCTTGACATGATGCAGAGTTGAGGAACTGGGGGGGGCAGAGGCAAAACAGGAAGGGTAAAAAAAAGTATTAGGTAGTAGGAAATGGGACAGAGGGAGACTGGGAGAAGAAGCAGTGATTAACAGAGCAGATGGGAACAGGGAAACAATCCTCAACCATGCATGTAAAACTATATTATAAATAAAATTTGGACCCCCCAAAGAGCTCTGGGTCTCAATTCTGCAATTTTTAGCTTATGAGATGTTTGATTTTGCAACTATACCCTTGCATGGATGTTGTAGCAACGGGCAATAGGACAGCCTATCTATAAGTCTTATCTTTCCTTCATACATTTCCTCCACCGTTTGAATTTTTCACTTTTTCCCTGTGCTGAGCAAAGGATAAATTCTGAAGTTCTGTATCACATCTCTCCACCCAAAATGGCTGTAAGGCCAATTCTGTCTCTGTCTTTCTGCCAGTAACAATTTGTTTTCCAAGAGTAAAGGAGGAGGAGAAGGCAGACTTAACTTTTCAGAATAACCAATGTGAATGAACTGATTAATATCTCGACTGAATAAAATTAACTTTGTTTTATATATGATTGAAAGAAATAAAGTTAGTGTTTTTTCTATATTAAGGGTTTTCCTAACCTCCAGTCTGTGATCTTACGAGGCAGTTATCTCAGTTCTATAACTCAGTTCTTTGTTGAACTTACATAAGTTATCTCCACTGGAAAACAGTTGGAAAAGAATATGTAGAATTTTCATTTCTTGACATTTATAAGGGCAGTAATCTTATTTTATCTAGTTTAATCTTCTTTCACTGAAAACTTGCTTTCCCTAATAGCCATCAAATATTCAACCAATATTTAAATTTTAATTATTATGAGTTTGGTTTCTTATCCATGTGTTGTGTTTACTGCATAAAAGCTTTCAATGAGGATTTGATCATATTTAGATATTCAACCACAGAGAGGAATATAAAAAAATTAATTAAAAATTATATAGTCTGTTAGCTTACCAACAGCATTAAGCAACAAACCTACAGAATAAACATTAAAATAATAGTTTAAATAACTCTTTCTTCTAAAAATAAAAATGTATTTAAGCAGATCCTGCTATTCAGGGAATGAAAAAAGGTGAAGGTTTCAATACCGTAAAGCTAGATACTTGAGATTTGGAAAGGACAGAGCCAAAAGGATGTAAAATCTGATTGGTGTGCATGCTATTATATCCTGCAGGAACAGTAAATTATGGCTACAAATTAATATATTGTAACATCAACAAAGTTGCTGAACTTTTATGCTTATGTCGAATTCAAAGTGGAAAGTTTATTTGAAAGTTGGCTCTCAAAAAGGATTTTTTTTCCCCTTAGCAAAACAGTGTGAAGAATTGCATTTGATGCTGTTGCTTCTGCAGTGGAGATATTAAGTACTTTGTAAGGATATCTAGTTATTTTATTTTTTTTAATGGATATATATACATTTTTCATAGTGGAGCTGACGACTCAAAGAATCGTGATTCAGTGGGTCTTGGGAAATGAGTCACTTCATGGGGATTGACTGATTCTAAACTTATAGTACCATAGCAACTCTTCCTCCAATCTAGTTTAAAATAATCACATTTTTGACCTACCAAGCTGGCAGCCAGGAATCACCAGGGTACTACTTCAATGAATATGAGATATTACATTGTGTTGTGCAAAATGAATGTGGGAAAAGAATATTGAGTGATATGTAACAGTTTTGTAAAGACAAGATCTTGCATGCTTCTTCTACTAGATAAAAAAATCCCAGGCAAAGGAGAAACTGCACAACATCCTGATTCTATTAGCTTCTGCAAAATAAGGAAATACTAATATTCTTTCTCTAGAGCTTTAGAATTGGTCTTCTAGAAAATTTATATTCATAATTACATATATTTTCTATGTCCTTCATTCTCAAAATTGAATTCATTTTCTAAACTGACATCAACAATGAATTTATGTCATGTCACATTTATTAAGACTTTGAATAGCTTGTTTTCATTCACAAAGTTTATTCTCATCTGTCAGAGGCAGATGGGAAAATGCATTTCCCCAGGTCCTTAATCTAATTAACAAATCAGTTTAAAAAAATAAATCGTAAATTTTTATTCTTTTTTATACATTCTATATTTTCTATTTAATTATAAAGTGTCTAAGCTAAGTTGCTGTCCTTTTTGAATGCTTTTACCTATAGGTCTTTGAAAATGAGAAATACGTTTGTGCAAAAGGGTTTTGATTGATACTTCTACAATTTAAAAAGGCAGACTGATCTTGAGCAGGAATTTCATGAGACACTACTGTGTTTTTTGCATGCTCACAATCCCTAAAAAAGTCTCTTTATCACTAATTTTTTGGGTTTTGCAGTTTAGTAGAACACACACAGAAGCAAATGTAAGGAGATGGTGGATGGATTACTTATGAACATTTAGAGGAACATAACAGAAGGAGAGTTTCCATGTTGTTTGACTTGCATAGAACACTACAATTGTGTTTGCCCTCTCTATTAAATTGGAAAGCCAAAGTGTCTTTGATCAATGACCTGCTGAAACTATAGCCCTCTTTTCTACACTTTCAGTTGCTAAACTGAAATAGTGATTTAATGTCAGCACAGAAATGGCTTTCAATATTAGAAAAAAAGATTTAATAAGCAAACAGTTCAAGTCTTTTTTTTTTTTCATTGTGACTAACATTGTAATGCCCCCAGCATCAACCACATTGCTTCTTATAGGTTTGGAAAAGTTCAGTTAATGAGGATATTTTTATATTACGCTGATTACGTCCAACAGTATATTATATATCATACATATTGTTGGTGTGTGTATATATATATATATGTATCTATATCAACAGTATATGTATTATCTGCTTATCTGCAAAGACAGTTTTCTTAATCTTATCTTCTTTTGTGTTTTGTGTCTGAAATAAATATCCACCCCAGTAAGCACAGGCATTTTGACATCATTCTATAAATGTTCCAAAAGGAAAAACTTGGCATATGATTGCATGAACAAGATGCACCATTTCTATTTCACTTCTATTATTTAGAAGTGATTAGGTCACTAGTGGAGCAAGTATTTCGCTAAATCGCCAACATTGTTTGAGGCAACAAACAATTAGATTTCAATATGTGATTTTTTTTTCTAATCTTCTTAATTATGGAAATAACACATTTTTTATTCCAATGGGATTGAGTTCATTCAATGACAATTATGTATGGTAGAGATAACCATTGTATTATTCTGAAAGCTAACCTTAGGTATTGCATGATTTTCTGAAATATGGATAGAGTAGCACCATGATTGTTCTTAAAATGACCTTTCCTGAAATTTTTCTGTCACGGAACACCATTAGTAGATCGATTAATAATATTACTAGCTTATATTAAACAGCAAAGTGCTTTACTGATGATAACAAATATCATAGTCCTGAAATGTGATTTTATGGAGAAGTTTTTAAAAGATTAACACAAGTCGCAAAACAGTTGTAAAAGAAAGGCCCTTCTTTTTACAAATCATTTGGAATTTCAACTTTTCTGAATGTATCAGAGTAAGTGGATGACTTTAGGCTGAACATTATAAATGTGTATCGTTGCCCAGATTAGCTAATGGTCTTCAGCAAGAGGTTTAAAACATTTTTTCTAGTCAACTGTGTATTTTCTGGTTCTTAAAGATTCTTCAAAAGATAATTTGTCATGACAGTTTCTGTGTCAGCAGCTCTTTTCTTTATTCCTGAGAGCTTTAATTAAATCTTTTAGATGTGCTTATCACTTCCCAGCACATATTTCAGTTATATTTTATTCTGGAGATGAGAAGAGTAACTTTCTTCTAGTTTTCAGACAGCAATGTGAAGCATTTTTATGACACAGCTTCTTTCAACAACATTTCCAAAAAGTTAAAGCTTACATTGCATACATTTTTTTTTAGGGTAGCAGGTTTGTCATCCATACTTGAAAGCCTTCTGCTGTGCTTTGCACTTAGTGTCACTTGCAAAAAAATATTAGTGTATGTTACTCATTTTTCTTAAAAGAAATTTCTGAGATGCTTTTAAAGAATTGATTTTGTCTGCTTGCCCACACTGGAGGCATGTTAAAAACATAGAAGCAAACAAAAAATGTGGAGATTTTTGAAGCATCATCACAGATCTGTAGTGACCACCATTAAAATTCAACAAGTTTCACATAGTACAATCTGAGAAAAATTCCCCAGGGTGTGATATCATCATATCACAGCAGTAGCTGGACTAAAGTTACATTTCAATAAAAATTCTTTATTTGCAATCAATAGACTTAATAAGAGGAAGCCATATGATCAATATTTAGATTTTGAAGAGGTATAGATTTTCAAAACTTAGGCCAAACTATTTACTTGAAACACACAGAGCAGTTTTTGGTTATAGGGAATTTCATTTTAGAAAACATTTAGTAAATATAAGTGTATATTCTTTATTGCATTGTAGTTTCAAATAAAAAAATTGGAAGCACTAAAAAAATTCAGAAGCACTAAATTTTTTGTGCTGGACATCTAAATGAAAAATGAATACATCTACCCAGAACTGATCTACCAGAAAGCTTGCAATTTTCTGTAAAGTATGTTGCTTCAGCATAATTAAGAAATTAATTGATATATTCAGAACAAATAGACACAGCAGAAAAATGAGAATGTGGAAAGTAGTGTAAAAGAGGAACATTAATTAGAAAGTGATGTATGGCCAAGTGCTGGGATTTATGAGTAATAATGCACTTAGCAGAAGGTCCTGCAAACCTGTCATTTGAATGATTAATTATTTTCATAAGTACCTAGAAGACTTACTTCCATATTCTAGTGAAATGAGATATCTTTGGATGGGATGATAGGAAACTGTAGTGCTAGAGAAGCAATATTGTAAAATTTCTGCCAAATAGGCTATCTTGTGTGAAACTGGAGCATACATCAAAAATTAAAAGAGAGTTCTGATGCTTCCAGTGTTACATATTTTAACAAGGTACAGCTTTCTTGGAGTCCATTACTATTATAATGGATTTTAATTCTTAAGGGACATTTATGGAGATGTTATTTCAACATTTTTAAGGCCATATTTGATCTCAAAAAAGAAATAAAATATATTATAATTACCTGAACTACTTAAATTCAATTTAGCATTGATTGCAATGAAATGTAGGGGTAATGATAGCCCAAAGTCTTTGAAAGAAGAAACTGTCATTTTACCTCATCCTTGAAGTTGTAATGCATGCAAAATACCACTGGACTTTACTGGACAGAGAGAAATCGCTTTCTGAAATCAAATAGCCTGAATTTTGTGTTCTCTTTTGCTGCACTTTGAGACATTGGTACTGCTTTAATGTAAAACATAAACCCATGCTTATGAATCTGAAAGTTTCTCCCCAGTCAGTAAGGCTTTGTGTCTTAAATACAGTTTGACAAAAAAACCCAGCAGAAACAAAACATCCTCCAAGTTCTAGCAGAGTGCATTTCACACTTATAATTCTTCTTGTGCCACTTTAAACACGGGCATGAAAAACACCCCCTTAATTTCAGGTGCTGTTCTGTATGCTCAGTACTGCCTAATGAGTATAACAGAATAATATCACTCAAAGTTCCATCTAAACTGGTGTCCTGTGGACAAAAGTGGGTCTCTGCAAGAATTTAAAAGCAAAGCAGATAGGTAGACATATGTCTCAGGGGTATCGCGCAAGATTCCAGGAAAATCCAGATCAAGGATTCTCAGTAAGAAGTGGTATCTTTTAAGCCTTATATTGAGTTTTCTTTTATTAAATTGTTCAATTGCTTTCTGGGCCCCTGTAAAGCTTTTATAACAGCCTAATACAAGAGGTCTCAAGACTTAATTGTGTTCTGTTAGAAGTTACTCTCCTTCGCATCAAAGATGCCTTTTGCCAGTTTCATCCCTGCTTTCATTTTTGATAGAGATTGTGACCTATTCCTATTCACTCCATCATATGCATCCTGAAGTTTGTTTAGTCACCCCTGCTGCACAAGCTAGACCAGACATTTGTTTACATGTATGTGGTTCTGCAAACCTTTCCTTGATTTGGTGTGATTTCTTCTCAGATACTGTAAATATTGTGCTCAGTATTCAGGATGTGGTCATTTTATTGGATTAATATAGCAGCATAGCTATTGTGTCCTCTATTTCTTTTCTAACAGTTTACTTTTTTTTTAACAACTGTTTTTCTTTCAAGGAAGATAACATATTCTCAAAACCAACAGGACAACTAAAAAAAATATTAGTTTTCTAAATGAAATAATTCAGAAGTTTTCAACTTCAACTACAGCTTATTTAGATTATTTAGAATCTACTTATCTATAAGTAATCAGAAGTTAGTTATTCCTGTATTAATTTTTTCTTCTTTCTCTGAATACTAACAGTCTGATGATGCTTTCCACTGAATTGATCTCATTGTCACTACGTTGATCTCAAACTATCATCTTTAGAGATCCTGAATGAGGATGTGCTAAATTGTTCCTTGAGCATATTTCGAACTCCAAATATTGCACTTTTTTACTTCTATCCTTTTATTCAGAGAAATAGTAATGTATTTTTCTATATCCATTATGGTGTGCTTTAGTTAAAAAAAAAATAAAAAAGAAAAAATAGTGTATTTAGCTACAAAAAATTTAGTGGCAAGGAGGGTGTGTCAATATGGGCCTGTCAGCATTTGTGGTGCTTACAGGGTGGTGTTTCTTTATCATTATCTGTAAACTATTTGTCAACTATTTGTCATTATTTTTTCATTATTGTTGTCATGCTTCAACTGAGATGTGTTTCAAAATTTAGAAAATATATAGAAAAAAAGAACATTCTTATAGTTCTTAGATTCATATCTCAGAAGTCTGTTCTTCCTCCAGACATAAGATGTTTTAAGTCAAACAGCATCTCAGACTTGGAGAATGCTAATGTATTCCTCCTAGAAGGACTTTCAGGGCTTCATTCTGGAGATGACAGTGCCACTAAGGAAGTTCTTTCCCTTCCCAGTAGAGTGATACTTGTCAAAAAAATTTCCAAGTGATAATTGTGTCAAACTGAAAGACTGTAAAGTTTAAGATTATTCATATTATTTGCATACTGTTTATAAATTTCTAGGTTATAAGGAAGGAAGACTTAAGAAAACTTAGAAATTCTTACTAACATTAAAAGAGTTGTTCCGTGGAAATGATTTATGTATGCTCAGAATTCATGTTAGTTTTGTGAAAATAGCTCTGTGAATGTTAGATACATTCTACAGTGTGGAGCTGTCAGTGGTGCTTCTTACACAATTTTCAGGGGGAAAATTGTTTCTCACATCAGGCTTATGAATAATTAAATGCTGTGTCTTCTTATTCAGATACACATACACTCATACACATACATCCATTTGTAGCAAACAGACTTCTATATATTCATATATCATTATATTAACCTCAGTTTTCTAATATAACTTGAAAGAGGTGAGCTACTTACCTTACCAAAATGTCATGGCCACTCCTTACTAGAATCTAATAGAGAATAATTCTAATACTCTCTGTGCATAAGTTGATGGAGTTAATGTAATTATACTGGCACAAAACTGAACAAATCCAGCACCTACAACACAACATATGAATAGAGTTCAGAACAATATGATGAAACAAGGAGTTTCATTTTTTGCGTTTCCTAAATTTAGCATAGATTATGTATGTGCCTCTGACTTCTACATATTCTATGGATTTCTCATCTTCTATAAAATGCTGCTAAACTTCCAAAAATCTAAGAAAATCTACCATGCAACATTCTCAAACTGATTTTGTTATTTCTGATCCTGGTAGAATGATACTTACTCTAAATCCCCTGCTGTGATTCATAATTTTTAGGAAATAATGAGAATACATTGAACAAGCTATGCTTGGTTTAAGGACATAACAAAAAGCTGGATTCTATTTCTGATCACATGTCAGTCCAATACCCTATTAATTTTAATGCCATAAATAGAAAGATTTTATTTTTTTTTATTATTGCATCAATATTTTGAGAAGCAGAGATTTTCAGGTATCGAAAGAATATTGTGGCAAATTTGATCTTTGGAAGCAGCAAAAGATTTAGAGATCTGAAAAACCAAGGAATTGCAAAGCAACAGCCAGAAGGAGATTTGTAACAGTAACAAAGTTAATCAATCCAAACAAAAAAGAAAAAATACAAGATTTTTGTATTGTTACTGAAAGACAGAAAGAATGTTCAATATATAAGACATTTTCTATTATCAAAAGTAATAAGTAAAATTGCAGCAGATGGAAAATTAAACTCGACTACATATAATCAGAGCTACTAATATTCCATCTTTATATATATGCTTTTTTAAAAAACTTTTGAGCATAAATGTACAATAAACCAACAGTTGTGTATGCTTCAGTTTCTGAATATGTCAAATGGATGGATGGGCTACTTTGCAAGGAAAGAGGCAGAGAGCTGAGGGGGCTATGAATGAGAATTACACAATCGTGAAGGCGCTAGATAAACTGAGCATGGCATCCTTGTTGACCAAATATAACAACTAGGGGGCACTGAATCCTGAATGAGAGTACAAATAACAGAGGCAGCAAACAGACACAGCAGTTTACACAGTCTTTTGCACAGCAAAGGGCAGAAGATGGATATGGGAAACCACAGAACAGTCAATCTCACCTTGATCCCTGGTAACAGGTACAGCTAATCCTGAAAACCATTTCCAAGCATACTGAGGAGAAGAACATGGCTGTAAGCAGTCAGCATGGATTTCTAAGGAGGAAGTCATGACTGATCAACCTGGTATAGTCTTCTGCAATGAAATGTCTAGCTTTCTAGATGATGGGAGATCAATGCATGTCGTCTATCATGATATTAGTAATACTTTCAACAGTGTCTGTCATAACATACTCATAGACAATCTGATGCAGTACAGAATAAATAAATTAAAAGTTAGGTGGCTGGAAAGTTAGATGAACTACTGGGCTAAAAGATTTGTCCTTAGTGAAATGAAGTCCAGCTGGAGGGCTGTCATTAGTGGTATACCCCAGTGGTCAATGCTGGTGATAGTACTGTTTAACTACAATAATCACCTGGATTATGGGACAGAGAGCCATCTCAGGAGATGACACAAAACAGGTAAGAGTCATTAATAGACCAGATATTTCTGCTGTCATTTAGAGGGACATCAAGAGGATGGAGGGATGGACAGACACTGACTTCATGAAGCTCAAATGGAAATGCCAAATCCTGCACTTGTGTAGGAACAAACCCTTGTAGTAGAGCAGACTTGGGGCTGCCTGGCTGAAAAATAGCTTTGCAGAAAGGGAGGTGGGGGATCCTGTTGGACAATATGCTGATAATGAGTCAGCAATGCACCCTCAAGGCAATGAAGGCTGACAACATTAGAATAAGCACAGCCATGAGGTAGAGGGAGATGATCCTTTCCCTCTGCTCAGCACTAGTGAGGTTCTGGACCCCCAGTGTAGGAAAGATGTGGACATGCTGTAAGGAGTCTACAAAGGTTTGCAGAAATGATTGAGGACTTCACTGCTGTGAACCTGTCTCAAAAGATTCCTCAGACTAAGCGTATTATCTCATCTGAATTTCTGGACAACAGGTCAATAAGGCAATCCTGAAAGTACTGAGCAGGAATGCATCCTCAGATATTCCTGATACAATGGTTCTGGATGCTGGAGGAATATCAGAAAAAATGGACAGTAAAAACACATCCATTTCATTATTAATTTTGTCCTGGCACTGTCATAATCCAGAGACACTAAAATTAGACTTTTCAAAGGAGTGTGTAAATAATAGGTCAACTTATCCTGAACTGTATTGAGAATTTGGTATATCATGAATGTAATTGAGATATGGAAAAACTTGAGGCATCTTTTCTTACAGAAAAAAAAAAACAATTTAGAAAAGTAATATTTTTTTTCTTCCAGATCTATGAATGGCATTTGGCAAATAGCAATTTGTTTTACCTTGGTAAATAGATAAAACTTTGTTACAAAAAATGGACAAGGAAAAAAGTAAGAATTCTCTTTATCTTATCTACTTGTGTATTATCTCCTATCTGTAACTGCTTTACTCTTTCTCTGCTTTTGTCTTTATCTGCTTTACTACCATGTAGGGATCAGCGCTTGCCCCCTGATGTTTGCATGCATAAGATAATTTTACTGGTCCTGAGAACACTTGTACTATTTTATCAGACATGGTAGGTCCTAAGATAATGAAACCCTCACATCACCAGATTACCATCAACATTCATTGCTTTTCACTTCAGCTCCCACATGATTTCAGCAGTCAAAGCCCTACAAACCACAGAAATGGAGATTAGTGACTTGTGGTATTTGAAAGCTGAGGTCCCAAATTCCAGTTAGATGATTTTCTAGCTGCATGCTATCTTTAACAGCTGGTGAGATAGTAGCTGCTATCATTTCAGAATTTGAAGCTGGGCAGAGTGGAAGGGAGTAGAATAAGTAATTGTAATGCACACATTCACATTCTATCTTTAGCCTTACAAGTCTTAAAAGAAATGCTTTCACTGTTGCAAAGCTCATAATCACAGCACAGCAGTTGTGCACAGTATTTGTTTCTACTCCAGCCGGTTCAAGAGATACCAGACTTTAATACTGTCAAAGATGAGCAGTGTTTTGGGCAATGATCCAAGGCAGAATATGGTCTATGGCATAACTTTCTAGTGCTTCCCAGAACGCTCATATAATTTTCATTCAAAGATTATAAATAGGAGGCATAATATTGAATGATACCACAGTATAGCAGGCAATATTTTCAGAAATTAAATTATTTATTTTGTTGAATGCACATTTTTTTTTCCTTATTTTGAAGAGAACTTCACTTTCAGTTTAAATATCAGCATGGTGTGGTGTTTTCAGAGTGAAAAACTAGTACAAAGAACCTCTCAGATATAATTCTGAAGATATCCCATTCAGTTTCAAGACATATTTGGATGGAGAACAGGACGTGGGTAAGGGAAGTGGGGAGGAAAGTTAATGTCTGCTACAGGGATGCGCCTTTCATACCTGGTAGAAGTAGGAGGAAAGTAATGAAGATGCGTGTTGAGCAACTGTTGAAAGTTAAGAATTCTGAAAGGGTAAAAGGAACTAAATTGAAGTTGGCAACCATGTAATTACTGGGAAGGGAAATGATCATGCTTTTTGTTGGCCTGAAGATTACGTAGGTGAAAATATTACTGTGGCAAGCGAATCTTAATGTATAAAAAAAAGGAATGAGAAAAGAGCTTGTTCTAAGTGTACTTTCTTAACCTTTCTTCAGCTATTAAAAAAAACCCTTCCATGCAAATCAGGAGTGTGTATATTACTTATAACTTCTCTGTGGGACCAGAAGAATTATTCCTGTCTTCAGAATCAGAAGGTATTTTGTAAAGAAATGTTGAAGCATGGTACATCAACAATTCTTATAGTACCTATTTGTAAGTCCTAATACAACCATCTATACTATCTACTTTCTTCAATATTCCTGACATCTGCCTTTCAATTTTTACTTTTAAATGTGTTTAAATTTTGAGTGCTTGGAATATGAATGTAGAACACAATGATTTAGATAATGAGAAAAATGGCAAAATCAGTTTGTATTTAGTCTTCATGTATGCTTAGTAATATTAAAAGAGCTGGAGCATGCTTTGTATTCAAATATAAGGAAATTTTCTGTTATCTATTGTACTATGGAAGAAATTAAATATTTATTGGTACAATTGCATGAGACTGATAAATAGTGACAGACATAGGGAAATAAAGTATTTTCAAGCAATTTTTGAAAAATGTAGATTTTTCTGCCTTCTTTCACTGTAAAGGCATATGATATGAACATTTTGGTTCATTCCAGTAGGTTCAGAGTATTCTAAAAACCAAAGGTAGAAAGGCCGAAATATTACTATCAGTTCCCTAAAAGTTGAATTATTTTATTTCTTGTGTTTATTTTTTTGGGGAGAGTGGACTGAATTTTTCTTCTGTCATGTAATTGAAAGAAAGAGTGGTTTTATTTGGTTATGCCATAGCCTGGCATGATCATATTCTAAAATATTAGAATTGAAGAAAGATGTTATTATGCAAAGCCAACTGAGCAAAAATATGTGATTACCTGAGAATGCAGTGGTGCATCCATCTCTCACCCCTCACCCTGGTTTTGAGCTACCCTAAAACACTTGTTTCACAACAATTAAGGAAAAATAATTAAAGAAAAAGGAGAGCTTTTCAAAGGTCATTTTAATTCTTATTATATGTCAGAACAGTGAAATAATTATGTTACAAATGGGAATGATTCTTCTTTTGAAAAACCTCACTGTTAACAAGACCTGAATTTACAAAAGGAGTCCTTTCCTGCTAGGTAGACACTGAGTACTATTTATCCTGACCTGTAGTTCTGATCTGTATAGTCACAGAAATACAGAAGTAAAATGTTGGTTTTAGTTTGCAGTACCAGAAGTTTGATCAAAATTGTAATTTTTGTCATATTCTACTTTAGAGAAAATATTAAATGTAATTATACAGTAAATTTCATTGGTCCCTATTGTAACACACTGTGCCCACAAATGTACTACAGAAATTTATTCTCAGACAAATTTTGAAGTTAAAGTGGGTTATAATTATATAGGAAAACACAATTATGTTCCTGTAGAAAATCAAAGAATAAATTTTTATGAGTTCAAAAAAAAAAATTAAATGAGAAATACAGAAAAACATTGCATAAGGTCTTGTGGCTCTCAAAAAAGATACAACATTTAACATTTGAAGAAAAATTCATGCTGTTTGAGAGCTCATATAGTATTTTTAATATTGGAATGGCATAGTGGATGAGTTTGCACTGGGTCTAAGATATTTCTGCTGTGTAAAAATATGAAACCTAATTCAATATCCATATGTTCACTCAAGATCTTTCGCAGTCCCCTAATGCTAAAGGGCAAATGTGTTTTAATTAAATCAGAAGCTAACATAAATCCGTGGTCTATAATTTGGGCAGCAACCTGTAATTCTACTCAGAATATTAATTATTTTAGTCATTAATAAATGTCTAAAAGTAAGGTGTAGTTTATACCAGTAAAGATGCTAGCTCAAGTTTATAATGATTTCCTTTCTTAACTCGAATTTGGTTTCATACCAGAGATCCCTTCCTTCTACACCCACAGTTGGAAATAATCTATGCATGACTTTTCAAATAGTTCTGCATAGCACCACAGCCACTGGTGAGACAGAAAATGACAAATCATAGTGGATCTGGACTGACATTTATTATTATTAAGTGAACTCTCACCCTTTATATTTTAAAAATATGTATTCAGGATATTACATATTTGTCTAATGATTTATTTGAAAAAAACATTTCTGATGCAAGTATCTGAGATGTTGTAGGGGATATTTTCACTTGAATTTCATTTTCTATATCAAACTCATGAAATAGTATATGACTCTTTTAGAAAGGAACATAAGATAATTAACAGTATTCCTTTGAGAAGAGAACTATTTTTTAGTTTCCATGAGGAGCCTTGAAATCAAACAGGAACCTTGGTAGGATTGACCTAGTGTGGGAAAGTTCAGCCCTTCTAGGAGGCATGTGAAATCTCTCAAGTACCAAAGAGAGAGATAATGTGTTTTACAAATAAATTTCATCTTGCCTTTGGAAATCCTGAGATTCCTTAAACTTTAGGTTTTCAAGAATAAATGTTTCTTGATGTATTTCCTTTAACAGTGTTACACTAGTCCCTTACTATTTTGCTACTAATTTATACTCCTGGGAAATACCCACATCTGTCCTTGGGAAGTCGTCATTGATTAAAACAAACAACAACCCTGTGATGTCTCTCCGTAGCATCATTACAGTAAATTGTGTGAGGATTAAATAAGACGACAATAATAATTTAAGTATCATGTGTAGCTACCTTAAAATAGTTTTATCTAGCTCTTCCTTTTAATTAAGGTTTGGAAAGAATCCCATCTTACATTAATACTTACTGTGCACTTACACTGGAAAAAAAAAAGAAAGATTAATTTATACAGCATTGAAAAATTTTAAAATGTTCTGTGGAGAAACGCACATGCAAAGTATATTAATTGAGATCTAAATTTGTGATGCTAAACAAAGAAAGCAAGGAAATGCACAGTGAAGCAGGAAATGTACCATATGTTATTGTATACCTGGGCACAATGGGGACACTATCTTAATGGCTTTCTTAATGTTCCTGTTGTACTAGATATCAGTGGACATATGGTATGCTGTCTTTTTATGCTTGTGTATTTTCATGATTTTGTTACCAACTTTGATAGCACTTTCTATTTGTCTACTGTTAGGAAAAAGGCTTTAAAATGTTTTGCTCTGGAGTCTGAAATCCATGCATTTTATTTTGATTATTCATTTGTACCTTAATTTTTTACTTTTATCTTTCTTCTTAAGCAGTTACATATTACTTTTATTATTAGGCTTTCCACAGTTTTAGTCTCTTTTTGGCAATAATTTGGAATACAGTTGTGTAGTCTTTCCATGTACAGAGGGGTTTTGACTCACTGTCAGTGCTGGCCAAACAGATGGCTAAAGCAACAGCAGCAGCTGCAGAGCTCACCAGGCTTTGAACAACTATGTGGTACAATGATAGAATCATAGAGTTATAGAATTATTTAGAATGGAAAAGGTCTTTAAGATCATTGAGTTCATCCATTAACCCAGCACCGCCAAGTTCAACATTAAACCATTTCCCGACGTGCTATATATCTTTTGAATACCTCCTGGAATGGTGGCTCAATCACTTCCCTGGGCAACTGGTTCCAGTGCATGACAACGCTTTCGGTGAAGAAATTTTTCTTAATATCTGATGTAAACCTCCCCTTACACAACCTGAGGCCATTTTCTCTTGTCCTGTTGCTTGTTCCTTGAGTAACAAGCAATTGGCTTCTTCCCTGCCTGCCCCAAGGAACCTCAACAAGCTCCAGTTGGCAGCAGGCAAGTGCAGAACTACTCAGAGGAAATATAACTTGTAAACAGAGAAGAGCAACTGAGCCAAATCCTTTTGACATGACTTACTCCAGTTATATACTGGCAAATATTCTCTTCGTTACAGCTGTGATCTCAGGAGTTCTTATAGGAGGTGTTTGAAGACTGTTGTAAAACAGTGGGGAGATAAAAAGAAGTTGCTATCAATAGGCACTCTTAAGTGTTATGTGTCGTTACACATCAGGACTAGTCTTTTAAATAAGATTGTCTATATGCTAGTGATTTCTAGCAGGTGTGAATACTTTTGTCTAAACTTTCAAAGCTTACCATTCTATATATTCATGCAGCGGTTTTAGTAGCAGCTCATGATATTTTCAGCTACATTAATCTAATTATGAAACAGAAGGCAGAATAAAACTCTCTTAACTTTTTATAGATGTCAGATAGCCGTATGTGACATCTAGAAATGCAAGACTAAGTGTTTCTGAAATGCTTAAGTAAGAAATACTTTAAAAACAAATAACATAGTTTGTCCTGAAAATTTACTATGTGTATTCCCAGTGGAACAAGAGGTAATTTAAGCCCACAGCTATTGTTTTTTCAAATATTTTAGTTTACTTTCTTTAATTTAAAACTTTTTCAAATGCTAATTTTAGGGATTCTATTTTTTAAGTTTATATTAACATATTTTTGATTAGCAAATGAATGGAAAAGATAGAACTATGAGTAATATTGCATAGGTATTTTAATAAGGAATTATTAACAGAACTCTTATAGATTTTTTTTTTAAGGTAAAGTCATTATTGAAAATCATTAAATTAAAGTAATTAAAAAGGAAGCAGCCATCTCATTCAAAAAGATTCCAGTAAAATTCGATAATGAAAACTAAGTTTCCGAGCAGCCCAGTCTTGTGTATCCAGCAGGGTGAAGAATTTGCCAGTTTATTGATTCTTACTGATGTAGGGCTTGACAATCAGTTTGTATCTGGAATGATTAGCAGGCATGTTCATCATTAGACGGGAGCATCATGAGGTCTGTGACGCGATAAACAATCACACGGCTATGCTAGCTCAAAGGCTTTTATAGTTGGGCAGCTTAAATGATTTTGACAGGTAATGCTGTTTTTATTAAGAACATGATTGTTTTATAAGAAGTAGACAGATTATATTACATGTGTATTCATAATGGCATGACTGACCCATCCACACTGCCAGGAAATGGGTTACAACTACAAAGAAGCAACAAGGTATCACCTGTTATATCTGATTATTAAAATTATTAGAAATGCCTCTCCCCGAATTAAGGTGCAAACAAGACCATATGCCAAAGTCAATTGTATGGTTTTTATTTGACAGTAAATGTGAGGCAGAAAGAGAGCGATAGAAGGAAATAGGAAAAAGGAGAGGCAGGGAAAAAAGAGAGTGACAGAGAAAGATTAAATAGGAAATATATCACCACTCCACGTAACCCAGTGGCATTCCGTGAATCCTCTTCTTCTGGTCTTCTTGGTGGTGAGGGTCTCAAGTTCCCATCACAGTCCAAATTCCAGTCAGGAGGCATATTCGGGAAGGGGTGTGTTTCAGTGGTCGCAGACAGGTAGTTGCTTCCTTGCAGTTTGACAAAAAGTCTTTCTATGATTTTGACAATATTTAAGACATTAAAACATTTCATTCTATCACACCACCACAGTGTTCCACAGTGTTCCTGATATGTTGTTCAAGCAACAAGAAGACTTTTTAGGGTCCCAGAGTCAGGAATAAACCAATTGGTTTGTGGATTCCATTTTCTGAAAACCTGTTCAAGAGACATAAAAAAAAAATAAAAATAAAAAGAGTAGAAATACAGTAAATTGCACTGTTGCTTGCGGTAGAATGTCAATGAAAGCGCAAAGATGGCATGGAGAGAATTGAAGATGTATATCTTTAAGCTTAAAGCACAGGAAATTTTCAATTAACCATGGATGAAATAAAAACTAGTAATATATAGAAATAGTTTGGATCTGCCAGGATTTCTTTACTCTTACATGCAGTCTTCTCAAGTCAGTTTGTAGTGTAGCTACTTTGGGCAATACTTAAGATCCTTAATTTTGATAAATCTCTGTTATTCTATAAAAGGCTACTTTCTGTTCATTGTGCTCTGAATTCCTCAGAGCATAATAACTTGTTTCTGGTGCCCAGTTGGAGTGGATGTTCTTGGTCTGCTGCACATTGTTTTTAGAATGTGATTTATCAACCCCAAAATTATAAAAACTAATATATTTTTAGCATGGTTATGTTTTAATTATAATCTTTTTTGTGATCACTTTTTTTGTAAATAATCTCTCCCTATTGTTATTAATATAATATGAAGATATTATGCTGAACTAGTACCTGAATTCTGTCAAATGAAGGGTTTGAGATATCTTTGATCTTTTTCACTATTTCCCACTTTCTCTTCTCATGAGTTACGAGTAAGTACTTTAAATGTATCTTGAATAACAATAGGACTGCAGTTCAGAACTGCCAATCAATAAATAATGGCTTCTAGTCATCAAAAGTGTAGCTTGCTTCTCACTGTGAAAGACAATTCCAAGTAATTGCTCTGAAACCCTATACTTTTTTGTTCTTTATTAAGGTATCAGCTGAAAAGGTATCTGGTATGTACTATAAAGTTAAAAATTCTGAAAGATTTTCTTATCTAAATTCTACTGTTTCCTACTGAAATTTTTTCTTAGATGAAATTTGATCTCCAATTGTTTTAGCTTCAATTGACTTTTCTGCTTCATGTTGCCATCACACCATTTTAAAAATTTTGTTTCAGAGCAAGGAGGTGGAAGAAAGTGAACACAGGATTTGGGACCAGACGAAATTCCTTGTATGTTGCTGGAGATTCTCCCAAGACAGTGAGTGAAGATGCAGGAGATCATCAAACAGCCCTGCCAGCAGCAAGACCAACAGCAAAGAGGAGGAGCGAACAACTTATATTCTTCATAAAGACTTACATGGAAATGTAATTGAAGAAGTGCATGTCAGACATATAAAGGAACACTGCATGCATTATTTTTATGTATTCCTGATTTTTTGATAGGAACAAGGGAAATTATAGTGTCAGTGGGTACAAATTTAGAATTTTTGTTGGCCATTATCTGTCCTTCCTTTCTAGTTGTCTTAATGGCTCTCTTCTAAAGTAAAATGTGGATTTGAATTAACATGTCCTATATTTTATCTTTGGGGAAAAGTACTTTAGAATGTGCATGGCATAGCTGAGAGGTTCACATTCTGTCCTGGAAAGACAATGAGTCTGAAGTAGAAGTCAGTGGTTTGCTTCTTGCTTTGCTCTTGCATTTTGCTTTCATATAGCAGTGAGCAAATACATCTGTACTTCAGGTCCTCCTGAAAATGATTGGAAGCTGAGATCTGCATGTTTTTCTGACCCCCCCTGAGCTTTTGTCTGCTGCTGGAGATGGAATTCTAAAGCAGAAAGATCTGTGTTTTGACTACCTTCATACTTTCTTAACCCTCCTTCATGTCTAGAAATGCTGACCTAATCCCAGCCATTACCTCCCAGGATAGACTAAGGGATATACAATGAGGGAATATTGTCTTTTTCTGATGTCAGTGCTAATACATGAGTTCATCAACAAGGTATACAGAGATACAGTGAGATAATGTATTTTAAATAGAGTTTAAACATGTTAAACTTCTAAGAATTGAAAATAAAATAAGATTCGTAATATTTTTTTTCATAATCCAAACTTCCTCCCTTTATTAGTTCACTGGTTCAAGGTTTTTTATTAAACAAAAAGTTCTGGTCTTGTTCCCTGCGTTGTGAAATGACACACTGACTTTCTCTAAAACTCCATCTGCTTTTCTTCTACCAACGTCTTCTTGCCACCTCAGTGTGTAACAGCAGTATTGAAAAAGTTGATGTGCACAATATTAATGGAAAGTGCATAATTATTGATTTTCAAATGTTATAACAGCCAAGTGCACTTTTATGGTTACCTTGGAGCACTTGAAAATGCAGCAGTACCACTCAACATCTTACTGATAAAAGCTTGTATCATTTAGATAAGCTTTACAGATAAGATTTTTTTGTCTCCTATCCTTTGACAAGCCATTAGAAATATACTTGTTTTAGAGATAAAGCCCTAGGGTTACAGCATTGGGCAAAATCTGTATAAGCTCCAGGGTCTCTTTTCAGCCCACAGTAACATCTGTGGCTAAAAATCAAGTCAAATGATTTTATGAGTTACTAGGGAAACTGGGATTCTGTCTTTCCCCTCTATATTTCTAAACAAGTAGGAAAAACAAGTAACCTTTAAATGGTGCTGGAGAACATTTCTGTGCTTGGTAGTGTAATAAGGATATTGATGGAAACCAAACTAGCAGCTAATTTCTTCTCCTCTGTCTAACTCTACCACATAAATATCTTGTACTTGTTCACTGTATTATAATACTCAGCAGGTGTGATACACCTGGGTAGTCTAACAGTCATGGTGACAGTAAAAAGATCATCAGATGATGCTAGTTTAAAAATTTATATTTCAGAATATCAATGCAGTATCTTTTCTTTCTCATGAGGAAATTATACTTTCTTGTGGGGTAGTTAGTATTCGCATTTGTCCCACACATGTCTTTGTAATCACTTATTGATCATATTTTACTTTCAGGTGCCTTCTGAGTAGCACTTTTTAAGTTTTCTTGCTTACCTATGATAGATCACGCAAGATGCCTTAATTTTTCATAATTTCTCCCTATTCTCTGACGTAGAGAAAACTCAGCTACTTCCATTAACTTCATAAAATATTTATGTTGTCAATATATACACAGAGAACTTCAGAGGCCTCTATGAAGAAGTAAGCCAATAAATTAGTCACTTGAAGGTAAGCCAAAATGAGATGATGCATGATTGCCCTGGCTGGAGTTCAGTATGTTTGACCTTTTCATAATAATACTAGAATGTCTCCTGATCTTAAATAGACATCTATGATATTTACTGTATATCAGTGTTGCCGTCCATTCCTCTTCAGACTTTACACGGTGACTAAGCATAATTAACCACACAAACTCCTAACGCTAAATCTGGTTGCCAACCTTTGAGCTATTCTTCATCTCTTAAATGAGTGGTGCCTAAAAATGTGGATTGTCTCTAGAAAAACTTCACAAAATAGTCTTTCTTATTTTCCTTTTCAAGGTGATAGATAGTATGAATGTTTTATGTAGATCAGTTTTACAAACAGATTATAAACGCAGTGATAGAAATACCTGCAAATAATTTTCACAATTTTCAATTAAACCTTGTTTAATACCATATATAAATATATATATTATTTAATATTGGAATACATGCAGAAAGATAAGAAAGAGTGATTTATGTGGTTTTGTAGTCACCTAGTAGTTGATAGGAAAACAGTGGGTAACACTGTGTTTAGAACATAATAGAATAACTCACCTGGAAAGGATGAATAACAATCATCTGGTTCAACTGCCTGACCACTTCAGAGCTGATGAAATGTTAAAGCATGTTATTAAAGGCATTATCCAAATGCCTCTTAAACACTGACGGGCTTGGGACATTGACCACCTCTCTAGGAAGCCTGTTCATGTGTTTGATTACCCTTTAGGTAAAGAAATGCTTCCTAATGTCCAGTCTTAACCTCCCATGGCACAACTTTGAACCATTCCTATGCATTCTGTCACTGGACCCTGGGGAAAAGAGTTCAGCATTCCTTCTCCATTTCTGTTCCTCAGGAAGCTGCAGACGGCAATGAGATGGCCTTTCAGCCTCCTTTTCTTCAAACTAGACAAGACCAAAGTCCTTAGTCCTTAGTCACTCCTCCTTCCAGCCCTTTCACCAGTTTTGTTGTCCTTCTCTGTATTCATTCCAGACCTTCACATCCTTCTTAAATGGCGGGGCCCAGAACTGCACACAGTGCTCATGATGAGACCACAGCAACACTGAATAGAGCGAGACAATCACTTTTTTTGACCAGCTGGTTACACTGTGTTTCAAGCACCCAGGATGGGGTTTGCCCTCCGGACTTCCAGGGCACTCTGCTGACTCACATTGAGCCTGCTGTCAACCAGCACACCCAGATGCCTTTCTGCGAGACTGCTCTCCAGCCATTCCTCTCCCAATTTATACTTGTGCCCAACATTACTCCATCCTAGATGCAGAATCCAGCATTTATTCTTGTTAAATTTCATCCCAGAAATTATCACCTAATGCTCTGTTCTTTATAAATCTCTCTGCAAGACATCTTATCCCTCAAGAGAGCCAACAGCACCTCCCAGTTTGGTCTCATCAGCAAATCTGCTAACGGTGTATTCAGCTCCTGCATCCAGATAATTGATAAATAGATTGAACAGAACTAGCCCTAGAATTGAACCCTGAGGAGCACCGCTGATGATCAGTTGCCAGTCAGATGTAGCCCCGTTCACTACAACCTTTTGAACTTTGCCCTTCAGCCAGTACAGCGTAAACAAACTCATCCCACAGTTGAACAAATTATCCAGAAGGATGCTGTGAGGGACAGTATCAACAGCCTTAGTAAAACCCAGAAAAACTATGTATATCATCTTCCCTTTCTCCACAAGGCAGATGAATTTATGATAGAAATACATTGAATTAGTTATATAGGACTTTCCCTTTGTGAATCCAAGTTAACTGTACTGTGTTGACTTCCTCCTTCTGCACTGAAGTGCCGCTTATCTGAGGGATGTCTCAGTCTCCCTCTACAATACTTTGTAAACACTTTTCAAGATACATGCCAAAACAATGCATACTTATTCCACTGTTCACTTGATTAACAGTAGAGGATAACTGTGAAGGACATATGACCAGCCCCGAACTTTGTATTTGGTAGGGTGGGAGGTATCAGAGTTTAATTAAAAATTGGTGACTTTTTTCTACTGAAATATCTACTCTTGTATTCCCCAATCCTCCTATCTCCATGACTTCCACAACTGAAAGGTTGTCTCAGAATAACCGGAGTCTACTTTCCCCACTTTAAAGGGAAAGAAATCTCTAATATTGAATTTAAAATATGCCAGTAAGCAATTATTTCTCAGAAACTATGAAGATTCTTGGATGCTTTTTACCATTACAGATCTTCTATCACATGACTTCAGGAAGAAGGAAAGAAATTTTATTCAATTGAAATCAAAAAGGTCTATTCAAAATGATCTAAAAAATAGCACTTATTTAGGGGGATATTCTAAATATATTCAACAAATATAACTATGTTAGACTGCAAATGTGATTCACTTGCCTCCTTTAATCATGAATAGAATATTTTCCAGGCAATGCCATTTCAGGAATCTATTGATCATAATTAGAAAAGGACCATGAATGACTATTTATGCTAAGATTGGATAAAAAATTCTTAAGGTTATTAACATTTGAAAGGAAGAAAATGTAGATAAGAAAAGGACAAACAAAACCATGCTATTTAACATTTAAGCTTTGGGTTTTATCTTTGTAAGAGAATTTAAAATGAAGAAGCATTTGCATATCATCAATCAGTGAACACATCAGAAGTTAAAAATGGATTTCCTAGCTTCATTAGCTCAACAAAATGCAATGGTACACATACAATAGACTGTATTTCTGTTAGTAAATTAATGCTTTTCTTCCAGTCAGATAATCAATAAAAATACAAATGGATTCAACAGCTGATGTTTTACATAGCTTCTCATTAAACATTGTACTGCTTTATTGGTATCTACAAATGGAATTTAAGAAGTGGAGCTTTGAGAATTTTGAAATGGCAGCATATTCCTGAAGGCCCTTAGTTGTTCCCTAATGTTCTATGGGCATTGATTAGAGATCAATAAAATCATGGATCTCTCTCTTAGGGAGAAAAAAAAAATTTAAAAAAATTGTGTGGACCAAATAGTGTCATGGTAATACTCTAAGAAAATAATTTAGAATAAGGAAAAATATCAAACTTTGAGCTGTCTGCGTTTAAAAGAAAAAAAGAAACCCAGTATTTTTAATGTACTTTGATGCATCTTAGACAGGTATTTTGAAAAATCACGATTTTTTCTTAATATGAAACCTCAAATTTATGTGATTATTCTCATATTTTATTCTTTCCTTACTGTGCGCTAATGCTGCACCATATTTTACTCCTTTTACTAATTGTCAGATATATTGTTAAAAATCAGATTGAGCAGAATAGGAAGTATTAGATGCTTTTACTGCATCTAATGGAACGATAATTTTTTTCCCAACTTAAATGCCTTATGAAAGCTTACATGTAATTACATATAAATAATCATTGATCAGATTCTCTTTTTACAGTGTTGTGGTGTGTTAGCCATGGCTGACTGCCAGGTGCCCTCTGAGATGCCTCTCCACAGAAGAGGGGGAGAAAATAGGATTAAAGAGCTTGAGAATCAAGCTAAGGACGGGGCGATTTCTTATAAAGTATTTTCATGGGCACAACAGATTTGACTTGGGGAAATATAGCTTATTGCTAATTAATTACAGTGTAAGATAGTGAGAAATAAAAAAACTAAACAAAAACCACCTTTCCCTCCCCCTTCTTCCCATGTGTGGCAGTTTGAGCCACATTAGAAATCTAAAATCCAATTTCCAGGCTTCCCCCACCCCTTCCTACATTTTGTCCCAACACCGAAGAGAAAATTTTCAGGCAAGAGGCTTCTATAGGGAAAGGGAGAAGCATATATACATTTTATTTACACAATTAAATATACTGTACAAATTAAAAGCAGCTATATATATATTATTACACTTCTATCAGTCTCTTCGAAGCTTCTCCTTTTAACTTTAGTCCAGGAAAAGCCTTTCAAGGCTGATAGGTAACGCAGTCTCTCTCTCGTGGGAGTGTTCGGGGCCCCTGAACACTCCCCCACCAACCTTCAGCTGCTTGTGGAAGTCCTTCCTTCCTCACAAAGTCCAAGAAGGCAGCTCTGAGTCCTTTCTCCTTCGTCCTGTGTCATTTGTGCTGTGTGATCTCTCCCTCTCAGTCTCATACCTCAGTTCGCTGCTGCTTTAGTGTAGCTTATCACAGTGGGCGTTTGGAATCGTCATTCTTCCAAGTCAGTTTCCGGCTGCCCCTGGGTCAAACCTCGGCAGGGCAACTCCCTAGTCCTTTGGCCCGTCTCCAATTTCACCTGGGATTTCTTTCTCTGGCTCCAAGCTGTTTTGTTATCAGCCCATCCACTTGGCTCTGCTTCAATGCTGAGCCTTGCATCCACTCCCACTAAAAAGTGAGAGGGAAAAACAGCCCCCTTCTGCAGCCTGGCTTTCCCAGGGGGAAAGAAGAAGAGGGCCTGGCCACAAGGCGTGCCTCTCTCTCTGTCTCACTTACCAGTTGTTTGTGAGTCACATCCCTCACAAACACACACTCACTCCAATGCTGTCTCTAACTTTGGCCTAGGCAGAGCTGGGGGGCCGCAGGGCTCCCCTCTCCCCCCCGGAGGGGGGGAAAAGAAGGAGCCCAGCCACCCGCTGTCCTTCTACACCTACACGCAGCAGACACCAACAGAAAAACAGCCAACAGCTCCCGGTGCTGTGTATATATGAGTTTAAGCAGAAGTGAACAAGACGAGGGGTGATTGGCTCTCCAGGGAACACTGCCCTGGCACCCAATCACCTCTGAGCCCCCGACCCTCAGGGGGAGCCAATCTCAACCCATGACACCATGTTAAACTTCAGTCTTCACTCCTGACTCCTCTGCCTCTTTACTTCGAGTAGCACAGGAGTATGGGGAATGAGGTCCATAACATCTCCTCCCTGCCACTTCTTCTTTCCCGACATGTGATCCCTCCCACAGGATACAGCCGATGAACTGATCCAATGTCGGTCTTTCCCATGAGGCATGATCCCTCAGGAACAGACTGCTCCAGCATGAATTCTAAGCTGCAGGTCTTGCCAGAAAATCTGCTCCTGCATGGTTTCTCCACCGGCTTCACCTTCCTCCTGGCATGTCTACCTGCTCTGACATGGGCCCCTCCATGGGCTGCAATGTGGATCTCTGTTCCATCATATACCTCCATGGGCTACAGGAAGGTAGCCTGCCTCACCACAGTCCTCTCCAGAGGGCTGCAGAGGAACTTCTGCTCTGGTACCTGCAGCACCTTCTCCCTACCTTCTTCTGTGGCATTAATGTCTCCAGGGCTGTTTGTTTCACTTTTCCTCACTCTTCTTTCTCACAGCTGATGTGCGGCATTTTTACCCATTCCTAAATGTGATATCACAGAGGAGCCAACAGCTGATGGCACAGCTTTGGCCAGTGGCAGGCTCTTTTAGGAGCTGTCTGTAACTGGCTCTGTCGGACATGGGGTCAGTTTCTGTTGTCTTCTCAGAGGCTACCTCTGCAGCCCTCTCCCTGTTACCAAAACCGTGGCACAAAAGCCCAATACAAAGGTCTTCATTCCAATAGTAAAACACTTCTTTCTGGAGTAGTCTGAGCAGTGGAAAAAATATGAGTCAATTTACCCCATTGTCTTATTTAAACAGATTTATTCCACCATTATTCTATTGTTATGATCTCTTATAAAGCAGCGTATCAATTTTTTGGGGCTACTTGAATTATTCAATACAACCCTAGCTGTACAGCAGTATGCAGTACAGTTCCAAAGAGGTAAGAATTCATATATTTCTCCATGGTTGATAAGAGTTGTTTCCAATACTGTCATTCATTACACTATTTAGCAATGAAAAGTCAAGAATACAAGAATGACGCAACTCGATTAAAAACCATAGAAAATTTTACCTAGCTTATTGTTAGTAAAGTAAAATTGTTTTCAAAACACAAGTGTGTTTCTGTTCTGTTAATAAAAATATAGCCACTTTGTATAACTTACAAGTTCATGGAATCACAGAATTGCTTGGGTTGGAAGGGACCTTAAAGATCATCTAGTTCTAACCCTCCTGCCGTGGATGGGGACACTTTCCGCTAAGCCAGGTGTTAGGATATGATTATTAAAACACACCTCTGCCCAAATTAAGGCACAAATGAGACCATATGCCAAAGTCAATAGTAATGGTAAATATGAGGGAGAGAGAGAAAGATAGAAATAAGAAGAAATAGAGAGAGATATTAAGTGAAAAGATAAAGATACCACCACTACTTGGATTCTGACAGCATCCCACCGGTCCTTCTTCTTCTGGTCTTCTCAGTGGTGAGTGTCCCGAAGTCGTGCTTCTGGGATACTGTTTCTATACAAGTCATGTCACAGATATTCACAGGGCATTTCAGATGTTCCCATAACTTGAGATGGCATTGGTGTAAGCAGTTGACTTCTTTCCCACAGCTTGCACAGTAGAATTTTGTTGGTGCACTAATTTCAAACCTTTACCTTCATTTAGGTCTGGAATGAACTCTTTCCTTTCTCACAGTTTTTCACTGTTCAAACCTTTGTTCAGGTAGGTTACCCAGATCTGTCTGGTTCCTTTCTTTTAAATGTCTCAGACTGCTAAGCTTTGAGATGAACAGAAAATATGTTCAATAACAATACGATTTAATTTTTTTCAATCTCCCTTTCTGGTAAGGAAATATTTTTTTCTTTTTTTTCTTCACTTTGAAATTCTTTTCTCCCAGTTTTGCTGCCAAACAGAAAAATTCATTCTCACAATCCTTTTTCAATGCTGCATAGAACAGCAGAGGCTTCTGGACAGGCACAAAAATCTATTCTAGTATTTTTTCTTTAATTTTTAATGGAATTTTTTTTTTTTTTAAATCTAACTTTACAGGTTTTGGGGGTTTTTTTCAAAAATATTCTCAAGGTACAAAGGTGTTCACAGTATTTTTACGAATTTTCAGGAGGATGCATTTTTCTGTCATCAGCAAGTAATATCTGGAACTTCTTTTTAAAAAATATTAGATGTCTCTTGCACATTTTTCCATCAAAAGGGATGATGTCAGTTATTTATTTCTGCTCCACTGTGTTTCACAATACTGACTTTGCTTTAGATCATTATTCAAACCTTGTATCACATAACAAGCAGCAGTAAGTTAGAAAATACTGAATATAAACAAATCTTAGAGTCATATATGTATTAAAGGAAAACATGAAGTCTTTTAACTTATTGTAAATTTCTAGAGTCAAAATTGCATTATTTTTCACCATGATCAGAATACACCTCTATATTAATTTTTAAAAATTAAATAAAAATTAAGCTGAAAGTGTAGAAAGTGTAATTATAATGCTTTACTCTTTGTTAGCTCTAAAAAATCTACTATTGTTGCATTTCTTCATTTGTGTTTTTCACAGACATGGTTTTTTGCATATTCTGGGTTAAAATTAAAAAAATATATTTTTAAAATGTATGAGAAAATGCAGCAGTGTTTTTGGAATGTGAACAGGACTTCAATGAGAATGAGGACTAGACATATAACTTGGCAGGCTCAAGATAGCTGGGAGCTAAAACTCACCATGATCTTCAAAAATAATGGAGTAAACATTCCATTTTTATTAATTCAAGCTATTAAAATTCTCACAGTTTACATCAATCTGCATTCCAATCTACATGAGAAGGAAAATAGAAAATATTAACTATATGTTGGATGAGAGTCTTTTAATGCATTCAGGGAAAGAGGGAACCTTATGAGTTGGACAGTTATTGAAAGTCTTGCATATTTAAAATTTGGTTTCAAATGTCTGTCATTAAGGAATATAAACAGAAACTATAATTGTGACTGCTCCGTAGTTCTTTATCTATGAAAATACTGCCCATAGAACTGAAAATATGCTCCTAAAGAGACTTTAATGTCACAGTCCTTTTTAATTGAAGCTCATCCTGGACTTCTCAGGTAAAACATTACAAATGTAATTGGGTACAACACTGACACAAAAGTAATGAAGAAGATATATTTTATTTATTAATTTTCTTTCCATTCTTTCATTTGTTCACATTGTTTGCATATATGGAAGCAGAAACTTCATGTTTTAGTTCTCCCGACTCCCTCAGTAAGATGAAGTTTAATCCTTCAAAACTTAGATATTGTAGTTTGCCTTTGTGTCCACATAGGGGATAAGAAAGTCAGCTTCAGTTTTCCATGTGTTTTTTTTCTTAGAAAGTTGATTTTTTTTCTGTGTCTGTATTGTATTATTAGGTATTTCTTTACAAACTAATCTGAGTCATGCAGAAGCAGCTTTTATTATATTTAAAGTCAAAAATTCAGGATGGTAGAGAAAAAAAAATCAACTCCTGGCTAAGTCAGTTACATTTTCCTATATCTCTACACATGATGGTTTCTAAACAGGAACATTGGGACAGAAGTAAGGGTCACAGTAGTCACTACTCCATGAAAAAAAATAATTTACTATTACTGGTATCCCTCTCTTAAAGCTGATCCTAAAGAGAAAAAATTGCTTGATTTTCCTTTAGAACTAATGCACAGTATAACTCAAAGTCCTCCTTAATTGCCATTTCTTCAGGCCTGACTTCCCATAATAAAACATTTCACCCATAGGAAAAGATATATTTGGCTGCTGAAGATTTAGCCATTTTCTTTAGATAGTGCCCTGTGGGAGAGACAAGGAAAGGGAAGACTTATTTTTTACTCCTAACTAATTTTCAGACAGTAGAAAGGAGATACTAGAGCTCAAAAGATGCTAGTCTTTTCTTCCTAAATATTTTTACATTTACAGCACAGTTAGCTGCAGCACTGTTGAGTGGGTATATTTCTTTGATTTGGCCAAAAATAAACTGGCCCTATAATATTTTTAAATGGAAGATTCTTTTTAAGGTTAGTTTCCAATTAAACACTTGATGCAGTAACCATCTAAGCTACTCATTTAAGCATATCAGTGTGTTGGAGGATGCATAAGATGTGATGCATATATTCGATATACGAAGCACAATCATACATTTGGAAAGCTTTTGTGCATTTAGCAAAAACAAACCAGAAAAATCATGGAGTTTTAGTATGAAAATATTCTGCTAATTGTTAGTTAATGCACTTCTCATTCAAGCTAGAAAAGGTATAACATAAAAAGGGAATTTTTGTGCCCTGGAGAAACTGATATGACAGTTATTTTTTTCTGAATGGGAATATCAGAGTGTAGTTCATTGTTTGTATTGTTTTCTCAAGTTATAAGTTCCATATTCTCTGTTCTAAACTTTTAGATTTAGAGCTATTATTGACTTAACCTTTCCACTGAATATTATCCTTTTCATATATCTATACTGAATTTTAAAAGCAAGTGTTCTTGCATGCAAATAGAGAAGATAATAAGAAAGTGTTACAGGTACGTAATCTTAATCTTTTTCTGACACACATCAAAGCCACCTGACCAAAGGCATGACACTGCAAAGGAAGTCAAGTACTAAAGAGAGAAAAATCTGTGGACTCATGGGTCACAGCACTGTAACAGTTCAGGCCAGAATAACATTTTTTTTGTGAAAGGTTTGCTAGAGCTACAAATATATTTGCAATGCACATCATCTCCAGCAAACAGCATGTTCCATGTAATCCCAGATTGAATACATTTAGCATAATTTCAGGCAGTGATATTTAGAGGCTTGATGAACCTCATAAGTATTGGTGAAAGCATCTGAATATAAATAATGTAATGAAAGATCTGTACCTGTTAACTTCACAAAAGTCCTGTCAACCTCTGTTCTTACTCATGGAAAGATTCCATCAATGAGGAACCTTTAGAACAATAATATATGTATGTGTGTATGTCTGTAGAAGCACATAACCTAAAATACAATTTTTTCTTTACAACATACTTACCTTTAGGTTTGACATCAGTTAGCAAAACAGAATTAAACTATTATAGATTTAGCAAAAAAGTGCTATAGCACATTTTTAAAAAATATTAAAATGCATGGAATTTAAGAGAACTATTCACTGTGCATGTTACTGTATCTTCCTTGGTGCTTATCACTCAAAGAAAATCTTTGTGTCCTACTTTTCTTCTTCAAGTCACATGGCTTTGAAGAAAGTTGACCAAAGTGACCAAAATTACAGAACATGACCAAATGATGAGGGGATAAAAGAAAGAGGTATTGCAGAGGTCAATAAAGCTAAGACGATTCCAGGGAGGCGAGAAAACTGGAATCATTTATTGGACATACAACTTCATATTTAAAGGATTTAGGGTTTACATATTTAACAGGGGCTTTACATATTCATGCTATTAAAATTGGGGGGTTTCACAAGGATGACATAAGGGAAAACCCAGGTTAACACATCTTGGGGTCTTACGAATTAACTCATGGAAAAAAACCTGCTTTATCTTGGGGATTTTACTGGGGGGTTATGTATTGGATCTACAGGATGCAAGGGATACAGAGTATACATATGCAAAGGGGGGAACACAATGGGTTTTATGTAGAGGTCTGATGAGATCAGGATGTGGATTCTCTGGCTCAGGCAGGGCATGTGATAACATCATGTAAGGAGTCTCTTTAAATCCTCCTGAAGAAGGCAGGAAGAGTCCATAGAGATGAGGTTAGTGAAGAGGGGTTTTTCCAGTTTCTGTTCTCCATGGCCTGCTGCAGAGACCACTCGAATTTCTTTCTGCAGATATCATATTTTGAAACCCAACAAGGTATGAAACTAAAAATGATTAATGCAGGTAAAAGAAGAAGTGTACAAAAAGTAACACAAGCAAGTATGCTCAAAAAATTGTCCATAAAAGGATCAAAGCAGAAGCATAATAGACTTTTCATCCTAACATTGCACGGCATACTGGGACTCATTAGGCCAAACCTTCTTCCAAAAGTTTTCAAATGTTGTGTGGTAAAATGCATGAACTTTAGAAAGAAAGTAGATAGGAACATATTTCCATAATTCATAATACTGTACATACTTAGGCTTTTACCTCCAGTTTAACAAGAAATATAATCCTTTCTGAGTAATATAATTTAATTCTATTAAAAATACAATTTCTCATGGTTTTGCTATTCAGCATTTGAAAATAATAGCTTCAATGCGTAGATGGCCTGTTTTTTCCAGGATTGGTTTTACAAAATATCACTCTTCTTCTTTTTATTTTTTTTGTTTCACAAAATCATAGAATGACTAGGATTGAAGGGACCTTAAAGAACATCTAGTAACCTCTTCCACCAGACCAGGGTGCTCATAGTCCCATCCAATCTGGCCTTGAACACTTCCCAGGGATGGGGCATCCAAAGCTTCTCTGAGCAACCTGTTCCAGTGTCTCAGTAAAGATTTTCTTCCTAATATCTAATCTAAATCCACCCTCTTTCAGTTTGAAGCCATTCTCCCTTTTCCTATCACTACATGTCCTTATAAAAAGTCCATCCCCAGCCTTTCTGTTGGCCTTCTTTAGGTACTGGACACCTGCTTTAAGCCTCTCCAGACTCTTTTTTTTTCCAGGCTGAACAACCCACGCTCTCTCAACTTCTTTTCATAATTTCTTTGTTTTTAACTGTGACCTTTTGAGTATAATTCCCACCTTCAGAAATGACAATACAGAAGTGAAAACAGGCTGGAGGTAGTTTCTCAAATCTGTTTAGGGTAATGAAAAAAAAGCATGTTTGGGTTGTTTTTTTTTACTAAAGCATAATAAAATCATCTTTGCTGAAGATGAATTTAAATTAATTCTAACAATCAGATGTTTTAAAATTTTATCAGGTTCATAACTACTAAATGCATAAATATTTTGGGTCAAATGTAAGTTTTTTTAGAAGTCTTTTCATTTACTAATTTTTACTGGTTTATGAAAATGTCAAATGGGATTGAAAAACACTTATTAATAGATTTCCTCTCTAGTATTGGTCTTGTGATCTATCTTGTTTTATAGGTTCATTAGTGGTTTTGACACAAAATCTAGAGTATGCTTACAAAAGTGCTGACAAAATAAAGACATTATTGTCCAAGCAAAACAGAACTGGCATATCATATAAGCGTGAAATAGAACTCAACAATCCAGTGACTATAATATAAATAGTGCAATTAGAAACTGACCATGTTTCTCCTTTATCTTGTGATAGATTTAGTCAAAAATGAAGAGGGCAAGGAAGCCACCAGCAGGTTTCAGAAGCACTTTGGTGTTAATAGAGGAAGTAGTAATGAGAGGCACCAGAGGACACATAATAAAGCTACATACAAATCTGGTTGCCAGTGTTCAGAAAAATAGAAATTCAAATTTGAACCATTCTATTCAAGGGCTACTAAGATGGGTATATTTGACTAGAATAGTTTGCCTTCTTTTAGTTTACTATATAAAGCTGAGGAGGACTCAGAAACACACTGGATGTGGGAGAAAACGACAATATAGGCTAAGCAGCAATGACAGTGTCACATCATATGACAATAAATTTATTATGAAAGATTTGTCTTCACAACTAGAACAAAGTCCCCACCCTCTCTTGTGGGGTCGTGGTACGTTACAAGGTGAGTGATGTAATGATTTTGTTAAATTTTAAAAATCAGTTAAATTGAAATTTAAGTATTATGTATTACATGGTGTTAAAAGAGGGATGAAAATGCGGACTGCAAGACCTTCAGGAGACTAATGCATGAGCTTAGTCTGACATATTAGGAATGATAGAAAGTGGCTGAATGACTGCAGTTATCCATCAACCAGGCTGCAAGCTGCAACACTGTGTTCCTGCCACAATAATGTAATGCAAGGACTGATCATGCTGTTCCAAGATTCCTGTTCTCCAAGATGTTTCTTTAAGAAACATTGCATATGGACTTGTAGAAATAACGTTAATAGTAAATTATATTCAAGTGAGGTGAAAGTGTGATACTATAGTCCTGTTAACAACAAGGAACCTGTGTCTACTGCCTCCAAAATTCTGCACCCTTCGGGATATTAAAAGTAAATTGTTTACCTGAGTTTGTAGACTGCATGAAAAAGTTTCCTGACATGTTTAAAATGCCCCTGAATCTCAGATGAGGATTAATTACCAGATGCAGCAAACAGCTGGCTCTGCCATTGTCAGCTCAGTCTGCAGCTGAGCAAGTCAAGCAGTGGCAATGCTATGCTATACCACCCCTGCTCCCTGACTCTGGAGTGAACTCTGGAGAAATCCTTCCATTTCATAAAGACAGAAGAGGCTTGCTACCTTTCACAATGAGAGGAGGGACTCCATGAGACTGCAGAGGTATTTCTCAACTGCTAAAGAGGAGAAGGTTAATGACCTCTCTTTAACTTAGTATGTTATATAATAACCTAAAATATTGTGCTATGGCGTTTCTATGCTTTGAAATAACACACAGTTTCAGACTTAACTGGATCCCCAACATTCAGTCTCTCTGTTCACAAATGTCATAGTGTTAAAATATTTATTATTCAAATACATTTTTAAGTGACTAAAAACACCAGAGACCTGAATACTGCCCCTCAAACAACTGTATGGGTCTGACTACAAGAAAGAGCTGCATTAATTATTTTGTCTTCTGTGTCTTCATTCCACAGACGTTAAGTACCATCAACCCTATCTTGCCCAACAGCAAATTGACATTTTACTTCTCGACAACAGCAGGAGAATTGATCTCTATGTGGGAACGACAGCTAAAACAGTTGGTGCTCTCTGGGACTTGTTCAACATATGCTCATCCATTGAAATGTTCTTCATGTTTCCTTCATAATAGGGGTTGGACCTCAGCCATTCACAAAGTAGAGGACAGCCATAAGCACCAGGCCATGAGCTATATTCTCTGTATGGCCTTTTCTCTGCACACCTTCTGTTCTACTCACTCCCCAGAAAATAACTTCTTTTCTAAACTTAAAGTTTTTAATCAAAATGAATTCCCCCTTTTTTGCCAAATCTGGTAATTGTTCATATTATCTTCAATTTAAATGAAGAAAGAAACACTATGCTTTTTAGCAGAGTGTTCCTTTCTTAATTAGAAAACAGGAATTTATCCCAATGGAATAAATTATTTTATAGTGCAACATTTTAAAGCATCATTAAAGCGTCATTAAAGCATCAATAATATAAATACATATCCTTCCTTTTTGACAGAAGTGTCACTGCTCTATTCAAAATTGAAATTAATTTTCAGACTTGCATTTCTTCAAACACCATCCTTTTCATCTGGGACTCCTAAAATAATGCATTCACTTTATGTGTTACAGAAGTGCAGCCTGATCCATATAACTTTTCCAATCTCCATAGCTTTATAAAAATCCTCAGAAAATAACAAATTTTTTCCCAGATAATCTTTAAGTGATAGCATTACTGTTACTATGATCATATTTTATTTTCAGTTTATGGGTCTGTAACATGTAGCTACTAAATTGTGTTAAAAGTGGTAGGACATGGCATTGTGGCTGGGACTTATGCTGGCTGCAGAAGATTCATGAAACCATAGATGGTTATATTTTCACAAATCAATTAGAAATTTGAAAGAATGGCTTTATAAGCATTTGAGGAGCCAACAGAATTCTTCTCTGTAAAGATGTAGATCATTCATTGGTCCCTGGGCCTAAGAGTATAGGATATCAAGACTTTTTCACTGGCTTTGAGATCAAAATGACATAGCCCAGTTTGCATTCACCGGTACTCTCTTCTCCCCCAAAAGAAGTGGACAGCAGCAAAATTGCCTGTGTGGCATGTCCTTCTCAAGAGTTGTTTGTGCCAGCCTGTGCTTGGGCAGCACATGGCAGAATGCCACCTGACATTGGCCAGAACTGTAAAGGACCATGCCAGTGATTGAGCGTGCAGCCATAACAGACTGTAACCACGATACAATTACAGACCATAATTGTGGTGCTGTCTCAAACCTAACACTGTTTTGTTTATTTGTACAGATAGGACCTGTGAAACCTGTGAGATAGCAAAGGAGAGGTGTTTAACATTTGCAGAATATTAATATGACATAACCTGATGGAAAGATTATAATGTGTTAAGAAATAATTTTTTTTTTTTGTTCTCGCTTCTATGAGAACAATGAATTTTAAAATCCTAGACATCTTTTGATGGATTCTGAGCCGTATGCTTTTATTTAGGCTCTGTTTTAAAGAAGCCTCATCATTCCAGATACTCAAGCTCACGGGTAAGTCTCACAGAAGTACAGGGGGAGAACAGTCCCAATATACCTGGGCCACATAGGTTAGTTATTTCCTGTAACAGGATTCCCATGTATTATCAGTCTTGCTTTGATTTTTAGCTATAGGCTCCATCTTCTGTCTTTTTTAGCAACTTTTTTTTATGTCTTTCTTACAATAGGTGTAAGTTCTCCTCCCGAAAGATATAAATAGAGGTCTCAGCTCATCATTAAAAGCATATTTTAACCTTTGAAACCAGAGGGAATTTGGATAATAGAATGGGACTCACAGACACAGAAAATAGACATTACCATAAATAACATATTGTAGAGGTCTAATAGAGTGAAAATATATCTCGAACCCAAATCAATACTAGTAAACTAGTCACAAAATAGATTTGTACTGTGTACTGTGTACTTAAAGTTTTGAATTGACTTGAAATTCATAAAGCTATTCCTTGTGAAATTATTTAGATCTTACCTTTATTAATATGTGTACAGAAAGTGCAAATGATCATTGAGGAAACTTGTCTACTTTTTAATGTTTTCATTTGCAGTGAACAGAGTTGCCAAGTCTATGTCTTGTAAACTTAACACCTTGAATCCAGCTGGTATATAAAAGCAAGCTATGGCCTATCAGGGTTTGGAGCATGAGCAAGGAAACACAAAGAACTGCAATGTAAGGAAAACATTGCTTACTTTAAAAAAAATATGTGTGGTTAAGCAAATTTTTTTTCCTGATATCAGTCTGGAGAGGAACTTGAAGAGACAGTCACAATCTGAGTTCTAAATCACCATGTGTGATTTACTCAAACTTTGAGAAAAGAGAAAGGAAGTATTTTTTGGTTTAGATGTGTGACCAATGCAAAATCATTGTAGAGAATTTTTTTTCTTAGAGTTTTCTTTGGACTCAATTTAGCTTTTATTGTGATATTACAATACCTGAAAATCTCCATTTGTAATTAGTATAAAATTTTTCTCAAGTCTTGCATCAGTGGTTACAGTGTGTTCTAAAATCTTTTTCTATTTCAATGTAGAATTGCCCTTTTTTGTTATAGGACCACATTTTGCCATTAAAAGAATATGGTTTTAAATACTTTAATGGTATTTCAGAGCTGATTATGTATAATGGGCAAGTCCAGAAAGCCTTTTTAGTCTGAGTCCTAGACAATAGTGATAACTAGTTCTTTCTGTTGTCCTGTACATGAAACATTGTAGAATTATGATCTCCTATGCAAGTCTGGCATCATCAAGGACCGGTTTGAGATTCAATCAAGCTTTATTTTGGGCAACTAATGCTAAAGGTATCAAATTGGAAGTAGCAATACTAAGAAGAAAACTTTATTTTCTTCTGTTACTCCTCAATATATAACCTGGAAAAAAGATCTAATGGAATAGCAGTTCTTTTAATAATTTTTCTATATAAAATATGAAATCCTCTGATTTTTTATATTCTGATTCTCTCTGCATCTATGAAACACTTTGCTGTTTTACTTGACTTTATTGAATTAGTCATAAAATTTTATAAAAAACCCCTGAATATTTGGCTTTAGTTTCTCTTAATATTAAAAAATTCCTTGTAATACGCCATCTTCATTATGAAAATAATGCTTCTATTGCACATAGGATAATTTAATCTCATAAATGTCATGGCAGGTGTCTTTAAAATGAGGTATAAAACACTTTATGAAAGTACAGTGCTGTGTAAAGGTACAAATGCTGGTTTTTTTAATATCTTCCCAGTGATTTTTTTTTTCTGAAATTATGTCTGTTTAATATAAAACTAAAAAAGTTTGGTTTATATAACCTAAAATTATTATGTTTATTTGAGCATATGTTATATGTTCAGCTCCAGCATAATTTTGCTCATGCACCCTCCTAGAAGACTCAAAAAGTCTGAGGAAGATCAAAAACTATATATAACATACAATTGACCTCCAGGATCATTCTCAATATCCGAGACTTAAGGAACAGAATACATAACATTGATGAATAGGAAACATAATCAGCAAAGTCCATGTCAGTGTTCTCCTTTCTCAAAAAACTTCTTTAGCTTGATATGAACAGTCCAAATCAGGATATTTTTCATAAATAATAATTTATTTTGTATTACATGGCAAAGATGGGCTTATTACTCATAACTGTCTGCTTTTGAAATCCAAGTGATTACTTATAAGAACAAAAATTTGTGTCAAGGGTAGGGACACCCACCACTAGACTAGGTTACTCAAAGCCTTGGAGCAAATCCAACCTTGCCTTAAACACTTCCAGGGATGGAGCATCCACCACTTCTCTGGGCAACCTGTTCCAGTGTCTTACCAGCCCCGTAGTAAGGAATGTCTTCCTAACAACCAATCTAAACCTACTCTCTGTCAGTTTAAAGCCATTCCCACCATTTAAAGCCATTAATGTTCTGCAGGTTGGGACAGCCTGTGGGGTGTTTATCGCAGTCACGAGGTGAAGATGCAGACACGACATGTTGCACAACATCTTGCGGTTGTACATTCTCTCAGTGTCTGTTAGTCAAAATGCAGCATCTAAATATAACAGGCCAGGTGCCACTTGCACAGCATTTTGTTGACATTGGGATGGCATCACGTGCAGCCAGATGCCTACACTACCCCTCAGAGCCATATTCAGTTTCCTCTCAGTCAGGGTCAGGGCAACAGCTGGAGGCTGCCCGAGCATCTCTCTGGTCAAGCCTCCACTGGGAGCATGCTGAAAACAGCAATATAGAAATGGCAGTAATCCTACACTGTTGTCTGTTTTATTTAATGATAAAGTCGTAAATCAGAGAGAACGACAATATTACATCCTTTTCACCTTCTAGTAGAGTTCAGTGATCCCCTGATAGGAAATCAGTCTCTCCAGAGAGAACGAGCTGATCCTGGATTGATTTCTGAAATACTCTCAAGCTTCTAGGATTTAAGAGGAGATGGAAAATTGATTTGTATTTCACATGCTACATTCATTTGTAGAACATGTCCTCAGCTGCAGTAATCTAGTATTTCTCCATTACAGTAATGTGTATGAAGCCTGATTTACATTACAGTTTTGTAATGTAATTATCTTTTAACTCCCAAGACTGCAGAAGACATTGATACTTCTCACTTACTTTTGGCATGAACACATGAAATGCTTGAAACCTGTTTCTTGAGTCAGAACTTAATGCTCCCCTCTCTGCCCTCTGAATGACCTCTTCTCTGAATATCCCAATGAAGAGAGATAGCCTTTTCAAGGCAGAAAGCAGGAGACATTGGTCTATTCCACTGTCTCTGCTACATGAATTAAGTACAATTAAACTGGTGACAATGTTTAACTGTCAAAATGATCATTCCTGAGAGAAACAGTATAATGAGAGTTTCTTTTAGAAAATATTCAGATGAAGTCTGTATATTCAGATAGAATCTTATAGACTGCATAAAGCCAGCATTTCTAATATTTTTTCAGTTCACTGTTTGATTTAACTTCCCCTGATAAGTATCAGTTTATTGTTTCTTAAATAGAAATTATACTGATTGTGAAGAATGCCCTGGTCTTTTGAAACTATTAAAATTATCAAATCAATTTCATTTATAACCCTGACCTTTTTCAAATGTGTTATGCCAGGTCTGCTCCATGTCATTTGTTTAGTTAAGTCATGGTCTTGCTTGTTTCTGTTATGATTATATAGAAATATAAAATTAGTTTTGGTTTGGTCAAGTAAGCTGAACAATCTGAATTCCAGAGTTCTAAAACTCACTGAACAACAGAAGGCTAGGAGGTAAAAAATCAGACCTTGTTCAATGTCAGGAGGGTATGAATTCACATATGGATTCTCATTTATGACAATTGACTTTGTGCAGCATGAAATAGATGCCTCAGCACAGAAATTATGACATATTGCTTTCATAAAGTCTCTTAAAAATGAAGGAGACTCTGTAGGTAATTCCTCTAGGATTTTCAGCTTTTTATTGGCATAAACAAGTGGGAGCAGTTTACATCCTGCTACCTCTATTTCAATGGCTTTAAAAATTCCATAAAATGTAGTGTCTATTTTTGTTTGTTTCTTTTTTTTTTTGGCATGCAATAAATATCTCCTTGATTGAGAACTATCATTTTTATAGGGAATCTTATCTGTTTGCTCCTTTTCATCAAAGAACAAAGGAGCAAAGATTGTACTATTGTGCATTGCGTCCTGAAAATACTGCTTTTTTTTTTTTCCTTTGAGATCTTAAGATGTCAACACAGGGATACCGAGCAAGCTTCCATTATGTATCTTTAGTAAAAATCTTAGTTATTACTTGAGTTCCTAAAAATTCTCTTGAGCTTTCCTAGGTACATGATGTGATGTGTAACTGAAGAATGACAAAACACCATAGGAATTGGTCCTTTAGAAATGTTTCATAGAATCATAGAATGGTTTGGGTCGAAAGGGACCTTAAAGATCAAGTTCCAAGCCCCCTGCCATTGGCATGGACACCTTTCACTACACTAGGTTGCTCAGAGCTCCATCCAACCTGGCCTAGAACACTTCCAGAGATGGTGCATCCACAACTTCTCTGGGAAACCTATTCCAGTGCTTCACCGCCCTCACAGCAAAGAACTTCCTCCTTGTACCTAATCTAAACCTACTATCTTTTAGTTTGAACCCACTCCCCCCCTTGTCCTGTTGCTACATGCTCTTGTAAAAATTCCCTCTACATCTTTCTTGTAGGTTCCTTTCAGGTATTGTAAAGTCAAAATTAGGTCACCCCAAAGCCTTCTCTTTTCCAGGCTAAACAAACCCAATTTTCTCAGCCTTTCCTTGTATAAGAGGTGCTTGATCCCTCTAATCCTCTTGGTGGGCCTTTTCTGGACACCTTCAACAGGTCGATGTCCTTCCTCTGCTGGGGACCCCAGAGCTGGATGCAGCACTCCAGGTTGGGCCTCACCAGAGACAAGTAGAGGGATGGAATTACCTCCCTCGACCTGCTGGCCACGCTGCTTTTGATGCATCTCAGGACACAATTGGCTTTCTGGGCAGCAAGTGCACATTGCCAGGTCATGTCCAGCCTCTCATCCACCAGCACCCCCAAGTCCTTCTCAGCAGGGCTGCTCTCAATTTGTTCATCCCCCAGCCTATGTTGATGGTGGGGTTGCCAAGACCCAGGTGCAGCAGCTTGCACTTGGTCTTGTTAAACCTCATGAGATTTCCATTGGCCCACTTCTTGAGCTTGTCCAGGTCCCTCTGGATGGCATCTTGTCCTTCAGGTGTGTCAACTGCACCACTCAGCTTGGGGTCATCAGCAAATTTGCTGAGGGTGCACTCTATCGCTTCATCTATGTCATTAATGGAGATATTAAATAACACGGGTGCCAATACAGACCTTTGAGGGACGCTACTTGTCACTGATGTCCATCAGACCACTACCTTCTGGATGTGACCATCCAACCACTTTCTTATCTATCTAACAGTCCACTCATCAAGTCCAGTTCTCTTCAATTTAAAGAGAAGGATGTTGTGGAGTCTGTGTCAAAGTCTTTACAGGAGACCAGATAAATGAAATCTGTAGCCCTTTTCTTGTCCACTGATGCAGTCACTCCATAATTTTTATTGTATCCAATAGTCCACAAGATTTCTTGTGTATTTTCACCACGACAACAATTCATTAGGTAAATCTGGAAAGAACAATAGCATTATTGATATTTCCAGCAGTATTTCTAAAGAAGTTGGTGAATCCTAAGTACCCTCTGAGAATATCCATTGAACATACTTTCGTACTAGAAATCCTGGCACTGACACTTTGCATGACAAAAGTCACAAGGACCTGTGGCCCAGCCAGAGGACTGAAAACTCAGACACACAGCAGGAGCCTAGACCCCAGACTTTCCCAGGCTTAGACTGTGAGGGGATAAAAGACCACGGGTATGTTTGTTTGGGGTCCCTGCTTGGAGGCACCAGCTTGAGCTGCTATTTTGTTGTTGCACCATGGTTAAATTATTTTAAGGATTGACTCTACCATGGGAAACCTGAGGTCAAGCTGGGAAGGAAACTTGATCTGACTGTGTGAGTGCGGGGTGTGTAGGGAGTCAAGTGGCTCACTGGAACTACCTGCTGTGAAGAGGTCTCAGTCCCAGCTCAGGTGGTGCAAGTCTGATGGCCAGAGCAGCTCCTGGATGGTCAGACAGGAAAGTTTCCTTAACAATCCTCTAGAGAGATGCCACTGGCCCGTTGGTTGTTTAATGTAAGAGAGTCTGAATTCTCTTCTGTGAGAATTCTATACTAAACATACTGCCCACTCAGAGTGGTAAAAATTTGCATGAATTTTTTGCAGGAACAAAGGGAATGTGCTGTCGAAACAGTCTTTGCCAGAATCTAGCCCTAAATTGTGCTTTAATTCCATCAAGCCATCAGTTTATCTCCTAGATGTTGTAAGGTAGGACATTAGATTGCTATTGCTATTTCTTCCCTTAAAGAAAAATCAATAGTTAACATGATGGATAGTGCTAGGTAGAGAAAGAATGGTCCTGATTACGAAAGATGCCAATTACATTTTGCCCTATAGGGCAAACTTTCATTTTACAAAAGTGCTAATACAAAGCAACTCTTTCTCTCAATCAGCACTTATTTGAAGACTTTAGTACTCTGACTTGCAGCTCTAAAAAATATGGCATGGAAACTTTTCAGTTATATCACTGTCAGAAACACATTTTTGGCTTCAAAGCTGTTTACAGCAATGCTGTGTCAAAGAAAGCTACTCTCTGCATGTATTTAGCCATTATCCCAACATGGTATCCTAAAAAAATTTCCCTGTTTTTTATTATGCTGGCTCTTTCTCTGCAATTTACTTTCCCTTTCCTGTAGTTCAACCTAGGGACCAGGTACGATTCCCTATCTTCAACCTTCTTGTCTAAATATTGCTATGTGTTGCTGTTAACTGAGATATAGGTCAGAGTACCGCATATCATTATTTATTAAATTACTGTGGTTATTACTTCATCTTGTCATCAACAAAGGAAATATGCCTGTGAAAACCCTCTCAAAAATATTTCCATATCACCATGAAATATCTGAGAACAACAGACAACAAAATTGCTTTTTCTTCTTTTGTGTCAGAATTTATCTAATGTACTGTTAGGAAAAACTGTCTCCATCGTAGAAAAGCTTTCAATGGTTCACTGCCCTAACACTGTTCAACATGCACTAAATGCTGTTTTGAAGAGATGAAGTGACAAATATATGTGAAAAATGCTGTGGTTTTACCTGAAACACAGCATCTTCTTACAGTCTCCTTCCATACTTTCCAAATCAGAAATTGGGTAGGAGGGAACTGGATCAAAATTGCATTTAAAAAAACAACAAGTAAAAAACCAAGCAAAATTTTAAAAGAAAAATATTTTATATCTGAACTCTGTTTTTGATAATTTAGAATTTGTTTATTTATTATGTTCTTACTTACAGATACATATTTATAAAAATGTAGTTTGTAGTGATATAGACCTCTTTAATAAAAAAAGAGGAACTTTAAAAATCTTGCAAATCTGAAGCATCATATTGTTTAATAATTAATATTTAGAAATTCAGTTGGCTTACTTCATCATGTCAGAATTGCATCTTTAAGGATTTCTACAGCTGACATAGTTTCTGCCTGTGTAGAATTCAGATCAATAAAAAACCTTTAAATGACTGCAGGTGTATTTTTCTCTATTAATTTTCCACAGAATATAACTTAGAAAAAAAGGTGTGGAGAGATGTTTCATGATAAGATTTTTTTAAAAAGTCTCTTAGTATTGTGATTGCATTGTTGACTAATGCAAAGCTCCAGAATGGGAAGTTAATACTTAAAGTACTCTATTTCGTATGATCTCTATTTCATATAGCTTACCCTGGCCAGCAGTGTAGACCAGACAGACATGTGACAAGGAATTAAACCTCTCATTTTCAGCATTTGTATCCTCTAATCTTTATTACAATCTGCACCCATTCTCACTTGCACATGATGTCCTTACACATTTACTTTTTAAAATCATTAGTGATTATTTTGTCTTTCATCATTATGCATATGGCTGTCTTTTCATTTCACAGACAGTGAGAAAAAACATCAACCTTGGAGTCTAAAGCCTCTTATCATCTCTAACTGCTAATTCTTCAGCTGAAAAAGAAGACATGTGAATTTTATACTTTTATTATTATTGTGAATTTTATTCCTTTGGAGGAAGAGTCACTGGTCAGTGTCTCTCCAGGTTCTGCTGCTGCTTTTCGAAGTATTTTTGGCACCACGATACACCAACATCTCACAGCTGTGAGTGCTGCCTATGGTAATGCCTTGTTTAGGTCTGCCATTTTCTCTGGGAATATATCAAGCAAGAGGAAAGTAAAGTGCCGTGTTGAAAGCAAAATACTTGACAGTTTTGACCTGCTGTAGACATGATACCGACAAACAGCAGCAACGTGATCCAGTGGATGGCATTTCATGGGTGCTATGCTGTGCACACATACCTGTGGTTCTCCTGATTTCCATCCCTTTCCTTCACCTCTTGGTGAGCTCAGACAATGCTCAATCTTCAGAAGCAGAAGTCCTTTTACAATAAGAAGCTTATAAACTGAGACTCTGCAGGCATAAAGTGTGAAAAGTCCCTGCAGAGTGCGGCATAGGACAACAATTCTAGCAAAGAAAAATTAATTGTGATATTTTATAGCTCCTGGCAGTGAAATTGTGATTGCTCTTTTGAAAAGTGAAAAAGAAATGCAAACCAAGTCTGATTTAAAACATAGAATGTAAACAATTATGTAAATGGCAGAAACCATAGTGTTTATCCACAGTTTTCTAAAACAGGTTCTTTTAGTGTTTGCTATTTTATATATTTTATGAGTTTGGTTATTTGTTCTGCTACTGAAACAAGCTAATAGGTGAGGGGAGAATCTTCTGGAGACAGAAGTCCTGCAGTCTAGGTGCCAGGCAACTTTATGCTAAATCATATGGTCTAAATAATGATCAATATTTTTGATGTATTCTTAGACAACAGACTTATACAATGAAAATTTTGCTTAAATATCAGGAAAATCTCATACAGAAATCAACATAATTATCCATTTCCTAGATCCCACCTTTATATCTTGTATAACAGGTTTGACATCATCATAGCAATAGTTACCACACGATTTTATCTGAGATGACCAGGATCTGCTTTACAGTTAGAATATCTAGAATGTATAGTAAATGTTTACTTTAACATACCATTTAATGAGCTCTAAATGAGATATGAGTAAAGAATAAGAAAAGTCTCACTGCTATGATACACTTTGGTCCATACCATTATATTTATAGCCAGAACTAATATATCTGAGTTAAAAAATAGCCAAAATTCAGTATTATTTTCAAATGTCATAAAAACATAATTTTCCTCAGATAAAATCTTAAATGGAAGCATGAATAAAATCACTGCATTTTTTAACATATTCTTAATATTAATCATCATTGTTATAGCACGTAAGACTTCGAGCTTATCTCTTTCATTTAAGGGTCCCAGAGCTCATTAAGGGTTTAAGAGCCCAGGCATCTTTATAAGGTGAAGAAATGTTATTTTCATTTTGCAATAGGAACAGTGACAAAATTAACTTCCAGGAAAGTCAATGAAAACTGTTTCAGGCTCTATTCCTCCTCTTCCTATTCTGTATTTCTGCATATTTTAATTATCCCAGCACTCTTACTTCAAAAATTGAAAATGTTTCAGCCAGTCAAAATTCAGGAATGCTGATACATTTTTGACTGGTTCACCCTTGCAGCTTAGTATGTATACTTATTTCTTAGTCACTCATTTTATTGCACTTATATTTGCATAATGATAGGGCTAAGTTCTATCTTAGTAATTTAGCATAGTGTGCAAATTCCCATACTCTGAATTGCAGGCAGCTATTATTAGCCAAGCAAAGTACAGGGATTTACATTAATCAATGTATTGCTCTTTCTCAGTTACTTTATGGCAATTATCTAAATCTCATAGCTCTGATTATGAAGAAAGAAAGACTCTTGAGAAAACTGAGATGGAGTGAATTGAAGTTTTGAAATCACTATGGTTTTTATTGACAATGATTTTGTGGACCATGTGCTTTCATCATGAAGACTACATAGGTGGAAAAAAATCTAATAGGTAAAGACTGTAGAATAATCTGGGCAAGGGCACCATTTCATAAATGCCTATAAGATCAAATGTGTCACATAAGTCTGTAATTCATCTTAGTCTGTTCTGTAAAGCAAACATTTTCTCCAATATCTAGTTTGTTGATAACTATATTTGTTGAATACTTAAATGCTGAATACTTGACACAAAATATAAGAAGATAAAATGTTCTCAACAAAGCATAGGTGCCACGGTCCAAGGGAGGATGGGGCCATGACACAGCACAGACGGGTCCGGAGTCGAGGCAGAGGTGCAAATGGAATACTTTATTGAGGTGTGCCGAGGTTTTATGGGTTTAGGCGGGGAAAGGGCTAGAACACAGGGTGGAGCATGAGACAGACAAACGGAGAGCAAACTGGGGTAGGGACACAGGCAAAGGGGGAGGAACGTGGGAGGAACCGGGGAAGGAAAGGGCAAATGGTAACTGTCTCCTCTCTGCAGCTTCTTCAGCCTATCAGAGAGGGGAGCAGGGAAGCAGGGAACAGGCAAACTCGTGGCAAGCCCGGGCCTGCCCAGGCTGTGCACTGTGTAGTGTGGGTACAATGCAATACACATATCTGAAACCACATAATAATGGTAAAGTCCATATAATAAAGTCCTGTCAATTGCTGTATGTCTTTCTCCACGCCTGGAACAGCTCCCATCCTGAATCTTGCTCCTTCACACATAGATACTTAAAGATACCCTAATAATTATGGCATTAGAACAATTAGAAACATTCCCAGTATTATGGATTATCACCACTCTTTTTACTCTGAATTACATCAATTTACAGATGGTCTAAAGAAAACTGTCCAAAACATGTGACTTAGAAGTTCAGCTGTAGAGAACTCCATCTCTTTGTATAGGCACATTTTCAACCTTTTGACTTATTTGTACTGGGGAAGATTTAAGAATAAAAAGTCTTATATGATTCATCCTCCCATTTGGGAGTACTCAGGGTGTACACCCTGAGAGAAAATATTTCACATAAAATCATAAGCACAATTTTTCTTCATAAGGAGACACATCCTCTCCTTCACCTTGTCTTCAGAGCTGCTACAATCTAGTAGCTGTGACTGTCTTGGGGGAGGTGAAATACCGTTGCCAAGATTACAGACAGTTTATATCAAGAGTTGATTTGGCCACTAGGCTGCCAAAATTTTTTTGAGGGGTAGCTCTTGCTTTAGAGATCATATAGAATGGTGAGGGTTAGAAGGGACCTTAAAGATCATCTACTTCCAGCCTTCCAGACAGGCGTAAGGATGCCATTCACTAGAACTTGTTACTCAAGGCCTCATCCAGCCTGGCTTTGAAATCTTCTAGGGATGCTATCTACCCATATAAAAAAATCCCTCTCCCCTCTTTTTTATTAAGCCCCCTTAAGGGGCCTGCTTCTCTTCTCCAGACTGAACAATGCCAGCTCTCTCAGCCTGTCTTTATAGGAGAGGTGCTCCAGCCCTCTGATCATCTTTGTGGCCCTCCTCTGGACCTGCTCTAACAGGTCCTTCTTGTGTTGAGGATCCCAGAGCTAGATGCAGCACTCCAGGTGGGGTCTCCCAAGAGCAGAGTAGGGCGACAGAATTAACTCCCTCGACCTGCTGCCCACACTTCTTTTGATGCACCCCAGGATGTGGTTGAATTTCTGGTCTGTGTGTATGCACTTGGCTCATGTCCATCTCTTCATCCATGAGAACCCTCAAGTTCTTCTCCACAGGGCTGCTCTGATTTTGCTAGTAATAAAATTCAGGTAATATCCCTGAGTTGAGTCTGTTTTGCCCATGGCACTATTCAGTGAGTGAATCCCTCTCCTCATCTCAACTCATGAACCTTCATAATATTTTGTCTCCCTTGTCCACCTATGGAGAAGAGTGATAGAGGGGCTTTGGTGGGTGCCTGGCCTCCAGGCAGGGTCAACCCACTACAGGTCTGAACTGTTGTTTTGAGCAGTACTTTTTATTCAAACATTCTCCTTGCTGCGTACATGAAAAGACATACACACACACACATCTACTCTAAAATTTGCTGTTGAATTCCTATTAGCTGAAAAGCATTAGAGATGCCACTGTCTCTTGAATTAAAGGAATAACTGTATACACCTCTGAAATAACCTAGAGGGAGTCTTTAGAGCAACTTTGTAGCAGCCGTTTTGAAGCTATGCAAACCAGCTGGAACCGGGACCCAGAACTGTTCTCAGTGGTTTTAGTTTAATACACCATCCCTCAAATTAGGATTTGTAAACATTTGTAATTGCCAGCAAGTTTGAAGCAGCTGAAATAAAGCACTCATTAAACCTCATCTTCCACTCCAGTTATCTTTACTTTTTTCTTTCCCTCGGGAATGTTTTTTCTCTTGACTATTGCCAATTGTGCTAAGTTTTTGCAAGACAATAGCTATATAAAATGTACATACATTTGATATTCATTTCCTTATTTCTTCACAAGCTATCACGAGTGATATAAAAGTTATTGTCTATATTCCAAGGAAAGATAATTTTATAGTATTATATATTAATATGAAGAAATAAAGACCTATATTTGGAATGGTTCATGCCTGTGTTTATTCTTTGAAGTATGAGTAGATCCCTGGAACTCAAATATAAGCACATATAGGAACATGGTAAGATTTTGTTTTAAAACTATTTTTAAGACACTGAAAATATTACAGCATAATTATAAGAAGAATACACATCATAAAGAAGCATATCCTTAATCTCAAATTTACAGAGGTAATTGTAGAGACACTTAACAGTCTCTTCATATCAACTGAGAAGGGCCTAAAGGAGTAGCACATATTTTGCCAAGAGGTGCTGTACTTAAATAATTTCCTGCTTTTTTAATCCAGAATGCTAATTTGGATTAGCATTCACCTATTCATAGTATATATGTGTATATATGTACAGATATATATCTATGTGTGTTTGTGTTTAAGATAGGTGTTTAAGAAAGGAATACAAAAGCATAAGTAGGCTGTTTCCTAGCGAAGGAAATACTGATCTACCAGTGTCTCGAACACAGACAGGTCATTCCTTCCTACTTCTATTGACACCTTTCAAAAATTAACTATCAGAGCTAGTGTTGTTGTTGTCTCTTACTTTTCCCTCCATAAATTTACATATTAGAGTATTCAGTCAAGGGACCTTGACAAGGACCTAATACATATATATTACTTCCAAAGCATTCTAGCCAACACTTTGTGAGGAGTTCATCTGTGTGAACACAAGCATGCACTGAGAAGCGTGTGCGCTCCTAATTTGTGAAGATTTCTGACTACAGCTCAGGCTGACATAACAAATAGTTCAGCCTGCAGTAGATTTTCTTTCTTCACAACAGGCAGAAAGATAAAATATGAAGTGTACTGTACGATAAAACTTGTGACCCCAAAAATATTTGCAAGACTCCAAAGTTTGGTAGCTACTGAGATGGGGTTGTTAAAATCACAGTTTTAAAGTAACTGAAATCCATTTTCAGCTTTTGTGTATATTATTCCTCTTTATCCTCCCCTGGATCTCGATTAAGATTTTCTTTAAAAGCTTTGACTAAATTAGACTCTTATTACTAAGAACAAAAGCGGTGTCTCTGTTTACCTTTACAAATGGAAAAATGTTTGACTGAATTTGAAGTTACAGTACTTTGGTAAAGAATGAAAGACAATTAAATCTAACAAGGAAATCTGATAAATAATTCACTGCAAGAGCTGGGAGATGCACAATAGTTTTTCTTGTGACAACTGTGAGAAATCCTGAAAGATTTGTTGTCCTCTGAAGCTGAACGAGACTAGAATAACAGCAAGCACCAGAAAAGCAGTATTGCCTCTAATGTTAGCCAGTTCCTCACAGCCAAGCTTTTGCCCATAGCTTCTGTTAGCTTTTTCTTCCTGGGATCCTGAAATATTACATATTATTTCTGTTGAAGTCTTTGAACAAAAGCTAACAAAATCTCCAATATAAAACTTGGGTTCATTTTCAAACTCAAAGAATACAGTGATCAGTAACAGAATTATCAGCTGAGGCTGGGTCAGTGGTAGATGTATGGTTTGTATGTCTGGTTTGTGTGTCTGTCAGCTAATACCAAGGTTTGAGTGCAAATATATCATTATTCCAAACGAAATAGAAACCTTTGGGGGTAAAAATTCAACCTTAATAAAACAAAAAACCTAAACCAAACAAAATCCTTTCTCACGTGTAGGGAAAGGAAAATATTCTGCCATTATATTAGACAGAAAAATCATAGGTTTTTAAAATATCTGGGAAAGAAATACAGGCTAGCGTTTAATGAAAATCTGCTTTGAAATTTAATGAAAAAAACATGCTGTTGTTGATGATATTGCTATTATAGCGAACTATATTTTTGCTAAGTAAAATTAGGATGTAAAGAGACAGATTACTAGGAGAAAAGTAAAAGTGAATTTTCAGGACAGTAATGTTTCCATCAGGGAAATAATCCAAAATGTCACTATGTCTGTGGAGAGATTCTTTCTTTGCTGAACATTTTACAAATACATTAAAAATATAAAAAAAATGAGATAATGCTTTGTAAAAACTAAGTTTTTTCTTCAGGTCTCTTGCCTAATGGCAAAGTTGCAAAGTTGAAGTTTCACAAGACTACCCAAAGGTTCATATTTCTTTGAGTTTTCATATATTTAAGGATTAATCTGTAATAAATAAGAAACTCTGAAATGTGTAGCAATCATATAGTTTTGATAGTTTGTCTTTTTGGACTTTTTAAGCACACAAAACAGAATGAGATTAATGTTATTTGAAAACCAAAAATACCTGTCTATAAAAACTGACATTTAGATTACCATTAATTAACAGTGTCCATGGATTTCTTAACTTGATTTTGTATCAGTTAAAGGTGAAGACTCACCCACCGTTTTCAAAGGAAACAGGCATAAAAGAGCTGGAAAGCAGTGAGCTGGGCTTGCAGCTTATTAAGACAAAACAGGAAATTATAGATTTGCAGCAGCAAATATGTTAGTACATTATTACATAAGAATTCTGGTATTGCATATGAGATCAGTTGCTGATAAAGTAATATTAAATTAATTTGAATGACAAGAATAAGATGCACAGAGATATTTCACAGATAAGATTCTTCTTTAAGTCTTTGTTAGATACGTTGTGCTGGTTTGTTACGTAACTACAGATGTGGCTTTTGGCCTGCAGAACTGAGAGTCTACTCAAAGTTGCTTCAAATATTGTATGACATTTCTTGATAATCAAAGTAAAGTAGTGGTAGCTTACAGCTATTATTCTCTCTGTTTAGCTAAAGTTCTTTCTACTAGAGATGACATTGTGTTTGAAGTAATTTTGATAACTTCCCAAGATTTTATTAGAAGTATGTCATAATTATTTTCCCAACCTGCACCTACTCACAGTGTTGCCCTCTGTCCCAATATCCAAATTAATGAAATGACTAAGAGTTTGGAGTTCAAATTTATATGCAGATCTCACTGTTGGTTTTGATTTCTGTGTTCTTTATTTGTACTTTCAATGAGAAGTGTTTGGATTTGCATTCGTGTTTTAAATTTTTCGGTTTTTTCTTGATATAATTTCAAGGCCCATGAACTTCAGGCAGGATGTATTTTATGCCTGATTTTTAAAGTTTTTTGTGGTTTCAAATAAATTTTTAAGGTTTTTTGTGGTTTCAAATAAATTACCTTGTTTTGGCCTGTATCTTTGCTTGTTAGCCATTACATATTGCAGTTGGCAACACTTGTTCCACAGGATTTTTCCTGGTTTTGATGATCCATATTCTATTGGGTTATGTTGCCCAACCCAGGGACCATTAACCTAGTTATCTGGATGTTAACAGAGACATTTTTATTTTCTTCCATGAAAGCAGCCAAAACAGACAACTTTTGCAAAATCAGCAAGCTGCAGTTTATAATCTCCAACGATGCTCTTGCTCCTTGACTCAGCATAATCACTCCAACTTGTTTCACAGGCAGCCTGGCCAGGATGCATGTCATCAGAAATGCTTCTTCAGAACCCAGCACTATTTAGACCAGTCTCCAGGATGTAACTAATAAGGCTCATTAACAGAACCTATGATAGGATCTTTGATATAATTTCTGATTAAAAGCTCCTCCTTGAATAGGAAAAATTGAAATTAATTAGAAATGAACTCCAACTGATCACTTACAAGAGTTTGCTGATGGTGAAGATTCAAAAGGAGGAGGGGGGAAATTGTATTAAAATGGATTCATCTTTCATAAAAAATTAAATACTACTGAAGATAGGTTTCAGATGCTTCCACTTACTCTGAGAAATCTCTTCTTATATAACAAGACACAGTGATGTTGCAGTCAATCTGATGAATGGAAAAAAAATTCTTTTTCTTTTCATGACAGCAAATATTAATATATTATGCACATCACATAATTTAGAAAAAAAATCTCTATATGAAACATACTTCGGCACTTCCCTTTACTTCTAGTAAAGGGAAAAAAAAAGGTAGGAAAACCCCCCAATGTTCTTTTCACAGAATATGATAATTTTCTGCTGATTGCACTTAATACTCTTAGTTTATTCTCAGCTATTGCTTTTGTACCTTATTGATTTGCATATAAAAGGTCTTACTAATTCCTCTCTACTATCCATTCCCCTACTTCTTTTTCTACCCTTAACTGATTGCTTTGTTTAAATTTTACATAAATTTTTGTCCTTTCAAACTACATTTCTTATAGAATATCAGTCTTCTGTAAGGAGAAAAAGAGCTGCTTTTTTTCTGAAGAGGACTAAAATGTGCACTGCACTAGAAATGAGATAAAAATCTGTGTATTTATTTACCTTATCAATTCTGAACATACGTTAGTTAAGTATTCAGCCATTATTTATCTTCTTTTATTTTTCTCTACAGTGTGAAACCAAAGGACAGTGTTTGAAAAAGGTAAGACACAGTTCAAAGAAATAATGTTTAAGGTCATTATTACAGCACTGAAGCATTTGCTTTCTCTTTGTGCATCAAATTGACAGTTTTGATGAAAGATAGAGCTGCTGTTTCTTCCAAATTCTTTCTTAAAACAATGCTTTTTTTCTTTTAAGCGATTCTCTTTCACGTTTTCTTAATTTATTGTGCAAACCGTAGAATTGGACAGGAAAGTAGATGTGGCCTAAAGTTGTAATTATTCATAAAAATCCTCAAAGACTTAGCAAGGAGAAACTGTTTGGTGAACGTGATCGATGTAACTGTCATTTGACAAACAAATGTCATCATTGCAGATGTTTTTGTGTATTCCTGGTTAGCTTGCTTCTGTTAAAGACAAAGTATGAGTATGAGATAAACAGAATATTTAGTATTTAGGTTTTTTCTATAATTTATGAGAATGCAGCTTAAAATTATCGCAAAGATCTTCACAAACTAGTCTATTTCAGAAAGTCAAAAATTCTTCCTATGATCTGAAATAATTCAGAAGTCCTAATATTGAACTTGGAAGAAAATAAAATAAGACAACAAAAAAAGTGGAAATAGATAATTAGAAACTGATTTTCAAACATAAAGGGCAATTTCTCAAATATAACTATGAAAATAAGAAATATGGTACATAAGAAAAGACTAAAAGCCAAAACTTTTCTGGACGTAATCATCTCATATAAAAATTCCAAAGGGGCAGCATTTGGAAACAGAAGATATTTTTATATACTTTATTGTATGATGCAAAAACCTAAAGGCTCTAATTCAGCCTGAAAGGTCACTGCAGAATCAGAAAGGTGTTGACAAAGGCTGCACTTATGAGAGAACAGAGAACCCAGACAGACATAAGCCTTTCCAGAAGCAATACAATCTGACATCAGAATAGCTTTTATAAAAAAATAACTAACCACACAAACCAAAAACAGGGACATACACACACACACGCACATCCATACGTGCACACAGACTAGGAACTACAGCTGTAAAATACAAAACGGATTTTAGAGAATAATTCTCATGATTCTCATTTCTAGTTTTGATGACTCATTTCAGCATTTTTTCCCTCATTTCAGAAAAACTAATCTCTGTTTTTTAGTAATGATATCTGGCTGAAACCAGCAGCACCAGCTTTATGTTTTTTCTGCCACAGGCAATCGGGAAAATGTTCATGCAGGTGAATGTCCACTGGCAAAATAAAGAGTCACTAACCTGTTTTCTGTTCTTAATATTTTGCTCTCTTAGGTGACTACCTGGTCTACCAGTCTGATAGAACCAGTTCTGTGGATCGCTGATGCCTCACATGTTTCTTCTTATCTTTCTTTTAATGTTTGACTACACTATAGCTGACTGATATCTAAAACAGCATTGATTCAGCTGGCTATCCTGCTTCAAAACTGGCTATCCTGTTCCCTTCCCAAATATTCTGGGTAGCACAATATCTCTTGCTTTCCAATCAGTAAATTTCATTTTATTGCCTAGCTTGCTACTGGATTTCATTTTTTGGTAGTGAACTCACTCTTTAGCCTCTTGACTTGATTTCTGTCACTGTGCTGAGCTTACATTAAATTTTCTACCATTTTTTCTCCCCTCATATGTTCTTTAATTCACTATCTCCTTACTGTCTCCTTCTTATCCTTTCACCCTCTAGAAGGCTACCACTTTCTTGTCACTTTGACTGCTCCGGAATAGATGGTGTGTACTCTCATAGCTCTCAAGCTACTGATAACTACCATACTTCTTTTTCCATGTGGCAGGAAGCAAGAGACTTAAACATAAAATAAATAAATAGCATAAAGTATTAGAAAATGCAAGCTCTAACATTTTTCCTTTCTTGCTTTCAGCTCTACACTAAGCTCTAACACTAATCTCTAGAGCAAGACTGTTATTCTATTACTTCTTAGTCAAAAATGATGTAATCACTAAACCCTCAGTGTCTACTTTAAAGTGTTAGTTTCTTCAAGTCCAGTGCCAATAATTTTGCAAAGGAATATAATTTCATTTCAATAATGTCGACATTTTGTCCCAGTGGTCAGAGAACAGACTCTCCTGAAAGACCTCTGTTCTCTTTTATCCATCTAGTCCTGATCTTCTGTAATCATATTCCAACCTAGAAAACAATAGTGAAGATTTTTTTCTTCTATCTATAGACGTTTATTTTTAAAGTAAAATCCAAGATATCCAGGACTGGGAAAAAAAAAAATATTTTATTCCTACACTGCTCATGGTGTTTCTACCCCCAAATGTCCCACGTTTGATTTTTCAGATTTTCTTTCAGATTTTTTTTCTAGATTTCTTAAGCAATGATCAGTGTAAGTAAAATATAACCTGAAAAATGCAAGGTTTTAGTATTTTTGTTAGCTGTTCTGTAAGCCACTTTCCATCCTGGAACATCAGAACCTTTTGAATGAATCATTCAAAATGAATCATTTCACCGCAGAAAGTTTATTTTTGATATAAACCTGAAGGGGCACATCATGGTTTTACTGCAAGTATTTGTGCTCTGGTACTTTCAAGTACCTAAAGTAATTGCCATTCCGGAATATTTCTTCACCTAGCCATGGTGATGATACTAAGTAGAGCCAGAACAGGGATAGGGGCAAAGATACTGATGGTTCTTGGCACAGGAGTATGATTAGAAAGAGGGAGTGGGGGAGAAAAGAAACCTTAGAATATTTTTTTGTCAATCACAGATCCATAAAAATCCTTAAGGTATGGGCTAACTAAATTGAAGCCAACTGGAATTGTTGGATGAATCTGTCTTGACTTCTTCCTTATACTGTGATACCCAAGAAGATCAAATGACATAATTAAGCACTAAATACAATCTCAATTAGAATTTACATAAAAAATGAAGATTCAAAATAAGAGAAGAAAGAATTGAAAGTTTAGAAGAACTTTACTAATACCAAAATGCAACAAATACTTTAAAAAGTCCCTGCTGTGACTTCTGAGATCTTCCTGGCTGCTGTCTGTTCTCCTGAGCAATATCTCTTTGTGAGTTTATTCAATTTCTTCCTGGAGAGGTTAAAGATCCTCCTTTTTAGTGAGTTCCACCAAGCCGAGTTTCTCCCTTTTTAAAGGAACATTGAAATATATAGTAAAAGTTCTGTTGAGTCCTGTGTGTAGTTTTGGGCACCACAATATAAAAAAGACATTAAGTTATTAGAGAGCGTTCAGAGGACAGCCATGAGGATGGTCTGCTTCTCTTGTGAGGAGCAGCTGAGGTCATTTGGTCTGTTCAGACTGGAGAAGAGGAGACTGAGGGGAGAGCTCAGTGCCATCTTCAGCATTCTCAGAAGAGGAAGTGAAGGGGCAGGTACTGAAGGGATCACCCTTCACTTTTGTGACCAGTGACAGGAATCAAGGAAACAGCATGAAGCTGAGTCAGTGGAGGTTTAGGTTGGATACTGGGAAAAAATTTTGCACCCAGAGGGTGGTTGATCACTGGAACAGGCACCCCAGGAAAGTGGTCACAGCACCAAGCCTTTGGACAATGCTCTCAGGCACACGGTGTGATTCTTGGAGTGTCCTGCGCAGGGCCAGAAGCTGGACTCGATGATCCTGATGGGTCCCTTCCAACTCAGCATATTCTATGATTCTGTGCCTATGATTCTATGAAATACTGTTGTCTATCACAGGTTATAAAAGTACAGTTCTGCACTTTGAACCTCTAGAGAAGCTGTCTCAAAATCGATGCACTATGGAAATTCTATTCATCTCCTGGTGATTAACAAGAGGGAGTTCCTTGCACTTGATGTCTGGGTAAGTCCAATTCATATAGAAAAATTTGCATGGATTTTTCCTATTCATCCATATTTTAGAATCAGATTCTTTTTTTTTCTTCATTACAGTAAGTGATCTCAATAGGTATTGCTGGGTTGTTTATTTTTAAAGCACTATATATGTATATACATGTAAATATGTATAGATATAAATAAATATACACAAATATATTCCAGTCATCCTCCTTTGCATCCTCTAGTACTTCTACCTTCTCGACTTCTCGACTCTGTGACGAAAACTGATTGAACATCCTGCGGTTCCTCTCAGTGCTACCGTGCCATGTCAGAACACTTGGCTGCAAATCAAACAAACACCTTTTTTTTGTTTAAAGTATTCACAGAAAGTTTAAAAAGACTGAGGGTGACATTTTGGCCTCGAGGCTTACTTCACATTGTTGAAATACAGACAGTATTTTCTTCCTTATCATCTGAGGAAAAATTTCTGAATGGCAAGAACAAAAATAACATTTCCATGTGCACTAATCCCTATACAGGAACAGACTGACTTGATTCACAGTGGACATCAATATTGCCTATGGGCAATGGTATGTTTTGAGTTCTTTCAGTGTTGGTCCAGTCACTGTGCTCACTAGATGATTTAGCAGGTTTTTTTCCACTTGTTTGAAACTTCCTTAATATTTTTCACTTGAAGGAACAGCAGCTAAAGCCCCTTATCCTCATGAATTACTGTTAGGTATATGTTGGGCTGCAGTTGTATTCTCCTTCCTTACTCTTGTTCCCTCCTCTCCTGTCCCTATATATGTAGTTTACGCTGTCTACTTTATATATATATATATATATACTCTTTATTAATATATTGCCTTGCCCTCTCTCCCTTTTTTTTTTGTTCTTTCACTGTTACACTTGTTAGCACTCAAAAAGTAGTTGTTACTCCAAGATTGGAAATTTTAAATTTAAGTTTGAACTGAGAAAAGGAAAACATTGAAACAGAAATCAAGTAAGATATTTATAGCCATTTACAACACTTATAGCACTGACATAAGGTCCCAAGGGCCTCAAATTTTTCAGCAGAACTAGAAAGGATTCATTATTTTGTCAGTCAGCTACTGCAACTGACTTTAACAAAAAAAAACAGACTCTGAAGAGCCGATGTAAATGCAAATAGACAAATTCCCTTTATCTACCTCCGTCTTATGTACTGTCTTGACAGAACTGCTGAGCTTTCACTTCTAGGACAAAGTCGAATTTTACCATTCCTATGCAGTGTTTTGTATGCTTATACAATACCTTGAAGAAATTAGGGTTGATTTTTTCTTTCCCCTTTGAATTATTTCTTTTCATATAGCTTCTTTCTTTTTGCAGATAATATTTTCACTGTTCTGATGTGATAAATTGTTGTTCCAAGGAGGTTTAATAGATACATTTATATAAACACATTTCTATTTCCTTTAGTTCATAAAGCACTGATGAAAAAATGTTTGCAAAGAATTAATCAGAAGAATTATGTTGTGGTTGGAAAGCAAATCTTAAAAAGCAAATAAAAGAAAACTATTTAGTGGGTATCTACGAATTGGTTGTCAGCCTGAATTCCAAAAAGCTTTTGAATGAACAAGCAGAAAATTTAGCTAGCTACAAGGTTGTAATGTTTCATTTGGAATGTCTTCCAGATTTAGCATATTAGAAGACAACTTTCAACAAAACAGGTTAGCGTTGCTGCCTTTTACTTCATCAAATTGTCTCCTGATAGACTTAAGATGGTCTTGTGTGAACTATGAAAATACTGAAAACTGTAATTTAGGTTCCAGTTCTACTGTCTAAGGACAGCATGAAACACATATGTTCTTACAATATTAATGACAGTAATAGAGACAGTCCCTACACTACTATTCAAAACTTTTTTTAAATACTACCTTTGCTCACAAGGGAAAAATTGTTGACTCTTTGTTCAAAAGTTGATAGCAACGGACAAGACATGACTTGCAGATGGCTAGCTGTATATTTTTGTCTCTAACAGGTTCCAGGTTCCTTCAAATATATCTTTGTATACTGCAAATCTGACTACCTTCAATTCCCTTAAATCTGGAGCTACACAGCTTTTCTACTAAGTAAATGAGGACATGTGTTGGATTCTCTTTTCAAAAGCTTGTTAACTTTTTTCCTCTCCTCCACTATCTTATGGACAACAGAGTGATTAAAATTACTAGAAGACAGGTTTTGAATAGACTACTAATGTATTGTTTTCACAATAAATATCCCATAGCATAAAATCACAAATCAATAAGCTTTCTGCCCCAAAAACTTTTGTTACATTCCCTTTAGCTCACTTATTTGCATCTTTATACTGAAGTGAGCAGATTGCTCATTGCAATATCTGTCTACATTCTCACTCGTCAGTTATATTCAGTTTCTTTTTTCCATCTTGCTGCCTAGAGATGTATATCTCAAATTCACTTTGTACTTGTACCCCAAGTTTAGTCTGGAAAATAAACTTTGCTAACCCAGGGTATACCAGTCTACAGTTGGGCATCGCACTGCTTCCCAAAAACCTCAGAACTACTGATTTCCTTGGTGCTGTTTCTGTTAGTCTAACTTTGGACATGCAGCAGGATATTATCATTACATTAATCTAAGGAGCATATAGATGTTGTACAACAGTATGATAATATTATGGTAAATGATAAATGGATTTGCTTTTATCTAGGATTGAAGTCAATTTTCATTCCTAGCATATAGGTGTATGTGTATGTATCTGTTCACATACACATTTTAAGCCTTTTTTAAATATATTTAATTTTTATTTTTTGGTAATTAGAAAGCAATTGTTTTCCAAGACACTTTTTTTTCACTGCCTCTGAATTCAGCAGTGAAAAAGATAACAGTACTTCTGCTGCATAAAATTGATCATGAAATACCACATAAAATCACATGGATAAAATACTGGAAATTAATTAATTGGAGCTTTTAAAAAGTGTTCAGCAAAATACATTTTCATTGAAGTATACTATGTTGTTGAATAGTTCTTCAAAATATATTTGTTTTCATGGCAATTTCTTTGGATTGTTTTCTTGTATGTGAACGAGACCAACAAAATTAGTCCATGCTTTCTTTCCACTCTGTTTCTTTTTTTTCTCCTTGTAACTGAGACCATCTGGCTGAAATCTGGATTCAAATTTCAGAGCTTTACTCCATTTTAGATGAAGAGAGGCCTTAAACTGAATGTCTCAGAGACAATGATTTTCTCCAGGTTAAAGACTTGCAGGTCTCCTTTACTTCAAAAAGACCTCCAAACTTCAAAAAATTGACTACTGAAAACAAGACATAATTGCTATTTTCCAACCAGCAGCTTACACAAAATTATCAGTGTCATGCTTTCCTATCAATATAATAGAAATGTTTACTCCCTGCGCCAGACTGTGATAAGGATAAATTAAATATTGCAGAGCTGAATATAATAGAGAAGTCTAAATTTAGTTGTTATTTTTCAAGCTGTTGCTAGAAGACTGTGCTTGAAACGCAATACTGGATAGTAAGCATTCCCTTAGGATAAAGCTAGCAAGCTACCATCAAATTAAGAAACACACACCACCTACTATTCCAAACACCTCTGTAAGTGTGACTCATACACAGTCTTTGCTAATGTTAATGCCACTGCCTCCCCTGATCTTCCAGTTGATCCCTGCTGGGAGATATGAATGAAAATTCATCACAACTTCATAATAAACTATACAGGTTGACAAATATTTATTTTCTGGCACAGTGTTCACTAAAGGCATGTCACAGATAACATTGTGTATAGCTCCTAGCGCTAAACACTATGCTTACATAAGCGTATATTAGATGGTGCTATAAAGGAGGTCAATAAATGAGCAGGAATCAGTAGAGCAATGGTAATTGTTCTACTGATTCCTGCTCAAGGTAGTTCAAGGATTGAAAATGGCAATAATTGTTTCATGGAAACAGTGGATGGATACTCAATTGTCAGATTTCCAACAGTCCTAGTGTTATGTGTATGTATTCGAGGTCCTTAGGTAACTTCCACTTTTTTTGTGTTTTATTAGCATTGTGAAATATTTCTAATATTCATACCAAGTTACTCTTTAGAACTAGTAATGTTTTACAGTAGTGTTCGAGTTGGAAATAACTCAAGAAATCTACATCCATAGTTGCATATTTGAAGAAGTAATCTCATTTTCCACCAAAACTTTCCAATAATCCAACTACATTTTCTAAGCTTTCCCAAACATTCTAAATCACAGAATCACACAATCACAGAATCAATTATGTATGAAAAGACTTCTGACATCAACTCCAACCTATGATCGAACACCACCATGTCAACTAGATTATGGCACTAAGAGCCACCACATCCAGGCTTTTCTTGATTACCTGCAGGGATGGTGACTCCACAACCTCCCTGAGCAGTCCATTCCAATGTTTAATCACCCCTTCTGTGAAGAAATTCCTCTTAATGTCCAACCTGAACCTCCTCTGGGGCAGCTTGAGACTATGTCCTCTCATCCTATCTCGAGTTGCCTGGGAGGAGAGACCGAGCCTGTCTGGTTACAACCTCCTTTCAGGAGGTCCCCCTTGAGCCTCATCTTCTCCAGGCTAAACAATCCCAGCTCTCTCAGCTGTTCCTCACAGGACTTGTGCTCCAGACCCTTCACCAACCTTGTTGGCCTTTCCTGGACACACTCCAGCAACCTAATGTCCTTCCTGAATTGAGGAGCCCAGAACTTGACACAATACACAAGGTGCGGCCACACCAGTGCCAGCTACAGGCAATCTACCAGAAAATCACTTCCCTGGTCCGTGCTGCCCACAACTATTTCTGATACAAACCAGGTTGTCATTGGCCTTCTTGGCCACCTGGCACACTGCTGGCTCATGCTCAGCTGCTGTGGACCAGCTCCTCCAGGTTCTTTTCTCCTGAGCCGCTTTCCATACTGTTATAGGTTAGAAATCCAGGAGAATTTTTTCTTGCCCCTGCCCCCCACTGTAGGAAAGATGGAGTTTGAATGGAAAGAGGGAAGGGAGTCAATTAGCCTTACAAAAGAACTAGCTGGCCAGACCGCATTCCTAACGGATGAACCCATCAGAGGCTAGGGGGAGAGGGGAGGAGTTTTGGGAGGGGGTGGCTGGGCTCTTCTCCGAAGGGGAGAGGTCAGATGGCTGAGTTCTCTCTCTCGGACGGAGATGGGAATCTGCGTGAGGGCATTTGGAGAGAAGGCTTGGAGGTCTGTCTTTCTGGCTTCTTGTCCTGGTCAGCCCTGACTGCTGGCCTCAACTTGCCTGCAAGCTGTCTTTTGTCTCCAGCCCGGACCTGCTGCGATTTCATCGGAGAGTCTCTGTGCTCACTGGGAGAAAAGGAGGAGCTTTGAAACACTGTCATCTGAGAACGACAGTGAGTTCCATGGGGGGTGGACTTCTTTTCCTCCTGCCCTTCTTCCACTGGGGGAAAGGTCTCTGTTTTCTTTTCGGCTTCTCCTGAGATCCAAGACCCCCCCCCCCAGACCCCCTTCCTGCGCGGTGACCGCCAGCGATCCAACAGTGCCCCCTGCAGGTCAACACCGAGAACGGCAGGCCCTGCACCTCCAGCCATCCAACAGCGCCCCCTGCCAACCGTGATTAGAACTGCGCTGAAGGACAGAGAAGTATTCATTCAGACCTTTTTTTTGTTTGGGTTTTTTTTTCCTTTTGTTTGAAGGGGAATTTTTGGGTACAGGACTATTGCCTAGGGTTTTTTTGTGTTCTGTTACTGTTCTTGCCAGCATACATATATCTTTTAATAAAGGGTTGTTATTTCTTCTGTTTTTTCCACACTTCCTCAATTAAAGCCCCTTAATTTTGAATTCACATTTGCTGAGAGAGAGGAGTTTGGTTTGTCTCATAACTCATCCTCTTCAGCAAACTTTTCAGTCTCTTCAAACTGAGACACATACTTAGCTACAGGCCAGTTAATCCAAATATATTAGTATTATTGGGTTTAACTATGATAGTATCAAACCTAAAACTCAGTAAAATTCAGTAAACTCATAATATTCATTAAAAAAATAAAGAAAATCTTATTTTACATTTTTCTAAACATTAGAAGTTAGAAAGATATCTTCTCTTTTCTATCCTCATAAACTTGTGGGGGTTTTATGTAGTCAAGAATTAAGTAGTAAATAAGTAGGATTGATCAACATTGCAATGATTTTTCTCCTTACTAGAATTAAAATTCAATTAAATCATTTTAGATCTGAATTAGAATGGGAATACAAATTTTAGGTCTAACTCAGTGTTAATATTAGCTGGCTTCTTCAGAATAGATGAAAAAATCCTATTTTTCTAGTAGTACACACTATAAATATATTCAACCTCAGCTGCTGGTCTTGCAGTAATAAATTACAAGAAAAATATGATTAATTCTTCTAAAGAGTAGTCAACTTTTTACTTATGGAGAAGGTCTTAGATTTTTTTTCAGGTTTTCAACTCTAATTTTCAATATGTGCTTTCAGTGGAGTTTTGTTTAAAACTGATAATTGAATTTGTCTCAAAGTATTAGCCAGTGGCATTGCATCAGTGATGGGAAAATCAGTATTCTTTCTCAACTACTACTACTTCATCCCATTGCTGACAGTCTCCCTGATCTAGATGCTGCTCACTCCAGCTATGTGAAAATGTATTAAAATGCTTAGAGCTCTATTGGTAGTGTTGCTAACACAGAGATAGATAAACTATGACTGAAGAATAGATATCAAAATCAGTACAACAGATAAAGTCATAGCTTTAAAATTAACAGTGTCTCACTATAAATCTAACCCTATTGTAAAAATTCATACACATTCTTTCCAATTCTGGATGCCATAATGTTTCTTTGAACATTTCCTGATACAAGTGTTTGTTTCTTCACAGATGCAACTGTATTTCATTTAATGTTTGAGAATCAACCACACAGGAGGCAAGTATTTCAATTGCTGCTGCTACAGACAGCATAAGTCTTTATTTAACAAGCAATCAAGTAAGTGCAATTAAGAAATGGCAACATTCCATATAGTAAGTCAAAAAATAAACACAGTATATGTTTAAATTGCACATTCATCAGATTATTTACTCATCACACCAGATTCCACAGACACTGGACTGATCTCTGCCCACACTCATTTGTTCACATGAAACATCCTCCAGAGTACAGAAATGAGTTTTGGAGGACAGAGAATTATTTCCCTGTTCCTTTTACAGCTGCAGTCCTCACCCAGCCCCTCTGAGAAAGACTCTCATTTCCTTCTAAAGTCAAAAGATTCAGATTTTGTTCTGCTTTTTCCCTTTCCAGGCTGAATAATATCAATGTAGCAGTTAATCAAACGGTTGTGATAATGCCCATTTTACAGCCCACCTTGAAGGAAACCATGAATTCCCAGAAAAAGATTGCTTTACCTTTGCACTTTCACACATCCTTGTTCCAAATAGAAAAAACCCCACCCATACATATATACAAACATATATGGAAAAACAAATTATACAACAGATCTTTTGATCAGTGTCTGACATCACTGGGAAATTTAAGATGACTGGCAAGGTGCCATAAACACTGGAGAAACAGAAAGTGGAAATTAATTCATTCTGATGGACTTAGTAGCCTAATGTACATTTTATGTCTCAGTCTTTTTGCATCACCACAGCTTATACTACTGGAGTCACCACAACAGAATGATCTTTACCATCGCTGAATGTCCGGCTGTGCTGTTACCTACTCATGAAAGATTTGAACTTTCATTTTTTCTCACTAAAAGCAGTATCCTTTAGCAAAGTAGCATTCCTTGCACTAAATTGGTTGCCATCTGAACATTCTCCGTCCTTCAAATGTCATCTCTATTTATCTGCAAAAGAAAATCAGAACTTCTCTATTAGCAAGTAAATATTGGAACTTAGCTGTACTTTCTAACTTCTGATTCTTCTGTCTTAAAACAAAACAAAAGAAATAATTATGTTGCTGGGCATGTTAAAGCATTTTTAATGACTACACGTAACGAAATATGCCTCTTAACAAAACATACATATTAGTTCCTAATTGAAAATTATCAGACTGTTATCTTTGCAATATAATAGCTGTTTTTAAAAGAAATAATGCAAATAATTGGGGTTTTTTTGTAAGATTTTTTATAAAAATTATTTTCTTTGATTTGTGTAGTAATAAAATCTAAATGTGGCACTTGGACATAGAAAGGCCTGATGGTCTACTAATGCCATTTATCCATATCACAGAGTATTTGTTTCACTCATTATATGTTAAAGATCATATAAGGTATGACAAGATAAACTTATAGGGAAATTAGTGTGCTATATTTTCATCAGGCCAGCAATAGTTTGACCTGAATTATACTAGATTTAAGTATTTAGTTTATCAGAAATGAACTATTCTCTCTTGAATATGCAGTTTAGAATAGTTACTTAAACATATGGCTATGAGTAATGGAGTGGTACTTTAAAACATGTTTCTTAGTATTCATAAAATTTTACTCCTACCTTTCAGAACCACAACTTGTCATTATTACACTTACTATTAACAGACTATTTCAGCTTGTTTATTTTGGGGGATAACGGCTTTTAAGGCTATGTATTCATCCTGTTGCATGAGAATAACTTTTGTAATTCCTAATAACATTCTTGGGAGCTACTCATACAAATCCTTATTGAATTAAGAATAAAGATAGGGCAGCATAAATGGAAAGAACATTGAAGGCAATAAAAACTTTTGTTACAAAAGATTAAAAGTAAGATTTCAGTGCCCAGTGGCTAATTGGTTAGTTTAACAGTGTCTCAGTTTATTCACAGACAAAATAGTCATGATTTTCATCAGTATTTCATCTTGCATCCAGGACTACAGGATTGTAAAAAACATAACTAAAATAGTTTTATAATAATTCATGGAAGATATGACCTAAAGGTTGCTGGTTAAGTTTATTTGTTATTTATACTCTAGACATTTCTTACTTTCTCATCTCTGGAAATATGTTCCCTGATAATTTTACATTTTTCTCTCCGAAACATAAAGAGAAATCAAATGACCTTTTAGCTACTGTAAATGTCATTATGAGCTGTGATGTGAACAAGAAGGAGCTGAAAGTTTGTCGATTCAATCCTATAAATGTCTAGCAGATATCCAATGCAAATAAGATGAGGTGGAATTTCAGGAGCTCTTTAAAGTGACCTTACTTTTACTCCTGTCAAATAGACACATATATGACCTGACCAAAGTAATAAGCAGACACAGCATCTCACTTGTCTTACAAATGACCTTCATTTTTATTAAGCATTTTTAATAGGTATATTAACAAAAAAGAAGTCTCCATATATAATATCCACAATAATGCTACACTAAAACTCTTCCAGTTTTTGGTATGCATTCTTTGCATTTGGTTTTTGTCATCACAAAATGATAAATAAAAGTATTACATGATGCATTATCTCAAGTGGGAAGGAAAAAAAAAAGAACAGAATGGGATTTATTACCCTGCCTAACGATCTGCCTACTCAGTGGAAAACAGCTGGACTTTAACAAAAAATGAGTGCTCCTCTGCTGTGTATGCAATCTTTGTGAATGATATGGAATTTGTGAAATTATGGTAATCACTAGCAAAATAAACATCTGACTGGCATTAAAATATGTTTGGGTGAGAGGGAGAGGAGCTGGGAGTTTTCTTTAACATGTTCAGCCTGGCATATATAATTTTGTCTCATGAATTGTTTGTGACAAGTATTTTCATTCCATCAGGATCATTATATATCTTTTTCACTTAATTGTTGTTAAATGCCAATTAGTCTAGGAGGAAATCCATTATCATATTTCATTTGTCAAGCAAAGATATGAAATTTATGTATTAACACTATCAAATCCAAGAAGAGGAAGTTATTAATCTTTTATCTTAATTAAAACATGATTTCAGTGCTTTGGAATTCTGTATTCCTTTTATATCAATGATATTACAGACTGTGTAGTGTCTTCTTGTTTCCCATTTGCTATGCAATCTGACATGAAGATTGACTATGAAAGGTACAGGATGCCACAGCCTTTATGTGGTTATAAATCTAATTATGTCAAAATGGTTAAAGTGTTGGATAATGACTTTGGAATATTAATGAATATCCCATTAGAAAGATTAACAATATATAAGCTAGATTTTCATTTTGGTCCTAACATTGATACAGAGAACTGTAGTGAAAGCACAGAGAGACATACTTAATTTTCATACTTCTGTTAATTATAAAATCAATTGCATGGGGGAAAAGGGGAAAGTCCTGTTTCTGTGCAGTAAGTAACTCATTTGGGTTAAACATCATCTGAAATACAAAAGGGAAGCGATTGAACTCAGTAAAAAGGGGGTTAAGAGAGGAGAAGATAAATAGGAAGGCCAGGTTTGACTGCCGAATTTATAGATTTTGGTCTTGCTAAAATTATATTGCATTTTCAAAAGTCCGTAGCTGTACTGTTTTCAATGTGCTTTGTTGCTGATACACCAGATACACTGTGGTATAATCAGACAATGTAACAATTGCTTCCCACAGACTCCTTTCTCTATTTGTTTCTGGACTTGGAGTTAAATCAGCAAAGTGTCTACTCAGACTGATTAGATGAAAGAACTTACTTCATCCCCTGGCTTGGTTGGCTACTAATTTTCAGAATTATAGGGAGCGAATGATCAAATTTAACAAGAGGACAAAAATCAAAGGGATGGTGTCCGAAGACAATATCATCTTCTAGAAGCAGAAGATGGCAGTCCAGGGCTCATCAGACTATAAAACTGAGAGTCCTGGGTAGGCAAAAGCATAAAAATTAAATTAAGAAGAGGGCATAATGAGCTGTATACTGAATCCTATCTTTTCTAGTATTACTCTCAGCTATCCTTCACCTCTATTTCTTCATTTCTGTTTTGGTTATTTAGGTCGTTCTCTTAAGATCAGTTCCAGATGGACAGAGATTTGTGTTTAAACAGAGCAAGGCAGCTTCACTAGAGTAGACTTATCACAAAACTTTGATTATAAGTACTCTAACTCACCAAATTTTCTTAACATTTCTGTGAAGTCTTGAAAGCTGTTATTTTATGGATAGCTGATATCTGTAAGTACAAACCTGAATATTCTCTGGGTGAACTTCTGTTGACTTTTCTATTAGAATATTAATATTTTATTATTGTTTTCTCTGTGAATAGTATCTCATTTGACCATGTTCTCAGTAAAAAAATGAAGTAACATAGGAAGGTTACATTTAGGAAGGTATCTTCCTTAAATAAGGTTACACGTGGAGATACTGGAGTGGGTCCAGAAGAGCGTGACAAAGATAACTGAGACTTTGGCATTCTCTTACAAGGACAACCTGAGGTAGCTGGGCCCATTCAGCCTCAAGAGGACATGACTAAGAGAGGATTTCATAAGTGTACATAAGTATCTGAAGAGAGAGTGTCAGGAGGATGGAGCCAGGCTCTTCTCAGTGATGCCAAGAAATAGGACAAGAGGCAACAGGCAGAAACTGATGTACATGAAGATCTATCTGAATACGAGGAAAAACTTCTTTACTTTCCAGGTGACCATGAACCAGAATAGCTTGCCCAGAGAGGTTGTGGAGTCTCCCTCAGTGGAAATATTCAAGAACCATCTGGATGCAGTGCTGTGCCACGTGCTCTAGGATGACCTCGCTTCAGAAGGGAGGTTGGAGCAGATGACTCTCTGTGGTCCATTCCAACCTTACCCATTTTGTGCTTCTGTGATTTTAAGGAAGGTTTTTTCCTCAAAAATTATGGAAACTTTCATAAATGTAAACTGTACCATAGAATCACTGATCAGTTTTATGTCCAATTTTATTGTACACAAGAATTGTCTTACAATTAGAGATAGGCCTGGTACTACATTAGGAAAGTTCCTGTTCAGGAAAGACAATTGCTACTGAGGGTTTACTTGTCAAGGAGAAGAAAAAAAAAAGCCACTCAGAAGAAAATAATTTAAAAGAGTAGGCAAAGGATGCACAGAGAGACCAGTAGAAATGCAACATGAAAAGCTGACATGATTGTGGAATAATAGGAACAGAGAATGGGAAAACTTTAAGTTGTTTGAATGCGTAGGCATAATTTTGGTATGGTTATGATAGGATTATTTGATACGATGGCTTCATTGGAAGTGGTGGGAGAAAGCTTATTTAGTGAAGGCAATTTAAATAACTAGCAAGTATGTGACTTAAAAGTTCAAAGGTATCAAATCAAGAAGGAACCAAAGTTGTGCATCTATATCCACCTTGCACCAAATCAGCACAGATGGTAGAACTGACTCCCCTGCTACTGCCTTCCTTGGTCAGCTCAGGTAACAGAGACTTGGCAGGTTACCTGCCTGAGGCAGAGATCATAAGCCTACTTCAGGCTGAGAAACAGAGAGGAAATTCCAGTAATGCACCATTCCAGTAATGGATTGAGTGATGAAACTCACTTCTCTCATGCTCTCCATTCATTCTCCAAAATATAGTGTCTTGACAAACCCCAAGTTATGTATTAATGACTGGCAAAAGGACACAGGAAGGCAAGTGGTGATGTTGAGATAGAGCAGCAGTGTTCCCACCACTTGTTACTCAGTTTGGAGACCTTTCATAACACTGATTCTCTTTGTTGCTTTAAAGAGGCGTCAGTGAAAGTGTTAATTTTGCTACTTGAGGCGAACTTGTTTCATCTTTATCAATACATTTTGCTTTCCTTTCTAAGAAGTACTGAGGGAGTCTTGAAAACAAAAGAGGCAAAATTCCCATGAAAACAAGTATTCAATAGACAATGCAAGACTTAATGTGAGTGAATAGCAAAGCTTACAGAGAAATTAGAAACTAGTTTGATACTTCTGAGAGTGGCTGGACATGCAAGAATGTGGGAGATATCACAGCAGAAAAGTAATTTAAAAACAAGCTATATAGGTGTTGGATATATTAGGGGAAAGAAAGAACAATGAGGAATTTGTTGCAGACAGGAGAAAAAGAGAGAATGTGGTAATAAAATATGTATCTAATAATCAAGACAATAATTAGCAGAAGTGAAAAAATGTCAGGATTTCAAAAAAAAAGAAAAGCATAGAAAAATATTTGGTTTGGGTTGTTTTGGTTTTTTGTTTTGGTTTTGGTTTTTTTTGGTTGGTTGGTTGGTTTGGTTTTGTTTTTATTTCAGTTCAACTGAAAGCTTCAGAGATAGACTAGAAATCACCAGAAAGTCATTTAGTCAAAAGCATAATGTGACCTGAGGACCAAAGAAGTAAAACCAAACATGTAAGCATAAAATGTTGGAAATAAAGCAAGGATAAAGGAATATTCCTGGAAGAAGCACTGGACACTTGATAAAAGTGTAGCTGTCTGTGTAGTCATGACAGGAACAGGAAAAGAAATCACTTAGAAGAGATCTTGCATAAAGAAGATGATACAGATCTTTTCAAAACCAGAAGTCCTCCCTTTCAAATCTATATTACTGGAGTGAGACTGCTAAGAAAGTGCTTCAGAAAGAACCTTAATCCAGACTACAAGAAGATAAGTGGATCCAATTTAAAAGCAGATGCTTCACAAGACAGGATTTTCACAGATTGCAAGAATACCTTGCTCATGATGTCAAATTATGACTTAATCCCTTTGAAAGGAAGGGACGTGAACGAATGCTGTTAGCAAATTACATTCATATTTGATCGCTGTTCACCTAAGCCACTTTTAAATACATGGGACAACTAATGAGGCTGGGAAAACACTAAGCAAAAATCATGCTATCAGTGTGAGTAAATTATGATTTGTGCGTGCAAAAAAGGTAATTCCTTGGAATGCACAATAATTAATAAGTATAAGGTTTTGGAAATTCTTTTTGTATAGATACTAGTCATGTCATTCTGTTCCTTCTTGCTGGCTCCCGAGCTTTTAGTCCTAGAAGTACTGAATATGTCTGTATAGCTCCAATTGCTTCTTGTTCCCAAGAGGGTATTTTACTACTTTAATTCCAGCTCTGAACAAAGTAATATTTTTTAAAATTTAACACCGCCACCTTTTTATGGGTGTATAAGCAGCATAACATGCAGTGTTATGGAGCTATGGAGGTGGCATCCATCACTTTGAAGTCTGAGGTTATGATTCAGAGCCCCCAATGTACAATAACAGTATCAGCAAGATTGGATCATTTCCTTCATTTAAATATTGCATTTACTTCTCTGACCACACAAAGTTACTCATCAGATCAAATTGCTTATTTTCAAGGTTTAATTCTAACCTAACCCCTTTCTATGGCAATTATTTTCCTTCCCACAACTCACAATTACTGTGAAAACATACTTCTATGCTGCAAAATAAGTGAAACTGCTCAATTACTTTGAATAACAACAAATATTTTTTGAGGAAATCTTGCCACCATTTGTACAACATTCAAATCTGTAAGTTTTCCAAACTACCTGAGTGAATTTAAAAAGGGGCTGTTCTATATGCACTATGAAGATATGATATGCTTGTTTTTCTGCTAAGAAGCAAGTTTTATATTTCAATGTCTTTTCTATTACCCATTGTAATGAAAGTCAACTTGAGTATAGTTAAAAAAGTCTGTCGTGCATTTTCAAAACTTCCAGTCTGCCATGAAGAATCAGATTTTTCTTCTGAGAAATAAAGTGAGTGTGCTTATTAGTCACGGAGTCATGAAAGTTTTAGATTCTCATTAGAAAGATAGGCAAGTCCAGAAATATCTGCACCTTGCCTGCCCTTTCTCCTTCACTAACAGAACTGAGATCTTTTCCTAGTTGAAATGGCAGCTAGAACTCAGAGCAGGCTACATGTTCACCCTGGCCCACTTAGATTTATTTATGAGGTCTTATGTAGTGTTCTCTATTGCTCTGAAAGCAGCTGTTCCTCCAGCCTGATTTCTGAAACTTTATTTCTCTAACAGCTTGCATCATCACTGCAGTTATAGAAACACACATGTATGTATACTAAAAAAAAAAATAATATATGTTTCCTTAGAAAATCTGTATCCTCAAAAGACGTCAACATTAAATATCTGCAACAAAACTCCAAGTCATGTATGTCTATCATACAATTCTTTGCAAAGACAAATGAAGATGCTCAAGAAAATACTTCAAATATGAACCATTTACTCCTTTTACTGAAGATACCTGAAGACTTTTCAAGCACAAATTTTTACTATGTGCTTAACTGACACAATTAACAAATCCTTGCGGGTTCCTTGGGTCATATTCTTCTATCATGGTATAAGGAGATGGAAAAGTCTTGAATCATAGAATCATAGAATCAGCTAGGTTGGAAAGGACCTCTGAAATCATCAAGTCCAATCCTTGATTCAACACCACCGTGGTTCCTAGACCATGGCACTAAGTGCCACATCCAGTCTCATCTTAAAAACCTCCAGGGACGGAAAATCCACCACTTCCCTGGGCAGCCCATTCCAATGCCTGATTACCCTCTCTGTAAAGAATTTCTTCCTAATATCTAACCTAAACCTCCCCTGGCACAGCTTAAGACCATGTCCTCTTATCTCACTGATAGTTGCCTGGGAGAAGAGACTGACCCCCATCTGGCTACAGCCTCCTTTCAGGTAGTTGTAGAGAATGACAAGGTCTCCCCTGAGCCCCCTCTTCTCCAGGTTAAACAACCCCAGTTCCCTCAGCCTCTCCTCATAGGATTTGTGTTCAAGTCCCTTCACCAGCCCTGTTGCTCTTCTCTGGACCCGCTCCAGCACCTCAATATCCTTCCTGAACTGAGGGGCCCAGAGATGGACACAGGACTCCAGGTGTGGCCTCACCAGCGCTGAGTACAGGGGAAGAATCACTTCCCTTGTCCTTCTGGCCACACTGTTTCTGATCTAGGCCAGGATGCCATTGGCCTTCTTGGCCATCTGGGCACACTGCTGGCTCACGTTCAGCTTCCTGTCAATCCAAACTCCCAGGTCCTTTTCTGCCTGGCTGCTCTCCAGCCACTCTGTCCCCAGCCTGTAACCCTGCATGAGGTTGTTGTGACCAAAGTGCAGGACCCGGCACTTGGCCTTGTTGAACCTCATCCCATTGGAATCAGCCCAACTCTCCAGTCTGTCCAGGTCCCTCTGCAGAACCCTCCTGCCTTCCAGCTGATCGACACTCCCCCCCAGCTTGGTGTCATCTGCAAATTTGATGATGATGGACTCAATCCCCTCATCTAAATCATCAATAAAGATATTAAACTGAACTGGGCCCAACACTGATCCCTGGGGGACACCACTAGTGATCTGCTGCCAACTGGATGCAGCACAGTTCACCACCACTCTGGGCCCGACCCTCCAGCCAGTACCTAACCCAGCACAGAGTGCCCCTGTCCAAGCCGTGGGCTGCCAGCTTTTTCAGGAGAATGCTGTGGGAGATGGTGTCAAAGGCTTTGCTGAAGTCCAGATAGACACATCCACAGCCTTCCCCTCATCCACCGGGTGGTTCACCTGATCATAGAAGATCAGGTTGGTCAGACAGGACCTGCCCTTCTTAAAGCAGTGCTGGTTGGGTATGATCCCTTGTCCATCCTGTAAGTGTTGAATGTTTCTCTCGTAGATTTCCCCTTGCCTGGAAAAACTATGTCTGGTACTGTTCACACCAGTTCCTACTAGATTGCAGGACTGGCCTAACTGCTGTCCTTTCAACTTAGCTCTCCTAAAGCGAAAAACTTCTTTTCATTATCTTAGTCTCAGAACAGTATTAGATGTTCAAAAATACAAAAATTAATACATTTCAAGAATATCTGTTCTTTTTTGTATTGAGTTACAGTCAATATAAAAAATCTTTTTCCCTTACGCTGAGAATATTGTGATCCTGTATGACAATTAAATATTGTCTTACTACTCCACAGTGTGTGGTACTGCTGTGTGTTAATTACTTTACAAAAGGATAACATCTCCTGCATCTCGTTTCATGTCTTTCTTACTGACAGTTTACATGCACCCAGTTGTGATTATGACAATTTTGAAGGAATGGCAACTTACTTTCCTTACGAGTCATGAGAGAGATTATAAACATGCTACAAATATCTTCCTTTTCACTGGAAATTTCTTCATCCTCCATCTCTACAGGTACTGAGCCTCTTTAGATCTTCCTGCTTTATTTTGAGCACAGGGAGATAAGTACTTCCATACCTTACACTTTTTCCTCTGCATTAACATTTGATCTGTCTTCATCCTGTGGTCTGAATTCCTTCAATTTCATTCTGATTATTTGTCCTGAATTATTGATTTCCAATTTTCATTCCCTTTTAAGGATACCTCATCTACCTTCTTTAGCTTGGATGCCTGATATATGGGTTAAGTTTTTCTCTTTCAATTAAAAATTTAATTTAATATTTTTAATTTATTTTTAATTACAGGATTTTTTTCACTATCCACAAAATTAATGAGTTCCCATCTCTAGCAAAAACATTTCTCTGCTTCTCATTATCAGACAAAAAACATATCTTCATATTGTTTCATTTTCTAACGGTAGAGTATTCATCTTATAATTTTATCAGTTGTGCCAATGTTTCAGATATAATTGCTGACAGTGGTTTCACAGATATGTCAGTTCTTATGTGTCAGCCATGCTATTGATTCATGAGACTCCATTCTGAGTTACTCACAGCCCCCATCTTATGTTTTTGTAATGTCTACATCCACTAATATATGTAAATACATTTTTATCTGGAAGTCCAGCATTCTGTTCTGTTGCTATCATCCTCTGATATGCTTTTCCCTGTGCTTTTAATTACTGCATTTTATTTATTTGTCACGATTTCTTGTTCTGAGTGTTCCGAGACTGGTAGCTTCCATTATATTTCATTAATTTCTTGCTAGCAAATAGGTAAAAGTGAGATGTTCATGGCAACCTATGACCTTTTTTAAGAGAGCCATTTATCCAAAATGCTAAAAGCAGACCTAACTGCATACCCCACAGTGTTATTCTCTGGAGCATTAACCAAATACCTCTCTTTGTAACTTCTATTCCTTCATCCAGTTATTTTCATGTTAATAAAATTATTAAAGTAGGCTGGATTTGCCAGCAATGGAAAGGTCAAAGAGATGGGCAGAAAGAGGACAGGAGTGTCTGAGGTGTGTCTGAAGACTCTAGGATACCTCGCTGAGCACTTAGAGTTTCAGGAAGAATCAAGTGGGATTCAGAAACCGTGGGAAGATGCGTATATTTGAGAGGAGGGTCTTCCCCTCCCTTCATAAACATTCCTATCTCTGTTTTGATCTCCACAGAAGGATTTTACAGCACCTTCCTAAGTCTTTTCCTTCCTTCACACAATACCCTGTAGGGCCACTCCTCTCCCCCCTGTGCATTTTTTCTGCCTTTCTGCAAGTGTGTTTGTATTTTCTCACACAGACTTGATTTTCCAATTATTCTTAACTAACCATTGCATTTGCAAATACTGGGCTTTAAGATGCAGCAAAGTATTATGTATAAGAGTATGGATTTCTGTATAAATCTATTTTGAAAACGGTGTAATGAAATTTTGTGAGAAGCAAGTGATAACCAAAACATGCACAATAAAATGTCAGATTTCTAATTTCTCCTTCCTTCTCAACTGGATAATAACCCTTTTTTCCCTTGGAAGCTGCAGTGTGAAGTCTGAATGCAAACCTAACCATAATTGCCTTTGCTGTATATTAAATCAAAGGTAATGCGAAAGATAGAGTACCAGCAGGAAGATCATTTGTTGGTCAGATTATGTTAGGGGTAAGTCAATTCTAAGTATATTTTCTGTTATTGCGACTAGTGTATAAATAGAGCTGTGTGACAACCATGTGCGTCTGCTTTCGTCAGTGCAGAGTAACAATACAGAGAGAGTGTCTGTAAGAATGAAATTTTATATCTCAGTTGGAAAAGACAAGAAGTAGTTCCCATCTTGTTGCCCTTGTAGCCCTTGCCACTGGTAATGCAATAAAAAGAAGGACCTGCTACCTCCTCAGCCCAGAGGCACATTCCTTCATCAAATTTGCTTGAAGAATTATTCCTAGAGCTTGAATACGAGAGTGTTGAGAAGAACTACAAGAAGTGAGAATGGCAACTAAGTTACAACAGAAATAATTATTAGTTGGAAAAACACTCTGAAAATTGCAACAAAACCAAAATAAAAATAACCAAACAAATAACTACATCAAACAAAACCAAGCAAACACAAAACCCACATCCAGCCAACCAAATAAGCACATGCAGATTCCTAGAACAAATGAATTTTCCTGGGGGTGGAGGGAAAAAGGGGGTGAAGTACTCTAACTGGATACAGAAGCTGACACCATGAAAACCATCAGTGAGTTTCAATGAGTTTGAAAACCAGCTCAGGAGTTTCAATGAGTTTGAAAACCAGTTCATGTTGAGTTTTTCATCAATCAGCACTCCCAAGTCTTTCTCTGCAGGGCTGCTCTCAATCACTTCTTTATTTATGCTTACACAGATGATTACGATTAGATTTATTGCTAATATGATATCTAAATATTGCCAATACAGTATAGAATATAAACAGGTCTAAAGGGTTATAATATAAGCAGGTTTGGATAGACAAGTACAGGTTTACAGTCTTTGGCATTGCAGAATGCACAATTACCAAGCAACAAAGCACCTATGGAGCTATTTTAGCATTTTGTCTCTGTATGTGACCTGATCTTAGCACTTTTATTCACCTGTCCAAGCGTGTTTCCTGTTTTTGGGCTGGACATACCCTGCAAACATCACTGCTAGGGTGGAGGTTCACCCAGAAGCTGACTGTAACTTTGGGAGACCAGTTTGCCCAGTTATCTCAGTCTCCAACAGAATTTTATACCCTTTTGCAGACCCATGTGTACCAAAGTTAATTGCAATCATCACAGTTCCCCCAGCTCTGCATTCATTATGCAAGCATCCAGAAAATTCCCACCTGGTGTCCTGCAATTCCCACCTGGTGTTCTTATGTTAGGACTAATCACAATTCCCAATAAAAACAATTGCAAGGGAGAGGGAGTGTGTGAGAAGGGAGGAGCATGCAAAGACCCGACTGTCTTTCATTCCTATCACAGTAAGTTTAAAGATATTAGGGAATTCACTGCCTCAAGGAATGTGGAATAAAGTTTTGTCAACATGAAGTCCCCTATATGTATACCTACCAATGCAGAGGATTTTATTTTCTAAGCCATGGTGTGCTAGAAAGTGCCATATTTTATTGCATTTACATTCTTCAGACAGATAGGGAATTATGTTTTTTCTGTTACAATATTACATGTATACTATAGAGTGGTTGGACTATGTATGCTGTGAATTCACCACTTGCTTAAGAAGAAAGGCATCATCAAAACAAAGCAGATTATCTCTCCAAAACTGTTGATAGAACACTGGCTTCACCTAGAGTATTAATTGTGGTACCTCTGAGTTTGTAAAATTATCTAGGTTCTTTCTTCTCCAGAAAATAACCATCTGCTTGACAAGTCATTAGGTAGAAGTAAAAATATTGCCTGCTAGAAGTGCAAACCCTTTTGAATTAAATTATCATCATAAATGAAAACTAGGAAAATTAAGAATAAATCCCCAGACAACTCCACTCACTGTAAAGATTGTAACTATAACTCCTGTTCCTAAAATATTGTTATATATGCTATTTGACTCTGGTTTATTAGATTGATGACTTTCATAAAAAATTGTTTTTTCTATGAGAAATAAATTTTATGGGTACATTCTCTGGGATTAAAAGTATTTTTAAGCATCTTTTGCATGACAGTCAGACTTACGATAGTGAATGGAAATATAAGTCCCCTCAGTAGAGTTCCCAGTTTAAGACAGTGCACTGGCTTATGCATTAAAGATAAGCTACATAACTTCTGACAATTCAGATCCAGTGAGGTGTTTCAAATCAGTCATGAATTAACTGAGGTACTAAAAATAGCCAGACATTTTTAACAATTTGACACAGACTTGTAAATTTAAAATCAAGTTTCAGTTTTCCAACAGTCTAGCCTTTTTATTACGTTCTCTGTTCCTCTGTCTACTGACATATTTATCAAAGACAGTATTTATAAAAACATTGGAAAAAGTTAAGGATAGCCTTTTCAGTGTCCCTAATATAATCATGTTACATTTTAGAGGGTATAATGATGATAGAAAAAATACTACTTCAAAACATAAATACCAGATTATATGCCACTGCTAAATGGGCAGAGATTCCTGATGGAAAATAAAGCAGTGTTTCCTGGGTTGGATCAGATTTGATCTGTATAATGTATAGGGTGAATAAAATATTTTAAAATTAACATAATTTAAACTGCAGGCTTGTTTATCTGGTTGTTTTTTTTCTTTCTAATATATACATGAAACCTGAGGTAAGTAATTTTTTTATGTACCCATCTGGAACCAAAGCCCTTAATGATTCAAGAACAAAGCAGATTTGCTGCACTATTGATTTTCTACCTCAGCAGTATAAAAACAATTGCTCTATGCAAAGATCTGTTTTTCTGGAGCTCTGCCATCAGTCTTTTGAGCATTTATGTAATATAGAATTTACATAGAAAAGGAATATCATAAAAGGTTAAAAAGGAAAAATATACCCTTTCATAACAACTTTAGGCAAGTCTTCATATTGCAAGATAGCTTTTGAAGGGTATTTAATATGCCTTCCAGTATTATGTATCTGTACTTCTCCAGAGTAAATAAATTCCCTCATCTCAGACCACATGCTGATCAGTCTACCTGCAGTGGTGCGCTGACAGGTTAGACACTATGTGCTGAGTTTCCTTTCCTAGAAGACTTGGGTATAGGGGTTTGGCCTTAAACTTTCCTGAATCAAACTGCAGTCTAAGAGGCATCAGTCAGACATCAGTTTGGTAAATCAAACTTGACACCTCTCAGGAAACCTAACAGAACTGTGTAAAGGAAACTCCTGTTTGGCATCTGGTTCAAATGCGTCTGAGCTCAAAATGAGTTTGTCTCTGTTCTAGCATTTCTTTGCCTGTGATCTGCAGACAGTTTGGAGCTTTTTGGAAGTGGAGAACAAATCACAGAAGCACAGTAACAGTGTAACCTTCTTGCGATATATTGTGCTATAAGGGCTATTTTACAGCAGCATTCCCAAGTCACTAAAAAGTCCAAGACAAAGCAGTATTTTATGTGTTTATAGGTGCAGACAACAGAACATTTAAGGCAACAATCCCATCAGTTTATAAATCATTAAAGGTCAAAGTTCCCCTAGTTCATTTGAGGAGAATAATATTGTGTAGAAAATATATGATATCTATACAGAAATCTGAGGCATTTATACATGCTGAACATAATAAGTACCTTCCTTCAAAAGGTCTGTTGCAAAACCTCTAGAAGATATGTTATTGCATTCTACTGTCAGGTCTAATATTGTCTCATCTATTATGTATTTCAAATAGGAATTCATTCCTTTACAAGGCTGATCAAAATTCAAAGTGAACATTTTCTTTCCATAAAATGAGTGTTTTATGGAAATGTTAATAGGATTCAACTGACTGGTCGAGCCATTGGGTGGTGCAAGAGTCTGAAAGCCTGAAAGAGTTAATGTCATCATGGCTAGGCTTCACGAATGAAGATTTAGGAAGGCTCCATCTGCATTTGTTACAAGCACGCTGGTGGCTTATGAGGCCAATACGAGACAGACATGTCCGATTGCAAAAGGCACAGCAGAAAGACTCCTTAGGTGGTATATTCTGCAAGACACGGTTCTTTCTGTGTTGTCTTTTCTCCTCGAGAGTGATCCTGCGTGCGTTCTCAAAGAAAACAGCAGCGTTATAGATGGTGTGTCTCCAGGCCTCCCGATTGGAGGCCAGAGTAGACCAGTTATGGTGATCAATATGGCCAAGGCTGAGATGTTGTTTCAGGGAGTCCTTGTATCTTTTCTTCGGGGCTCCTCTCTTGTGGCAGCCGGTGGCAAGTTCACCATAAAGCAAGATCTTAGGGAGGCGGTGATCTTTCATCCTTGAGACGTGCCCTGCCCATCGCAGTTGTGTTCTCAGCAACATGGCCTCAATACTTGTGACTGCTGCTTGTTCTAGAGCAGATGTATTGGTCACATAATCTGACCAGTGGATGTTTAGGATTGTTCAGAGGCAACGTTGATGGAAGCTTTCTAGGAGACGCAGGTGGTGGCAGTAGACAAACCATGATTCAGATCCATATAAGAGAGTAGACAACACTATGGCTCTGTAAACACTGATCTTGGTACTTTTCTTCAAGTGTTTATTTCACCAAACTCTTTTATGGAGTTTTCCAAAAGCACTATATACCTTTGCTAACCTGTTGTCTATCTCCCCATCAATCTTACCATCCGAGGAGATGAGGCTACCCAGGTAAGTAAACTGCTGGACTGATTTAAGCTCTGACTAGCCAATGGTGATATGGGGATGATGGAAGAAAGAGTTAATGTAAAGCATTAATATGTCAAATACTGGCAGAAGAGAAAAGGAATGTTACCATGCCAATAAAATAAGGCACAGTTAGAAAAGAGGGTCTTCTGGAGGAAGGATGGTGCTTTTCTGGAACCAACTTCCTTATTTTGGGTAACTATAACTGAGAACAGTTTTGGGACAGCATTGCATTTGTGTCCCTGGTGGGGGAGGGCAATTGAAACCCATGAGATCTCCCAATCCTCTTCTGAAAAGTTTGAGAATAAAAAAATGTGTTGATGCACAAGGACTAGCCTGTAAACAACGAAGCTGAGAGGGACTGTAGGTGCACCCATCACCTGGAGGAACTGGACTAGAGATGTCACTGGAATCCTGGGTGATGACCTGGATATTTTATTCTACCTCTATTTTCCTATCTTTCCTTCTTTCTTTCTTCCTGTCCCTGAAATTTTTATTTGCTGCTTCCACGGGCCATTCAGAAATCTCTGTTGCCACATGCTGTTCAGAAAAGTTTAATCTGCGGGCTGTTTTTTTAAATTGTTGCTGCCACAGGCTGTTCCACCTATTATAAGGTTTCAATCGTTGCTGCCATAAATAAAAACTTTTAATTGATCTTTTTGCACTGTTTTACCTTAATTTAGCCCAAGGGCATCGGGAACGTCAGGTACCTCTGAGTAGGCAGTCCAGGACAGCCCTCAAGGTACCCGAAATTTTGTAGCTATCCAAGAGCAGGTGGTCCAGGTCCACTCTCTTAGGACCCAACATCATCAAGAGGAAGAAAAAAAGGGGAAAAAATTAACTGGGAAAATTTCACAAAAATAAAAAAGTGAAATATATTGACTATATTTTTTCTGATATTCTGTCCTGCTACTGTCAACAGAAACCCAGATCAGCATCCCTCATGATACAACATCATCCCCAGGTATTTCAGGATGAAAAGAAATATTGGAAAACTTCTGCTTTGAATGGAGGAACTTTGTTTTTCAAAGTCTTTTTCTAGACTGAATGCTCTATCACAATTCTGGTTCATTCCTTCAGCAGTAGTATCATCTACATAACAGTGTTCCCATACTTTAGTTTAAAATTATCATTTTTACAAACATAATGAGTTTTGCTCCCTCTTTTCCCTCTTTTTATATTTTGTCACATTGCACTTGTTATTCATGACTGATATTTTTCTTTGCCCGGCCTCATCTCTTCCTCTGCTCGCTAATCGTGATTTGGTAACCACATCTTTTCAGGATTTCTACAATTTAGTCTGTAAAGCTTCTTCAGTAGTACTTTATTAATATAGAACCAAACAAAACTGAAATACCAGTACAGATGTTCCTATGGAAAATTATATTTATGAAAATTTTTTATCTCCTTAAATCTTGGATTTCTTTCAAACACAATAGATATCATCAGCAGTCTTTCTATTTCCTTCTGTATGCTTGGCTTACAACATATGTAAGTCTGGTGAATAAAATTTTTATCTTATACGTGCAACATGAAGAAATGAATAGAAATAAATAAGGAAGTTTGGGGAGAGTTAAATTATGCAAATAAACATTATTCCATTGATTTGAAAATGGCCTGTTTTAGAAATAAATTAAATTAACTTACATCAAAGAGCAATATCCTGCAGAAGACATTTACCACCTGTTGATCCCACCTTATGGGCCAGATGGCTTTGAGGAAGGAGAGATGATCAGTGGAGTAACTGAATATAAGAGCCAATGCTCAAAATTTTACTGATGAACCAAATAATTGCATCTTTCCAACACATTTTACAATTTTGTATTTACCATGCCACTTGGACAGTTGACAGTAGATTCTGAATGACACGAATTAAATAATAGCAGCTGCTAATTTTTTCCTCAGTTTCATATTCACATGTTTTTCATTTTCTCTTCTTCTGGTTAATTTTGTTTTGCAGAACTGTGCATGGGTCCTAAAAGTGATCCATGATAAGATTTTGCTAAAAGGACTAAGATAATAGACTAAGATAATTATCAATATAACCCAGGAAGGGATTAAACTGTTGTGATTAACTTGAGAGAATGTTAAAGTTTCCTATTTCTAATTGCAGTCTCTTTTTACCTAGTATCATTGGATTCTTTTGTAAACTTTATTTCAAGATTGATTTTCATGTTTATTCAAAGAATGATTGCCGTATTCTGATAGATGTTTATGATTCAGTTAGATTATCATCACTGTCAAGAAAACACAGCTTTGGAAAGCACAGAAACAGTCAAATAATAAAAAGTGTGAAGCATGTTCACGCAGAGTGTGCCAGAGACAGAGGGACTGATTGATTGAAAAGACAAAATGTTACTGTAAAGTGTTTGGCTTTTTCTAATTTAATAAAAAACTAAAGAACATTATGTTATTTTTAAACTACTAAGCTTCAGACAGATTCTAAGAGTAAACGATTCTTGTTTTTACCCAAAAGAAGTGAATAAGATTATGTCAAGAAGAGCAAAAACTCTGAAGGAACCGTAAAAATTGTCTGTCAAAGCTTGTAGTTTAGAGTTTAGATATTATAAAAGGTTAATGGTAGGTTTCTTAGTATGAAACAAACTGACTTCTTTTCTCCCTGTATTTTTGGACATGTCAGTTTTGTAGGGTTCTCCAAGGTTTAAGCAATGTTTTTACAAGACTGGTGATTTATGTCTTGATAAGCAAGTGAAGCCACAGTAAACCAGAAGAGTCAGCTGAGATGTCCTTGAGCTCCATACTAACAGAAAGCTATCTACAGAGAGAACTATAATGAATCTGTATTTGATGCATGGTAATTCACTGGATCAAGCAATGATATCTACTAGTGTAAGGAAAACAAGAGGTGCACCCATTCTGCATAAGGACTAATAATCAGGAATCTCAACCAAGTTTGAACAATAAAGAAATAGGAATCCATGTATATGGTATAAACTAACATAAACCTCCAAATTTCTGCATGTATACCTTCCCCTCTCCTCTTCTGTTTTTCTTTCATAGCAGGAGTAGAAGCAATAAGGAAAGAGGAGTGAGATTTTGGTCCATGCATGCTCCCTTTCTCAATAGGGAGCAATAGCTATAAAAGAAATCCTCAAAGGTTTTTTAAATTTTAATTATTTGATCACCTTTTGTGTTGAAGTTTAGGGTTTAAAAAATATTAAGTCAGTTTTTTAATTCATTATCAAATCTTAAACAAACATAGCAAACACAGAACTCATTACAGAACAAAGGTTTATAAAACTCAAGAATGAAAAAGATGTCTAATATATTTGTTCAATTCTAATACACATTTACACAAAGTGATTAGTCATCAGAATATCTGATATCCTTTGTTACATTTTCACAAAACCAATCTAAGTTTGAAGTTTTCCTATTGCTGAGTTGTCTGTTGAGTCAATCGAGTTTGTTTCATTGTGACTATACATTGCCCTGAAATGTATATGACAAGTATATATTTGTCACAGTTGAAAAATCATACATGGATCTCTGGTAAAAATTGGCCTCAGAACTTTTAATGCAAATTTGAGCAGCCTGAACAACTTTGTTGGTGTTATGAAGTCAAACCTGCATGTTTGCATTTTTAGCAGCCATTAATTGCTGTCTCGCAGTGTTCTCTCTCCCTTCCACCTCATTAATCACAAGATAGTGGTAGGCCAGGGGGTGCATGATGGGAGCATCTAAACTATAAGGAGTAGATTTTCTGCTTCTGCTCAAAATTGGGCAGTAAGCTGCCCTTTCAGCATTCTTTTTTCTTTTTTTTTTTAATAAGAAATTCTATTTGAAAACCTCTTGTGGAAACTGAGCTATCTCAAAGTCATAGTGAAAGGCACTATTCTCTGTTCTCTTCAACATCTTCATAAATTACTTGGACACAGGACTGGAAGGGATATTAAGCAAGCTTGCACATGACACAAGGCTTGGAGGATCTGTTGACTCCTTTGAAGGCAGGGAGTCCCTGCAGAGAGACCTCAACAAATTAGAGGACTGGGCAATCCCCAACCATATGAAGTTCAGTAAGGGAAAGTACCGGATTCTGCGCCTGAGATGGGGCAAACCTGGATGTTTGTACAGACTGGAGAATGAGGTGTTGGAAAGCAGTGCCATGGAAAGGGACCTGGGGTTCTGGTCAACAGCAAGTTGCCTGGCAGCCGGGAGGGCCAACCGTGTCCTGGGGGGCATCGGGCAAAGCATCGCCAGCCGGTCGAGGGAGGAGATTGTCCCGCTCTGCTCTGCACTGGTGCAGCCTCGCCTTGAACGTTGTGAGCAGTTTTGGGCACCACAATATAAGAAAGTTAAGAAGCTGTTAGAGAATGTCTAAGGGAGGACCACAAAGATGGTGAAGGGCCTGGAATGGAAACCAGGCAAGGAGTGGCCAAGGTCACTTGGTCTGTTCAGCTTGGAGAAGAGGAGATTGAGGAGAGACCTCATTGCAGTTACAACTTCCTTGTGAGAGGAAGAGGAGGGGCAGACATCGATCTGTGACCAGTCACAGGACCCAAGAAAATGGCCTGAAGTTGTGTCAGGGGAGATTTAGGTCAGATATTACAAAGAGGTTCTTCACCCAGAGGGTGCTTGGGCAGGGCCAGAAGTTGGACTAGATGATACTTGTGGATCCCTTCCAACTCAGCCTATTCTGTGATTTTGTGATTCTATGATTCTGATTCCTGCACTAGTTTTCTTATCTATTACCTAGTGATGGTACATTATGGTTACCATCCTTTGTCACATAAATTTAAAACTATGAAAACTTTAGACTACCTTTAGACTATCTATGGGAAATAGAGAAATTAATTAATAATGTATTTACAACTTGGGTTTTGTTGTCTGTTCATTTTTTTTTTAAGCACAAATAAAAGTAATCAAACAGCTGCAATGAGTGGCAACAGCATGTCCTGTGTAGGGTGAGGCTATCAGCTGCCCCATGCTGGTCACAGACTGCTCCAGCACTGATGGGAACAGCACTGCAGTCTGTCAGGGATCCCTGGTGCACCAGCCCTGATATATTATTAGGAAAGAGATGCAGCCATCATTGGGAGGCAACATGTGAGGAGAGAGGTGAGGAGAAATGAAGGGCATGTGAGGCATGTGAAGGAGCCTTTGTTGGGGGATACGGCTGGAGGTGCACTCTGTGAAGGATGTGCTTCATGGCAGAGCGGAGATTACTGAGGGACCTTGGCTGTGGGTGACCCATGCTGAGGCAGAAACACCTCTGAGCGAGTGAGGCCCTTACTGAAGGTCTTGGGAGGCATCGAGTATAAAATGCAGCAGAAAACAATGGGAGATGAAGCTGAGGAAATGCGGACAAAAGAGGTTTCCTGAATGTTTATTTAACTGACCATGTCTTTTTTATATTTGAATCAGTAAAAAAAGTTTCATTAATTGTCAGTAAATTAAATTAAGTAAATTTACCTATGTTGAAGCTATTTTGCCCACAGCAATGTGTTAACATGACCAGTTTTCCTGATATTTTAAGGTATATTGTGGTCACAGATGTTTCGATTTAAATCATCCTGGCTGTGTTCCTCTCTCAATAATTTGACAGTTTATTTTGCTGACCATATGGTTGTAACTAGAACCATAATCTATTGTATTTGAACCGAGGAACAAGGTGTTGAGGACAAATGATAACAGAATAATTCACTTTCCATCTCTGCTATTCCCTGCAGAAATGTTTTGCATAATGGAAATAACATTCTAAATTAAAATGGGTCCTTTTTTCATATCAAGAAAATCTCATATTCAGGAGATTTTTTAAAACATATTCAATGCCTTTTTAATGCTATAAATATATTATTACTAGTAGAAATTGAATTCCTAGAGTCAGAAAAAGGGAGAAAATTATGAGTTCCTGATTTCATTAGCCAAACTTCCAACTAAATATTCTGTGCAAAGTGTGTAAAGAAGGATTGGATATTCAGCACTTAATTACTTTAGCCGATTGCCATCTGTTCTTTGAATTCTGACCTTTTTTTCCAAGTTGCAGCTACATGGAGTGTGTGCAGGCAAGCCAATTAGATCATGGATGTTTCATGCTGACATTACAACAGACTTAATGTTCACCTGCAGAACCCAGGCTGATAAATTTAATACTGATGACACAGTGGCCTTCTGCAACCTTCATCCAACAAGAAAATAATAATTTATTATGCTTGGCATTGTTCATTTAAAATGTGGCACAACAAGCAGCGATAAAACCACATTTTGATTTGTCTCTTCAGCCCATGACATTATTCATACACTGTCAAAAGCTTTTCGTGCTAGTTTCTCACAAAGATGATGCAAGTTAACTCTAAAAAACAACCCCATAAAAGTACCCTTTTCTGGACTAAGAAGAATAGTCACAGACTGAAATAACTTCAAGCTACCAATTCTCCCAAAAAATTCTCAGACAGTAGAGGTTGAACTTGGTTGGAAGTCCATCACTCTACTCTCATACCTCTTGTTGTCTGCTTAGGAAAATAACTGTCTACAGAGTTCTTACACTAGAAACATGAATATATATGAAATACCACTCTATTTCTAATAGTAATTATATAAAAAGATGATTTATCATAACATTGTATGATATGATATAATGTTACTTTAATACTGTTTACTAGTAAATATTATCAAGGACAAATTCAAGTCTATTTCAGCATCTAATGAGGACCAATCACTTTTATGAACTTCAAAATGTCATAATTTGTGAGTGTAATATTATCACCAAAGAGTATGTCTACCAAACTTATTTCACAAAAGTTTCTTTTTAAAGAATCTTCTGGAAAAATATATAGCTTCAGTTTCAGTACCTATCTGAAAAAGTAAGAAGAAAGAAAAAACTCTTCCTTGAGGAACATTTTGAAGCTGACTCTAAGTGCAAAGACAAGCTGGAGGGCATGATGTGAAGCCTATCAATGTCAGTGAGAGTCAGCTCTTGTATTGATTTTAACAGTCCTAAGTGTGGGATTTTGATAACCCATTAAAGTGTCCATATTTTAAAACTGAAGTTCTTCTATTGAACTACTAATTCAAAGACAGAAAATAAATGTTACATGAAGAAGTGTGAATCCCTACCGTGGTATGGGAACACTCTACTTCAGTTCTTCTGGTGCTTACAGAGCTGAGCCAGATGACTGTATATGTAAAGTACTATGTTGCAGAGTTTCAGAAGCAATTTTGTTGAATTTCAAGGAGATTAATCTCTTAATAGAACTGCAGGTTATCTGTTTGCTCTTAATAGGAATCTTTTGTTCCTCTCTCCACTTCTTCAATGCTGAAAAGTGCAATAAAAGAAAGCACATTTGCACTGAATAAAATTCACTCTACTTCAGTGCTAAGTAGTGACGAAACTTCTAATGAACCACTTTGCCCATTATGTTTATTTGGCAGAATCAAACAGAAACCTCATACATCACAGAGAAAAGTCTGCAGGTTATGTGATCTTGCTGGATTTATACCCCTAAATGGAATGTTTTCAGAATTCTGGATAAAGCACTAGGTGTTATTTCAGCCTGACAGTCCAAGTACTGAATTTCTTCAAAAGAAAAATAAAGCTTCTGAGATATTTCAACCATTCCACAATAACATCCAAATAAAGGGAAAATTAAAATTACTTAAATGAAAATTTAGCATAGAACATCTTTCTCAAAGGTGAACGCATTACATTCGAAGAGTCACACAGAAATTAAATATATTTTTAAATTGATCTGTGATGCATATATGTAAATATTAAATTTTTCATTTGAAATAATTAGGCACAATAATGTACTTTCCACTAAAGACTGCAAATCACGTCAATAGCAAATGTGTCAGTCCTTAATTTACTGAGCTACCTCTATGATCCCTTTTTTATTACCATTTAACCATGTCTGTGGCAAGAAAACCTGAAGACCAGGCATGATATTCTTTTGTTGCTTTCCACCATTACTTTCTACATACTTCTTTTCCAATTAAATTTGGTCTAAGAAAAAGTAATATTCTCTTTGTATCATGACTCTCTTGGTCCCTCATGATAATTGACATGATTCTTTTGGTCCCTCGTGATAATTAACATTTAAACCTACATTTATTTTTTTATTCTACCAATATATTTAGCATATGTGTGTGTGCATATACACACAAACAGGCTTAGTATCAGTCTTGTTCAAACCTTCTACTGCCCAGTATACAGCAGATAATATTCAAGCAAACAGAAGTATGGGGGGAGGGTGGTTTGTGACTCCTACATCTACTTATTTTATGATCTGACAGTGTGCTTATTCTCACCTGGCTGGCATTTTAAGGCTTCTTCAAAGAGCAGACTTATTGATAGCATGGTTGCTAAGGCCCGCCCATGTGGTCTACTCAAGGTCTTTATCTGCTATTGCCTGTCATTTTTGGGCTGCAGATGTCTCCTCCCTGAAGGGAGACTGAGACCAGCTCTAACCTTTTCTTATCTCTGAGTTTCTCTAGCAAGGGTATGTTTCCATCTACCCACAACTGCTGCAAAACTGTAGACTTTGGGTGAATTTTCTCCAATAAATCTATTCCCCCCTTCCCTTCTGCTTTTCCCCTCACTTCTTTCAGTGTTGTCTTTCCCTTCTTTCTCACCACCAAAAGGCCTATAAATAGCCTGGAATGCCTTTCTTGTCTTTATCTAGGCATTCCAATTGTCCTTCACCCTACTTACACTCCTAACTGTTCACTTGTGCCCTCATTGACCTGTACTGTCTTGCATCATGCGCACTTTAACTTCCTTCTGCCCAAAGATATGATTTGTATTAATCACTCCTTATGTTTGTTTCTCTTCTGTCTTGGTGCGGTTGAGCAGCAAACATAGTTATAAAACATGCTTTATAAAGTGCTCAACAAGCCTTGTTCTCAGTTCTGGAGCTGGATCGCCAGCATCTCTAGATGAGGTCTACTTAACCATCAAAGACAGATAAAGTCTACTTTACTCCTAAGCCTACACAAAAAAACCAAACCAAACCAAACCAACCAACCAACCAAACAAACAAAAGAACCAAACCACATTTATAACCTGCTTCTTAAGAGCAAAAAATGAAAAGGACTAATAAAAGTAACATCTCTATCAATTCAGTATGTTAGCCTACAACAGAACAGAGAAACAGTTACCCCCCTACTGCTTATTCCACGTGCTTCCATGTGTTCTCTTCTCTCACTCATGCCTTCACTTGTTACTCTGCTGTGGGGTTGGCATTAGTGTGATGCAATGACCAGAGACAGCCAGGCCCCTAGAGTTCAGAAGTCTATTTTTCAAGAATATACCATCTTCTTTCTCTCTGTTCACTTGCCATTTTTTGAAGGAATTTTTAAGTACAATTAGAAGACTATGAAGAAACATTTGACCTCCATGGTTTAAGGCCAGATTCATGCCATGTTTATAATTTTTTTATTACTGTGCTCTTGAATTCATGATAATACTACAAAGTGAATTGCTTCTAAGCAATTATAGATCCAACAAAACCAATGTTCTTGCTATTTTTATCTTTTACAAACAAGAAGTAAGTACCAGGGAGCGTGTAGAACTGATCATTTTTAGGAATAGATTATTACCTCATTAGAAAGCAGCTTATGCTGTAGATATTAGACTTTTCTTGCTCCTCATTCAGATTAGGCAATCATGGAGTTAATTGCTTACTGGCTAGATGAGCTGTTTCATTAGTTCTGAAGTCAGCTCATCAGTTACACTAATGGTGACAGTGGAAATCACTGAAGGAAAAAATACTACATCATTATTTTAAAAAATCAAAACAAATTGAAACAAAAAAACCCCCTGTATTCTAGCAGCAGCTAAGCAGTTTGTGTCAGAAACCTATTATATACTGAGCTACACTGGGATTAATCATAACACCTAAGAATAAAGGCAGGTACTGAAATAAAAGCAAGAGGCCACTGTCCCAAGAAATAATGTCAACAAATAAGAAGAAACACTTTGCTGACACTATAAATTACATGGTTTGACAGAAAGTGGTTTGATAAAAATAAAGGAGATAGAGTTCATGTTGCTGCATTAAAGACCTAACAGAATGTTATGCTCAGTGAAGACTAGGAGAATTATTGATTATATGTACAACAACTGAACAGTTAGTAAAATTCCAAAGGTGTCTCTCAGTCTCAGTCCTAAAACCAGAAGTCAATATGGGCATTTTTATCCTATTCCTGTAAGTCATCCATCATTGTTATAGCCAGCAAGAGAAGAACTTGTGTGTTACTCACCATCATTCCAGTTGACTTATAGATTTAAGGCTTGTATACTTTATATACAGTACATAAATGTTATCAGTGGCTCCTGAGATTTAAGAGGAAACTGAGCACTCTGCAAGAACAAAGCCCTTAATAATCATTTGTATTCTATTTGAGTAGAACCTGAAGCAGAAAGTTGATTCACATTTCCTCACTGATTGCATTACAATGCACAAAAAAGAAATCAGTCAAAAATAGCAGAAATATTTCATTTCACAGCTTTTTGGTTTAACCAGCAAATTAACAAGAATAGCAAAGCCAATTTCCTTATTTTTAATGTCTGTGATCCTTTCAAATTTTTGGAGAAATTGATCATGCCTTCACTTCCTTGAATTAAATATTATTTTTGTCCTTGACGAAAGCAGTTAATGTTGCCAATTATTTCTTTTCAGGCATGCCTGAAACATTTTAATGGGAAAAATTCATCCCAGTGACATTTTTAAGTAGTGGATTCATGCATGCTTAGTACAAAACTATTCTTTATTTAGATTAAAGAAGCTGGGAAGTTCTTAATATTGCAAGATATTTAAGACCTTTACTACAATCTAAGGCATTAAAGCTAACAATTTAAGAGAAAAGATTAAGCAGATAAATTTTATTCTCTTAAAATTTGCAGATTATCCCCACATCAATAAACTATGTGAGACATTTGTTGAAACAATGAAAATAATTTATAGAGATCTAGTTTTTTATATGCAAATACTTAAAATATTGTTTTAAATTAATGAATTTGGGGTCCTATGTAAGTTTCAGATGATAACTATTTTTTAACTCAAAAACTAAAATTGAATTAATCTGAAGTTATCAAAATTAGAGTTTTGAAATGTATTTTTTCTTTTACATTTAGCTGGATGACAACAGTGTTCTCCTATCATTGAATTTGATTTTGATAAATTAACATTTTCTGAGAAGGTGTTCTGAGAAATTATTCCCCACAAACTCAAAAGCCGATATTTAATGGAGTATGGGCCAAAGTTTGCCATTCACGATCCTTGAAGACAATAAATTCCCAACAATCACTGTGTAGAGCAGCAATATTATTCCAGTCGGTCCCAAAAAACTGGAGTAAATTCTCTTAATATTTACCTTTACAAGGTGGTCTTTGTTCCTAGACACAAAGTAGCTAACAGAATGAAAGTTGCCTGCACAGTGAGGAAATGTACTAGAATTTGTAAAATACTGAGAGAAAAAAAGGATTCTTTTTACAACAGAACTGGCACAAATTTCTATATTTGGCTAATATAACATGAACTATCTTACAACAGAAGAATGTTAGTATAGCTTTTTGGTTAACCAGGCTATAAGTTAATAAACTATATTATCACAAAGAATATATACTTGTAAGAAATTTAATTGCCCATAGTCAAATTATATGAGTCCAGCTTGAAACATCTGGAACATCCTGTAAGCCATCTGAAACATCATCAAAAGCTTCAATGATTAAGAAACATGAATTTCATATTAATATTTCTGGTTTTAATTTACCAACTCATTTAACTGTAAACCAAACTTTATCTGTGAATTTCAAAGCCCAGTCTAAATTATTCATGTCTTTTCCATGTAACACTAAACATAGAGTAATACAATGGTAGGGGTTGGAAGGAACCTTAAAGATTTTAGTCTTTTTTCTCTTTGGCTGGTCGATTGGGAAAGATTCTAAGTATGCTGCAGGTGCAATATTTTAGAGGAATATGATAACAGTGGGAACTGTATGGCATGCAAGGGCTCTTTAGATATTGAATCATCCTTACCTTCCTGTGGTATTAACCATCACACTAGGTGTTCACTTAACATGCTTTGACTGATTTGCTATGTTAGTACAGAGGTAAAGAGAAACCATCACGTAAGGCAATAATTTTTATCCTTCATTTTTTTAGATGTTATCACAGATTCCAAATACTTTATGTAGATTAAGTTAAAATATATTTCCATTCAGATATGAAAAAATAGAAGAATTTTAAATATTTACTCTTCTGTATGATACCTGTCAGCCATTACTCCTAAATGAATGATAATGATCTTGATTTAGTACTCTTCATTCGTCTCATTCTCATTTCTTTCTTATGTGTGTGCGTGTGTGTGAAACACACAAGTATGTTCCAAACAGCACACTTGCTCTGGTTCCTAAAGTTTGTTCTAATTTTAGATATTTCAGATATGAAGAAAAAATGTATTTTGTTTCATGTTTTATGTTGGAAAGATTTGAAAGATGATTTTTGTCTCTATGTTGCCTTTTGCACCTTTCTTCAGACTAGTTTCTGTCAAGTTTGTTTGATTTTGCTAATAAATTCAGTATTATTAGGGGAGATAGACACATGTGACCATATGCACTTCATTTACATAAGAAAACAAGTTTAATGTACACTTGTTAAATATTAGTTTTGATAGGGTTTTTTTTATAAAATTCTCTGCTTGTTGTTTTAGCAAGTCAGTGGAAAGGCAAGAGAAAAGAAAGATGCGACAATAAATTTAACTAATTCTTTAAGAGGAAAGGCTATGAAAATAGCCAGACAATAATTAATTTTATTTTTTTTTAATCAAAAATTCCACACAAATTGCCTGACTCTGTTAGACAGGCTGAAGTTCTGTTTGACTGAACTGTTCTAGACCATGCCAATACAACACATATACATCTGTAGCATCAGTGAACTCATGTACCAGCAAAATACTTCATCTGGAAAAAGGAGAGATATTTTGTAGCAATTGCAAAAGAGTTTAAAAGGCGGAGAGTTAAGTTGCATATACCAACTTATACTTTCAGTTTTACAGCGGTCACTTTTAAGAGAAGTCATCTCTGGTTTCCCAGCATATTGTTTTGCATAACTAAGAAGTTGCCTGGCAATGCAGCCCAGACCAATGTTTTTGTATCAGTTTACATCTGTGAAGGCAATTGCTGATTTGGCCTGCATGTTCCAGATTGTCAGATTAAGGACAAAAGCATACATTTTCAAGGCAAGTGTGGCTCATATGTGAACTACGTTAGACACAATTACAAAAACTATTGTTGGCTGACTGCAGTCATGAAAGTTACTATTCTTTTTTGTTGATGCATTTTAACTGCTTTCTTCCATTTATACATTCTACCTAAATGTATCTCTTTGTGAATCGCTTCCATTTTGCTATTGCCCAACTGGTCAAAGAACCATGATGTGTGTTTCCAGGGGTGCTGGTACCTGCCACATGAGGTTGAACTTACTGGACTTTTAGCATGAATTTGGGTGCCTATGCATTATAAACTCACATTGTAGAGAAGTCATGTCCCAGCTGTTCTAAACCAACAATGTCAGTGGTCACTGACATTTTGAATTGAAACTTGCTGTTGATTGCGTCTATGTTACTGGATAATAGGTTGGGCCATAGAATATATTTTCTTCACAAACTAAGTAGGATTGCAAGAGTTCTCGGGATCTCACTTCCTTCTTTCATTTGGAAATAAACCATTGGGTTAATCATTCAGTTTTCTTTATATCCTTGTTCAAAAAATAGAAATAATGATACAATGGACACAAGTCTTCTTGCTTTCACCAGTGAATCCAGAATTCAGTTTAAGAAATTTGAGAGACTTAAGAAACTTAGCTTTCCATAGAGGCTTAAAAGACTTCATGCATTTTAAACAACTTTAATATTTTTAAACAGTTTCCTGATGCAAAACTAGTTTTGCATTGGTTTGAAATAAGAAAACTATTTACGGAATCTAAGGTGTCCTGAGCTCCTATTTTAAATACCTTATTATCTTATATTTGTTACACAGTCTTTGGTCTGTGTTCGTAGTTTAAAGACAGTTGCAAAGCTCTGGAAAAGATGCACTCCCTGACTTTAAAAGAGAGAGAGGGCACAAGGCTCTAATGTGATATTGCTCCATCTACTTCTTGGAAAGCCTCGTCCTACCTGTAACCTAATACAGGAATATTTTTCTTTTCTGAGGAAAAAAGCAAGGCTTTGCTGGCAGAATTTAACAGATAATAGCCATCCTGACTCATAAGCCTAGACTTCTTATTTGAAAAATTCTTATGTCCCACCATATTTTGATAGACTGCCTGTTTTGCAGCTAGCTTGTTTCTCTTGTTTTGACAAGGCATGAGTTTGCTACAAAAAACCATTTTCTCCTTAGTACTTGGTGGCTTTTCCATACATATTACCCAGGACAGCGGAAGTTTTAAAGCCGCCTATGGCAAAAGAGGTTGTAGGTCTGAGTCCAGACATGAGCATTGACAAATGTGGAAAGCAAGAGGCACGGAATCTGCACGAATCCCAATCAACTCGAGAAAAGTGCTGTACAGCATTTCAGTTAACCATGTTGTCACGGTTTAACCCCAGCCATCAGTGAAGCACCGCATAGCCTTTCACTTCCCCACCAGTAAGATCAGGGAGGAAGAAGGGTAAAAGCTAGAAAACTCATGAGTTGAGATAAAGACAGTTTAATAGGGAAAGTAAAAGCCACGCACACAAGCAAAAAAACAAGGCCTCTCTATGGGAAGCAGTGTATTAATTCCTCACTTTGCTCTCTCCAGTAGAGCAAGGCTCCATCACTAGTTGCTTGGGAAGACAAACGCCATCACTTCAAACTTCCCCCTTTCCTCCTTCCCCCCACTTTATATACTGAGCTTGATGCTATATGGTATGGAATATTCCTTTGGTCGGCTTGGGTCATTGGTCCCGGCTGTGCATTCTCCCAATCACCCTTGAAACTCCAACTTCCTTGCCAGCGTGGCAACAAAAAAAGCAGAAAAGGCCTTGGCTGTGTGTAAGCACTGCTCAGCAACAATAAAAATGTCTCTACATTATCATCACTGTACTCAGCAGAAATCCAAAACATGGCCCCATACTAACCACTGTGCAGAAAATTAACTCTAGCCCAGCCAAAACCAGCACACATGTATTCTTGAAACATTGCAAATAAACAGAGAAGGGCAGAGAAGGGCAACAAAGCTGATGAAGTGTCTAGAGGGTAAGTCCTATGAGGAGCAGCTGAGGGAGTTGGGTTTATTTAGGCTGGAGAAGAGGAGGCTCAAGGGTGACCTTATTGCTCTCTACAAGTACCTGAAAGGAGGTTGTAGCTAGGTGGGGGTCGGCCTCTTCTCCCAGGCAACCAGTGACATGACAAAAGGACACAGTCTTAAGCTGTACCAGAGAAGGCTTAGGTCAAACATGAAGAGGAATTTCTTCACAGAAAGGTGGAGAAAGTTGGAGTCACTGTCTCTGGAGGTGTTTAAGAAAAGCCTGGATGCAGCACTTAGCACCACAGTCTAGTTGACATGGTGGTGTTTGGTCAAGATTGGACTTGATGATCTCAGAGGTCTTTTCATATCTAATTTTTTCTGTGATTCTGTAACACCAACCAAATGGCATCTCAGCCTACCATAAGACACGGACTGCCACTCTCTCTTCATCTCAGTGGATCCCTGGATCTTATATTCTGTTGCCAACAGCAATAAAGAAGCAATATCAAAGGTTGTCACTGTTTCCATAATACATAGTCCAGTGATGAGGACTTTACCTCAGAAAAAGACTTTGCTTCTAACAGGTGTGGGAAACTGCCACATGTATAGAGAGAAGACAGAAAAACCAGAGACTTCCCAGTCTTGAATGTTGAAAAATTTTACTCTCTCAGTAAGGATGAGAAGGATCAAGTGACTTTTCAAAGCATTTTCTGACTGGTGCTTTTCAAAGTGCCATTTGGTAAAAATATCTTCTTATTCTGCCTATGGTCTTCGTTACTTATCATTGGTAGATAATTGAAAGAAAAGTCTAAGCCTAAATCGTGCTTTGCAGTTCTGAGATTATAAACAGTGATTTAGAACACATTTGAAGAAAGTGAGATGTCTAAGGTCAATTACAGAACATGAGTGAGGGAAATGAGGTCAGACTGGCTGCAAGAAAGACTGGAAGAATGACTTTATAAAAGTCTATTCCATGAACCTTTCATATTATTATAAAAATTTTAAATTGCATTCAGAGCTGCATAAGATTAAAACACATATTTACATCTTACTTTTAGTAAGAAACTTTCCTCTAATTCCTTCTCTCTTAATCTGGTAAAATGAGTAGAAGATATCTGAATGAAGAAGATTCTTAATAGATTTCTATAGCTAATAGGAGTCTAATTTCTACTGCATATTTCAGAGATGAAATTTTATTATCAGAGCTTCTGTTTTAAACAGTTGCTCCAAAGATACTCAGGAAAAGCTTTGCGGAATCCCACTGAAACACAGAATGGTTGAGTTTGTTAAATCATTTAGCCATGGATCTGTAGAATAATTCAGATTGCAGGAGACTCTGGAGATCCTCTTAGCCCAGAGCAGGACCGATTCAGATGATGCATCTAATTAAAAAGTTAGGTCAGGTTTTTCAAGACCTCATCCAGCAGAAGTTTAAGCCTCTCCAAGGAGATAATACAATTGTCATTAAATTATCCTGAGGTTATCAGTCAGCTTCCTCTCTGGTTCCAGCAAGTCCAGTTGGGGAGGCTCCTTAGGTTTGAAGGATTTGCATGGTGCTTTGGAAGCGTTTATTTCAAGAATAGACATATTCACACAAATTCTTCAGTACCAGGTTCACATATAGGCCTTTGTCTGCACACTGACTGAAAACTGTAGCTATGACTGAACAACAGAATTTCCAAAACCTGTTAGTGTTATGTTAACCAAAGTGGCTTCTAGCCAGGTCAGAATGACTGCAGAGCCCTTTCATGTCTATCTGTAAAACAGACTTTATAGACTGGATATCCCTAGTGTGGCATATCTTATTTGCCTAAGGAGCCTGAAAGAACCATCTGGTCGGTTTTGATCCTCATAGTAATTGTGATGAGAAATTCATTCAGGCAATTCTTTCACAGCTGCAAAAAAGTGGTGAGACAGGCAGTATTTGTGAGAGAAAAAAGAAAGATCTCAAATACTTCTAAATATGTTTCAGGATAATGGTTTCAATAGCACATCTGATGGGTATTTAGAATAAGTGAATTCTGAATGACTTATCAGTGGTAACGCAGACAAAGGTTATCAGCATGTGCCACACATCAAACATTGATTCCACTGCAATTAATTTAAGTGAAAAATTGTCTCTATCAGCAAATGCTTTTACACAACATCAAAGCCTGTTTCTTTGTTGCTGCTCTTCTTTTTAGCAGGAAACTTTGACCTGTCCAAACAAGTTAGAAATCTCTATTTCTTTTAATTTATTGGTTTCCCATGCTTTGTCATTAACCTCCCAACCTTGCAGCCTGAATGGTGCAGAAATTTTTAGTGATGTTTTCATAAATGGCATTCTTTTTTCACCTTGTTGGATTATTTTTATAGAAATATAGGTATTGGATGATCCAAATCACCTTCAGTATGTTAAGAGACCTTCTACTGATTCTATTTTGTACTATTAAAAATTACTCAAATCCCATTTTAATGAATATTCATATTCACTGGAATTTTGAATATATGTCATCATTGCTATTAGAAGGTACTAGTATCAAGGTTAGCCTCTGAGATACAGCAAGAACCTTTTGAAAAGGTGATGGCAACGTAAATACCACACTAGTAGAGTCAGTGTGTGACTTGCAAAGGCACTGAAGAAAATAAGCTCTTATAATGGAATAGAGGCAAAATTCTGTCAGCAGTTTCTTGAGCGCAAATAGAAATGATGGGCCACCTTAGAAATTTATTTAAAAATACCAGCAAGATGTTTAAAATAAGAGCTGTAGTTAGATCACAGGGTAACTGCATTGTGCTCAAAAGACACCTGGAGCAAACTATTTGAGCAATAATTATGGGCATCATAAATCAGTTCAAGAGGTCACAGGCACTGAACAGTGTGAACACAGAGCCACACTTTTCATTTTACCCTATCCAAGTCATATCGTGGAACTGATTAATTGGCTGTGGTCAGTGCCACAGGATTGACTACAAAAGAACAATGCCAAAAAGTGCAGTAAACAGCTTTGCTAAGTAGAAGTACAACCACACAGTCCAGTTTGTTTCCAGATTACCATGTTATTATTTCAACTTCTTTGTAAATTATGACAAAAGAATGATTATTATAAATGAAAGATTGGCAGACTTTTCAAAAGGGCAACACAAAAAATATGAATAGATGACCAATAGTAAAAATATTATAGGGCATGCAAAAAGTATAGGTATCATTTATAAAAATTCAGAATTTCTGTAATTATTTTCATTACTTTAACATTTAATTTGAAAAAAGTTGCAGTCTTTAAAGTAAAACATTTAAATGGATTTTTCAGTATCTAACTATTCAATACCTATATATGCATTACCTTTTCAAAACATTAAATGTCTTTGTGCACTCTGCATGAAGAGACTGATTATACTAGAGTATTGTAAACTAATATTCTATTTTCATAACATTCACTGGAATAAGGAATGTTTCATTTAAGTTTACTCAGCTTTGCCTTAATTTGTAAGAAAACATACACAACCAGTGAGATCTGCAAGAGTAACACATACTCCTAAGTACAATTTATGAAGTTGATATACCATCAATCAAAACTATAAAATTATAGTTTGACTCATAAACGAACCCATAAGAAATTTTAGCTACGTGAGGATGTGATTGCTGTCTGACAATGACACATGGAAGTGGCTGAAATAGATATCCTGCTGAAAAACAAACTACAACTTGTTCTTGGAGATACAGGTCAAAGCCTTTGGACAGCAAGAGCAACCCAACAGTGAGAGTGATACAGTTCTTGAGGTAGAATTCCGAAGTGATTATTTGAAGAGTTGTAATTTTCAGAGAGAAGAAATTATTCTTATGGTCTGCAATACTGTAGCTTCCTTTCCTTCAGAGCAGATACAGGGCGAAGAGTAGGTTATATAGAGACCAAGGTAAGAGGTGAACAGGGCAAATGGCAGCAGTGATTTGAATACAGGCACATATCCTAGTCCACAAACTACTCACTAGAAAAGAAGAAAATTAACTAGTGTTTTCTCCATATTTCCATAGTATTGTAAACTTAGAAAGCAATATCACTGTGTCACATTTGCCCCCTTATCTAGTTTTTCCCTGCACCAAGTTTCAGAAGTCTTACATAAGGAACAGAGATTATACATGTTTACCCAGTGACTTTGTACCTTTCAGTAGTGCTCTGACTGCTACAGAAATATTACTGAATCATTCTCTACCTATATGGTACTTAGATTAAAAGTTACACATTTCTAGTGTCACTTGCTAGTATAGCCCATAGAAACTTGAGAGAGTGTCTGCGCTGTAGTAAAACCACCTCCTTCCAAATTTATAAATCACAAATAAGAGCCAGTTTTGAAAGATTTACAGTAAGATTTACAAGGCAAACCTAAATGGTAGAGCAATAGTTATACAGATTTATATTGGAGCCTACAAATTGTAGAGCTACTAAACTCCTGCCAGTTCCTGACATCCAAGTAATATGTTTTTGCATAAAATTAAAGCGTCTAACTCATTTTCATAATGGCCCACAGCTTTCTCTACTTCAAGCTTATATATCTTTAGAAGAGAAAATAGTTTTACACCTCTAGTAAAAGCAGGAGAACATTTATTTATCACCAGATGTGAAAGGAAGATCTTCTGCCTTTAAAAACAGCTGCATATGATTATTAATAGCAACATATTGTAATCTTAATATGTTACAAAAAATTAATTAATGCACATTTCCATGGAGATGCAGAAAGTGGATTTATTTGGAACAATATCTGACATTAATTCACCAAAAAACAATGATGAAATACATATTTTAAATATTGAATATAAAAAAGGAAAATATTTTGGGTCTAGTATTTCTGATAACTTCTCATGGAGAAGTTTCCTCTGTTAAAGAAAAATTTTTCCAGTCATATTGTCAATGAGCTATCTCTACAGAGCTGAGTATTAGCATTTTTAAATTATTTTCTTAGGTTTAGATACACTGCAATGTTATTTATAACTAGACCGACAGTACACAAAAGAAGAGTAATATTTAAAGTGGAGTGAAGCTAAGCCCATGAGCACTAGTGACTGGTGGGTCTTTCTGGTCTACAAAAATAAAAAATATTTAACATTTCTAATTATTAAATAATTTAACAAATATGGAATATGAATGTAAAATTCTCTGTTATCATGTAAAATATGACATGACAACCCAACTTAGAATTAATTCTGAGCACTTTTTCTTTAAACCATTTTTTAACTGATTGGGAAAAAATTTTGTCCTTTTTAGTGTGACAGTACCATGCCATCCAGAGGCCAACTGATCTCATTACAATATTTGTTTGCTAGGGTTATACAAAGGACAGCCATCTTCTGGTCAACATAAGGTGTGGTCCCTTCTTCATCGTTATGGTTTTTACTATAGGAAGACCTGACCTTGCACTGAAATATATTTAGGTCTTACACAACTTTCAACATCTTCAGAGTTGTCTATACAACAGCACTGTTCTGTTAGGTGGCAAACAGGAAGCTTGAGAGGAATGAATATTCTGAAGAGTACATTAGCAGAATAAAAGTTAAGCATTAGATAACTAATACACTAAGGCATTTAGCTTCCTAAAACTCCCAGTTCCCTCATCTACTTCCCGTCCTGCAAATCACAGTCCTTGAATGTCATAGAGTGGCAGCACAATGTCCTCCCAGTTTTCACTGGCAATAGCAGAAAGTTTATGTATAGCTTTGAAAACCCGTAGGAGCTCATTCTCAAAGCAAATTCTGCACACTCACTGAATATCTAAAAGTAAAATAAGAACAAAACAAACACACAAAACCCTTAATGCCGTTGTCCCAGGCTATTTATCTTTGGATCTGATATCAGGACAAAGTAAAGTGCATAATTCTGTTAAGTTATATTCCAGCCTACAGTGTATATTCATTATAATTAGACCAGAATATTTCTATCTAGAAAAAAAATACAACTTTTTTCTATGTAAACAAAAAATTAATTACACCTTAAAAATTTTGTTTAGAACTAACGTTTTTCATTTTTCCTCCAAAAAGGCATGTTGACAAGACTCATGTTGCTTTACGCCAAGACAAAATCATTGCTTGTGCATTACAAAATTATTCTTCATAGGAAAAAAAGAAAAAATGCCTTAAGACAAGGGCACATTAAAATAATAAATTCACATTTCAAAGATTAAAGAACTTCGGAATGGAAAACAATCAATAATTAAATGGAAAAGGAAAATAATATTAATTCAATATTTTACTTCTCAGAGTGACAATATTAGACTTGACTTTGTTTATAAATGCTAAGCAAAGATTAAAAATTTGACCTCTGTGATTAATTAGTTATGTTCCCAAAATTGGAAAAATTATCTCCAAATATATTTTAAGGTGTGAGAGAAATTGACAGAAAAATTTATGACCATGGACCAGACAACTCCTACTTGCAGATTTGCTGGTGTTATCAGGTTGATTCTTTAACTATAGACTGTGAAGTAGGCAACGAGTAGCAATAAAAGCATAGAATAAACTGGCAGAGAAAGACTCAGCTGGAATTTGTAGACATGGTGCATATCTTCAGATACCTTCGTTTCTGAAGAGGAAAGTCTTTCTTCGGAGTCAGTAAAGGTGCATTTAAACTGAAAGCTAAGCTTGAGTCAAGGCTGTCTATTTGCTGTACTTGCCACCCCCATGGGCAGCAGAATCACCAAAGTGAGAGGCTTTGGTGCTGAACCATAGCAGAGGAGCCCTGTAGTGTGGTGAAAAGGAGGGTTTCCCGCACTTGAATTAACTCCGGGGGAGCTGAGAGAGCCACCAGGAGCTCTCAGCTGGTGTGACAATGGCTGATGAGACATGGGCAGGGCCAGGAGCAATGGCAGCCAAGCCCCTCCCTCACTTATATAAGAAGCCCTTAGGAAGTACAAGTGACCAAGGGCATGGGGTGGCAATTTGGGAGGCAGGGAGGGCCCTGAAGCTTGACCAGAGAGTAATGGTACCCACTTGGCAAAAAACCATTGCTTTTTAAGGTCTGCACCCACCAAGACTGAGGGAGCTGAGACAGAGCTCTGGAGGGAACATGCTGCCAGCTGGGTGCAAGCCGCAGGGAATGTCCCACCCACAGCAGTACTGGCTGGCAGCAGTGTGCACTCCTGTAAGGAGGTGCATCCAGGTGGAGGAAGTCCCCCACTTAGTGACAGAGGAGGGAGGGGGAGTGAGAAGATTTAGGACTATCAGGGAGTGAGAGAGACCCACACATCTGGAACCGCATCTGGCCTTCCCTGGGACAGGTCCCAAAGGCAGACAGTACACCTGATATGGAAGATTGCCTGTTCTTCTGCCGCCTGGCTGAACGCAGTGACTGAAGGGACAAGGGGCAATGGTGACAAGTTCCTGCCCATTGCAGCATGTGTGGCACCTCTGTGACTGCCCAGGTGCTGTCACATAGTAGGTATGGGGCTCTGCAAGTGGAGCCAAACAATAACCAGGATGATGGTTCATCTGTCGCAAAGGTATCACTGAGATTAAGTTGGCCTACACCGTGCATCAAAACCACTTCCATAAAGAAAATAGAAAGGGTCACTGTCATAGGAAACTCCCTTCTGAAGAGAGCAGAAAGCCTGGACCCACTTAGGGAAAACTACTGCCTCCCTGAGGCTTATGTTAAAGTGCCCCCTCATTCAGTTTGCAAATGACACTAAGCTGGGTGGGAGAATTAATCTGCTGGAGTGCAGGAAGGCTCCTCTGCAGGGGGATCCGGACAGGCTGGATTGATGGGCCAAGGGCAAATGCATGAGGCTTTACAAGGAGAAGTGCCAGATTCTGCACATGGGACACAACAACCCCATGCAGCTCCACAGGCTTGGGGAAGAGTGATTGGAAAATGGCCTAGCAGAGAAGGACTTGGGGGTGCTGGTTGACAGCTAGCTGAACATGAGCCAACACAGTGCCCAGGTGGCCAAGGAGGCCAATGTCATCCTAGCCTGTATCAGAAATAGGTTGGCCAGCAGTACTAGGATAGTGATCATACCCCTGTACTCAGCAGTGGTGAGGCTGTGCCTCAAGCACTGTGTTCAGTTTTGGAGCCCTCACTACAAGAAAGACATTATCATGCTGGAGTGTGTCCAGAGAAGGGCAACAGAGCTGGCAAAGGGGTTAGAGCACAAGTTTTATGACGAGTGGCTGAGGGAGCTGGGGCTGTTTAGCCTGGAGAAAAGGTGGATCATGTGGGACCTTATCAGTCTTTACAGCCACCTGAAAGGAGGTGGTACCAAGGTGAAGGCAAACTGGAGGTCTCACAGGCAACAAGTGACAGGACAAGAGAAAATGATCTCAAGTTGCAACAGGAGAGGTTTAGATTTGATATTAGGAAAAATACCAGAAAGAGAAGGTTGTCAAGCACTGGAACAGGCTACCCAGGGAAGTGGAGAAGTCACCATACCTGGAGGTATTTAAAAGATGCGTAGATCTAGTGCTTAGGGACACGACTCCACGATCATCACAGACTTCAGAAACGTGTACAGAGTATGGGTAGTTTGTACAAAGTCAGCTCAAAATCAGCAGTGTGTGTAGTCCAAGACCATTAACTTGCTTAAACCTTCCCATTTTTCACTTCGGAGATTTGATATAGAAAGAGAAGTTTGTTTCCTCAAGGCGTCATAAGAAATGGTATGTTTTGGGAACACACTTTGAAGTCTTCTTCAAATTTTCTGTTTGGACTCATTCGTTGGAAGCAGCAGGACAACATGTGAAGAGATGTTGTTTCACTGTCTGTATTGGGTTTGGCTGAGCTGGAGTTCATTTCCCCATAGTAGCCCTCACAGTTCTTTACTTTGCATTGTTAGCTAGAAGAGTGGTGATAACACACCAGTGTTTTGGCTACTGTTGAGCACAGCATCAACACTGTAACATTCCTTCCTCAACTGAGAGCAAGATCCTGGGAGGGGACACAAGTAGGCCAGCTGACCCCAACTGACCAAAGGGATATTCCATATCATATGACATCAGCTCAGATACAAAAGCTAAGGTAAGGAGCAGGAAGGCAAGCATTCATTGTCTCCAATGGCTTCTTCCTGAGGAACCATTATGCATGCTGAAGACCTGCTTCTTGGAAGTGGCCGACCATCGCTGCTTATGGAAAGTAGAGAATAAACCGTGTTATTTTTTGCTTTACTTCGCTTTTTGCATGTGCAAGTTTCTGCTTTGCTTTTGCTTTAAATAAACTGCCTTATCCCAACCCACAAGTTGTTTTCCACCTTACTCTCTCCCCTGTCCCTCTGGGAAGGAGAGTGATAGAGCACCTGGCTCCAGCCAAGGTCAACTCACCACACTACCTCAGCTCTCTTTAGACGCTCCTTTCCTGTTCTCCAGAAAGTTGTAATGAAAAGGTAGCTTTGAGAGGAATATAGCTGTTTCTGGTAGAATTATATAAAGATCAAGTGTTTACTAGCAGTTGCCACATAGCGTATTATTTCTTTATGTTACAAGGAGCAAGTGCCTATATTTATTTCTCCTTGAACAAGTTGAGAATACCCTCATAATCATAAGCAATTAAAGAATTTACAAGCTATTTTCTCTACAATGTTTGAAGTTCTCCACTCTCTAGTAGATCAAGTTTTAAGCAGTGGCATCAAAGGAGTTGAGATCACTGATTTACTTACATTAAAACTTTCAAAAAAAGAATTTTTTTTCCAAGTGTTAATTTGAAGAAAGAAAATATTTTATAAGTTTTGTGTATGTATCATTTATCTTGATAGAAAATCTAGGAAGACTATGTTACATGATTTGTAGTGCTATAACAAATTCATGAGAAAATACAAGAGAAAAATTTGAAATTAATATATTATCATTATTGCAAGCTATGTTCAGTCATTGCATTTTTGACCTGTTTTATTCTATGAACTAAAAGACTATTGCAAAAATACCACTAAATTAAGCATGAGTTATAACAGCATTAAACTGGTCTTCTGTAACTACAACAAAATTAGAATTCAAAATCTATGATAGGTTTGTAGCGCCAGTGATAATTGATCTCAATCAATCATGGTGCGTTGTAATTTAAGTACTAGATAAATACTGACTTTTTTAGTAAAACTATAGAAAACCTTTACCCAATCACCAAATAGAATTCATATTATAAAAATTCCACATTGTCCTCTTCTCTCTGAATACAATCAGTGATTTTTCTATAATTCATTAATATTCTTGCCATCCCTTACTGTATTGTTGTCAACTTGCCTCTCTTAGAAAGACAAAGTTAATACTTCCAAAAAAAAATCATTTTCTAAAGGAGGTTCACCCTCTCTAATGTGCTCATGTGAAAAACAAATCCAAAGAAATATTGTTCCGATATTATTTTAATAAAAAGGTAGGATTTAAATTTGCAAATACTTTAGAAGAGCAGAGATATGTTCCCATATTTAGTAATATCTGGGTTATTATAGTTACTAAATTCACACTATGTTTACTTCGGTACTCCTGCAGTCTTGCTTCTGCAAAGGTTTATCCACCAGCTTAATTATATACAATAAAATTAATCATACAAAATTAAGATTTTGATGAAATTATACATTACATGAAAGGTTGTGGTTCTGGCTATCTATTTGAAAGTTAGAATATAAATTTTTTAAAGTGTATCAATAAGCAGTAGAACGGAAGCACTCTGGACTTCAAATGACCAAATCTATAAATGTTACTATTTACAGTTTCATCAGTTCTCAGGATGGTCAGGTGGGCAAACTCAGCACTTTCTGTATCTGAACAAGAAAAAAGCATGGGAAACCTGGGGGTTGAGAAGAAAATATTAACAGGAGCATGTTTTAGGTATGGACTACAGGTATTTCCAAAAATGGTGGTTATGGTCAAAAGGGCAAACCATGTGGTTTCCAACATGCACTACCAAAATTAAATTTGGATGCATTCTGTCAGTTTGTATTTCTTATACAATTAAAATGATGTATCAGTCTTCTTTTTTTTTTAATGGCTAGTGATTTGGGTTGGTTTTTTCTCTATATTTTTAATTGTACTGTTGATTACTTTAAGCAATATTAAGAAAACTAGAAGTTGCTTTATTTGTGAGAGCTGAGCTACTTTCAATTATGCAGAGAATGTCAGTTTTCCTTAGCACAGTAATAAGGCTATAAGCTTGAACTGAAATGCTGATTTCACTCGCAATAAAATGCAGTTAATTAACTTGCCGTATGAAGTTCATGCTAAAGAGTCGTTTGAACTGAGTGAAAAAGTAAATTTAATTGAAAATCAAAAGGTAAAATGATCTTTTTATCTTTTATCCTGTGTTTTGACTTGCTCCAAAGTATTAGAAAATAACTCCTCAATGTTTTATTACCTTCCTTTAATACTTTTTCTGCCCCTCTTCTGTCTCTTACTTTCTTTAAGTTTTGATCAGGTTGACTTTGATTAAGACATTTTATTTGTTAATTTGAACCAGTTAGAGTTGATCAAATGGAAATCTGTCAGTGAGTCCCTGAATGTCACAGCACCTCAGCTTCTGTCTCATGTTTCCAGTCTCTTCTCTGAGCCAATATTTGCATTTGAAATGTATTTTCTGTGACACACCAATCTCCCCCTTGGTTGATCTAAATGTTAATATGTGGCATTTCCATCAGGTAGTCTCATCTCCTGAGGACAAAAAACATGCAAATTGACATCTCTGAATTTATCTTATCATTGGTAGAATAGGTTCAATGGGTTAAGTAAAGGCAACCATTTTTTTTTATCCTAGAAATTAAAGAAAATATGTATTTGGCTTTGTATGCTTATGTGAAAGTGAACACTTCAATATTTGATGTTCATATCTTTGGAATTCTGTGGACAATGACAACTTTTAACACTGATTTAAGATAAAAATAAGTGATAAAGAGTTTTAATTTATTTCACAGCAGAAATCCAAATTTTTAATCAGATTAATTAATAAGAAATGGTCCAGATCTCCCTTTTTTCAATAAATAATATCTGTCTTCTAAATATGAGCTGAAAAGGCCAGTCGTAATTTATTCTAACAAACAATTTATATGGGACAAAATTATTTCTTGTCTCATTGGCTTTTACTACTCAGTGAACTTGAACATATTTCAAGAATAATTTGAAGGATGCAATTTGTAACTTGGAGCCTGGAAATTAGTTCTGTTTCTCCGCGTTCCTTCTTCTCAAAATGGAACTTCGTTAGAAATGGTGATTTGATCTAACAAAAGATTTTGATTTCTCACAGTTCAATTTAAAAGTTTCACAGTCTGAAGGGAAGTTCAGCCACATGTATCACCAAATTAGGAACTTTGAAGTGGTTTTTTTTTTTTTTCCACAGCATTTCTCTTGATCTCAGTAGAAAATGGAAGAAGTATAAAGGACATATTTTTATATTTTTTACCTATAACTGTGATTCTGACCTATTTAGATGAAAGTTAATATTGACTCAGATTTTAAAACAGGAGCACAGTTAGTGCTAGAGTATAGTATCAAAAAAGGTAAGCATACAATCACAGAGTGGTTGATGTTGGAAGGGACCTCTGGAGTTTACATGGTTCAAACCCGCTCTTCAAGCAGGTTTGGGCAGCTGCTAGTTGCCCAAGACCTTATCCATATGCCTTTGCATGTCTCCAAGTATGGAAACTCCACAACTTCTCTCTGCAACCTGTGCCAGTGCTTGGTGATCTTTGCAGTAAAAAAGTGTCTCCTGATGTTCAGATGGAATCTCCTGTGTTTCAGTGTTGCTTCTGGTCCTGTTACTGGGCACCACTGAAAAGAACACTCCCCTCAGCTATTTATATACCTTGTAAACAGCACTCCAGGTGTGGTTTCACCAATGCTGAGTACAGGGGAAAGATCACTTACCTTGACCTGCTGGAAACACTCTTCTTAATGTATCCAGAATACCATTAGGCTTTTTTACCACAGGCACACATTTTTGGCTCATGTTCATGCTGTTCACCAAGAACCCCAGCATCCTTTTCTGCAAAGCTGCTTTCCAGGCAGTTTCCTGCATGTATTAGTTCCTAGGGGTAGTTTTTCTCCTGGTGCACAACTTTGTAATTCCCCTTGTTGAACTGCATGACATTCCAGTCAGCCCATTTCTCCAGCTTGTTGCTGAACCTCTGGATGGCAGCACTCTGTAGTGTATCAGGCACTCCTCCAAGTTTTGTGTCATCAGCAAATTTTCTGAGGTTACACTCTGACCCATCATCCAGATCATTAATGAGGTAGTTGAACAGGATTGGACTCCTGGGGCCACACCACTGGCCTCCTCCTAGACTTCATGCCACTGATCAACACTCCCTCAGACCATCTGTTCAGCCAGTTTTCAGTTCACTTAAGTGGGCTGCTCATCCAGCCCATGCTTCATCAGCTTTTATGTGACAACCTGATGGGTGGCAGTGTCAAAAGCCTTCCTGAAGTCAAGGTAGAAAATACCCGCTGCTTTCCTCTCATCTTCCAAGGCAGATGTCACACACAATGAGCCACAGAACATCATTGTGTTCAAGTAGAATTTGGTAACCCCTGAAAGCTATGATGCAAGAATAGTAGGTTACTCATATTGTTAAGTAATGAATAAATAATTATATCAGTAATAACTTCACAATAGTGGAAACAGTAAAGAGGAATAAAGATACCATAAATGCAAAACCAGTATAATGATAAATAGGCAGCTTTTAAAAAGTACCAATTAAGCCCTTCAGAAAGATCACTTCAAAACAAATGGCTCCAAAGTAATAACTAAAAGAACATAAATAGTTAGGCAACACATACCATATGTTCTTTATTCTTTGAGCCAACAATAAATTGATGTATTAGTTAATACTTTTATTATCTATAGAATTTGAAGAAGCTCATAATCATCATCATCCATCCTACATATTATTTATTTTTGTCATAATTTTATTCTTTAATGTAATTAAGTTTTTCAATTAATAAAAAATAAAACAAATAAAGGGAAATTATAATCTCCTTTAAAAGCTTATTAAATATTCAAAAGCTCTTATATGGAGTAATAAATTCTAGCCAAAGGCTATACATAAAGGTCACCAATGTCTGTCATATATATATCTTACATCTAAGTGTGAGATAACAATTTCTGAAGGCTGCTACCGAAGCTGAAATGCATTAACAATTGTGTCTCGGAAGCTAAGTCTGTATGATATATTTGTTAATCTACATACACCAGTGCAATTGATAAATATATTAAATTGTCAGGTATGATTTTTATGAAATATCTTAAATGAGTTATTAGTGCATTTAATATTACTGTAGAAGTCAAAAGCAATAAATCAATAACTGTTATGCAAATTTAGCATCTAAAAAAATACCAGCATTTAAAAGTAAACTTTTGCTTTAAAGCTGAAATATTAATGCTAATATTCAGAATACAATGTAAATCTCTTTTTATTTTAAATGCATTATCTAGTTCTTAAAATTTCACATTATTAAACTTCCTCCAAAAAAGATAGCTCATAAAATTCAGGAGTATCCAAGGCGATTAATTCTCTGGTGGGTAACTAGTTTCCCCATACAGACTTATTCCCTTAATACATCAAGACAAAGTAAAGAAATAGATGAAATCCTAGTATCAATATGTCTTATTCTGAAATACCATTAAATTCTCATACTGCAGTGAGAGGAAACATGCAATATTGTCATTTATGTCCATATCTGCTTACTTTCCTGAGGAGACTTAAGATACATGTTCTTTAGTGACCTATTTTGCTGAGTAATTTCTGCAGATGATTTAAAATTAAAAAGTAATACAAAGCCTCTGGCACCTATTTCTTCCTTGTTTATAGAAGAGTAATTTCGTGAATGTTTTCATCTAGTTGAAGGGAAAGTGTGTGAAAGGTACTGTGAAACTTCTGTTTCATTTATAAAAGAGATAAGATTTCACAAAACTAAAACTGTCCAAATATTGATAAAATCTTCCCAGAGGAGAGAAAGCGAAAAGAGTATCTGAAACTATCTTACAGAAACTATGAAGAGAACTGAGGTCAGAAATTAGTACAAGATTTAAACTCTTCTTAAATGCTTGAGGAGTGGCTTGTAAACAGATTGCAGAGCTACATAGCCAATCATAAAATATTTTTGCTCACTCAGAAAAGCTGCAAAGAATCTGACAGATCCTGAAATTTGGTTATGTGTACACATCAGAATGAAGAACCATTAGCAATTTCTTTGTCTTAGATAAGGGAGAGACAGGAAGGGAAATTTTAAAATTAATGGAAAGCTTTGGACATGGAAAAATTTCTTGCTTAAAATGAGCTGAGTAAAGAATGCAGGAAAAATTGTCAGAGGGAGAAACTATTGTGGAAATTATCCGTTTGAATTAAAAAAGTGAGGGAAGCCAGAGAATTTAAGACAAGGGTTGTCTAAAACTTCTATTTCTCAGTTCAGATGAAGAAAATAAGACTAAATCAAAATCAATGGAAAAATTTGCTTTTCATGGAAAACAAAATTCATCAGATTTTCTTTAAACTCAATTTAATATCATATTTCTACTGAAAAATTTGAGAAACTCATAAGAACAAATATTTCTAACAAAAGCTTTGAGGAGTGCAATAAACAATACTAAGCCTCTAAAGAAAAATCTTAGTTAAATAGATCTAGTACAAATGCTCAATCTGTGACTTGGATCCATAAAACATCTTTTGTAACTGTGGGTCTTCTACTAGAAATTGACAAGTGACTGGAGAAAGAAATCTCACTTTAACAGTTAAGAGATTTGGAAAAAATCACAGAATTACAGAATCTCTAGGGTTGGAAGGGACCTCTGGAGATCACATAGTCCAATCCCCCTGACAAGGCAGGGTCACCTGGAGCAGGTTACACAGGAACGCATCCAGGTGGGTTTAACGCAACTCCAGAGAGGGAGACTCCATGACCTCCCTGGACAGCCTGTTCCAGTGCTTTGTCATCCTTAATGTAAAGAAGTTCTTCTTCATGTTAAGGTGAAACTTCTTGTGTGTTACTTTATGGCTTTTAATCCCCTTTCCGTCGCTGGGCACCACCAAAAAGAATCTGGGAGCATCCACTTGCCATTTGCCTTTGAGATATTTATATGTATTGATGAGATCCCCATTAGTCTTCTCTTCTCTAGAGTAAACAGGCCCAGCTCCCACAGTCTCTCCTCATGAAAGAAATGCTCCAGACCCCTAATCATCTTTGTAACCCTCTACTGGACCCTCTCCAGTACCTCCTTGTCTTTCTTGTACTGAGGAGCCCAGAACTGGACACAGCAGTCCAGATGTGGACTCACTAGGGCTAAGTAGAAGGGGATAATCAGCTTCCTCAACCTACTGGCCACACTATTCCCAATGCACCCCAGGATACTATTGGCCCTCCTGGCTGCAAGGGCACACTGCCAGCTCGCAGCCAACTTGTGACTCACCAAGAGTCCCAAATCCTTCTCTCCAGAGCTGCTCTCTAGTAGGTTAGACCCCAACCTGTACCTGTACTTGTGGTTATTCCTCCCCAGGTGCAGGACCCTACAGTTGACCTTGTTGAACCTCATTAGATTTCTCTCTGTCCAACTTTTCCAGCCTATCAGGGTCCCATTGAATGGCAGCACAGTCTTCAGGTGTATCAGCCACTCCCCACCATTTCATATCATCAGTAAACATGCTGAGGGTACAACCTATCCCTTCATCCAGATCATTGATATTGATCCTGAGATATTTAATTAGAAATTACCATTTTTGTTATTCATCTGTGAAGTAGAACAATAGAATGAAAATGGACAAAGGACTAGAGGAAAACTATCACGTGTCCCACAACTTATCTAATGGAAAAGAATTGGAACTTTTTACTAATTTCAGTGTCTTGGAAATATCAATGTCTTGATTTATCTAAAATAAAATGAGAGGGAACTGTAGGGCTCTCTAATGCTGGGCAGTCTGGTGCCCCTTCATCACAGGCTAGCCAGAACAGAAGCACCCCACTCCCAGCTCGAGGCAGGTCCCCAGAGATAGTAGCTGCTCTGCACCTGTGCAGTGTCCCAGAGGAGCAGCATATGGCAGCATGCCAGGGATGGGAGCATGGACAGCACCCCAGGCATTAACCTCTTCTGAGGGCATCATGCGGCCAGAATACTCCTGGCTGTGACTGATTGAGACCAGTCGGTGATTAGCCGCAGACAGTGCCAAAAAAATATGGTAGTTTTCCAGTGATGTCTGCTTGTACCTGGTCCTCTAGGATAAGGACATTTCTGAGCTCAGCTCAGAAACCTAACCACATCATGCGCTGCATCAAAAGAAGTGTGACCAGCAGGTTGACAGAAGTGATTCTGCCTCTCTACTCCGCTCTTGTGAGATTCCACCTGGAGTGCTTCGTCCAGTTCTGTGTCCCCAGCATGGGAAAGACATGGACATATTGGAGTAATTCCAGAAAATGGACACTAAGATGATCACAGATCTGGGGATGGCTTTGGAGAGATCTCATTTCAGCCTTTCAGTACCTAAGGGGGGGCCCTATAGGAAGGCATGAATGGGATTTTTTACAACAGCATGCAAAGGAAACCATTTTATGATTCTGTTGTACTACTATGTAGAGGAATACTAGTTGATGAGAAGCCCTACCACCTAAACAAAGAAAAGGTCTTCAAAGACAAATGAAAACCTAAGCCAGAATACGTTCAAGTCAAACTGGGAAGAGTATCACATACGTGTAGTGCAGTATCTTAATCTGCTAGAAAACTGTTAAAAATATTGCTCAGTACAGATGAGACCAAACAAATACCAAAAATCAAAATACGCTTTTTAATCTTAAACAGCAACAATTGGTACCTGCTTATCTAGTACTAAAAGCAACATACCACAAACTGTGTTTAAGAGATGATTTTTCACAGCATTTGACAAGAAATAGGCAAATTCTTGTGTATGTCTGTATGCTTTTGAGTATTTGTGAGTGTATCTGTTTGTGTGTGTGTATAGACTTATACATATGTGTTTGATAGAGAGGATGGATACAACAGCGATGTCAACTAGACCAGCTGCTTTGTAAAGATAAGCAGCTGCTGCTGTTCGTGACATGAAACACATCTACTGCACCAGAAGGTGCTAGTATTCCTTTAGCCAAGTCAGACACTTCTCTCAATATCACCAAAAATACTGTGTTGTCATAATATAAAAGGTGCAATTACCTGGACATTGGAGTTTTAAAGTGTTTAACCACCTTAAGTGGATAATTATCCTTTAATCTGAAGATAACATTTGATTGCCTACTGCTGAATTCACAGAGTAATTATATGTTTATCCATATTATAAAGTAAAATAAACCTTTTAAGATAATAGCTTGCTTCTTAATAAGTTTACAAATACATCACCCACAAGAATTTATCAGACAAGTTTTTTAATATTTTTTTTTTTTAGGACTGCATCAGTTTAAATGAGTCAAAACTTTAGCAGTAATGTCAGTTTTAACACACTGAAGTAGGCAAACAATCATAGAGAAAACACATTAATTCATATTATAATACTCAAGGGATATTGAAAATAGTAGACTTTGTAATGGAACTTTTGGGAAACCTGCTCCTTGCTTCTCTGCTTGTTCATTGTGTCAACTAGCCTGTAAGTTCCAAGGTCAGTGACGAGTTAATGTCCTATCACAACGATGTTATGTTTTTGTAAGAGACATCAAGACATCATAGCTCTGTAATGTAAGAATACATTTCCTGATTCTTTCTCTTCATGAAGCTTTAGCAGTTATTGAGACAGAACTTAAAAAAATTTACAACTGCAGAAAATTTCAGTAAGACCAGGAAAGATTTCTCATGACTCCCATTTCGCGTTTTTATCTGCTCCAATGTGAGAGAAACGGTAGTTGCACACATAGTAGATATGACACTGAGAAATTCAAGAGTACAATAAATAATACAGATTATGCAAAATCGTTGCTCTTATGTAACACAGTTACACGAACATACAAATAATGGCATAAGTAGTGTTAAAAGTTTCCAGAATTTCATTGCTAATGCTGCACTTAGAACAAAGAAGAATCCTAAGAGGGGAAAAAAGATGAGACGAAAAAAACACTATTAATATTTCTGAATAACTTTTCTCTTTGAAATTAAAAAAAGCTTTAGGGAAAAACTTTGTTTCATCCATTAAAATAAAATATGTGCTTTCCTAAAATAGAAAAAATCCTGAAATACACCTCTTCCAAAAGCAGCAATATTGCTGCCTATAATCTGAGCATACAGAGAGTAACGGAATAATTTTGGGCCTTAGCAATTAGATTTCATTATTTTCATTAATGAACTGAATTGTGTTTATGAGATTCAAAATTGTCACCAAGATGAGATGGATTAAAAGACAAATAAAGAGACAATAGAAATTTCAAGTGGTTTTGACAGATAGAAATTATATCTACAGTTTCTGAAAAGAAAAGACAGACCTGAGTAGGGACAAGTATAGTGTTTTATGATGAGAAATAAGCAGCTTCATAAAGATAACATGGAGATAACTGATAAAAAATCTGGCTACAGGGATCACAAGACCTTGTGAATCAGTAATGTCATGTTGATGCAAAAAAGGACAAGTACCTATCTTCCTTAGAATCATAAAGAATAATATGGTCACAGAAAAAGGAAAACATTCTTTACCTCTGAGGAAGATGATAGAGAAGATTTGCCCACATCCCAACATGAGGACTCCAGTTCAAGGAAAATGATGCTTGTGAGAAAGACATCAGAGGAAGTCATGATTATGTGCTATAAACCTCTGAACATACTCAGTAAAGCAAGTTTTTCAATTAACTTTAGAAACATTTAGTCTGAAAAATAATCTAGTGGAGATAGGACAATCTTCTCATGTATAAAATATTGCTGAAAATAAGGGGTTAATTTGCTCTTAACAGTCATAGGACAAGAAATAAGAAGTTTAAATTCTAGCAAGGAAAGTTCTAGTTGGACGTGAGGGAAAGGAATAATGAAATATGAAAATGAGTTGTTTAGAGAAGTTATGGACCTTCCTTGTAGAAAACTTATTAGAACTGGCTATCCTGGATTCCTAAGAAATTTAGTCATATGTTACAGATCTGTCCACATGTCTGTCCACATCTGAGCCACCAAACAGATTTGGCAGAACAGTACCAGTCTCAAAGATATTTCATTTACTTGCAGGAAAATACCCTAATGGGCAAAGGTGAGAATCTTCATTAGAATTCCCTACATGTGTTTCCATGTAGCCTTTTCTAGATAACAAAGACACTTCCTATAAAAACAGGTGTGATATGACTGTATACAAAACCTAGTTTCATTTTCACTGATTCTACCATATTTTGGATAGACAAAATTTTTTTGAGGCATATGGAGTTACAGCTCCATGAGTGCTTCAGTTTTGGCTGTTTGCAACTGTTCTAGCTGACGTTAAGACCAATCTGAATCTAAAAATTTAGTGTAAATTATGCTTTAAAAGTATTTTCTCATCCAAATTAACTTTCTCCCTGTGCTTGTTCTGTGATGGCCTTTCCCCTGAATTCTGATTCCTCCTCTGTAGGATTAGAAAATTTGAGAAAACTACTGCCCACATCTCTCTGTAATGTCAAGTATTTTCTCATCATCAGGAAGACAATAACATCTCTGATTTGTTATGGGGTGGGCACAGGATGATCCATTACGTGTATTGCATGATGGAATTATGTCTGGTCTCCTAGGACCTACTGTGTGCAAGATGATTTATCTCAATCCCTTCTGTCATTTTCCCACTAAGCAGTGATGACTAAGTATAATAGGTATATATTCTAGCACTTAGTATTGGAGCAATGGGCTATATGTATATGGTACTCTCCAGTGTCTTGATCAGTATAATGCCATATACTTTTCAAACAAAATTAAACTTTGTTAACTTTCAAATGAGATTATTTTTATTTCACATAGGAAAATGCTGACCCTTACATGTTGTCATACTATAAAGCTATATATGCCTTTTACTTCATCATGAATATGTCACCTTTTTTATATTTTTACCAAATGGTAGGCACATTCACTCCTTCCCTTCCCTCCCCTTCCCTCCCCTTCCCTTCCCAAACCTTCCCAAACCTTCCCTTCCCAAACCTTCCCAAACTTTCCCTTCCCTTCTCAAACCTTCCCTTCCCAAACCTTCCCAAACTTTCCCTTCCCTTCTCAAACCTTCCCTTCCCAAACCTTCCCTTACCCTCCCCTTTCTTGATACCATTGTCAGCTATAGCTGGTTATATACATATATATATAGAAGGCTTATCATGCTAATGTGATACATTTAGTTTTACTTCTAAATCAATAGCCTGAAATCACAACAGGCTGAATTAGCAGTATCTTGCTCCCAAAACGTAACAGTTAATGAATGCATTATAGAAATTTCATATTATACCAACTAAATTCTTTATCACTTACTGTTTTATAGGGGAAAAAATATGAAATTTTGAAGGCAAAATGGAAAATATCTAAGTTCTTATTATTTAACTAATTTTCATATCCATAGCACAAAAAATGTTTGTTCTCACAGGCAAAAGCTTTCCACTTAATTTGGTACAGATAGAAATATCTATATGTGTTGTATATGTGAGCATAACTGACCGTTTCTTTGAACATACGATGACTGTTGAAAACTTTCTTTAACCAGAAGATACAGTGTCAAACTGTGAAATGTAGTGGTCACATCTGATCTGTAGGAACACTTTCTGTGTCATGGAAAAACCCTGGATGTTCACTCTTTGCTGTCTTCTCTTAGAACCATAGAAACTTAGAGTCAAGGTTGGAAAAGACCTTTAAGATCATCAACTCCAACCATCAACCCAGCACCACTACAATCTTCACCATTAATCCTCAAGTGCCATATCTACGTGTTATTTGAACTCTTCAAGGGATGGTAACTCCATTCTTTCCTTGTGTGGTCTGTTCTGATGCTTTACAACCCTTTCTGTGAATGCATTTTTTCTAATATCCAATATAAACCTCCCCTGGTGCAGCTTGAGTCTATTTCATTTGTTGTCACTTGTTACCTGAGAGAAGAGACTGACACCCACCTCACTACAACCTTTCAGGTAGTTGTAGAAAGCAAAAAGATCCTCCCCTGCCCCAAGTCTCCTTTTCTGCAGACTAAACAACCCCATCTCCCTCAGCCACTCATAAGACTTATGCTCCAGACCCTTCACCAGTTTTGCTGCCCTTCTCTGTCTTTCTTGAAGTGAGGGGCCCAAAACTCTACACAGTACTCAAGGTGTATCCTCACCAGTGCTGAGTACAAAGGGGTGATCACTGCCTTGGTCACACTATTTCTAATACAGACCAGGATGCCATTGGCCCTCTTGGCCATCTGGGAACACTGCTGGCTCAGGTTTAGCCAGATGTCGACCAGCACCTCCAGGTCCTTTTCCACCAGGCAGTCTTCCAGCCAAGGAAAGCTAGCCTTGCTCTTTCAGCATGATCCTTGGCAGAGAACTTCTGTCCATGCAATTCACCTCGGTCTCTTCACTGAAATGGTCTCTTCTTCTGTCTCCCAACAGAAAAAAAAGCAGATCCTTCAAGCAGGATGGGATGCAGGCTTTCCACACTGGATGAACTCACAAGCCCTGCAGTCATGGCCACAGCATTCGTCTGCTGAAATGCTCATTACAGCACCAGGTCTTCAATAGCACCAGGTTACCACAGCTTTGCTGACAGCGAGATGTGCTGATGCTCCACTCACAGATGGGTTATCAGTCCTGATAACCTGGATCCACACGTGCAAAAGGGCTAACAGCACCAAAATTTTTCCCTATGCTGTTTGCAAACATAATATGTTATTAAGGGTTTCAAGCATACTGCTCAATTCTTGTATGGAGAGGAAGAGGAAGAGAAGTGATAGACAAGTTCAATTTACTTAAATATAAGTAATGCCTGTCACTCACAATGTATGGTCTCAAAACTTGTTTTGTTTGTAGCAAAGGATTTTAAGCTGGAAAAATATAACTAACCCTGCTTAGATTTTTTAGAGAGCTTTGAAAAGCAACTTTCTTCCAGTTTAACACTCCAAAAGTCTTTTTATTCTATATATATATAAACATAAGGGGGAAAAAAAGGCAAATAAAAAACCAGACAAACACTTTTGGTGGAAAATAAGAGTTAAAATATGGTTCCATATTTAGTTCAAAACATACCTGAGATAAATGACTGAAAGATTTCATTGTATTGAAATAAACTTGATTATATGAAGTTCTCTTAATTTAGAAAAAGAGAAAATATTTTCAATCATCCTGTACTACTTGTCCACAGAGCTATAAGAAATGTGAGAAAAATAAGGATTTCTAAATATTAGGTTTCAAGAAATCCATACTCCTCCTTGTGATGTTGTTTCTCCAAAATCCCTATCCTTCCAATATTAAATGCTTGCAAATTGACAACTGAAATACAATATCGCCATTGGGGATACTGATAGGTGAAGCTACCAAAAACAGCAGAGTAACTATTGCAGTTTCAACTGTGACAAAATTTCTGCTATCACCATTACTTTTTGGCAAAGCATAGAAATCCCTTGCTTGCCAAAGTACTTTCAAGGTCAATGACAAAGCATTTACTGTGAATTCCAGAAGCTGTTTTTATTTTAACAAAATTTCAGAGAAAAAATAGCCTAGTTGCTAAGCTTAAAAAAACCACAGAGCCTCTCAGCAGGTGGAAAAGTAAAAGACTAATAGCTTGGAGTAAAAATAATAAAATATATTAAGAAATAGTGAAGATTTATAGAGAAGTATTTGGCATTTATGACTTCACTTGTCATTTTGTCTCTCCACAATTCTATCTATTCTGTTCAAAAGCTATAATATATTTTTTTTTTTTAAGCAAATATTTTTTCCAAAATTTAAATTACAACAAATAAAAGATCTGTTTATAACAGTATGAGAATTCAAAAGAAGATTTACTTAGGGCTGAATACACTTTTGGGACCAAGTCTTGAACCTACTAATGTCGTGAAGGCATATGTTAAAAATTTTGTAAAGCATACATTGTTGTGTCTTAGCATCGCAGTTAGATAGATAATTAAGCTACACGTACTCCTCAGAAAGTGATTAATAACAATTTCCTGACCCTGGAAACAGTACTAATCAGTGCTACTGTTTTCACACACAGAAAAATGGGAGTTTCTAGCCTGCAGGTTTGGAGACTTGAGTCTGTGAGGAAGTACTTGGATAACACTACTATGCTTAAAAGGCAACTATACATTTAAGTGTTTAGCAATGAAAAGAAAAAGCAGAATAAAGCTCACAGAATACTTAGGGGGCCAATGTAGCTGCCTTCCTAACTGCTTTTGGTAGATACCTGCATTAGACAATGATGGAATTTTAAGGGCTCAACTTAACTAACTTAACTTTAGCCCTTAACTTTAAGGGCTCAACATAACCAACCCTTCTCAGCCTCTGCATTGACATTATCTGTCTTTAGGAGATCATTTCACTGAAGGACATGCATACAATTGCAAGAGACAGCCTTTACTTTACTAGTGATCAGGGATCAGTGTACAGTAACTTCTCTCAGTTGTTTTCTGTGAAACTTTTTATACATTCTGAGGTGGTACTGAATGGCACAGTACCAAGAGAATACCAATAGTTTAAGTGTGAGGGTTATATCCTATTTAGAGAAATTTATCTTATGTTTTAATGTGTTTATGAAGCTATCTATAAAGAACAACCTGAAATGAGTTCTGCTTATTCAGAGACTAGAGGAGAAAGTCAGCTATATTGGTTTTCTGAGTCTGCTGCAGGTTTGACTAAGCTTCCTTCATGGAAGGAAAAAGGGGCCCTGTGTGAGGTCTTTCATATGTGTTAGCAATAAGGAATGAGGCAGGTGATATGGCTCCCTAAACATGAAGAGTCCAGAGGTGGACACAGACCAAAAAGACTGCTGAAGGAAGCCTGAATGCTGAAGGAAGCCAGAAAGCTAAAAATACCATGTTCCTAAGGGTAGTTAGTTATTCAGAGCTGTTGGTACAGTAGTAGATTATCACTGTTGTTCAAAATAAGGTGAACATACACTAGGCTACACAATCTTGAAAATCCTTTAATTTTAAGAAGGATCTCATATGAATACGAAAAAAGAGACCACATATTAATCTTGGAATGGAATAGATATTGCAGGTGATTAAGAATACAAAATGAAAATATTAATCAATTCATTTTCCAAAACAGTGATTGCAAGTAACCTTATAGACTTGACTTCCTACAGGGAATGAGTTACAAATGTTCTTAATGGAGTCTGGTGGCATGAATGGTGTGTAGGAAGCACCCTTGAAATATGTGGTGTTCCTTTGCTCTCCATTGTGAAGGAGGCAGATACTGTTCGGGGTTGGTCTACACAAAAAGTAGCACACTCTTGCTTTTTCACTTTTGAATACCTTCAGTATTACAGTGGTAGCTCAGTGTACTGTTCTCATTTTACATCACCTTTGTGAGCTGATAAAAATTGAATATGCATTGAGTTTTAATAAAAAAGACAGGCAGAGATGTGAATGGGATGATTTCAGAAACTGTCCCATTGTGACTTTACAGCATCAGGACAATATATTTCTGAATTCTACAAGAAAATGCTGCATAAAACTTTCTTCTGATAAAGGAAAATGCAGTTTTACTTTTATAATAAAAAACCCAAACCCCACCACCACCGCCAAAGCAAACTGTGTTCAGTACCTGCAAAATATAGTAAATATCAGTTGTTTCTTTTATAACTTGATTTTTTTTTTTTTTTTGTACTGCTTCTTAATGTTAAGACAGAATTCATTTTATATTTTGTTTTGGAATGCTGCAAAGGGTCAATAGGTAGCATGTCTGCCTTTCTCCCACTGTATGGTCTATATGCATCAGTGTATACATGTAACCTGTTAGCCATTTCATCAGTCAGATGTGTTCTCAACATAGTAGTAGACAATCTGTTTGCATGCAGACATCTTTCGAACTCTGTAGCTAAACATAATTGTTGTTTTCTCCTCAGAAGAAAATATTTTTAAGGAAATACAAAGAAGAAAAAGCCATGGCCAAGCTACTGTCACTCTTCACGTGTAAATTTATGTTTTAGGTTCTCCAGCTGGATTCACCTGCCTCAGTTTGACAAGACCATTACCATTAAAGAGTAGCAGTTTCTTTTCCTTGACTGAGCACAGAAACTGGGAGATTTCAACTAGAAGCCATTCATGCATTACCTAAATAGGCAGTTCTGGCTGCCTTCACCTTATCTTTTGATTAGGATAGAAACTGGCAAGTAACTGTGGTCTTTCAAAAACAGATGCACGTATGGGACAGGTTTAGGGATGCCAGGTGCATAGAAGATTTTACCTCTCCAAGACAAAATACAAATTCTTTGTTAGAGTCCATTCCAAAACCTGTTTTTTCTCTTAACAAATAGCACAATAACCATGTTCTGGGGTGCATTAAGCACAGCATTGCCAGCCAGTCAAAGGAGGTGATTCACTCTGTTCTGCACTGGTGAGTCCTCACCTAGAATAGTGTGGGCATATTTGGGCACCACTATGCTAGAAAAACATTAAGCTATTAGAGAGCATTCAGAGGAGGAACATGAGGATGGTGAAGGGTCTGGAGAGGAAACCTTATGAGGAGCAGCTGAGGGCACTTGGTCTGTTCAGCCTGGAGAAGAGGAAACTGAGGGGAGACCTCACTGCTGACTTCAACATCCTCACTAGGGGATGATGAGGGGCAAGTAGTGATCTCTTCACTCCTGTGACCCATGACAGGACTCAAGGAAATATCATGAAACTAAATCCATGGAGGTTTAGGTTGGTTATCAGGAAAAGGTACCTCACCCAGAAGGCAGTTGGGCATTGGAACAGGCTCCTTGGGAAAGTGGTCACAGCACCAAGCCTGGCAGAGTTCCAAAAGTGTTTGGACAATGTTCTCAGGAACATGGCATGATTCTTTGGGTGTCCTGTGCAGGGCTAGGAGCTGGACTCAAAGGTCCTGATGAGTCCCTTCCAACTCACCATATCCTATGATTCTATGATATATTCTTTTTTACCATACTAGCTTAATTGCATTGTAGAATAAATACTTGTAGATGTATAGGTCTTTCTACCTGAAGATAAAAAATGTTGTGTCTTTTATTATAAAACTGTTTGCTATGTCATGCAATCAATGAATAGGTTACCTATATAGAAAATGAAAAGACTATCTTACCTCTAATGAAAATAGATACCATCTAGAGGTGTATTGTCCTTGTTTCTAGAATGTATGAGGGATAAGGAAGTCAAATCAGCAAAGTCTTATCAGTCTAGCCATCCAACTGGACAATTCCATTCCTTTGATAGCAATTTCCTAGTTCATTTCACCTCAAAGCAGATTTCTCCCTTCCTGCTTTCTTTTTTTATTTGTATTTGGCCTCTGAACCGAAACAAAAACCCAATTATTTTTTATAACTGTCTAGTTTACCCATCTATAATTTTCTTCAAGGTTCTTCTAGAAAGTGTCTTGTGGATAATCGTGCTGTCTAAAAGATTTAGCTTTCTTGTAGAATGCACTAGGAATAGATAATACATAAAGAGAGAATCTCATAGTTTTGATACATCAGCTGGTGCCAAAGTCTTGTTGGTGAAAACAGAACCAGAAGAAAAAAAAAGGAAAGGATTTAGTAATAAAGAATAGGTATCCTCAACTTTCTCCTCTAAAGACTCCTTCACATCTCTCCTCCCCTTCCCAGCAAACAAATTAGCAGCTTGATTTTTTTTTACGTGATTATCTTCCCTGACTGTGCTGGTCAGCCTGCTAGTCACATTTGCTCTCTCATAACCTGCCACTTCTCTTGTTCTATTGGCACACAAGAAATCCCTTTCTCCTGGATGATTTGTCTGTAGCTGAATTACATTGACAACATTATAGAAGATGGTCCAATGAGAGAGAATTACTTTTCCATGCTTATCAACTTCTCCCAGAAATTCACTTGGCTTTCAAAAGCAGCGTTAGTCAGTACTCCCAGTAAACCTTCTCCTCCAAGCAATTTATTTTTTTCTTTTGTCTTTGTCATCAAATTATAGGCAAAGGCCCATTCCTCTTGTCATAGACACCTCTGACATCATGGACTGTGAAAAAAAACCCAAAGTGGCATACAAAGAAATGCATCACCCAAATGTCCATCCGTCTTAGTAGATGATGGTAAACTTACTGCATGCTTTTGCTGAAGTCTGTGTAAAACCTTAATATTATTAGAATTTCTGCTAAGTTCTCATTGCACATTTGTCTTTTTAGAGTCTCTGGTTACCTTGGAGAAACGTCTGGTGAGTCTAAATGTGGTAACACCTGACAGAGACCACATCTCCACTGCAGGAGTTCCACATGTCTTGTCTGTTGTACATAGGCTTCCCACTCACTGACATTTAACTGTCATTTCTTTGACAAATTCAGAATATGGGGCTCTCTGAGGGCACCGTGAGATAGTACTCGTATTATATTCTGAATACTTTCTAATACTGAAAGATATGCCCCTATTGTAACTTACATATATTTTCTTCCTCCATCTACTTGCTCTTAGCTTTCCTATTCTTGTAGTTAATCAGTGTGCTCCACCACAACTTGTGCCTAAGTGGCACTAACAGTGAGCTTTACAGGTCTACTTCCACTGTTTTAGATTTAAGACATTGCAAGATCCCTCCCACCTACAAATGAATATTTAATATCCTTCATCATTTGTGCAGCTTATTTGAGTATGTTAAAAGGGTGCTGCAGCCTCAGAGACCAATACAGTTGTATCAGCTACATGCAATCATTTAAATAAAAAAGTGACAGTACAGCTCTTTTGATTAAGAAAATAAACACTCTTATTTTTGCATTATAAATACTTCTTCTTGCAGTTCTTGACAGGCTGTTCAGAATTTAAGCTATGCCAGAAAAAAGTAATAATGAGTCTTTCTCCAAGCTGCTGAATTAACTGAGTGAATAAACATTATTTCACTTGTTGTTCTCTTTTTTCCCCAACCTAACCACCAAAAAAATAAAATACTAGTTCTTGTTTTATCCAACATACTGCAAGGATTGTGTTCTTTGGTCTAGAAACCCTAAATTTAATGTTGTTTTTGTTGATTAGGGTCCACTGTATTTACGTATCAGGTTCTCGTTGCCATCTTGCTTAGTTTGAAGAGCACATCACGCTCCACTTGGGTTAAACATGAAAAATGGAAGTGAAAAAAGCTTTTTTTTTTTTTTCCAACGTTCTGTTGATGGAGATGATAAAAAATAAAAAATAGCAAAATTTTAAAAGATTACTTCTTTTGAAAAATTTGTGATTTTGGCTAGGGATGGTCATAACTCTCTTATAACTTTCTGTGTTGTGAAAAGAATAGTAATTATTTTTAAGAGAGTTTTTCCACCTAAATGTGATTTTTATGCTTAAAATAAATAATCAGAAAATTTGCTTATTCTTATCAAAACTGCTAGTAATATTTATTCTTTATTTTCTCTGCTAACAAATAAGACTGAATTTAACATAGTAAATGAATATTGCATCTAAATATAAGCTTTAAAATCAGATACACATAATTAATAGAGAGCAGAGATGTCTGTCAAAGTTGTATTAAAAAAGTTCTTAAAGTTCGTTATAAATTTTTTGTGATACTGATGCTCACCTTGAGAAAGACTCATTTTCATGATTTATTGTGCTATTGTGTAACTTGTATTAACCTACACTGTTGTGCAACCTTCATTTTGTGCAATGTTTGTATAGTATTAAAGTCAAAGCATGTAAGAGATGCAAAATAAGTCAAATTAAGAAATCTTCTATTTTGACGTTTATTCTCATTACTTCAACAAACCTTCTTCTATGTTTAAACTGACCAATGATATATTTAAATTAGGATTTGAGGTCACTTATTCCATATTAGCGAGTTCAGGATACACTAGAAAATTCCAAAGTAATGTTCAATAGAATTATGCAGGGGGATAACTAATGTTTGTACTTTGTTCTCCTTGAAAGTAAGCAGGTTAAAGCAAATGCAATCTAGAAGGGATGAGGAAGAGAGTGAACAGGAACTCTTACAAACTCAACTTTTTCACCAAATCCCTATGTCTCAGAAGAAATTTCTCTATTCCTTGTGTATGTATTAATATCCTATTGACTTTCTTCGCCTATGGATTTTTGGAAGAATAATAGTAGGCTTTTGTTCTCTCATCACACTGGGGGCAAAAGCTGTGAATGCTTTTTCATGGAAAATATGACTGAAAAAATCTTAGAAAACAGTGAAACTATAAACAAAAGTGTATAGAAACGCAAAATTTTTAAAATAATAATTATATAATTTTCTATCAGTATCTAATGCACTGTTTCAGACTTCCTTTTCAAAGACTGATTAAAAACGTGAACATAAACCTCAGCTTGTATTCATTTGCTCTGTATCAGCCCGTGTTATTCAGGTTACACAGTGAAGTGCTTCAAAGTTAACACAAAGTATGACTCCCTGTCACTGCACATAGTCCAAGGACAATCAACAATTCCCTATGAAAAATCATAGTATGCCAAGTAACTACAGGCTATACCACCAAGCATTTAGGAAAAGGGTGGCTTGAGGACTGCGCAATCAATCTGAATTCTGACATTTCCAAACTCACCTTTCAATTCTCTTCCTTCTCCTGCTATTGCAGTAAAGTGGTACTTTCAGGCAGCTTGATGTGGCTGTGTTATACATTGCTTAGCAGCAGTATAAACCTGGTCTGGGAATGTACCAGGGTGAATTTGGCATGCAGCCAGTATTTTTTTCCTGAGGAACAGAACTTAAGAGAAGAGACATTTCATTTCTTTGTACCTTCAGTCAAATGCGAATGCGATTCCAGAAGAAGAGAAAACTCAGTCTTGTCATCTTCGTGTTGACATTTCACATTTCTTCCCTTCATGTGGCAAATAGCAGAAATGTGGACATTTTGAAAAACTTTTTTAAATTGGAAAGAATTTTGAATATAAGCTACTATTATAATATTCAGGAAAGTTTTTTCTGATCTCAGGTCTTGACACAAGAAAGAATATACCCTTCACTATTAAAAATAAACTAACAAGTAAAAAAGCATTGAAAACCTGAGAGAAAAAAAGTGCCTTCATTGCCAGTAGATTAAAAGAAGTCTTGTTTGGTCCATCTTTCTGAAAGCTTCTCTATAAAATAGGTTTATTTCTTATGCAAATGTGTAAGGCAAAAAACTCCCATAACCTAAAAGGAAATTTTATGAGGTAAAATTTTTCAGTAGCTTCCTACGCATAAATGAGGGACTGCACATTTTTTGGCATGCAAATGGAATTATCTCTGTAAGTTATACATTAGACCCACTCAAAACCCAAATGCATGCACACACACTGGTGATAGCAAAATAGGCCTCCAGCTGCACAGCTTTAATAGAAGGAGATATGGTAGTTCACTACAGGGCTTTGTAACTGCTGTGTAACAGAGAGAGATTTTCACCTGCTGCTATATGGCTGAGCTGTAGTAAGACATAATAAGTGGGAGGGTATTAATATATATAAATATTTACACACGTATAAATCTACAATTTATGCATAGGTTGTTTTAAATGCATCAGCAGAGTGATTGTTAAAGCATTATATAACTGCTAAACAGAAGGGGGAAAAAAAAGAAGAAATCATAAAATTAATTGCAGAAAGAAGAAGAAAACCAGCTTACAGAATGTTACATTTCATACAAGACCACAGAAAAACCGTGGTTTTGTGTAGGTTCATATGTTGGACCTGCTTATTTGGTCCTTTGCAAATCCTAAATTGTTTATGCCTTATATGGAAAACAGGAAAGTATGAATAGGCTCCTTTCTCTGACACCACTCGGTGAATACATCCAAACAAAGTTTCAGTTTTCTCTATTGCTCTGAGAACCACCGTTTAAGGCCTCTGAATACTTGGCTATTGTTGCATGTCAACAATCTTAAGAGATCTTTAGTACTACTCAGAGGAGATACTCTGTTGCCTTTTTTAGAGATTTGATTCAATGCCACAGTAGCCATTGACCCCTTGTTAGACATTTACAGATTTGAAGGGTTCAGAATGAAAACCACCAGCAATTACAACCTACATTCACTCTGTCCTCAAAGAGGAACAAATGTCTCTCCGGTAAGATTTTGAAATGATGTTTTTCTTCTCAACTTCATGCGGAACCATGCATCTTTTTGATGATACATAAGTAGGTTTTATATTTTTATGGTTTTCATCTCATATTCCTGTGTCATGGGATTACATGTACTTTCTCTACCAAAATCTAATGTCATTGGTTTTGTTTTCATAGCATTAAAGGAATGGTATAGAACAGACTGTGTAGTTCTCACTTCTGCAGTGACCCAGCTCCCTGTGGAGTTATGAAGTTTCCTAGGGATGTTGTGTCTTCCTCATCTCTGGCTACTTCTCCTGGGCTCATTTGAGATGCTTTTTTCAGCCTTCTTAATTGAAACAAAAAATTCACTTCCACTAGCAGGCAGTAAAACGAAATGAGTTTCCTTTAAACAGCATATGAGGGAAAAAGAGACTTTGCTTTTTCTATTTTTCTTCATTGGCTGGGATCATGTGACAATAAGAAGGTGGTCTTAGAGTGAAGAAAGTGTGTCAAACTTGCATTTAGCAATTACCTACCGTGGACCTAAGTTGGAAGCTTTCATATTGCAGAGGAGGGAAGATTTAACTTCACGTCTACGATGTTTTGTTATTAGAAGGTATTTTGCTGTAGGCATACTGATCTATAGAAATTATTCTGTTATGAGTACTAGACTCCCTAGTAGTGAGTAGTCATGAATTTGTTGTTTAAATTTAAAATTAAAAAGAAAAAAAACCCCAAACAAAAACCCAACAAAACAAACAGGAAAAAAAATAAAAACCCACAACATAATATTTTGGGAAAAATAAAATGTTTTTATTGTTTCTTAGCTGTTTTTTTAATAGAAAGTGAAATGCAAGACTTACCTGTGATAATAGTAAAGCTACAAATTACAATCAAAGCTGATCTACAGTTAATATACAATTTTTGTTTGTGTGTAGCAAGTAACACTGATAGCCTAATGTACTAAATAACACAAAATGAACATTAAATGAATATTAAATTAAATAAGATATAGAGAATACACTGAATGAGTTTGAAGGTTTTTCTTCAAAGCTTTCACCAAAATGGTGTTTCTGGGGGTTATATGACCCTCTTTTCTGGTCTCTGTTAAAGTCGAGAAGGTAAAGCAGCAACTGGTCTGATTATAATGGAAGAGGGTGTTGAATTTGCCACTTGATTTCTACTTAGGAGGCTTTCTGCTGTGACTTTCCTTAATACTCTTAATGTGACCAGTCAGAAATGGAATCAGTAAAGCTATACAGAATTAATTAGGATGCTTTCAATGTAATGTAATCTCATTGTTAAAATTATTATGTCACCAGCATCTAGGGTTGCTTTATTACTAGACTCTGAAAACATCACCTACAATCTCATACTTGCTATTAATATTTGTTTATTGAATTCTGAGGAAAGATCATGAGGGATGTAATTCAAAAACCTTGTTTTAGGTTCCTCTTCTTTTTAATCTTGGCAGATGCCTAGGCTTCATCACCATGCTGTTGTCATTTCAAACAGGCATAACCTTCACAGAGGATGAGAGAGATATGTTATTTGTTGCAAACTTCTGCAGTATTTTTAAAATTAACAATCTGGGGAGTATAAAAGAGTATTAATTTTTTTAATTAATAAGTATTTCCCACATAAAAATGCCTTCCAGAAAAGGAGCAAGTCAAGAAAGTACTGGTCTTAGAGCACAAATTGGAGTTTCATAGGAGAAGGAAAAAAAAATCTCAGTTTTCAATAAATATAATAGCTACTGGAAATCATATAACAGTTGCAATTATCTCACCCTTGAAATGAATAATAATTCTTGTTCCTGATTCATATAGTCTGTCATATTTAAAAAGTAAAACCGGAATCATCTCTAGGAAAGAAAGAAAGAAAGAAAGAAAGAAAGAAAGAAAGAAAGAAAGAAAGAAAGAAAGAAAGAAAGAAAGAAAGAAAGAAAGAAAGAAAGAAAGGAAAGAAAGGAAAGAAAGGAAAGAAAGGAAAGAAAGGAAAGAAAGGAAAGAAAGGAAAGAAAGGAAAGAAAGGAAAGAAAGGAAAGAAAGGAAAGAAAGAAAGAAAGAAAGAAAGAAAGAAAGAAAGAAAGAAAGAAAGAAAGAAAGAAAGAAAGAAAGAAAGAAAGAAAGAAAGAAAGAAAGAAAGAAAGAAAGAAAGAAAGAAAGAAAGAAAGAAAGAAAGAAAGAAAGAAAGAAAGAAAGAAAGAAAGAAAGAAAGAGAAAGAAAGAAAGAAAGAAAGAAATACTAACATCACCTTTTAATAAAAGATGATAGGTAAGTAATAGCATATCTGACACTCACAAATGGTCAACTCAGAAATTCTTATCAAATCATTACAGTTGTCTGAAAATACATTAAATTCATTTAGTGCTTCAAACTGTTAGGTTCATGGAAAGTACTCCTTTAAATTTACTGTCTTTGGAACAAAAGAATGAGTTAGGTGCCCAGATCTGTATAAGTAAATTGAAGATATATATATATAAAAAAAAAAAAAGATTACAGTCAAGTAAGTCAGACGCTGATGGATTCCTGGATGATATTTAAACATTCATAAAATGCTTAACTCCATTTTATAGATATACACAAGAGCTTTATTACACTGTTATGGCAGGAAAACAGATAACAGTTCTATTATAAGTTACACTTTGGACCCTACATTTATTTGTGCATGAACACATCCTTATATGCACATTTAGAGGCAAATGAATGAATGTTAGAGAAGATTTTCTCATTCAGCCTAAAATGTCACAAATGTTTTCAAATGTGATAAGAGAGTAATTTTTCAGAGAAAAAGTATTTCATCTGAAAAGCCTTTTTTGAACTGTTTGACCTAGAAAAATTTTCATGAATACCATTTTTTTTTGAAAATAATGTCTATCCAGCTTCTATTTTCTCAAGCTGCAGCTTCAGCTGCTCTATACAGAAAAAAAAAATGCATTCACTACAATAAAATAGTACTAAATATTAACCTCAAAAGATTAAGTACTGGCAATTTGCTTTGTGCATAATGCCTCTATTACTTCTAAAGAGTTACAGAAAGTCAGTGTTGTTAATATTGAACCATTCTGCAAAGGTATTCAGGTAAGATTAAACTGTGAAATCATAAATGTGTGATTGAAGATAAGTAGGGGAATTTTTATGTTTTATACCATGCATTTCCTAAAGGGGTGCCCACAGCCTATTCTACCCAATATTGTAAGCAATGAAGGATGAGGAATGATGACTTGGTTACACATTAAAAACAGCCACACAACACAACGCTCCAGTTCCAGTGGGAAAGCACATGGCTGCGAAGACTGAAATAGATTTTTCCTTCTGCCACTCCCCACTTGCCCACGCAAAGGAACCAAGCTGGAATTGCTGGGGTTATGTAGTAGAAGATGTGAAGATGTGAATGTCAGACCAGGGAAAATGCAGACTGCAGCCATGATTCCTGCAGACTTTAACAAATTGATGCTGTGTTTCTCTCTGGATTCAAAGGTACAGTCATTTAAGGGTTATAAATATGAAATATAATTCCCAGCTCTTGGACTACTCCGAAAAGATCATGCAAGTTAAACCTCCTCATGAGCTCATACTTCTGTTTGGGACTCTGTGAGTCTCAGTCCTGTCCTGTGAAAGTTGCAGGTATTGACAGTAACTGCAGAATATTTCTTCAGATGGAACAACCACTTCCTAGTGTCAGTCCAGATACACCCACATAACAGTGGAATATGCACCAGTTTGGGGTATGGTGTATCCAGGATGTTCTGAGAAGACCAAAGGTTTATAAAACTGTGGGTTTGTACGCTCTTCTGGAGGACATGTCTCATTAAGTTCTCTAAAAATTCAGTACATTTTGTTGTAAAGTAAATAATGTGAGGTATTATACTGAAGCAGTGGGATTGTGGCAGTTACCTCCTCTGCTACCATTAATAATACTAAATCCTGAAATGTCTGATATCCATAAAGGCCACTATTTGAACTAGTGAAGGCTGTGAATGTATGGAAAAGATATGCATTCAGATGCCTTTCTCAGTGGCAGAGGCTGCTCAGTGTGAGGGTGGTGCACTGTCAGTGCAGTTCAATTTTATGAACAAACGCAATGAACTCCAGACTGCTAGGAATTTGTGATTTTTCTTCTCTATTAGATATTTTGACCTCAGTAACTGTATGTCACCTGCTCTCTCCTACAACACCTGGACATAAGAAACTCACACTGTGTATAATTCAGAGAGTGATCATGAGGACTGGCTGGAAGATAACAGCAAAGCTGAATACGAGACAGATGAACTTTATTTGCCTTCCCTTACTGATAGGATGAATCACAGTCGTTGTTCTTTCCCTGACATCAGTTTTCACAGAATTTCTTAGCTGCTACACACCCTTTTTTTTTTTTCATTCCCACCAGACTGGGTAGACTGCTAAGCTGTGTCATGCTTCACAAGGATCCTGTGCATGTTGTCAAGGATGGTTGTACTTAGACAAGTTTCCCAATATCTTCCTGCACATCCAAAGCTTTCCTTCCTAACTCTTGTTAATTTGCTTTTCTCAAATCTCCACGCAAGCAACTCCCTGATGGTCTAGAGAATACAAGAGGAGGTACATGTTTCTTCTTGGGTATTTTGGAGCAATATAGGTGGAAGCTGGATATTAAAACACCACAGCTCCTGCAGCTTAAGGATAGGCTCATTCACAGCTGTAGTAACATTAGTTTGCATATGAGCACTAAGAGTTAGCTTTCCTAATAGACAAAATCTAAGGCTAAAAGAACACAGTTTCCTTAAACCATGGAGTTGTTACAATAACACAAAAATACAGAAAAAGAATAAGGCAACAAAATGTCTGATGTAGGCTATATTTAGCAATAGTCACATTTTATTCCTCAGCATTTTGGCTAGATTCCACAACTGTTTTGGTCAGGTCAAGCTGGAATCTCCTTTGAATTTTAGGTAGATCTCTCTTCCTTCTATTTTCTCAGGCTCTTGCTGTCTTCTTCTCTCAAGAAATGGTTAAGAAGGGGAGGAATGATAGGTCAACTACAACACAAAACTATGCCAAGCTTGACTGTCCTAACTTTCACTTGTGTTTTTGAAGACTTTGCTTCCTAGTTTGTGAAATTTGACACTGAGACACTATTCTGTTACAGACAGTCTCTTTTCTCCACATTCTTAAGGTTCTTTATTTAACATTTCTATCTTACTTCTTCATTATCACATTCTTGGGTTTAGGCTGTTTTTTTCCTTGTGCATATTTCCGGAGACATATTCATAACAGAAGAAACATAAAATGAACAGATCTCTTTCCTACATTCATTCTCTTTCTCAATATCACATGGTTAATTTTCAATGGAATCTATCTTTTTTAAGACTCTATCACAATACCGGAATTAAAGGCTACCTGAGAGGGTGGAATTGGTGGACTAACAGATGGGTCAATCAAATACAATAATTTCCCTGTGGGAGGGGAGGAAGTTGTAGGAGTAGAATATGCTTAGAATGTATTTGATAGATTTTGTTCCACTATAGTTCTTTTCATTAACAAAATATAACTCTGATAATTTATAGACAAAAAAACCATACAAAATATGAAAAGAATACTAAATAGGTAGAATATTTTTTAGTACGGGACTTCCCATGGTAGACACAGTTGAAAACTTGGATGAATCAGAATTCAAGTTTGTCTTAAAGCTTAAGTGCACTTAGCTAAGTTTCAGCCTTTGAGTATTTAAAGATAATTATAATGGAAAAGAATACTTTTTACACAATATGGGATATCATTCCCTAAAAGTTTTCCTGCAGCTGTTTCTGAAGATTGTTGGAATATTGTAGGTAAAATGCCAAACACATTTTTTTAAATAAAACACTTCTGTGGTATTTACCATGTTTCATGTTTAGAAATTGGCAGAAGCCAGCCAGGAAATTAATGTTTTTATAGCTATATTTGTTTGCAAAGGGATTAAGTTTAATGGGTTCTCTAAGATTTAGCCACCTTAATTTGAAACATTATTTCCCAACAAGCAGAAGCATAGTATCTTACTCTCGGATGCTGCCCTTCATAGTCAAATATATCAGTCTAGGCCCTTTATGATAAAGTCAGTATACAAATTCTTCTAATATAACTGCTGCAGGGCATTGTTCTCCAAAAGCAGATCGAGGCAGACATGTGGGGAAAGTGGTGCCTCTAGCTGGTGTGGTTACCACCGAGAGAACAAATCTGTGAAGACAAAGTTAGTTTGACAGCACAGTTACAGGGGCCCCAACCATGCCCATAGTACTTCTTGGTTTGGGGCAAAGACCAAAAAGCATAAATTATGATTTGTGTCAAAAGTCAGAGTCTCAGAGGAGCAGAGATTTCACTCTCACTAGCTGTCTGATAGAAAAACAGAGGCAACAATATTGCCTTTTTTGATCCCCAAAACCAGACTAAATCAGCTATATCAACACATAAACCAGAAGATAACAGTTTTTAAATTTACCCTTCTGACACAGGCCAGGAGGAATAGGGTAAGATATAAGTCTATATGTCTATCCTGTATTTGGGGGAAAAAAGAATATGTACTATGGATCTGGATAGAAAGTCAGTAATAAATATGCATGTGGTTTCACACAGGAACTAATGGCTTTGCTTTTTACAATGCCAATGGAAAAAAATAGTTTTTTAATATTGTCTATCTAGATGATTTGTATTTCACACTAGTTCACAAAGGACTCTGGTTAGTATGTGATTTATGGTTGGAGCAAAATAATTATCTGAAGCTTAGCTGAAGGTAGGCTTTCAGCACATTAATAATACATTAGCTAATGTTTCTTTTTTGGCATTGCCTATGCAAATTTCTATTATCATAATAAAAATGACTGTTTATTTTAACAGCTTTAGATGAGAACACGTATTTTATCTGATGTCTTGATTAAATACTAACTGCCAGTTCCCAGATAAACTTTTAACCAGAGTTTTTCTTTTAGTCTCAGCGGGTATTAGGTCAGTAAAGTAATGGGAGAAACATCTCGCTTTGCTAAAAACTGAGAGGAGCTCTCTGTGGTCCTCTTTGGCAAGTGTGGTGAAAGTTCATCCTGGCTGGAAACTTCAAACACTGATAGCTGTCACAGGAAAATCATTCATGACTGTGAATCATATAAAGTCAGATTTAAAACATATACTGCCTAAATTTGTTCACTTTGTTGAGCAAGCATAGGTGAAGAAAATTTCATTCAAATAATTACTTTCTGACTAATGGCAATACATATTGTCTGTCCAAAATAGTATTAGATTTCATTGCACTTAGGTTGATCAGAAATTAACTTCTCTGCTTGAAATAATTTGTGACTTGATTACCTGCTGAATATTTCCCTTTCCAAGCTATGATTTCACACCAACAGGCATATTAGAAACCATATTTTAGAAAACATATAAGGTATTAGTCATGGCAATGTATTCTTCAGATGGAATCATACTATGTCTTCCCTGCCACTGCCCATTGAGTTTGTCCCTGTTGAGTTTCTGAGAACATTTGACTTACTGAGATTTCTGAACAGAAATAGGATAAAACATTTGGGGTAACTGCTTTGGGGAATCTTCCTTCATAAGTTATGACTTTCTCAGCAAATACAATGTATATACGTCTTACAAGAGTATTTTTGTGGGGAAGTAACAAGACAGTTTGTCTGCATTCCTGTGATTCAGAGTGGCCTTGCTATGTATTTGTGTCTCAAGCTGCCCATGGGACCCCTATGCAAATGAATATTTGATTATTCTGGCTGATGCTATCCAAAGCAGCTGAAAATAAATACCAGACTGATCATTTTATAAGCTCAGGCTGGCTAATTTACACTCTGTAGAATATAGAACAAAATGCTTTGTATTTTACACATATTTTGCTTATCTCTTGTTGCATTTTTTCCATAATAAAATAAATAATAAAAATGCCATTCGTACCTGGATATTAAAGAAAGATAAAAGAACAACAATAAACAATTGGAGAAAAATCTGTTGAAAAATACTAATATATATATAATTATTATAAATCAAACCCATTTTCCATGCATGTTATATGATAAAACTATACTAAAACATTATACTCAAGAATAAATGGCTGATTAGCTTTGGAAATATAGCACCGTCTTCAATTTCATTGGCAGAAAATTTTGCACAGTAGAGTTCTGACAACAAGACATGAATGTTAGGGAGGTGACACAAGTTCTGCTTGTTGCCGCTTACTGCAGAGATTGGAAAACTAAAATTTGCCCAGGAGTGTTGTGTGTTCTGAAACTGCTGCTCTCTTTGAATGATATACAGAACAATTTTTTTTTAAAAATAGCATTAGTTCTATCTCAATTTGAGTACGTATCAAATTTTTCTCAGATCCTACAAACCACTTTTTGTGTAGCTGAGAGGTGGTGAAGAGGGAGCAGGAACTGCATGTGAAAACAGCTCTACAAACTTACAAATCTTTCAGGGTTAATCTGTAAGGGAAATGTCTTTTTGTCAGTTAATTGAATAGGATTATGTACTTTTCTGGTTGGCAATTGAAAGGAAATGTTCCTTTCCTTTTTGATCCTTCAAGAGCTTTCTGTACTTTAAATAATTGCTAGTCTCATTTTGAACAAAACTTTTGTTTAATATGTTGTAAAGTGTCTTGAAAGAATTCTCTTGTAGGTATATCCCAGTTTTCTCCCTTAAATTACTGAATATTCTGATTTTACATATCAATAAAACAGAAATTAAGGAAGAAATCATATTCTATCCAAAGTAGGAATTCAAGCTCATACTATCCTTTTGACATTTCACTAGAAATACCAAGGAAACAACAATAAGCAAAGTATTTTTATCTATTCCTTTTTATGATCTTATCTTTTATAAAAAAATTGCACAATTATATAGAAGTTTTTGCTTGGATAAAAATAATACAGACCCTTACTCCAATAAAAATAATGCAGAGTCTTGCTCTGAAATTTGTATAATTGGGAACTGAGTTGCTAGAATATAAAAGTGTAGGTAAATATTCATCTGCTTCACCAATTACTATGTGACTAAGGCAAAGAAATTCAGAACAAAGTAAATAATAAGGGTTATTCTATGGAAAGAGAGCAATAAGAGTGTATTTTTCACACTCATTAGACGTGGATACAAAGCTAAAAGCAGTCAATGAAGATGCAAGAGTCTTTAGATCATAATACTAAGATTCTGTTTTGTTATTTTTAAATGGAACACTATACCTGTTTGATGGTGGGGTAGCAAAAATACTTTAGTACCCAGTTGTACCCTTCAGGTACTGGAAGACCTGACACTGGAAGACCAGGTCACCCTGAAGCCTTCTCCAGGCTGAACAATCCCAGCTGTCTCAGCCTTTCCTCATAGGAGAGATTTTCCATCCCTCTGATCATCTTTGTTGCCCTCCTGTGGACCCAGTCCAACCAGTCCATGTCTTTCTTATACTAAGGGCTCCAGAGCTGGATGCAGTAGTCCAGGTAATTATAGAGAGTAAAGTTAGGCTTCATCCAAGCACTGTAATAATTTTTCTAGATTGTATCTTTCCTATTTGGTGCAAGACTTTTCTCCAATATTGTCTATTGATTTTGAAAGTCTGAAATAAATCTGCCAAACTTTCAACTAGAGAATTATGTTTCATTGCCCCAGTCTACAGCACACTGCACACTGCAAATTCCTGTTTCATAGAACTTCAGGACAATGGTGCAGTAGAATGTAGACATCTAGGAAAAGAGCTCATGAAGCTTTCGTTAAGCTTATCATACCAATCAAACTTTTTTCATTGAAAGCATTTATGAAGTAGAATTTTATGTAACAACAGTAATGCACTATCTTGTCAATCCCATATATTTACAGTTTATCGAGCAGCCTCGGTTCATTCTTGTCCATCCCTATTTTACATGTAACTAAAGCAGACACAAACAATTCCCTGTTTGTTTTTGTTTGGTTTGGTTTGTGTTTGGTTGTTTGGTTTGGTTTGGTTTGTTGTGTTGTTTTCGTTTAGTTTTGGTTTTTGTTTTGTTTTGTTTTGTTTTCCTCCCTAATCTCTCCTAAATTTTATCTGTTTTCCTCAGAAGTCATTCTTTTGCTAGATCGACCTCAGTGAACAGTAGTTAAAAGACATGGTCATCACTGTGGAGGGCACAGAATGCCTATGTGTGACATTTTTTAACTTCAGGTGGACTTTTTTCCTTTCTTTCTTTTTTTTCCCTCCCCACTTCTGTTAATATGTTTGTTTCATTAAGTTTGTTAAATTAACACAAGAGTTCAGTGTTTGCTGTGGGCTACTACGCGGCTTCCTGAACACATGAGGCGGAAAGATGCCCTCCCGGACCGTGTTTCCAAAGGGATCTGCCGCACGAGCCGGGGATGCCGCGGCCGCGACCATCTGCCAGCCTGGAGAAAAGTAGGTAAACCCACTCGGCCGAGGCCGAGGAGGGCATCTGGCCGCCGCCCGGTGTCATGCCCGGGGTCGCGGAGCTCTCCTGGCACCAGGAGACCCGCACCACCCACCCTGGGTCCCCGTCCCCCGGCGGCGGGAGGGTGTGCGCTGGGGGCGGGCTCCGCGGCCGCGGCGCCGGGGGCGGTGTCCCCTCTCCGCCCCGCCCCGCCCACCGCCCCGCCCGCCCCCGGCCGTAGGCGCGGGCAGCCGCGAAGCCACCGCCGGGCGGAGCGGAGCGGAGCGGGGCCGGCGGCCGGGGCGGCGGCGGCGGGGCGGGGGCAGCGAGGGGCCAGCGGGGGAGCGGAGCGGCCGCCACCGCCCCCCGGGGCGGTGCCGGGCGAAGCGGAGCCGGGCGGCCGCGGGAGCGGCGCGGAGCGGGCGGAGCGGAGCGCGGCGGCTGCCGCTGCCTGGATGCCAGAAGCGCCTCTGGAGCCAGTGGCCGGCGGCACCCGGGAGGGCCCGGGGGAGGAGGAGAAGGAGGAGGCGGCGGCGGTGGAGGAGGAGGAGGACTCCGGGCGCGGAGGGGAGGAAGCAGGCAGCGCTGGCCATGGCCTCCAACTTTAACGATATAGTCAAACAGGGCTACGTGAAAATCCGCAGCAGGAAGCTGGGGGTGAGTGAGTTCTCTCTTCGCCGGCCCTGTTCGGGGTGGGGGCGAGGCGCTGGCGGCCGCCTCGCCGGCCTGGGGGGCGGCAGTGCCCCGGGCCGGGGCTGCCAGCGCGGGGCGCGGCGACCTGCTGCTGCTGCCGCTGCTGCCGCCGCTGCCGCCGCTGCTGCCGCTGCTGCTGCCGCCGCTGGGGCTCGGACTTTGCTCCCATCTCCGTAGGGGTCGGTGGGGATGCGCTGCCATTGCTCTCGGAGAGAGCCGGCTGCTCCTGTCTCCGGGAAGGCGCCGCTCCTCCCTTCTGTCTCAGTGTTCCCCTGCCAGGGTCACTGTCCGCTAAAAGCTGCGTCCCGTTCCCTCGTCCTCCTCGGGCCGAGGATAACACCCCACTTGGGCGTCCCTGCCTCTCCCGCTTCCCCCCCCACCGCCGTCCCCCGTCCCTCGCCCTACTGCCTCCGGCAGGGGCTTGGGCGGGGAGAGGAAGGCGCAGGGAGGATCTGTAAAAAACTTTGTGCAGAGATTCTCCTTCCCTCTCTCCCTCCCTCTCCCAAAATGGGAGAGGGATGTCTTCAGTCAGGGCAGAGTCTGAAAAGACTGGTACCAGAGCAGCCCAACAGTAACTGAGAAAAGCGGGCGTGGAGATGTGGGGGTGCTCGTGCCCCAGGGCATAGAGGACTGGAGAATGCAGCGGGCCGGGGGCGGGCGGGGAGGGGAGGTGAGTGACAGCCTTATGGACCGAAAGGCAGATGCAGAGTCTGACAGTGATAAAAACTAGGGGCGGTCCCTTAGGTGAGCGTGGCTGGTCTCAGTACGCACCGGGGTGCTCAGCGACACAATGTTAACGAATTGGCCAAGTGCACTTTCCCTGACGGGGTACAGCAAACCTTGAAAAGGCAGTGAAGTTGGAACAGAGTGTGTATAAGGGTCAGGATTTTCTAAACTTCAGTCGGTGCCGGGAATCATCAGTTTGTGCTTTCTCCTTACCCTTTGTGTAAGAACGAGAAGGCTCGCTGGCTTGCACAGCTAGCAATGTTGCCAGTGATCCCAAAAGATCCTGTTGGCTCGAGACTAAACCCGACTAGGGCTGAGAGGAGGTCTGGAGTTCTTTGAGTTCATGCTTCATTTTTTGTTTAGACGTGCAGAAAAGTGAAGGGTCTCTACCTGCTCTCCCTTCCAGGAGAGCCTCTCTTCCTGCTTCCCCTGAAACCTAATAGAGCAGGGACCATGTGAAATCTGCCCTCCTCCAAGTCATGATCTTTGAGCTTATCACAATGCTAATATTTATCTCCTCCTCCTTCTCTCCCCTTTTCCCTTCCCCCAGATGCTGTGCTTTGCTTGCAGACACATTGTGCAGGATGGTAGGACAATAATCAGAAATTGACCTTTGGAGCACTTTGGTACCTTGGCAGGGCTGTTAATTCCAAAAGAGCACATGAAAGTTTGGTCCAAGCCCTTAATTGCCCCAAGTCCAAATGTATGAGAGATGATGTAAATCCAAAGAGAATGGATGCTCTTATTAATGATTTTGCAACCTCAAAGTCACTCTGTGCATCAGTAAAGCATTAGTCTTATCTGAAAGAGCAATTTCTAAGCCCTAGTTTGTTTCTGGCAGTCCTCTGCTTAACCTTTGCTCATCAGTTTTTCCCCAGCTCAGCAGTGTTACTAGATGGGCCCAACACAAAGCAGAGGGATGATGGTATTGCATTGCCTTGATGTTAGTAGTTGGAATCAGAGTTAATCTGTTTGATTTGCAAATCTGTATAGGAAGGTATCTCAGTGTCCTTTAAGTGTGAAATTATGTATATGCATATGTTGATGTATGCAAATACTTTTATATACCTATGTGTATGGCATATATGCAACAAATGTAGAGTTCATATCACAGTAATCTTGGTTGATACTTGCTGACTTGTGTAAAAAAATTTATGAAGGTGGTATTTCATTGCAATATATCTTAAGTAGCTTGAATATTTTGGTTTGAAGATGTTAATCTGATTTTTTGAGTATAAATGCTTTTTTTTGTGTGGATATTATTCATGGTCCTAATGATTATCATACTTCTACACTAAGCAGAAGGGAAATAGTTCATACAGTGTCTACGGAGGATTTTCTCCTACTGAAGTGGTTTATGAGGGTGACAATTCAGACTATACAGCCTCAGGCAGGTGGTAGTATAAGCTTAAATATGACATATGGAAATGCAAATCTGAATAAATCTATTAAATACAATGTAAAATGGATTATATTTTATAGAAAATAGCATCAAAATTCAAATGAGTGTGATGGTTGAAAGGTATGAATATGTGTGGATATATCCATAGCTAATTGGATTCTTGTGACTGAATATCTAAATTAATGCAATTTTTGTTCACCAAGTGAAACATTAAAGGTTTGTATTTTTTCCCTTTATGTCTGTCTCCAAGTCCAAACGTTAATGAATTACACTAGAGCTGTCATAATGTAGGTGAATACATCAATTTTCAGGGATATAAATGTCTGGTGGCGAATGAATATTTTTAACCTCCAAAAAATATTGAAAGGAGGGAAGAGAGTTATGGGCTCTGAAAACTAAGAGTAAGATAATTTTTAAATATGTCAATAGGATTTTATCTCTTGCTGGTTATGTTACATTCCTATACACTGGAACTTACTGGCATGGGGTTTTTTGGTCATAACAGTCTACATTCTTTGAATATTTCAAAGTCTCCCAAGAAGCAGTTTGATTAGAACTTGGAGAGCTGAGGTGACTAATACTGATTTTAGTGCTAGACTTGGGCAATAAAACTAATTCTAACCTTTGGGCTGGTAGCCAATTCATTACAGAAATTCTTCCAATGCAACTTTTATTCTGTCTTGTTCTGTGACTGAGGGAGCCCTGGCTGGGAATCAAATGGAAGATAGTTCAATAGTGTATTTTCATTTTATTGAAAAAACTCCACAGCAACAAGCTTTGATTTGTGCTGAACTTTCTGATAGAATTTGGTTTTCCAAGAACCTAATTTTCAAAAACTCAAGTAGTAAATCTTCATCTAATTGTAAAATAGAAAGTATTTATGTTTTTTTTTTTTAAGAGGTATAACATGTTTTCTTCTGACTTTTTATGGCTGTCTTGCGTTAAGTACTTGTTACCCTGTCTGCCTACTGCCCACATACCTGCAAATTGTGTTCATAGTGTGTGTGAGTATTGTCTCCAGTCATGGAGGATGGACAAACATCCATTCTGAACTGTGCAGTCAGGACTTGGAGCTGTTTTTCCATCATAATGTTCAGAAGGCTGATTTGAAGACAAAGATGAAGCCTAAATCTTGATGGAAATACATGGCAAGAAGTACTGTGAGAGTTTGCCCTTTTTGTTTACTGATACCTGATCGTTAAGATTTTTTTGCCTGCTTTTCACCTTATGCTTAATTGCTCATTTACTGTTGGATTTACAGCTTAATGGATTTCTGTATATTTTCTGGCAGTCCAGTATTTTCAAGTCGACCTCATTGTTCTGATACCTTTAAGTTGTTAAAGTAGCTTCTTTTGTTGTAAGATCGGATAGTCAGCTATGGAGCTTTACCAGTCTCTCTCTTGTTGTTGGATTCTGACATCTGGGAATATCATGGTTTCTGCCATAGAGATATCAGGCCACGAAGAGACATCCAGCCAGTTAGACCACTTAGCCTATCTCCTTTTCTTAAGTGTGAACCGTACATGAAACTTTTCTCTGGTGCCTTGAAATTTTAAATATATATTAAAGGCGATGTAATAGACAAGCTCACTTGTATACATGACATCTTCATCGAGGTATCACAGTATCTTTGAAACTTAGAAACTGTAGTCAGTGAGGATGACATATAATTAAAACATCTTTATAAAATCTGTTTCCCTGCAGCCTAAATATGCCTTTCTTTTTAGTGCCCTGGCATTCCTGCACTGTTTGATATTTTGCTTTTCTCTAATGCTACATAAAGGAAATACCTCATTCTTGCAGCCATTACATTTGACCTGTGCAACCCTCCTTTGAAATAAATTTGATTGTAATGTGTTGTGCTGTTCAGATCAGAATAGGTCATTTGTGTAGCGTGGAACAGGACTGTGCTGCCTTTGTTCTTTTGGAATCTTTCATACTTGTGTCACATTAAAATTCATATGACACAATTTTATACTGCACTGGCTGTGCTTATAGACTGAAACATTGTTGTAGCAGATTGGAATCCCTTTGTTGCCTCCTAATAAACTAAGCTGCGAGTATTTCATGCCTTGTTGATGTGCTGTTTCTTAGAAGAAAAACAATTTGATGTTGCATTAGGAAGTCTAATTAAAAATGAGCATTGTGTCACTTCGATAGTCTTGTTTTGACCCATATCAACCTTCGAAGTCATAATCTTATTGTTTGTTTGTTTCTGTCTTTTTTTTTGGTCACGCCTCGGCCACAGAACAAAAGAATCCTGTTTAATGGAAATTTTCACTCAGTTGATGAATAATTACTGATTTTTCTGTGATTCCACATACTAAGTAGAATTATTTTCTGAGTGGTTTAGTTTACACTCTAATACAGCTATCCAAAGAGAAAATTGTATCTGCCACTCAGTCTTGATTGAACAGTAAGTAGCAGGTTTCTCTTAGTCACCAAATGAGAAGTTTTACCATATAAACCCCCCTATTTTTAACCATACTTTTAGATCATTACAGGTACCTTTTGTGGAAATGAACATCGTGTTTCTCCTTCTGCTGTTAACCCTGTCTTCAATCAATCAGCACTAACAATACTATGAATACAAGTGTCTGATTGCAACTGGGTTCCTCTTGAAAAAATGCAGTATGTGTCTTACAAAATCCTAACATTTAATTGATATCGTGTGGATACTTATGGTGAAGAAAGCAAAGGGAGCTGCAAAATGTCCTGGGTTTGAGATTACATTGATTGATTGTACTGACTCTGCAAGTGGGTCATGATGAATATAGAGGGCAAAGTAAAGGTTTGAAGTACATGCTTGTACATGAAGAAGTACAAGCAAGTTGTGTGGCCTGGAGTGGATATCCTTTCGGTAGATTATTTTGTATTATTATCTGTGGGAAATCTGCTCAGCCTGTTTGAAGGCACTGAGATTACCTTTTATATAACCGCATCCTGACCGATGACATAAACTATGAATTACATCTTGGAGCATGAAAATAATTTGAATGAAACTGTAAAACCTTAATTCCGGTTTATAATGTATCTATTTATAATGTATCTATTTTAATTTTTATTAAACTCTAGATGGACAGAATTTAGGTTCCAGATTCCTTCCATATAAAGGAGTTTCTTTTTCATGATAGTTCATGATAGTTCAACCTGAGATACGGAATTAAAAGGATTTCACTGGGATCCATTAAAGAAGCTGGTTACATTCACTACATTATACTGAAAGTATCATTTAAAATACCAGTAATTACTGCTTGTAGTACTTCTTGCCAAGTCACATGAATGGATTTGAAGAATTAAAAGGCAAATACGTGGATTTCCAATTTGGTCGTTATGGAAAGAATAATCATTTTTAGCTTCTGACCAGTTATTATTGATTAAGCATTGTACAGGAAATTGAAAGAAATATCTTGCAGCCATGGTAAGCAAGGACAAAAAGTCTGACAACTTTTTATGCTAATGTTTGTGTTTAAAACAACTTGTGAGTCAGGCTTGTGGTAAGCACTTTGGAGTTGCTATGTTTCCCAGTTGATTTCCTTCATGTGCTTTTCCACCTTTTAATTCCCAAGAGGTATGATAGCCAAAGGTTAGTAATTTTGTGATGGATGACTCTTACTTAAAGAGACAAGTAGTTCTCTTTTGTAGATAGCATATCACATCCATGTTATCAATGGATTATAGATGCTTCTATTTTTACTTTTGTGTGTAATGCCATTAGCCTCAATGAGATTAAACCTTAGCTGTATGAAGAGTACACAAAGAAGTGTTCGTACAGACTCTCTCTCTTTCACTTGCATATTTTGAGATGGTAAAATTTTATTGAGAATTTATTTGTGTCTCCTGTAAGGTGATGGCCTTCTGTTTTTTCATTTAGGAGTCTGTAATTTTTGTCCTGTGATGGATGTTAAAACCCAATGAAAAGATTCAGTGAAAAGACCCTGAAGTCAGTTTAAGGAACCCATTAACTTTGGTGGCTTTGGTTCAGAGTCCATGTGGGAACATTAACTGCATGCATAGAACATGAATTTCCTTGTTGTAAAATGCCCTTCAAATCCTACTCAAAGGAGTTGTCCTTTCTCATTTCGGTAATTGTGGAAGGATCATTCTCTATGAATCCTTGAAATATACAAGGAATTATTCATGTAATTCCAGTAGTGAGTTTTCTTCCTAGTATTCTAGAAATAATCTCTCTTCGAATCATTCATTCAGATTTTTGCAAGCAGTGCAAAATGCTCTATAGCTGTTGCCTGGCAACAACAAATTCAGGCAACAGCATATGTGAGTCGGTTGTTAGTTATACATTTATATATGTTACTGTATAGAGAATACATTTTAGATAGGTACTAATGAGACATTTCAAAAAAAAAGCATGCTATGAAATGCTCTTTAAAAAAAAAAATCGAGTAAAGATTTTGGGGTCTACATTACCCTGGAAAGTTTGTCTTTTGTTTTAGGTTGTATGAAAGATCAACAGCTTTTCACAAATGTCATGATGTAGTTAATATACTTCTATGCAGTCTTGGAAAATGTAAAATATTCTCTTTGTTGAAGGTGAGAAATACTTTCATGTGTATGCATTTTAAATTATATCCCTCACTGTTCTTTAAATTAATAATATATTATTTAACCAAAGCATGGGTGTTTTACTGTATACTATGTCCTCTCATATCTACTATGTTTAAAATAATAATTATAAATGTTTCACTGCATTTTGTATTTTTAATCTTTTCAACTTGCAGTGCAGCTCTAAGATTCAAAAATATCCTGGTGTATTAATGTAATGAATCATCGTTTGGTTGAAATTTTTTTTCCAGAGGAAAATACATACTTCAACTCTAAATACTATGACATTTCTTGAAGAAAGTCAATGAAGAAAAACAAGGAAATCTTTTAATCTTGTGGAGAAAGTTTTTATATAGTAGGACAAAATTGCAAACTTATTAAAAAAAAGTTGAGCAAGAGTGTGTGCAGTAACTGTATCTTGACACCTGTGTCACATAAATGCTTGCTTTTAATTAATATTTTTTTATTATTATTCAGAATACATATCCACACATCACGTCTGAGAAGAAAAATTGTGTGATTGTTCAGACCAGCACTTAAACCACTGTCTCTGAAAACTTGGTACAGGCAATGAGATTTCCAAACAGTGAGATTTTCAGCTGGCATCAGACTTAAATCTACTGACTCCAGGAGTACTCTTATGGACTAGGATAGGTCTTGGAAAGCTGAGACTACCACTGAAGGGTTTTGAAGATGAATGTTAATTTCGATGTCTGCTTAGAAATTAAGGGAAAAAACAGTGCAGTCTGTAATCTAGAAATGAAATATACTTCTTTTCAAAAGTGATCTTCACTGCAGATCACTGCAGATCACTGCAGAATCACTGCATAACAGAGAGAGTAATTAGACACTGGAATGGGCTGCCCAGGGAAGTGGTGGATTCACCGTCCCTGGAGGTTTTTAAGATGAGACTGGATGTGGCACTTAGTGCCATGGTCTAGTAACTACAGCGGTGTTGGATCAAGGGTTGGACTTGATGATCTTGGAGATCTTTTCCAACCTGGTTGATTCTATGATTCTATGAACATAAGTCTTCCAGATTTTGAAGCTTTTTAACAATTTTAATGTGTGAAACGTCATTGCTGGCACGCTTAGAAGTTACAAGACCATGCAAATGGAGCCTTGCAGGAATTACTGTTCACTTCAGATGCGCATAAATTAGGAAGATAATTAATGGAAGTGTGTAAATCTTTTAAAAATTGATCTTCTTTCTCTCTGTTGTTCAGTTGCCAAACTGACTATCATCATCTCTGGCTTATCTGGTCTGAACTTTGGAGAGGTTGTATTCATTAATATGTCAGTAAGGAATTAGAAGGACACAGCATTGACTAGACCTGGGGAAAAAAGTTGTACACTGTCTGTCTACTGGAGGAATGGCTCTTTGGGGTATTTCTCCTACCTGTTCATTGCAAAAAGAATTAATAGCAAAGTTTATTATTGAAAGGTTTTCACTACTCTAGAACCAAATTAGTAACATCTTTGAGCAGGAAGCTCCTGATACTTCTAATACTCTTTATTGTTTGTCCCTGGATTTTTCTTTTTTTTTTTTAGACACTCTTGCTCTGAGGTTCCCTGCCCTCAGAGTGAATTGGTATATTCTCTTTTCTCATGCAAACGCTTTTTTTCTTGCAAAGAAAAAAGAGTACATGAAGTCTTACAAAATAAGAACACAGAAGAGTTTTCTGAATGAGTAGTCATAATTATTGGTTTTGTGCAGTACCTAAAAAGAGGACAGTTTATTCTTATAAACTTATATTTATTGTAATTACTTTTATTTTTGTTTTTATTTATCAGACTACTTTTAGATAGTATAGTCTTTGATAAAGTAATTACTTCATACAGTAACTGTTATCTAGCTCTAGTATGATGTGCGAATGTGAAATAATAAAGTATATGAATAAAAACTAATAATGGAGAAAGCCTTAATTTTAATTGAAGTTGATATACTAATAAACTAGATTAATATAATAAACTAGATTAATATGATAATAATAAGGCATACACTATGTATAATATATATGTATATAATAGTATGATAATAGCGTCATAACAAGAAAGAGAGAAGGTTGATTTTCCAGAGTTGTAACAAGAAGGGTAGTAAAAAAAATGATATTTTACTGATTTTTATTTTGTGTAGTCGTAGTATCTTAAACTATGAAATGCCTCAGTTTTTAGCAGTAAGACAGATGGCCCTCAGGACAACTGGCCTCTAGACCAGATAGACAGAGACAGAGACCTGAATAGCCCTCCTGTATTCCAGGAGGATGTAGTTAGCGACTTACTGAGCCAGCTGGATCCCAACAAGTCTATGGGACCAGACGGGATCCATCCCAGGGTGATGAGAGAGCTGGCAGAAGAGCTTGCCAAACCGCTCTCCATCATCTTCCAACAGTCCTGGCTCTCTGGGAAGGTCCCAAATGATTGGAGGTTGGCGAATGTCACCCCAATCCACAAAAAAGGCTGCAAGCAGGACCCTAGCAACTATAGGCCTGTCAGCCTGACCTCGGTGCCTGACAGGGTTATGGAACAGATCATCCTGAGTGCAATCACACAGCACCTTCAGGATGGACAAGGGATTAGACCCAGCCAGCATGGGTTTAGGAGGGGCAGGTCCTGTCTGACCACCCTGATCTCTTTTTACGATCAGGTGACCCACCTGGTGGATGAGGGGAAGGCTGTGGATGTGGTCTATCTAGACTTCAGCAAGGCCTTTGACACTGTCTCCCATAATATACTCCTGGAAAAGCTGGTAGCCCATGGCTTGGACAAGTATACCCTCTCCTGGATTAGGAGCTGGCTGGAGGGTCGGGCCCAGAGAGTGCTGGTGAATGGAGCTGCATCCAGCTGGCGGCCGGTCACCAGTGGTGTTCCCCAGGGATCAGTGTTGGGCCCAGTCCTGTTTAACATCTTTATTGATGATTTAGATGAGGGGATTGAGTGTATCATCAGCAAATTTGCTGATGACACTAAATTGGGAGGGAGTGTCGACCTGCTGGAAGGCAGGAGGGCTCTGCAGAGGGATCTGGATAGACTTGAGAGATGGGCTGATTCCAATGGGATGAAGTTCAATAAAGCCAAGTGCCGGGTCCTGCACTTTGGCCACAACAACCCCCTGCAGCGCTACAGGCTGGGCACAGAGTGGCTGAAGAGCAGCCAGGCAGAAAGGGACCTGGGGGTACTAATTGACAGGAAGCTCAACATGAGCCAACAGTGTGCCCAGGTGGCCAAGAAGGCCAATGGGATCTTGTCCTGTATCAAAAATAGCGTGGCCAGCAGGAGCAGGGAAGTGATCCTTCCCCTGTACTCTGCGTTGGTGAGGCCACACCTTGAGTATTGTGTTAGTTCTGGGCCCCTCAGTTCAGAAAGGATATTGAGGTGCTGGAGCGGGTCCAGAGAAGAGCAACAAGGCTGGTGAAGGGACTGGAGCATAAGTCCTATGGGGAGAGGCTGAGGGAGCTGGGGTTGTTTAGCCTGGAGAAGAGGAGGCTCAGAGGTGACCTCATCACCGTCTATAACTACCTGAAGGGAAGTTCTAGCCAGGTGGGGGTTGGTCTCTTCTCTCAGGCACTCAGCAATAGGACAAGGGGGCACGGGCTTAAGCTCCACCAGGGGAAATTTAAGTTGGATATCAGGAGAAAATTCTTTACAGAGAGAGTGATCAGGCATTGGAATGGGCTGCCCAGAGAGGTGGTGGATTCACCATCCCTGGAGATTTTTAAACGCAGATTGGACGTGGCACTGAGTGCCATGATCTAGTAAATGGACTGGATTTGGACCAAGGGTTGGACTCGATGATCTCGGAGGTCTTTTCCAACCCAATCGATTCTATGATTCTATGATTCTATGATTCTATGTGTTTTGGAGCTTTTTGCACTGTTAATGAAATAACCTCTTTCAAGAAGACAAAAATCTTTGTACTTATATGTTGGAATCTATATGAGAAAAGTTAAATTTTAGTCTTTTTCAGAGATAAAATTTGTAATCTTGAGCACTTTAATTCATTCCAGCCTTATTCTAAATTATACTAAGCCCACTGTACGCTACATAAAATAAATTTAAAGCTGTGTTAAAGCCCCTTATACTGCCAATACAGTGAATGCTCAGTGTAAATGGGAAACAGGCTTTCTGTGCTGAACTTTTCTGTTTGTGAAATTAGTATAATCTTTTTTCATCTGCCACTTCTTTATTTTGTCTGTCTCAACTATAAACTCTTGTTAAGTTCTCTGTTAAGATATGTAGGTTGGCTAGTGCTGATTATGGTCAAAGTATTATTAGGTGCTACAATTGTATAGAAAACATTGGAATAATTCAAATTTTATTTTTAGTAATTTGAGTTGCATAACTATGGAATGGCTGTGGTTAAAAAGCACCTCTGGAGGTCACCTGGTCCAACCTCACCACTCAGCCAGATTCACTGTCTATTTTAATTTTGTATGAACTTTTACTTTTGGTTGGAAAATATGTTTCACTGAATTCTTCTATGAATTCTCTTTTTACAGTCAGGATTTGTTCAGGTGTCTGACATATTTATATTTTTGTATATAAAGAAAATAAATATTTTGCATTTTTCCCCCAGATCTTCCTGATTGCTCATCAGTTTTCAGTTTTCATCTTAGAAACAAGTGTCACAAATAGGAATGCTAGAAGTCTGAAACTGCTAACTATGATAGGCCTTATGTCTTTTTTGCCTTGAGGCAGAATTGTAGCGCAAAATCTGAAGTGTTGAGTGGTAGATATTGAAAATGTTTAAGGTACAATTATTCAAATCTTATGTGACAGAATAATTCTGAAAGCTGAATATGGTGAGTGAGGTAATTTCATAACTGCTTGGGTTGCTGGTCTGCAATTGTGGATGTTAATTTCTGACCCCAGATATGCAGAAATTAACCGTATTTGTCAAATACATGTTGCATAATACAACAATCCTGATTAAAGTGGGGTGAAGGAAGAGATGTTACTGCAACATCTCTTTTCTTCCTCGTGCAGTGCCTCACTGGTCAGATTTTGAGAAGATATCAGAGTTTTCTCGTCTCCAAATTTTATAAAAGGCATATTCTTCCACAAAAAAAAATTGAAACACCATACTCTGTGTATGTGTACACCAACACCATTCTGCTAAGCAATACTAATGCTTAGGCTTAAGTTGTGCATTTTACCCGTAATATCTTGGAGCTCAGCACGAGGAGCATGTATTTGTATGGTTCCATAGAGGAAAGTCTGTGGGACTTTGTGCAGGTTATAGAGTGAATCAATTGAGTCCACTTTCAGACTCTTGAGGTGACACAATGCATTTTTTCTTGAGGAAATCTATCTACAAAATATGTGAAATGAAAAAGCACAACAGAAGCATTTATTGAAAGGAAACATCTAAGGTTACAAAGAAAAAAAAAAAGGAGGAAAAATCAAATTATGAGTTGTCCATTGCAGTAATGCTGATGTGAACATTTCCAGAAGGAGATTTGTAGCAACCAAGATTTTCAGGGTCCTGGTTTTCCTTTAATAAAAAAATATTTTTTTTTCTGCAGAAAAGAAATCACTTTGAGATCACGAAATGATTGCTATCCTCTTCAGTGGGTCATAGCTCAAAGGAAAAGGTTGAAAATATATTGGATAGCCTTTTCTAATATGATGCATACTGGTTGAAGCTTATGCAATGTCAGCACATTTAGGTAGTAATGTGTTTAATGAAACCCAGTTCCCTCATGATGTTACAGTTTTCCAATCATTGAATCATCTGGACTTTTTTTTAATAATAAAAATTCTAATGTAGATCCATCCTAAAGAAAAGTAGGAGAAAGAGTAAAAAATTCTGAGATCTATCCTTCCCTGATAGAACAGAATCTCTGACAGCTTTTATTCCCAATAATGATATGTGATGTATTAAATATATAAATATTAAAAATGTAGCAAAAGGAATACGAACCAAAAGAAAGGAAACAGACTACTCTAATCTCATGTCATTGCCGAAAAAAGGGGAATGGAATTATTTTTATGGTCCCAGAGTTCTTAATAAAGAAGAACACTGCAGTTTTTTAAAAGAAAAGTAGATATGTGAATGCAAAGGCTTTATTTCTAGAATATAAGCAACTGCACATTATAGGACTTGCTCAAGACTCAAAGGCCAAACAGGATATTACCAGATCATGACCATTTCAAAAGATTTCAGGTTATTTTGAAGAATTATGTCTGAATGCCTGTAGAGTATTTTCAGACACTTACTAATCATTTGGGATGAAGATAATGCTTACAAATTGAAAAAGGGAGCTTTAACTAGTGGTAACAGTTTAGCAGCTGGTAGAGAACATTGGTTAAACTATCAGAATTAGGTGTCTGAGGTGCTTTGAAAATGGAAGCCTCACAGTGAAACATAAGGGGGAATCTGTACAGCAGCAATGGAATAGATTTAGATGAGATTTATGGGCAATGAGAGGAAAATTTATACTGGTGGACCTCATAGTATAGTTATTCGAGGACAAATGTTGCTCTAGCAGCTTTTATACAATAATATACCTACAGTGTTTAGATGTATTGCTTTGGGATTTTTTGAACTGAAGGAGAAAATAGAAAAGTAAATGTTACTTGTAAATATTTTTGACATAATTTCGACATGATCATAACATAATGTAGTTTGTGTCCCAAGAGAACCCAGAGGTTAAATACATTTCAAAATGGGTTTGGAGGTGTATTTTCCAGAATTCTTGATGTCAGAAAATAATTTTTGCCTGGATTTTTTTACCTTTCTCCTCTGAAATGACAAATGAGTCATTTCTGCCGTGTTTCTGTATAATGTTATTTTGTGGTTTATAGTAATTTCACCTAAAAAAAATATTCAAGGTGAATATATCCTCTACTACAATCTGAACAAAATTAAATTTAAAACTATAGTGAGGTGATGCCTCTTGTTTGATTCCTCAGAATCCTTTTTTTTCCCATCTGTGACTTACCAGAAACATTTCCTAGACCAGGCTGTAGGTGAATATTGATCTTCCAACAGCAAAACTAACACTTTCCTTTCTGGAAAGTTACTAGAAAGAATGAATACCTGTTCTCATTCAAACAAACAGATACACTTCCTAATATACTTAATTGATTTACTTGTACTAATTAAAAGGTGTTGAAATAATGGGCCAAATATCTACATGTCCGTAGAAAAGCATATGAAGAAATACAGTCTCCTTCGGTACATCAGGCTTTTAAGTCTAGGAAAATGTAAAAAGTTGTAAATTATATTGATTTTCATTGACCTGAGCTTACCCACAGTAGTGCCACAGTGCACTCTCTCTAATGCTTATGAGTGAGCTGAATGCACAATAGATGAACTGAGTTAAACCAGGGGATTTGAAATGAGGAATGCTGCTGACACCCTTTGAAATCAACTTTAGAGTGCTATAAAACAAAGCCTAGCTGACTGCATTGCTGTTAGGATGATCATGACTGAAATAGTGAAAATGGAAGCTCAACCAGCAATACATAATTACCAAGAGATTCTTAATTTTTGTCACTAGTGTTTATTCATTAAGTTAGGCTTTCAATGAATTTATATACAAATACAGAGGAAAGACCTCTGTTAAAGAGGGCCAAATCTGCATTAGGCACATCTGATTGTGCAAGTATCTCTGAAAGTGTGTTTTCAGGTGTCACACGCCAGCCAAAGGGCTCACCATAGCAGTAAATGTTTTGATCATGTTTCATTCAGTTCTTTGTTACAGCAATTTCATAAAATTCTATCAATTCCAGAAAATGCTATTAAAGACTAAGCTGAACAGTTAAGTTCCTCATCATGAAAATTTTTTGTCTAGGTAAATAAGAAATTTTAGGAATGCATCTCATGTAAATGGGATTTGTTCAGATTTCACATTTCAGCTTTTTTCAGTACCAAGAGGGTTAAAAAACTTAATTTTTGAAACCAAAAATTGAAATGCTTGTGCAATATCAAGACCAGATGCCTTAGGCATAGGCCTTTAATCCCTGTGCCCTAGTTACACCAATTAAGGTTCATGAAATATAAATTTTGTTACATATGCATCTTGGTTTCTCCTTTTTTCTTCAGTTTCAAAATCAGTGTGAAATATTAATGATAATATTAAATGGACTCTGTTATGTGAATTGCTGTTAATATTGCATTCTAGTTATTCTGACAGATGCAGTGAATGACATTTTCTAACATTTAGCCTTAAATGTGTGTTCTCTTGCTGAAAGAAATCTTGACTTTCATACAATGGTTTCTTGTAGGCCTGCCTCTTTATCTGCATTTAAATAAAAAAGATGCTGAAGGTGTGCAGCACTTTGGAAAACCACAGTTTATAATTGTTCATGATTTCTAGTGCTGCAGTGCAAATTAATCATTGTCGAACTGTGCTGGGAAGAATAGAAATGCCTAACAGCATTGTGGTCCCTGCCTGAAAGAGCTTACATTCCAACATCTGAAATGTTAAAGCTATCCTTCAAAGTCTCTTGGTGTTTTTTTTCACTGAAAGATTTCTCTCCATATAAATTTATTGTCCATTTCTGCCATCATGTATATGCAAATGGATTTCTAGAGCTTGACTGTAAGTTCCCTTCTCCCCCCATACTGATGAAGAAATGGTCACTCATGTGGATGAAGTCCCCATCAGATTATTTGTATTGTACAGTTTTTCTGGGTTTCAGGGAAAGCACTGATAGGGGAGGATGAGTGTACAAACAGAAGTGGAAAACAATTTTGTTTAGATTGTTCAAAGCTGAAACCAGTAAAAGAATTGCTGTCTGCATAGCAACAGGTATAGCAATGCTGGATTGCATTTCCCTTAAAGAGATAGTAGTTGCTTTGGTATAGATATGAAAGCTCCCAAATGAAAAATTCACAGCCTTCTGGGGGGTTTGTTTTGTTTTTTAAGGCAGAGGCGTATGTCACTGTAAAACAACTATATGTACTTTAATGTGGCCAGAAAAGAGGCACTTAGCTGTTCCACAGCAAAAAGAATGAGTTAATAAACCCGGCGCACAATCTGTCTCTGCTGTAGCTCTTGGCACACAACAACTCTAATTGGTGGAAGCTATTGAGGCCTTAATTGCTGATTTTGCAGTACTGCCATGTTTACTGATAAGGTTTAATGCAAGCTAAAATTTGTTAACTAGAGAGAAACAGTCACACTTGCGTGAAGAGTGTGAGGACAAACAGCAGGCTTTTCTGAAGCACCAACTGACGATGAGGTATTTCAGCACGTGGCATCATTAAATTTCTCTTTTGAGAGTAAAGAAAGGCGTTTCTTTGAGAAGAAGAGAAGGAAAAACTTTTCTGAGTTATATGTCACACAGCTAGTACTAAGATAAGCCTACAGTTGAAGTGATAGCTGAGTGTTCACTTCACTGATTTACACTGACTCTTTAATATAATTATTTTTTTTCTTCCTGGAGAAGGATACATGCAACTATTAGATTTGCATGGCATTGGGAGATCTGAGATTCAGTTGAGTATAGGAAAAAAGAAATGCCAATTGTGCTCCTGAATCTAAGTTTATCTACATAAATAATTTTATCTTGCTAATATTAAAATTTAGACTTGACATCAAAATTTATTCACTAAACTGTCATTTCATTTAGGTTGCTGAATATGACAAAAGCTTTACTGTCTGACGAATGGATGGAGGACCGCTGTATTTAAACCTGAGGATATTTAGTTCTTGAACAGAGATAGCCTCTCATTTTATTTTGAATGTGGTATGATTACATTGTAATACAGTAGCCTTTTAAGCTACTAACCTGCTGTTTCATTCCTGAGCTATTAAGTTAAAAACCATTGTTATTTGTATTTGAGTTTATGTAGTAGTAATAAAAATACCAAGTAATGTTGTTATATGGCTGTTTATGTCCCAAAAGCTAAAAGGAAAAATAAATGGAAATGTGTTTTGTAGTTAACATATCACTCTGGAAGTGCCAGTTTTTTGTGTCTTGGCATGTTTTTCATATACTGCATGCTTAGCTTAGAGCAGAGGAAAATATAAGATACTAGCTGAGTGAAAAACCGATGCTACCGTAAACTCCAAATGAGTTTTTATCTTCATGTTTGAAAAATATGTGACACTATTCAAAGAGATTTTTTGCTTGCATATGATTAAGATCTGTTTAGTTACTGGACATACTGTATTTAGACTGTATTCTCTAAGCTATATTATATCGTCTCACACAGTTCATAAAATGTATATCTGAATGTGTATAAAGGAGCAGATAGTAATGTACTTTAACACAGTGCTCTGATCTAATATTTATTAATGTTCAGAAGATGAGAAACAGGGCATGTTCATCAAGTATACTAAGAAAACTAATAGTAATTAGTGTTATATATAAGTTTTTCTGCAGTTTAAATGGAAATTATATCAAGCATACACTAATTATGATTGTAAATTTTCCCTACTTCTCAGTCAATTTTGTTTCAAACAATATTCAGTTAAGTAACTTGTAATTCCATGTGGATCTATGACAGCATAAAATATTAGCTGTTGTATTACATGGTATTTTAGATATGTAACAGGACAGCTTTTTAAAATACAAACAAGTGGTTGGTTTTGAGTTTTCTCAGGTCTCTGCAACTTCTGTAGTAGTTGTTCTGTATTGTCCCATAGTTATAGACAAAACAAGCCTATCATGGTTAAACAAAACTAATCTACGTAGATGTGAGAGGCACTCCAAGTCCAAGTCAAGAAGGGCTGTTCTCCTCTCCGCTTTTAAAAATCTTGGAGGCTTGCAATTTTGGCTCACAAGAATGACCTTCTTGCCAGGCTTTTTGGCAACCTCGTGTAAATATCCATGCAGTGGATTCTTTAGGCAATCTGATTTAGAATCTGTTACCTACTATTGCTCTGTTACCCACAGATTCAGCAAAATGTATCTAAATCCTATTAATGTTACTAAAATTTGAACAGCAAAGTATTTCCAAGAAGAGTTATGGAAAATGCAAAAACATAATTTGCATTACCACAGGTCCATGGTCTCTTTAACTCCAAAGCTGTATGCTTCATTGTGAGGTTAAAAAACGAAACAAAACAAAGGGAAAGAAAAGATGACACTTACTTTCCTTCCTGTTGCCAAGAAACAGTTACCAAAATGTATCTGTCTACTCTGGTAACATGGGAAAGGGTCTTCAGTCAAATAGTAGTGACAGCAAATTTATGAACTCTTTCCTCTGCCTTTTCCTTTCACTTCACTGAAGTGTGAAACAGAAAAATATGAAATAATACGTTTTTAATAAAACAAAGTGGAAAATAAACTACTATGTTCTTGAACTAGGTAACATTGATGTAGAAATATTAACTTTTGAATTTCCTAATGATTTAATCTGGATGTGAGTGTTCACAATACTATGATTTAGTTCTATGTTTAATTTTCTAACAGTAATTCTAAAATACTATTTACTGCATCACACATATGGCAACTCTGCTGTGCAGTACTTTACTGTTAATGGTCTTATAAGTTTATGTTTCATCTCCTATTCCAATTCTTGTCTTCTTTGATACCTTCTTCCTGTTATAAATTGTGATACAGAATTAAAATGTGGAGAAGAGGTTTTTTTGTAGTATATATTAGCATGGACATGATGGTATTTTCTCTGCCTGCCATTATGCTGGCAGAGATGATGATTCCAATATTCAGTGTTAATGGCAAATCAAAATTGTGAAACATAAAATTTATGTGTTAGTGCACATTAAAACTGTATATTAGTGCACAATATTGTTTGCTCAATATTCTAAAATAATAATTCTAAAGAATAATTCTACAGTTTTGTCTGTTGTTATGCTTCATCTGTCCAGAACTTTCGTTTGCTTTATGAGCAATAAACAAATTTTAAATAAAAAATTGCCTTTGTCAGTAATGATATGCTACTTCTATATTTGCTTTTTGTCTACTCTGAAACCAGGAGTGAAATATATATAGTTTAATTTTATGCTCTTTAATCAGTAGAGGGCTCTACCAATCATCTGTCATGTTCTGGTCATGGTGGTTGCATATGATTGAGGGCATTTGAGTGATTTGAGTAAGTAGTTAAGATATTTGCAGGTGAAGGAGGTTGTTCATAGCTTTTTTTTTAATTATTATTCTTTTTCCATATAAATTAGGAAAAAAACTCATGGATAACACATCCGATGTGGATATTTCAGGTGCTAATTACACTCAAGTGTTGTACTCCTGTGATTGACAAAGTCATACCCTAGGGCAGCTTGTACTCACTTATTTTGAATATGTTGCAGCAAAATACCTTAAACCAAAGACAATTTTGTACTTTAAAAAGCAATAGACTAAAAGTGTAATCTGAATAAAAAATTTAGTAAGATTGAAACAATTTATATTTTCATGCCTCTATTCCAGTTGATTTCTCAATTCCTTTAAAGAAATTTTCCTTTGAGTGCTTGTCCAGTGTATTCTTTTATTTATTGCTGTCATTTGTTAAAGGCAGATAGAACCAGTGATAGCTTATATTTGTTTCTATTTGTTTCTATCATGTACAGTTCTAGGGCAGACATCTTATATGACTTAAGCAAATAGAAGTCCTACTACCCCTAGAGAATTTCTCCAAATTTTCTGTGGACAAAGGCATACAATCCAGGAAAAAGAGAAAAAAAAAATAAAAAGAAGAACTAAAATGAAGAAACAGTGTGTTTCCATAGTTGCATTTTCCCCTTACAACTCTTTGATGCCTCATAAATGCAGCAAGGGTGGCTATTAACTCGATTCACTCTCTATCACAGTACATTGTCTCTGCTCTGGAGAGAGATTTCAGATGGTGCTGGACAAGCAGAAAAGAGATGTGGTGAAACAGAAGTAAACAGTTGGAATGACCAAATGAAGGAAACTTTAGAATAAGTCAATATAATGTATTGAAAACATTTTCAAAATGAGAAATAAAGGAGTATAACTTCTGTAGTTAAAATTGCAGCTTGTAGTTTCTAGCATTGTTGCACTTGTTATAATAGGAGTTTTAGCCCACAATAGTTGCTAGTCTTGTGTAGGAGGGATTTTACTACAGGAGAAGAGGTCCTATCTGATTTCTTACTGTGGGGCTGTTTAATTCCATGTTAATATAATGTCATGTACAAACACAATAACAGATAAACTGCACACATATGTTGCAATACAGTGGTTTAAATTTTAAATGTTTGGCCAGATCTGCCTTTTCAATTTAATTTCTTGCAGCTGCCAGGGGTTAATGTATTATTTCTGTGACTGGAAAGAAAAATGAACTGTGAAATTCCAGGCACTTGACTGCTCACATTTGAAAACACAGCTAAGTACATGATGTCAGATCTTGTTTTCAAAGTAGATAAGGCAAGCTTGGGATCATCCAGTTCTGTGATGCTAATCATATGTGGCCAGGATAAACATAAAAGGGAAAGAGCAGGGAAGATACGTTCATGTTTTAGTTCCAGTTTTTGGTTGGCCCTTTACTACCTACTTTAAGGCAATTCAACAGCCATCTGTGATGAATAATAGAAAATAAGCAGCTACAGTTTGTGTTTTACTCTCTCAAACTCCCTGAACCTTTTTCTGGCTTACGCATCTGCTGCCAGTGCTGTTGAGTCAGCAGCTTATTTCAATTCCAGTAATCAAAACTCTGAAAAATTACTTTTCTGCTGTTTGCCCCACAAAAGCAGCTTCTGTCAACATAATCTCCTTTCATTTTATATACTCATACAATAGTTAAGATTGGGAAAGACCTCCAAGATCTTTGAGTCTAACCTTTGACCAAACACCACCATATGAACTAAACCATAGCAACAAGTGCCGTGTTCAGTCATTTCTTGAACACTTCCAGGGATGGTGATTCTACCACTTCCCTGGGCAGCCCATTCCAATGATTAACCACCCTTTCAGTGAAGAAATTCTTCCTAATGTCCAACCTGAATCTTCCCTGGCACAGATTGAGGCCATTTCCTCTTGCCCTGTCCCTAGTTGCCTCTGTTCTTCACCATTTTCTCTACTGGAAATCTACCCTTGTGTCTGCAAGGGTTTAATTTCTGATCAAGGTCACAGGACACTGGACTTACCAAGCCTTACTGGCAGTTGGAAAAATTGCATTTGGCAGCATGACCATTTTTTTTTGGAGCTCAATGAATGTCAGCATGCTGTTCAAGCTTTGCTCTTAGCTAATATGTTCTCTACTGGAGGCCTAGAAAACTGTAGACAATTAAGATCTTGTTTCTCTTGGTTTCATCTCCACAAACAGCTGTCAGTGTTGAAAATTCCCTTTTCCCTAGCAGAAGAAATAGAGGTGATATCGTAAACAGTATTGCTTAGGACACCTTTTATTCATTATTATTAGGTAAATCAAACGATTATTGTTAATCACAGATAAGAATTCACACAACAGTTTACTTTTTTTCTCACAGAGTTTACTCACATGCTTACAATTACTTAGAGGAGGAGTGGTGGAAAGTCAATGTGGCTGTCTACCCAGAAGCAGAGGGCTGTGCAGACATGCCAGGAGGGGCTTCTAGGTAGATGTTGAGGAAGAGCTTCAGGGGCCTGTTCACTCATCAGGGCTGCAAATGGTGCTGTAGTTTTTGTCTGTGTGTACTAGCCACAGATTTCTTGGATGGCACGAGTTGTACAACGTCTTGTTGATGTCTGTGTGTGCCCGTGGCCTTGTCCTTCTAACAGGTTGTCAGTGTCATGAGCGTATCAACTCTTGCAGTCTCAGTGGAACAGTTGGTCTCCAGAGCTTGTCAGTCCTTGGGAAACTTTCACATGCTGCTTTCTCAGCAGCATTAGAGTTCAAATGTGTTTCCTTTCTTTGGACAGTTTTTGCTAAATAGTTTCTCCATTCAAACATATAAGAGCCTTGATGGCAACCAGGAAATCACATTTGATGCTTGTCTCACCAGTGATGAGAGTAATCTTTTTCAAGTTTTATATTCACATTTCACTCCCACTTTTCTGCCTTCCCTTTTGGTAATAATCATCAGTATTAGATTAAAACTGAATAAAGAGCTTCCAGCAAGTAGAACTGATGCAAAGCTAAGTGCTGAGTGAGAAGACAAGCCATGCAGAGTGAAAGAATGCCAAGGCCTTTGTTTGTAAACAAAGGTGATAAGACTAACAGCCTCATTTATGGAATTCAGAATCAGTGTCCTCTCTTGTAGCTAATGTGGCTGGTCAATAAAATTCACTATGTATTTCTTAATTTTTTTGACTGTGTGTTTATGCAGTGATGTTACACTGATGGGAAAGCAAGCAGGAGGTCGCTTGAACACAACATTAAAAGCCCAGCCAGTTTTGAGAAGGTTTATAGATGCAGACTTACTCAAAACATGCACTATTTTGCACACCATTTCAAATACTGTGTAAGTATGTTTATCTTTGTAGTCCTCTCTCTTAAATTAAGTTGCTAAACAGATTTCATATCTTAATTTAAGGTGAATTAGGTGAATATTTCTCTTTACTAATAACAGTTGTTGCAAAGGTTGTTCATAACTGAACATGCATTTACACTGGTGAATGTAAAAATACTTTTATCCTTTTACAGAATCACAGAATATTCTGAGTTGGAAGGGACCCACAAGGTTCAACAAGTCCAACTCTTTAGTGAATAACCTATAAAGGGATCAAATCCATAGTCTTGGTGTTCTTAGCACTATGCTCTAACCAACTGAGCTAGCCTTTACCCTGTATTCTGTGGCTTTTTGTACCTGAATGAAACGCTGATTTATTAAATGAACACTTCTTTCAATTGTTTTCTATAATTTCTAACAAAAGCATAATTAATTGTAGTAATTAAAGGACGATGTTTGACATTTACAACTCAATGTCGTAATCAAGTTAAACAAATCCAGTAATTTTATTGTTGCAAAAATAAACAAAAGAGAAAGTACCTGCGTGAATAATAGTTTCACTAGAAACAGTTGTTGCCTGATATTTTTGTCTGAACTTTGACGTTACTTACTATGATAGCTATCTATCCAGATGATGAGAGAGGTGAGAAAGGAGCAAGAATCAAGTAAAGGAATATATTTAATTTCACCAAAATTACTTTAGACAAATTGTCGAGTGCAATTTAATAGATTTGAAAAATTCTCTAAGATGTGTCTCTGCAACTCTGCTTAGAAAATCATGAATAAGCCACATAGTGAGGACTTTACCTATCTAAAGCATTTCTGAATTGTCTGTCAGTGAATAGCAAGGTGTCATACTGATTTGAAATTATTATACTATGTGCTATGACAGAAGCTTCCTGCATGCATATTTCTGCAATGTTTCTCAAGACTTCTGTTGAGAGATAACCTCTGGAATGACAGTATTGGTGGCTTAGAGTCAGAGCCCAATATAAAAAGGAAGATTTGATTTCAGTCTGTCAGATTTAAGCCATTTTTATCTTATGTAAGATAGGATTTTCCTTCTTTGTGTTATGCGGTCCTTAATCTTCCCATCGAAAATGGGAACATGTGTGGTTATCTTCTCACAGAAAACTGAACCTAAGAACTTACTAAGTAACACTGTGAGAAATTGAATTATATGGGTTTAAGACTGACTGAAGTATGTTAATTTGTGCAGTGCACTTGTACTCTGGGATTTAATGTTTTCTTGCTTTTAGTTGAGGAATATTGAGATCTCAAGCATTTCTTCACTTTTAGATAAACCAGCTTCACAATTTTATGTCTGAAAGGCCTTTGAACAATTTTGTTGCTGTATTGGCATGCCACTCTCTCACATTATCAATGCTTTTAATTCTTAGAAGAGAAGTCCTCTTGAAATCTGTGTCTACTGTATGAACGCATTTGTGGGTATTTTCCTTGAAGCTTACAGAACTATGCAGAACAATTTTATGTCAGGTTCTGGTTCCATATGTTGTTTTGCTATTCTTTTCCTATAAATACATCAGTCTAACACGATGAAATTAAAGGAGAGCTGGGTTGACTTCAGTATGCGTATCTGAGCACATGAGTAGCAAAGCACCAAGAGGAGAAATGTATCTTTCATTTTACGTATGATGTAATATGAAGTTGAATCTCCTTGTAGAATTATTTCCAAGCCACTGCTAGTGGTCCTGCAGAAACCAAACGGGAAGGGATAGAGGTTGTTCTTCCTGAATAATGGGTTTGGTGATCACAGGGCTGCATGAAGCATTTTACATGGGATAACTAAAAGTCTCCATGGTTTGAGAGTGGTTGGCCATCCTGTCTATTCAAGTAGTGATAGATAGTTAAAGGTCTTTTAGTAGCAGCATTCAAAGACCATTTGCACCAACTGTTATGCTGGAAAATGTCTTACATATTGGTTATGTGTGTTTCAACAAGGGTGGGTGAGCCTAGGCATGCAAAGCTATTAAAACTTAATGTTCTTTTGGGTTAAATCTTTCATTCTTCAGATTTTTCAAGAGGATCTAACCCAAATCATAAGATCTACAGGATGTGTTTCCTCAGAATCTTTTAACACCTGGCTTTCTGTAAAAAGCACAGCTGTATGAAACCAGTCTTCAAGTGCTGGAACTCTTTTCCTCCCTCACACCCATAATAAAATGCCTTGCCACTTCTTCTGATCTTTTAGAGCAAAGAAACCAATTTGTATAATATAAATTGGTTTCATTTTGCGGTGTCTCCATTATGTTAAGCATATCCCTAGCTGCAGATGAAATAATTTTAGATTAATGTCATCAAGGTGTGCTTTGAAGGTGGGAGAGTAGGCCCTACATTGATAGGAATGATATTAATAGATGAACATGTGATTTTTCTTACAAAAATGGGAGTAATTTCCTTTGCTTATGCATTCACATGAGACTGACCCTTTTTAGCATGGGTAAGGTGTCCTGAATAAGCATGGTGACAGAAGAATAGGAATCAAACTGTCACTTTACACTAGAGATTCAGTTTAATATACTACTATTTAATATTAAATTAGTTGCCTCAATATTAATACAACAATGTTATTTTAGAGGTGACCTTTTTATGGTGGTTGTGTAGAACTTCCATTGCAAGTCTGACTTACTTCCTCATTTTTTCCTTAATTTCATCCTGACTTCTCAGTGATTTGTTAACTGATTTTCCACCTTCTTTACCAGAAATCTGTATCATGTCATCTGTATTTTCCTCTTTAATTACTCCAGAAGCTACCCTGAAGCCCATGTGGTCCATTTTATGACTTGATTACAGTGACTGAAACCACCCAAGTTCACCTTCCTATTTTACTTTTCGTCAGTAAAATACAGACAATGTTAGTTAAAATGGGACAGAACATGCCTTTTCTCTTTAACAAGACTAGGACTTGTCATTAACAGCAGTAACAGTATGAACCCTTCTATCAAAACTCCTGAGTGCCTGGCTCACATAAACCCTCAACGGGTCTTCAAGCAGAAGTATAAGTTTGTATGCCTAACCTTAAGCACATAGAATTCAGTAGAATTCAGTGTTAAACATACTAATAGGGCACGCTCAATCCCTTTTAATGAACATATGCATATGCTAATTAATAATATAATATGTTGGCTGTTTTTTAATTGGGAAATGAAATTCTTTCAATCATGACTTTCAAAGCATCTGGTCCACTAGTCACATTTGGGAATGTATATCTTCTACTAGTTTATAGAGCTTTTGTAACTACAAATCATTTTCCATAATTCTTCCTACTGACAAAAAATGCAATTAAAATTTATCCTCCTGGGGAGAAAAATCTTCTTAGGGGATTATGCCACTTATGTCATAGTTAGACAAAGTATTTTAGCCCTGTTTAATGGTTTATTCTAGTCATTATTAAGACAATACAATTTCAGGTGCACTAAATACTAAGTACTTACACATTTCACATTTTCACATTTTAAATGTGTTCTTTCTTTTAGAAAATATGGTCTAGATTCTTTACAAAGTTTAAGTCTTAAATTATACTTTTCTATAGCATATAACTATGCTGGATTTGTACAAAAGAAAGTATTGAGTATAGATTTGTACAAAAAAATGTTGAGTTACAGCATTATAAATCTAATTATTGCATGGTTAATATTTTGTATATAAGCCCAAAGGAGAATTCCAGTTCGAAACTCCTGGAGTTTACTAATTGCTCATCAATTGCAATTTGTACTTATTCTAGACAGTAGATATGTTATTCAATAAAACAAACTTTTTTATGTCATTTGCTTTATTGCTGGAGTGTAACTGAGGAGCACTAGCAGAAATATATTTGCTGAAGGCAAACAGAATACAAAAAAGATGATAACTGGTCATAACAAAATATTTAATAATAATACTGATGAAAGTTTCAAATGTGAGTTCATAATAGGCTATAAAGTTCACAGTTGAAATATGCATATCTTATGGATTTTTCTCCTTAGTGTTTAGAACCTAGAGTGAATAAACTGCAAGACACTGAATGTATATAGAAAAGAAAAATGTTATTAACCTAAGGGTAGAGAATGCTGCTATTAATGTTTTTATAAAAAGTTATCTGAAAAAATTTTAAAAAACCCCAAAACCCAAAACATTTTTCTGACCTTGCGCCTGGGTATGTGGTTCAGTTTCTGCTGAATTCTTTACAACCAGGTATTAGTTTTGAGGGGTTTTTCGGTTGTTTGTTTTTTGTTGTTTATTTTTGTTGGTTCTAGTTTTTTTGTGCTGGGGTTTTTTTGTCTGTGTTTTTGTTTGTTTGTTTTGCTTTGGGGGTGTTTTTGTTTTTTTGCTTTTACATATGTCTGAGGTAGCATAAACAATGCAAGTTTCTGGTTTGGGGAAAAAACAAACATAAGATTTCTAGGACATAATAAGATTAAAAGAGAAGTATTTTTACAGAAATATCTAATATTGATTTGATTAATTGTAATACATCAGAGAAAGTAAAAATTAAAGCCAGGAATAAAAACCTCTGTTTAATATCTAGGTACACACTGCAGACAACTCCACCATTTTGAATAACACAACAAATATGATTATCTTATTTATGGTCTTTGTATTAGTGGAAGGAGCTTCAGTCAGATTTTATTGTTCTGCTTTTAACTAAGGACCCATTAATATTGTGTGCTTTAAAAAGCTACAAAATCTTGCAAACAATTAACTACAGGGTAAAAAAATAAAACAAACCCCCACAAAGTAACAAACATTTCTAACAAGCATCCTAACACTTATTCAGCCCTGATAATAACTGGTTTCTGTGATGATATGACAGTACTTTACCTCAAATTTATGTTTCCACATAAAATGCTGTTGTCAGAAAACCAGGACTCTTGTTTTGAATATAAATGACAATTAAACACATTCCTAATACAGGAAAATCCTCATTGTTCTGAATTAGAATGAAAATTAGGTAATTTTTTTTAAAATGTATTTTCAACTTTCTTGTTTATCAGATGGATGTCTATAAAAGTAAAAGCATGAATTAATAGATTTTGAGAGGAAAATACATCAGAATTTGAGAATATAAACAATACAGCCAAATGTTTGAACAATTCTGCAGGATTTGATTCTCTAAGTCCACCTGTATGTGCCAGGGAACCATGTTATTCAACAGATACTCTTTTTACTCAGCCTACTTTTGAGATAAATCCTGAAATTCATCTGAATTAATCCTGAAATCCTGAAATAAGGAAGAACATTTATGAAATATGAAGATATCATCGTGGCAGTTGAAATACAGTGCTACAGGGTTCACTGCATAAAAATTAAATCACTCTGCTGTCTTTGAAACCTTTTATGATACTTCTTGAAGCCCTCGCAACATTAATTTTAAATCAAAAAATTATTCAAAAAATAAGTGGAACAGCATGTCTTTGCAAATGGCAGAATGAACTGTTAAACAGAAAAGGGATGGAGCCATAAAAAACCCAAGTTCGTTTCAATTGCCTTGTATAGTCAATAATGCTTATCAATGTACTACTGTCAGAATTTAAGATTCTTCTTTGTTTCAGTCCATGATTTCCTTTACAGAAGAAATTTTAACTGCCATGCTAGCTCAATGTTAATAATTATTTCCCATTCTTAATGATCAATGAAAAATACAGAAGTCTTTCAAGGTCAGATACTGTCATGTTTTCCAATTCCTTTTCCCTCTGCCATTTTTTTCCTTCAAAAGTATCTCTCCTGAACATGCTGATGGGGAAAAGATGTGGCATAATAACAATGTGTGTGTGAGAGTGCCTTTAAAAAGCACAAAACTGATGGACTTGTTGCAAATCAGAGGGGTGACAGTAAGAAAAACTAAATTTTTTTCTGAAGCACAGCTTTACCTTTTATTATGATTCATAGTTATAGAGGTAATGTCTTCTTTCAGTTGAAGGAGAATTTAAATGATACTTCCTATATGGTGGACTAGTCTTTATGTGACCTATAACTATCATCACGTTCTTGAGAAAGCAACATTGCTTCTCTTTTAGCATCATTGTGTCAGAGATGAATCATAGCATTCCTTATCCTTCCTTTGCACTGATAAATACAGTGATCATTCATTTCTGATCTTCACTCAACTCAGGACTGTAAAACTGGGCAAAGAAAAAGCAAGCTGTCATCATTAGGAAAACGACAGTTTGACAAGTAAAAACAATTCTTCCTGATTTTGAAGTGAGGTAGAATGGGTGTCCCTTAGGTGAGGTTAAAGAGATTGCTTGCCCCTTGAATGATGGTTGCACACTCAATTTCAGACATAAAAAGATTGATCCTAAGCCCCCAGAAATCAATGATTTTTAAATTTTTTGCTGCCTTAATGGACATTTTCTTGTGTCATAACTTTACAATCTTGGAAAATTTGATCGATTTTTGAAGCACTTGCAGTAACTGTATAATCCTTCCTTCCTCTTTTAGTGTAATACATCAGGCAGATTTGAAACACAGAATATATCTTGCTTTCAATCATCAAATAACTTATTTTTTTGCTTTATAGAAAGCTTATTCTAATACCTACATGGAATAGATCCTACAACTGCTTACTTCCTAAGTAGCTGGTAGCTGTGAAGCCACTTATATGACATACTGCATAATGGCACAGCATGGCCCTAAATCTCACTCTGCTGGTTCTATTTGTTGAGGATGTGACCGTCGTTGTAACTGTGCCACTTATTTAGTTGAGCCAGGCAGCAAATGGCGTGGTGACATATGTAAACAATTTGCACAGGATGGTACAGTATTTTGAGTTTGGATGCTGTATTATCATAAATAGGACTTTTTTGCTACTGACATTTTGTATGAGACCTTGGATATGTAAGGAACACTTAAATGAGGTTTTAGAGTATCTATTTTTCAAAGACATTTTGATTAAATCAGTGCTCATTTTCTTACTCATGCTATATTTTTAAAAGTGTTTAGTCTCTGTATTATCTTAAATGATGGAAAGCCTTTCCTCCTCACAGTTTTGTTCAGTCTTGTTTTTCATTAAAAAATTCCATGAATTGTTGTGCCTATGTTTCAGTATATTCATAGAACATTTTATGCTAGGTATTAACTGATTAATCCTCCTGCTTGAAGATTATGAAGTCCTCAAATCTGCGTATAATTCAACAAATCCAGATTAAACAGCTTTTAAGCACTGAGACTCATGGATCTCTCGGGGACTTGAACAATTATTTCATTTTTTTGCCAAGGAAACCAAGCCATTAAGAATCATCATGTGCTTTAAGTTCTCTAAAGCCAAAGAGCTGACTGACAGTATTGTCTGTTTCTCATTTGTTTGATCATTTGCTTCTTTCCAGCTGGCTCCTTAGAAGCTGATTTTGAAGAGCTCTTCCCACACCAAACATACTCATTCACATGAGAAGGATACGGCCAGTTTGCACAGATACCTAAAGTTCATGAACAAAAGAATAATTTATCTTTCATTTGATTTCAACCCTTCCTTTCTCATATTTTTTTAAACAGTCTCTTAGAATTAATAATTTACTTAACAAATATTTTTGGCCTAATCCATAAATAACCATTTTTGTTTCAAGATATGAATTCGGAACGGTATTGATTCTGATTTGGAAGGCCTCAAAAAAGTGTACTGTTTCTAAAATTCAGCTGATACTAATTTATCTATTTTGGTATATGAGTTTTGTGCAAGTTAGATTCTAGTTACCCAAATACTGACTGGCCCATATTTTTTTTTAATCCATGTGTATAATTCTCTCTACGGTTGAAAATTTATTTTTTCTCTCAATTCCTCTCTGTTTTAGAGGGGGCTCTTGGGTTCAGTGTTTTGTTTTGTGGTTTTTTTTTTCATTTTGAAAGGAGTATCTTCAAAATTACTTATGCTAAACATTGTGTTTAATACCAGTGGACCTGAACCATGATTAAATGATTACTTGGAATGGCAAGCTGCTATCTTTTAAGCATCCACCTATAAGCCTTCCAAAGGAAGGAAGAGGAGAGTTTGGTCACTGTTTTATCCTAGGTGGTATATCATTCATTCATATAATCACTGAAAATATTTGGAATCATACTAACATACTAAAGTTTGTTTGGTTTGTTTGTTTGTTTGTTTGTTTTAAGGCAGATACATTTTTGTTGGCTATTTGCTGCCACAACAGTATTTTTTGCAAAATGTGAGATTGTAATTTTTATTTATTTTCTGAAAACGCAGAATGATGTATGATTGCCCAGGTGTAGGCTGAACAGATCTGAATATTTGATCTTCTGTTCTTCTCACTGAACTCCTTGCATTTAGTCGACATAGGTAAATCACCTGTCAGGAACTCGAGTATATTTGGAAATCTGCTGTCAAAAGCTAGAGACAGATACCTCTAAGTACAACTCATCCCAGGTCCCATGGAGACATGGGTTGCAGTTCTGAGATGCTCTTCTGCTTGTATTGCATAGGAAATCCCAGGGAGAAGTCAAGGATGCAGAAGATAATGTTGGGTAGTCTTGAAATCCTAGATGAAATATTGTTAATAAGACCGTGAGACAGAAAGTAAAGATAACAGAAAAAGAATAGGTATTATTCAAATCTTCTACTTTTTAGTACTTTGTGCTGCTCTAACTCACATAGGACTGTGGTACCTGGATGAGTGCTTCCTTACTTCTCCTTTGCATGCTTTTTGTTATAGTAATAACTATTGTTCATTCCCCACATTAATAGAAATTCTAATGGTTGTACCAAGGAGACAATTTGCCAAGAACAATACTCTTTGAATCACTTAAGGATAATTAGACTTCTTTTGTTTCTTTTTCATTCTCTTTTTGAGAGTTTTTTCCCCACTGTATGCTTTTAGGGGACTAAAATAACTTTTGGCACAAAAGGACGAAAGGACTTTTAAGGATAAATTCAGTAGTGGGTTAAGACACTTATTTCTTGTGAAATTTTTTACTTAAATCAATATTGAAAGTGTCCTTCTGTCTTGCAAGATTTCAAACTAAAAATAAATTTTATCAGAATAATAATAATAACAATAATTCAAAGGTATGATACCTGACCCCAAGCATATCACTGTTTGCTTATTAATCACTAAAATATATTTACTTCAGTAGCAGCAAGAAGCAGAAATGACACACTGAAATATTAATTACTCACTAAGGAGACAGAAAACATATTTGACATTTCTTTCAAACCACTGTGCACATTTTCTTGGCACACACATACTGACTATATTTTCCATATTATCACTTCATAAATTCTTTTATCTTGTCCAAGTAGACCTTTCTTACATTTTTCCAAGACTCTAAAAGCTTTATTAAATAGAATTTGAACATGTTTTTGAAAAAGCTAACCTTCTCTTGAGATTTTATGTTCTTCCTAGCTCCAATTTTTGTCTGGTAATTGTATAAAGAATTTAAAGACTGACTCAGTCCAGGTTGCTGCTTTGCTTATACAACATATTCTGTTCTAGAACACTCCTGAGGATGACAGTACAGGCATGTAAGTGGGTTTCAATCAGTAGGTCCAGTCCTAAAGGAGGGGTGCTCTCATTACAAGTTTTACATGGTTCCAGAAAGGAGTTTAGTAATTTGTATCATACAAGGAAGGCAGGAAATAAAAATACTAATTTTTCTTAAACAATTAAATTGTATTCAGTTAAATTGAATTAATACTAAAAGTCATTGTTGATGCCGCAGTGAAAGGCCATTCCAATTCAGAATGCAAAGTCAGGATGAGAAGAAACTTAATCCATAAAGATTTAGTGTCTCTTCTTCCTCTAGTATTTCTTTTGGAATTGAGCTTGAAAACTTCCTAGCCTGTGTCAGATACCAGCCAAACTACTGGTACAATCAAGATACTGTCAATTTTCTGATGTCTGTAGTGTCTTCTCCTTTTTTCTTATTTTAGTTATTACTCTTCATGATTTCTGTGCCTCTCAGGAGGTTAAAAGGTTAAAAAATTAAGCTGAACATGTTATTCATGTTCATATTATTAGCCATTCCTGGAAGCTTTTTCTTCATTCTTTACCTCATCCATGCTCTGCTCTGACCCATGGACAGCCTGGAGAACTCTCTTTCTGAGTCCAGCAGAAACACGCAGCTGCTTGGCATTCAGAGGTCCTCTAAACCCTTGGGTTTGAAAGGGGACCTTTAGTGAGACTAGCTCCCATATCACACTTTTTTTCTGAGTTTGACTTGTGCCTCCTTCAAAATAAGATGGTTGTGCTTCATGCAAGTTCTAGCTCCATGTACTCTACAAGTGAACTGGATTAGTGAATGGAGAAAAAAAACGATTGGTTGAATTATTCTTGATCACGTGTCAGGCTTAGTCCTGAGGATGACATTCTTTGTTGTGGAGTTTTGAGGTGTACCGTGCATCTCAAAACTGCAGCCTCTCTTGCTGTGTGTCTGAATGTGAATTTTCTTTGGCTACCTTTCCCATCCTCATTTACTTTCATGAATAATTCTTTCCCTGGTGGCTTAGCTGATTTTGCATTGTGATTTGTCTACATTCAGAGGTTACTAGAAATCTATAGGAGTTTTGAACAAGAATACTGATTTGACTTTCTGTTTACTGTAACTAGTCTATTAATAGCAAGTCTACTGACTTCAAACACTCAAGTATAGAAATAGTCACTAAAATTTGACTATGTAAGGTAAAGTCTTCTAGTTTATTAATTTTATTTCTTTAAGGAAAGTATGATGTCTTTGTTAAGTACCTTAACTACATCTAGCCTTTTCTTTTAAGGGCCTGCATTCTCACAAGGGAACCATTCAGTGCTGTGATTGTATTAATACAAATTGGATGGGAAAATTGGGCTGGGGTAGGAGCAATTGAATTTGGAAAGTTTATGAGAGCTGCTAGTTCGGGGTGAATAATAAAATAAAGACAGCAGTTTTGCAATTTTGAAAAGCTCTGTGCTATGTAATAGACTATAATTTAATTCTGAGAGACTTTTTTATTAGATTTTTTTCCAAGTAAAATCACAATTCCTATTGTTTCTTATCATATGTCTCATTACTGCTGCAAGTATTATCCTTTTTATATGATTATAGTGATTCATACTTCACTCTCTTGGTTGTTTTGTACACAATTGAAGGTAAATAATGGTAGCAATTTGATTTTTCTGGATAGACCAATAGGTTCTTTGAGTTTTTTTCTACAGAGGGATGTACATTTTAGCAAAAGAGTGATGATGAGCCTTACATTGAGATCAGTCAATAGATGCATAACTGATAAAATATCTTAGCATTGGTTAAAGTAACGAGATGAAGAAATGCCTGTGCCAAACAGTGGTTCATAGTTTTACAATAAACGTGTATGAAGGTCATTGTCATTTACATTCATTATCCTTTATAGATACTTTCTGAAAATACGATATTATCATTTATATATTTGAACATACAACTGTCCTAAGAATGTACGTAACAAACAAAATAATCACTTTTTGTGGGAAGTTGGCTCTATGAGAGAAGGAACACTTTTCATGCTCTGCTGAGTACTTCCAAATCCAGTCAAACAGCATTGGGACAGCAAGGTTTCGGTTCACTCTGTTGTTGAATTGAAAGGGCTTCACTGGTTGAGCAGAAAAGAGCAATCAGTTCCAGTTCCTGAAGGAGCAATGGTTTAAGAAACATGAAACCAGGGGAGTGATGACTTACAGAGAAGAAATATGGTGTTATTGGTGAAACTGTGTGATGAATTGAGACTTTGTTCTTACTCTTTGTACAAGTTTCGAGCTGGCTTCCTGCCAAGTCCCCCGAAACTTGACAACAAGGACCCGCCTCCCAGAGAGGGAAAAGAAGAAAAACCAAGCAGCCAAAGCTATAGCAAAAAATATGTATATATATATATATGTATATTTATATATAAGACAGATACACGAAAGGGGAATACCACACACCAGGGGGGGAAGGGGGGGGGGGGGGAGGAAAAAAAAGGAGAAGGACAAAAAGGGGCAAGGACCGAACAAGTCAAACAGCCAGTCGAAGGCAAACTAGCAAGAATCTCACCACTTCCCTTCGAACAGGCAGGATGGCCAGACACGGTCCTTGGCTCTCCCCTCACGCGTGGCAGATAACGGCAGTCACTGTAGGCCTCGGCTCCAGATAAGCCCAACCGAAACAGGGACCCACCGTTCTCGAACCTCGCCGGAGAGGAAAGAGGGCGAACTCTCTTATCAATGCCTTATTTATACCCTGGGTTACGTAAAGGAATAGCATGGAATACTTCCTTGGTCACCTTCCTAGTTCCTTCCTGGTTACAAGCTGGTTTCCAGGAAGGCCTAGACTGAAACCATCACATTCTCCACCCCTTATTCCATACTATTTCTTTACGTAACACCTGTATATTGTGTTTGTCTCTATCCCGTACATATACACATATATATATATAGTCCATGTTTATTTTTTCTCGAAGGTTGTCGTCTGTCATTGAAGATCAGCACCACCAGCAACTCGATTTGTGTTCTTGGCCCTTTCGTCATAATCACAGTTCCGGTTTAGGGCTGGCTCATTGGTTTGGGCTGTGTCATCATCGGCCATCCTTAGATTCTCGTATCAGCTTTGTTTGGGTCTCTTTTTTTTTTTTTTTCCGTCTGGTGTCTGGTCTCCTGTAAAATACAACTCAAGGCACAGAATTAGTTTTTTCCCAGGCTTAGGTTTCCTTGAGGCACACATTGGACCTCTCCATCCTTCCTCATAACCCACCAAGTATATCCAGGCCCTTGAGCAAAGACAATCCCACGAATGGGTTTGTCTTGGCCTGAGGGAGGAGTGATCCAAACGGCCTTACCTAACATACCTTTTAGATGGATCGCTGGAACTTTGTCTCCATCTACAGTGTGGAGGGACTCTGCTTGGGCAGGACCAGCTCGGTTGACAGAGCCTCGGGTGTTGACTAGCCAGGTGGCCTTGGCTAAATTCTTGTCCCAATTTTTGTAAGTTCCCCCACCTAGTGCCTTTAGAGTCGTCTTCAACAGTCCATTACACCTTTCTACTTTTCCTGCAGCAGGTGCATGATATGGAATGTGATATACCCATTCAATACCATGCTCCTGTGCCCAAGTGGCCACTAGACTGTTTTTGAAATGAGTCCCGTTGTCTGACTCAATTCGCTCTGGAGTGCCATGTCTCCACAGGACCTGCTTCTCAAGGCCTAGGATGGTGTTTCGGGCTGTTGCATGCGGTACCGAATATGTTTCTAACCATCCGGTGGTTGCTTCCACCATGGTAAGCACATAGCGTTTACCTTGGTGGGTCTGTGGCAATGTGATGTAATCAATCTGCCAGGCCTCTCCATACTTATACTTCTCCCAACGTCCACCATACCACAGGGGCTTCAGTCTTTTCGCCTGCTTAATAGCGGCACAGGTCTCGCAATCATGGATAACTTCAGAAATGATATCCATGGTTAAATCCACCCCTCGGTCTCGTGCCCATCTGTGAGTGGCATCTCGGCCTTGATGACCGGAAGCATCATGGGCCCATCGAGCCAGAAACAACTCTCCCTTCTGCTGCCAGTCTAGGTCTACTTGTGACACCCCTATCTGTGCAGCTCGGTCCGCTTCTCTGTTGTTATTATGTTCTTCATTAGCTTGCTTCTTGGACACATGGGCATCTACATGGTGGACTCTCACATTCAGACTCTTCGCTCTGGCAGCGATGTCCTGCCACAAGTCAGCAGCCCAGATGGGTTTTCCTCCACGCCTCCAGTTCATCTTCTTCCATCGGTCTAACCATCCCCATAGAGCATTGGCTATCATCCACGAGTCTGTGTAGAGGTAGAGTCTCGGCCATCCTTCTCGTTCGGCGATGTCCAGGGCCAATTGGACGGCTTTGAGCTCTGCAAATTGACTCGACCCGCCTTGACCCTCAGTAGCTTCTGCCACTCGTCGGGTGGGACTCCAAACGGCTGCTTTCCACTTCCGGTTCCTTCCTACAATACGGCAAGAACCATCAGTGAAAAGGGCATAACACCTTTCTTCATCTGGCAGCTGATCAAATGGCGGAGCTTCTTCAGCTCGGCTCACTGGCTCTTCTTCTTCTGCCAGACTGAAGTTCCCACCTTCAGGCCAATTTGTGATAACCTCCAGAATTCCAGGGCGATTTGAGCTTCCCAATCGTACACGCTGCGTAATCAAAGCTATCCACTTGCTCCATGTGGCATCAGTGGCATGATGCGTAGGGGGTACCTTCCCTTTGAACATCCAGCTCAAGACTGGTAATCGGGGTGCCAGGAAGAGCTGTGCTTCAGTACCAATTACCTCTGTAGCTGCTCGTATACCTTCATACGCCGCTAAGATTTCCTTTTCCACAGGGGTGTAATTAGCCTCAGAACCTCTGTAGCTTCGGCTCCAGAAACCCAGTGGTCGCCCTCGTGTCTCGCCAGGCACCTTTTGCCAGAGGCTCCAGGAGGGACCTTTATCTCCAGCTGCAGAGTAGAGTACATTCTTTACATCTGGTCCCGTTCTAACTGGTCCAAGAGCCACGGCATGTGCAATTTCTTGCTTGATCTGCCTGAAAGCTTGTTGTTGCTCAGGACCCCACTGGAAGTTGTTCTTTTTACGGGTCACAAAGTAAAGAGGGCTCACAATCTGACTGTATTCTGGGATATGCATCCTCCAGAAACCTATTGCTCCCAGAAAAGCTTGGGTTTCTTTCTTGTTTGTGGGGGGAGCCATTGCTACAATCTTGTTGATTATGTCTGTTGGTATCTGGCGTCGTCCATCTTGCCATTTCACCCCTAGGAATTGGATCTCTCGGGCAGGTCCCTTGACTTTGCTCTTCTTGATAGCGAAACCGGCCTCGAGGAGAATCTGGATGATCGTCTGTCCTTTTTTGAAAACCTCTTCTGCTGTATCCCCCCATACAATGATGTCATCGATGTACTGGATGTGTTCGGGAGCCTTACCCTTCTCTAGTGTGGCCTGGATCAGTCCATGGCAGATGGTTGGACTGTGTTTCCACCCCTGGGGCAGTCGATTCCAGGTGTATTGAATGCCCCTCCAGGTGAAAGCAAACTGTGGCCTGCACTCTGCCGCTAAAGGAATGGAGAAAAACGCGTTGGCTATGTCGATGGTGGCGTACCACTTTGCTGTCTTGGACTCCAACTCGTATTGGAGCTCCAACATATCTGGCACGGCAGCACTCAACGGTGGCGTAACTTCATTTAAGCCACGATAGTCCACAGTCAGTCTCCACTCTCCATCGGATTTACGCACAGGCCAGATGGGGCTGTTGAAGGGTGAATGGGTTCTGCTGACCACCCCTTGGCTCTCCAACTTCCGGATCATTTTGTGGATAGGGATCACAGCATCTCGGTTTGTCCGATACTGTCGTCTGTGCACAGTTGTTGTGGCTATTGGCACTTCTTGATCTTTAACTTGCAGTAATCCTACAATGGAAGGGTCTTCTGAGAGGCCAGGAAGGGCAGACAATTGCTTGGACTCCTCTTCAATCACCGAGGCTATACCAAAAGCCCACCGGTACCCTTTCGGGTCCTTGAAGTATCCTCTCCTTAAGTAGTCCATACCAAGGATGCTAGGGGCTGCTGGCCCCGTCACAATGGGACGCTTTTCCCATTGGTCTCCCGTCAAGCTCATGTCTGCCTCTACCACTGACAATTCTTGAGACCCTCCGGTCACTCCAGAAATAGTAACAGTCTCGGTACTCTTATACTCCGAAGGCATTACAGTACACTGGGCTCCAGTATCTATCAAGGCCTGGTATCTCTGAGGATCCGATGTGCCAGGCCATCGAACCCACACAGCCCAGTAAACTCGGTTATCTTCTTGGTCCCTCTCCTTCTCCTGGCAGAAGGCAGGGCCCCTCTACTGGTCTTGATCAGAGCATTCGTCGTCAGAGTTTGACTTTGACTTCTTAGACTTTTTACCGTTGTCGAAGCGGACCTCCATCTTCTCGTGTTTCGGCGATCGCAGTTTCTTTTCTAAGAAATCTCCGTCTACTACATAGACAACTTTCTTGTCAGTCTTCTTTCGCTTCAGCTCCCTCACTCTAGCTTCAAGCTTAAAAGTGGGTTCACCATCCCACTTCTTCATGTTTTCTCCTTTACTACGAAGGTATGCCCATAGTTGGTTACGTGGCCAACGCTTAGAGTTCTCTTTCCTTTGACTTGTGAATGACAGGGACCGTGAGCGAGATCGAGACCAGGATCGAGGTCTAGGCCGAGGTCGTCTTTGTCGGTCCCGCCATGATCTTCCCATTGGCCTTTCCTGGTAATCTCTATACCTTCTGTCCTCTCTTTCTCTAAGGTCGTCCTCATATCTGGAATATTCATAATCTCTCTCCATTCTTTCCCTATCATAGGGGTGTCGGTATAGAGGGTCGAAGGGGTCTTCCAGATTTTCCTCTATGCTCCTCATCCAAGCACACATGGTGTCCACACTTGGTTCATCCATCTTTGGATGATATGCGGTTATCAAGCAATACCTATATGGTTTAGGGGCACCTTGAATTACCTTCTTCCACATTGGTTGTGTGCAAGGAACATTCTCGGGAACTTGGATGTCATAATATTCTGGATCAGAGTAGACAATTTCCTGCATGGCCAATTCCCGCAGGTATTGGATGCCTTCTTCCGCAGTCCTCCACCTTCTCGAAGAACTCTTGAGGGACTCCTTAAACGGGTATTTCGCCCTCACAGCATGAAGAATTCGGAGCCAAAGACTGGATGCCGTTTTCTCCCTTCCCATTTCTTGTTCTATCTTAGGGTCTCGGGCAATGGATCCCAGTTGTCGTGCTTCATCACCTTCAATTATGTGACTATCAGCTCCCTTGTCCCAGCATCGCACCAGCCAGGCGAGGATTTGTTCACCAGGCAAGCGCATATAATCTCTCCGTAAATCTCTAAGCTCTCTTGTGGTCAGTGATTGTATAATTTCGCTTTCTCGCATTATTTCTTGTCCATCTCTCCCACGTAGAATCTTTTCTACCTCCCTCTTTACTCTTCCGCTCTTACGTGGAACCGCTCCTGCCTCCTCCCTGTATCTCTCACGTGGAGATGGAGACTGGGCATGCCATGGGGATAAGCTTCTATGTTGTTCATGGCGTGGAGATGGACTTCTACGCCGTTCATACCGTGGGGACGGACTCCTACGTCGTTCACGCCGCGGAGATGAACTTCTACGTCGTTCACGCCGTGGAGATGGACTTCTACATCGTTCACGCCGTGGAGATGGACTTCTACGTCGTTCACGCCGTGGAGATGGACTTCTACGTCGTTCATGATACCCAGCCGGTGGAGGTAGCGAGTAGTCTCTCGGGTGCCAAGATAAGGGCTTCTTCCAATCATCCACACCTCCAAGAGAAGGTTGGGTCTGGAGGGGTAGAGATAATTCCCCCTCCAATCGAGGGGGATGCTTTGGCTCCTTCTTTGCGTCCTTTGTAACACTGAATTTGTAGTCAGGATATAAATCATCAAGCGACAATATACCACCGGCCATTTGTGCTGTTGCTTTCTTTTCTCTTGGTGCTGTTCTGTATTCCTTTGGGCGTGCCCCTAGTTCTTTTGGACGTGCTCCTTCCCGTGTAGCCGTTTCTTCCTCTCTGGTAGCTGCTTCTTCTCTTCCAATCGCTCCTTCCTCAGTCACAACCACTTCTTCCTCTCTCGCAGTCGCGCCTTCATCACTTGCTGTTGCTCCTTCTCCCATTGCTGCCGCTCCTTCGTTCACTACATCCTCTGTTCCTTCTTCTTCTTCTTCTCTTTCTTCTGTGCGTTCTGGTTGCGGAGATGGGTCCGTAAGTTCCTCGATCTCCCTTACCCACGTCTTCTTCTTCTTTATAGGGGCAATGATGATCTTCCGGTTCTTAGCTTGAGTCCCGGTTCTAGTGGACTTAGTAGAAATGTCATTGACTTCAAGTTGTGTTTGGACCCCAACTTCTGTGGACCTAATAGGGACATCACTGGTTTCAAGTGGCGTGGTTTGGGTCTCTGTGTCGACCTTAGCCCTCTGAAGGTGGTCTATGGCAGCTCGATAAGCATTAGCCAGGCCCCAGCACAAAGCGGAGAATTGCATATTCGGATCTTTGTAGGAAAAACACCCTTCTGCCAAACAGTGGGCCATCTCACCAGAATCAAACATTTGTTCTGGTGTGAACTCCCAATTAATGGGGGGTGACACACGTCCTACTAATCTACCGAAATCTCCCCAAGCTCCATGCCACCCGGGGACTGGCCTGTCTGCAGCCCTTTCCAAAGTTCCAGCGAATCCCTTTGAGGTGTGATCTTTCCTACAAGAGGGAGAGCAACGGAACCCCATTCTTCCAAGTTTAAGGAGCACTTCCAGTACCTTTATCAATGACAGTACTGTTGCAATAAGATTTATATAGTAATTAGAGCCGATTTTAACCATGGGGATCTCCTTTACCAAACCTTCGATGTCAAAATTAAAGGATGGAAGCAATTCGTTCCATCCATCCTCAAGGTCTGGACGTCTCCCTATAGAGTAGCCTAACACAGGTGTAAAGACGGCTAGAATTATAAGACAAATTAATGAAATAGCCATTGCTTTTTGTTATTATTTCTTCTTGATCCCAAAACAAACCTTTGTTTTATATAAACAAAGTTTCCTTGGCTGTTTTCCCAGACTCTGGCAGTGTTCCCAGACCTGTTCCCAAAACAATAGATTGGCTTGCAAAACAACACCGAGCTTAGCTGTCTTCCTGGAAAATGTTTATCAAAACAAGCCAAACTTAACCAAAATATCCCACTTCTGACACCAAAAATGTTGTACAAGTTTCGAGCTGGCTTCCTGCCAAGTCCCCCGAAACTTGACAACAAGGACCCGCCTCCCAGAGAGGGAAAAGAAGAAAAACCAAGCAGCCAAAGCTATAGCAAAAAATATGTATATATATATATATGTATATTTATATATAAGACAGATACACGAAAGGGGAATACCACACACCAGGGGGGGAAGGGGGGGGGGGGAGGAAAAAAAAGGAGAAGGACAAAAAGGGGCAAGGACCGAACAAGTCAAACAGCCAGTCGAAGGCAAACTAGCAAGAATCTCACCACTTCCCTTCGAACAGGCAGGATGGCCAGACACGGTCCTTGGCTCTCCCCTCACGCGTGGCAGATAACGGCAGTCACTGTAGGCCTCGGCTCCAGATAAGCCCAACCGAAACAGGGACCCACCGTTCTCGAACCTCGCCGGAGAGGAAAGAGGGCGAACTCTCTTATCAATGCCTTATTTATACCCTGGGTTACGTAAAGGAATAGCATGGAATACTTCCTTGGTCACCTTCCTAGTTCCTTCCTGGTTACAAGCTGGTTTCCAGGAAGGCCTAGACTGAAACCATCACACTCTTGCTCAGAGTTGGGTGTAGCTATCAAATTCAACAAGGTGGCACTGTCTGAGAAAGTGAAGTACTCTAACTGTTGATTGCCTGGTTATTTTTCACTTTAGAATTTCAAATTAATGCTTAGGTAGGGGAAGAGATCCTGCATTTTGGCTCCTGGATTTTACTTGTGGATCAGAGCACTAATTTAAATTCTTCTCAAAAAGTGTAGTTAAACTTTCACAAAATGGATCAAAGGATATTGGATATTACTTTTTGCCTGCCTTAGGGCATCTCCAGAAATTTCATTTAGTTATTGCATACCCACACTAATTATTGTGTGGTTGTGCAAGAACATTTTTTATTTATTAGCTTTTCTACCTCTTGAATTTTCAGTTTTAACTGGTGATTAAAACTTTCCTAAAGCTGCTGATTTTTATTTTTACATTTCCCTCCTCTTTTACCTCCCTCCTTTCCCCTTTGAATTCAAATAGTAATTAGCATAGTAGATGTCATTCAAATTAAATGCAGAGGAAAATAGGTTGAAAGTATTACACTGCGAAATGTTCTAGACTCGGTTATAAACAGTGTTATTAATATTTTGAGAAATGACTGAGAAACTGAGTTGTAAAATAATGGACAAATCCTACCTGGTTTGTTTGTTTGTTTGTTTGTTTTTGTGTGTGAAAATACTAATTTCAGTTTTGGGGGTATGTATGGTTGTTTTTGGTAATCTCTCTGTTTAAGAAGAAAAGAAAGACTTGTAAGTCAGTAAAGCTGAAACTCCATTGATACAGTGGTAACAGTAATATACTGAAAGTTGTGCATACCAGTGTTAAGTCCAAATTATATAGAAACATTTCCTGTAGGAATATTTAATGTTTGCAAAGGATACTGTACAAAATGGACAGAACTCTTAGGGGAGTAACTATATGCAATTATGCAAATACATTCAAGTGATTCATTGGTTTGAATGTATCAAGAAACCAAGTCTTAAATTTGTTCTCTACAAATCAGTGTCACCTTCTCCTTCATCATGAAATGGTCCCAATGACTGAATGCAGCAGACAGCTTTCTGCTGTCAGATCTATTCACTAGATTCTGAAATAAACACACTAGTTCAGTATCAGTAATTTGTGGTGGTGCAAAGCTCTGTTAAAGAACTAATGCTCCTTCTTCAGCTTGAATTGGTAATTTTTCTCCTCCTGTCATTAGGCATGTATTCAACCAACAACATGTACAAATATGCAAACATGTATACTTGTCATACTTCTGAAAAATGTAGATGCTATTTGTATATTAAAAATTTGAACTACTTTCCAAGGCAGGGATAGTACAAGGTGCTTAATTATTATTTGTTACATTTTATGAAGCATAAGACTGAGACACTGTTGTTCTTTGGGATACTGTTTTTCTTCATAACTGCAAACATACAGTAAGAGATAAACACAAATTATATGAAATTTAAGAAGTGAAAATAAAAGGAGACAGTAATAAAGGGAAGATAATGGTTACAGTGTGAGAAGCAAGAGTTTAAGGATCTCTATATATGTACGTTCAAGATGCTCTTCTTTGGGATGCAAATAACAGCGCACAAAAATTATATTAACCTGTCAATATTTCTATTATTTTAATCTATTGTATTATATTAATTCAACTTTGTTTCTTATGAAGAGCCTTCCAGGGACATTTTTATCACAATATATTATCATGATTCTAATTAATATAAATTATTTTGATTCAGATGGGAAATAAATGTTAATAGTAATGATAGGCTCTAATAATGGAAATAATACCTATCAGAAACTTAAGGATCATCCTTTAACATTTGTGTAGTGTAGGCTAAATCAATGTGAAAACCATGTCTTGGTAAGAATGGGGTGGCATTTCTCCAAGTGGAAGTAATCTTTAAGAGCTTGTCCAAAAATGGTTACAGATGTTTTAAATAGCATTAATTATTTTTCAGGTTTTATTGCTCTTTCTCTTAGTTTTCATAAGCATTTACACTTCTTAACTGCTGCTTTTATTCAAACCTGAGATGTCGTGATTTCATGATGTCTGTGTTTATGATACTGCAACATGTTGCTGTTCAAATGATTGGAAAATCATAAATAAAAGGCCGACTTCTGAATGATGCTTTTCTTCTCCTTATTTATAAATTTATTAAACTTTACAGCTACTGCAAATATTCAGTATTATTCAGGATATAATTACGGAAGTAGTGCCAGAAGTGCAAGTAATCTCTAGATATTTTAAGAAAAGACTGGAATGATCACTAGGAATTTGGTATATCTCCATCAATCCTGATGTTAAAAACAGCTGGTTTAATATATTCAGCCCAAACGTCTTTTGATTTGCAGCAATATTACTTTTATTTGCAGTAATATTACTTTTTTCTGTACTTTTCATCTGACTATTTCTAAGCTTTCTTTCCCCAAAACATTAATTAAATTAATGTTCTGATGTCCAGGAGGTTAATATAATTTTCATTTTACAGATGAAGAAACAATATCTAAGAAGGTCACATCTCATGTCAGTGACAGATGGAGGTACACAGTACTTGTCTGCATTAGCCATTGGGAAAAAATAAATCTTTCTTCAATCTGTACATTTACAACTATTACCATAACCAAACATAAATGCTCAGAAATTAAACTTTTCATTATAAGACTACATATTTCCATCAGATGAATGAGGGGAGGAGGGAATGAAAACTTAAGTAAGTAGCCAAAGCAGAGGAATAACATCATTCAAGTGGACCAGTCACTAGATATTGAACAAAAATGTTTGCATATAGTAGGTGTATATGTATATATACGTGTTTATTTATGAATGTACATATACTTAATGTATTTTTAAGCCAATTCCCAAAAAGCTTTGGAAAATATTTCAGGAGATTGGCAGCCTGATTTTATCTTTAGGGATATATCAGAAAGGATCATACTTTTCAGAAACATGTATTTCCCCAGAGTTTCAGAGGAAAGGTGCTGCTCAGTAGTCCAAACCAAAAACTAATGGGAAAAAAAAAATCTGTAGTGGAAGGAGCATCTGGCATATTCTGCAGAATTGAAATTCTAAAATTTTATTTAGAGAAAAAATGTTTCATTTCAACATTTTAAGTAGGCTTTGGGGACCCTCTCTCTTTCTCCTTGAAAATCCTAAACATTCTTAAATTCCAGCTCTTAGGAATTTTGTCTACAGAGCATCTTGGTCAGATTGAAGATCTGACATCTAGGCTTCCGAGGATTTCTAGGTTGTTCCTGAATAGATTTTGAGATGTCTGAAATGATTTCTCACTTGGTTGAATTTGAAAGCTCTGAGATCTGTATCTCCTCACCAGCCTAGTTCTAGACTGTGAGGGCAGAAAAACTTGTTAACTTTGTCTTCAGTACAGTTTTTTTGTGTAGGAAGGACATTTCTAGGTAATTTGGAACAGTTTTCTAACAGAAAAAAAATTATGAGTTTTTATGAAAACTGAAATTTTCCCTTGAAAGTCATGACACTTTTAGAATACACATTTTCTACCCAAGTAATTGATGAAAGAGGAAGTTCCAGACCAGAACCATCAGCCAGTTTGAAGTAGGATGATTAATGATTACTGAAGAGATATAAGCAAAGAAAACTAGCTTTTGTAATTAAATGTAGCAGGGTATTTTCATATAGGAAGTAATTTGGTTACCTAGTGATGCAATTAGATACATATTTGTCCAAATTTAATTTTCAGCAAGACGCTGAGATAACTGCCATTGCTTGTAATTTTTCTCTATAGCCTGAGTGAATAGCATCACAGTATAACATCTGGATAACTTTGCCCTCATGGACACACAAACTGGTGAATTTCTCCACAACTGATTGAAACACTCTGTTTTGGTTGCACTTAAGATTTCCTTGTTAATTTTTTAAATAGATGATCTTCTGTCCCAATCCTATTTTCGTTTATGTTGTCAGGGAAGCCAGTTGTGGGGGGCTTCATTTCTTCTGTTGTGCAATGTGTGCACAAGCATATTACAAGCTTCTCCTCTTGTGTACCTGGTCTTAGACTCTCAATCTATGCAGTAGATGACCCCTAGAATGTCCATCTCCCCCATTTGCAGCACTTGGACCTATGAGTCCCTGTCATTCATGGTCCCGCTTGAGTTGCTGGCGCTCAGACCTCATGCTGTGCTTACAGACTAGTCCAGCTCAAAGTTCACTGGTTCCCACATGTGCATACTTAGAGCTGAGAGTATACGTATACCCACACAGAAGACTGACTTTAATAAGGAGGAAGGATGGTGTAGCACAAGGCTCAGTCAGTCAAACATGCTGAACAACCTCTTTATATGTGACTAGCCTCCGTTCTTTTCTATTTTCCACTTTTATCCCTCTCAGATCCATTTTGACTCCTCTTTTTACATGTCTTCAGTCTGTTCCTTAAACATCTCATTGTAAGTTTTACACAGTACCAAATATTCTCTCTGCTTTATCCCCAAATTCTCTTCCCTCATAATAACACCTATACTCTGATGACCCTATTTAATGTTCATGGCTTCCCAGTGAAAGTTTCCTTGTTTACCTCCCTCCGTGGCTGTCTTCACTAGGTACAACCATCTCTTCATTTTCCTTTGATGGTCTTTGGTGTATCCTTTCTCAGGTTACTGGGATTCTGACATGTATTACTGCTCCTCGTGTTTATGGTTGTGACCCATTTTTCAGATAACCTAGCGTTTGCTATCAGGCAAGATCACTGTTAGTTATCTTAGGCTGGAGGCCATACGAAAAAAATTGCCTCAGGTATCTAAAGCAGAGGTTGCGTAGGACTAAGGGTCCTCATCCAAAACTGTGATTTGCAATACTCCCTTTCACAGCTGCTTTGTGTGAACTCTCTTACTCTCTTAAGTCCGGTAGAACTTTGAACTCACATTTCACAAATTAAAATTGCTTCTATTTTTACCTTGGAAAAGCTAGATTTATTAGACATGGTGTGGTCACTTTTACTAGATTGAAGCAGAAGTTGCCCATTTCTTTTTGTAGTATAACCACTGCACTATATATATCCTGCCCTAAAGCAGTACTTCAGAAAATTAGTGCAGTTTAGATCTAAGTGCAAATTGACCTCCCCTGAAAGTTGCCTAACACATGGAGGGGTTGGATTTAAAGAAAAGTTCAACTCTTTTGTCTCTCTGCAAGAGATGATCTGCAAAATATTTCTGCAAATATGATCAGGTATCTTCTTTTGTAATAACTTGTTTTGGGTTTCTTCCATACAGTGTACATATTTATACATATTGTAACCTTCCCCCTAATTTTCTAGATAAATAGGTCTTTTAGTTAGGACAGTTATTTTTTTGTGGGATCAAATGTCTAAAAAATGGAAAATCAAACTGACTTTGACTGATAGTCAAAGCATCTGAGGAGTTTATTTCTTTATGGAAATAAAGGTATAAAGGCATAATCTAAGTTACAGCTTTAAATAACTTAATGAGTGATAATTATTACTGTCTTCTGGGAAAGAAATGGATAATCATAGGGAAGTTGAGTTTTTAAAAACTTACAGCTTTAGAGGTATTCTCCCTGTGTATCCTTTTATAGCTGAAGCTTCGTTTGGAGAATGGTGTACTCCTGGAACAGTTGCTTTTCTTCAGGAATTATTTTATTCATAAAGGAAATTGTGTTTGGCAGATTTGCTCAGTGAAACTTTATTAGAATAAAAGCAGTGGTCTATAATACCTTATTGGTTCAGCAGAACTGACTTTCAAGACAAGTAGTTCAAGCTCCTTTTGGAAAACTAAATTGAAATCTACCATACCTCTTCTGCCTTCCCTTCAAAGTCGCTTTTGTATTTTCTTAATTTAAAAGGACATACAACAGAGTAACAGTAGAGAGATTCTTACTGTTAGATAAACAATTGTTATTGACAGGGATGTAAGACACATGTGCTTCAGACTAGGTCAATTATTGAGAGCTTTGTCTTAGTTTCAATATTGATGTTTATTGGTTTTCTAGTGTTGGAGCTATTATCATACCTGTTTTTTTGTGGTGGGTTTTTTCCTTGGAAGTTTTGAATGCATTTTCCACTTTCTTTTGCATTTTCCTTAGCCTATTTCTATTGATGTTCTTATTGCTGTGTTTCTTTTGTTTTACATTATTTTCTTGTATTGCACTTTACTTCAGGAGCATTTTACTCGTCTAGGTAAAATGTAACCTGATGTACTAGGTTCATCCTTGCAGACCTCTCTTGCCTTGCCCGTTTCCAAACAATGCAGGCATCCTAAATATATGGAAATGAAACACCTGTGTCTTACGATACTCAAATTTTGTCTGTGTTCTCTGAATTTACATACAAGAATAACTGCAATGTCACATGAAATGGTAGGGTAGAAAAAAGCCCACACAACAAACAAACACACACAGAAAACCAGCTGATAATCATTTGGTTACTGTAAACTTCAATTTTGTGACACTTATTGAACAACTAATGCCATTCACTGATGTTTTGAAGATATGGTGTTTATCTTGTCCATATAAATGTGTTATTGAGGGAAAGAAGTGCTGATACGCTTTAATGATATCATTGAGGGGAAGGAGAAGTGACAGAATTCTTAAGAAATGATTTTGCAGTCAAGTTACTAATAGTCTCAGATATGAAAAGCACAGTGCTGGTCTTTGCATGAAAATTTGTGTTGTACAATTGTGTGTGATTTTCCACTCTACTCCACAAATAGAATATGGTAAAAGCAATGTAATACAGTAGAGTATGTCACCATGGACTCTCTGGAGTAGCATAAGGTTCTCTTAAAAGAGTTCTGATATTTTATACTAAAGATACAAATACTATTTGAGTTTAAAGCTACATTTACATAGCCTTGTGTAACCTTACATAGCTGACCCCAACCAGCAGCTAAGTACCCATACAGCCATTTACTCTCCCCACCCAGCAGGTTGGGAGAGAGAATAAGAAAAATGAAAGTGAGACAATTCATTGCTTGGGATAAAGACAAATTAGCAGATGAAGGAAATCAAACAAGCAATTCAAAAGGAATTACTTATCTCCTCCCACAAGCAGACCAATGTCCAGCCGTTCATCAAGCATCAGCTGCACCGGGAGGCAATCCCTCATCCCCCTTTTTCTTCCTCTATACCAGTTCTTATTGCTGAACATTATGTTACGTGGTATGGCTAATTTGGGTCAGTTGGATTCCCTTCCCAGCTTCTTGCCATCCCAAGCTAGGGACAGGGAAGAAGAGAAAACCTTGATTCTGTGCAAACACTGTTCAGCAATAGCCAAAACATTGCTGTGTTATTAATGCGCTCGGCTGCAAATGCAGAACACAGCACCGTGCAGGCTGCAACAAAGAAAATTAACTTCATCCCAGACAGACAAAGTGCACCTTGTTAGCATCACTAAGAAATGGAAAATCATGCACTAATTTTAGAAAGATATCTGACATGAAGAGAAGTTACAGGAGTAGGTAGTGAGTAATACATTTGGGTGGTGTCTTAGGTGTGAACAGAGATGTACATTACACAGAAGTAATGGTGGTTAGAGTTATATGAAAAAGTTGCAACTCTGCTTTATTTCTTAGCATATCTTTGCTCATTCTGCACTGTTTTCCATTATTTCTGTTTGATGTATTTGCTATCGTTTGTTCATGGCAGCTTACAATGAATGGTTTCATTTGTTTCTCAGTACAGTCAGGCATTAGATCTTGCTGACCTTCAGCAATGCAATGTGTTAGTCAGCAGAGTCATGCTTTTAAGTCTGGATCGAGTAAGGCCAAAAGTAAGTGGCTCTGTTATGTTCTTTTTTTCTAATTCATGCTTAATCTCTTTGAAAATGTATAATTTATTGCATTAGAACTGTTCATTCTTTAGCTTATGAAGGCAGATAAAAATGCAAAGATAAAGGAAAAAATGCATAGCGAATATAATTGTGTTGTGCAACAAAGAAGGAAGAAATTACTTTTATTGTAAAAATTTGAGCTCTGTATTTTATTTTATTCCAATCTGCATTATTGTAATAATTTTTCTTCCTGCCCAACACATTGCTGGAGCAGTATTTAGTCCATAATTATTTTTTACATAAGCATAATTCAGATTTGAAAAAGACGTTTTATTCTTTTATATATAATGAGTTTTTTGTTAGTCATTACAAATTCGTGTTTTTATAAATCACCTCCCCAAATCTTTAAGAATACAAAGAATGGTATCTAACACCTAAATTCCAAAATTTACCACAATACAAAAGAGGACTGCCAATAAGTATTATTGTCTGAGAACATTTAATAACTGAGGACATACACTGTGCATTTTCTGTATGACTAGAAAATTGGAGGGAGATTAAGGTAAACTAAATCCTAAGGAATTGGCAAGGCATACTGCAGGTCTATGTGGATCTTCCAGTATGTTTGCAAAAATGAGCTTCACTGAAGTATTTGCTTGGTGGTATCTTCAGTTACAGATACTTTGTTAATCCTTAAAAAGTAGCCTGAAAAATTCCAGTCCTCCTTTTGGATTTTTCTTTTACATTCCTGTCGGATATTTTCTCTAAATGCAGCCTTTTTTTTTTTTCTCTACCAAAAGTCTTACATAAATACTCATTTTTAAGAAGATATTCAAATGTCCATCTGTTCTCTAAAACTAATTCTATAAAAAGCTGACAGTCGACATGCTTTTAAACAAATTTCATATTCAACTCAAAATTTATATTTAAAACTGATTTAATGGGAAGGTTAGAAAAGTCCACTTAAAACTTCATATTATCCATACCATTCTGTAAAATGTTTTTTGTCAGTTGATAGCCTATATTGATCTCTGTGTTAATAAGACAAATCTAATATTTCCTAATACTTTTGTCATCTAGATGAGACGCAGTTCAGTGAGAAAGAACTTTACTTGTCCTGATCATTTTAGTAGTGGACGAAAGACCAGGGAGTTACTAGCTTGTAATATAAAACCTGAGTAAAAATATATTGACTTTTTTGTGAGACTTGTACACTGTGTTGCACTTTATGCATTCTTGTCATGTAATAACGCATAATATAAAGTTCAGTGTTAGAAAAACTGGAAAATATAATTGTTTGAGTAGCACAATAAAAAAAGTGTGGTTTTGTAAGAAACCAGCTTGTCCAAAACTACTATCTATTCTTAAAAATGTCTTGAACATATGGACTAAATAGTTGATAGCAATGAAAGAATATTTGTGTATGAGCGTGTAGGTGTTTAGGAGAAGGGAGGAGAAGTAGGTGTTAAACATGACAGCAAGGTGGGAACAAGTGACAATGGGAGAATGAGAAATCCAATGCAGAAACGTATCTTGTGCAAATAATCCTTGACACTTATGTAACTGTGTGTATAGCTATATCTACAAGATATATCTGAATCAATACCTGTGTGCTCTTACTCTGCTGTAAATGTGAGGCAGCTCATTCCTATTTATTTTAAGGTAATCTGTATACATAATCATGTTCTTTCAAAGAAAATAATCTTGAGTACTGTCCTATTTGTTAACTCTAGGATGCTGGTAGCCATTGGAATAAGTTGCTTTTCATACAAGACAAATAAGTCTCTTGTATTGTGCTTCGGAAGTTCTTGAATATTTATAATGAAAATGTAATGTTATAAACTCTGTCTTTACTAGACAGCATTCTTAGATACTGAAAAGGTGACAGATTTTGTAATTTTAAGGAAAAACTGATGTTTATCATGTACCTGATACTTCATCTTTTCAGGTTACATTTCAGTCAAGTGTTCACACAATAATTGAAATTAATATATATATATATATATATATATATAAAATAAATGAATATACTTATAATGTATATAAAATGTGGAATATAAGAAAGAAGTTATTTACTATATTTAAATTTGAGGAAAATTTTTCTAACCTTTAGCAGCTGATTAATTCAGTTGCTGACTGATTAAAAGAGCAGTGGATTGTATTAAGAAGTTAACAGCACTCAGTAATGACTTGTTCCCCATTGGCATACCTCTAACTTTATTACCTGTTGTGATAATTAAATAAAAAACAGACGTGTGTAAGCTCCCAGGAAACACAACAAATGCTAAAATATAATCTATTGTGTGTCATGTGTCAGGATGAATTTTGTTGCATATTTTATGGTTTTGTTTTCCCTCTGATTGTCCACAACAGGTTTTCTTCATTATGTGAGGGTTATAGCATGTGATATGGGTTTGCATATGGAAGAACTAAAGATGAAAGATTAGAAAGACTGTGTCAGAAGCTCATTGTCATAAAACAAACTTGACAAGAGATTAAGTTCATTTTTATAGATAATTTAGGATTTTGAAAAATAAATTGTGTGGGTTTTTGACAATTTACATTGTTTAGTTTGATGGTTTGCTCTCCATTGTGTTAACAAAAATGTTTAACTAAGATGATCAGGCTCAAATTTCTGTATAGATAAAAAAGGTTATTTTCAGTGTTTCATAGGCGATGCAGGTTGTCTTAATCTAAAAACGTCTCGTCTTTAAAACTCATTTCTTCGAAAGTTTCTTTGTCTTTAAAACATGACAGTTTTCAGTTGTACTGGTGCATTCCTTTTGTTGAGAACAATCTAGGGGTTTCACTGTCTGGCTCGTAAACACTGATCTCATAAAGAGAGCTCATAAACCTGAAAGAACTAGGAGAACCTGTCACTAAGAGCACCAAAGTATGCTGTTTAGGTCCTTATGACCTTTTATTCAGGGCATGTGCACCCCTCTATAATTGATTAAATGATCTGAAAACCACGCTAGAAAAATGTTTTAGACTTTTAAATATATATTAATATTTCTCTGTTGTTTTTAGACTTCAGAAGGAGCATGAGTTAAAAAAAAAATGCAGACAATATTTGCAGTAGAAAATGGTGACAAGTTCATTCTTCTTTGTATCTCAAAGTTCATTCCAGACTGGTATGATACTTTTTCTAATGAACCTCTTCTTTGAGCAATTTATGTACCTACGTAGAATATCCTTTATGTGTGAGAAATGGAAATTTTTGTTGGAGGTGCCCCAATGGAGACTTATGAGTGGTGGAAAGAAATTAGTGAAGAGAAATCAGAAGAAGAAGGATAACAGGAGTACAGAACTGGGAATAACACATTTTTATAATAAAATATATTATACTACTAATAAAACCATTGCACAATGGAGTAAAGGCACTTTGGAACAAACACTTGGGCAGTCCTGACAGGCACACTCAGTGCACCAGGACGTAAGTACACTCTGATGTTATTTCTTCTGATTTCTTTTCACTAATTTCTTTCCACCATTCAAAAGTCTCCATTGGGGCACCTCCAACAAATTTTGGCCTTGGTCTTTGTCCCATTGCTTTATATATTCCCTTGGTGTCCTAGACCTAAGCATTTGTGATCTTGTAGATGAGCAAAAAGGACTTTGTGTCCTGTAAACAGATAGTGTGGGGATCTGGTATGTTTTCAGTTTCCTGTATTTCTGAGTATGCTCCTTGCTATCTTGTGAAAGTGTCGTATGTTCCTGAGGGATGGTGGCTTTGTGCTCAGGTGTATTGCATTTCTGGAGCTAGGAGGCAGGAAAGTATATATTCTATGCTGTCAGTCTGTAACCTACTGGTATGAAAGTCACTGTCTGAGCCAGCTATAGATAAGAGAACACATTCTTTACATAAAGGATAAACTATCATCATTTAACATCCTAAATTCAGGAGTAGTCCTACATTATAATCTGTGTCAAGCATTTTATAGACATAATTTTTTAAAGAAAGGATTATAGATAAAGGCATTATAGATAAAAATTCTCAATGTATTTTTCTTTGCCAAATACAAGCATATGAACTTTATCCCAGGCTGATACCAGTCAAGTGTTAGCCATCCAGGTAAAATATTTAATCCTAGTGGAGATTGTTTTGGGTAAATTTGGACTTGTTTAACAAGGTGTAAGGAGGTTCTGCAACCAGGATATACATAACTTGATTGTAAAGCAATAATTTTTTGCCTGATATAGGTAGGACCTAATGAGCTCTTAGGTTAAGCATGAATGTGCTTACAACTCATATGTCTTTGCTGACCAGGCAGGCAGCATTTAGGAGAGGAATGGTTCATACCTGTAACTCTCTGGAAAGTTCTTCATGGCTCCTGTGTATCTATCCTCCACCACCAGTGCTGATGTGGATGACATTGGTGACACAGCAGTTCCAACCCAGACCCGCCTTATTTTCTTTAAGGTTTTATACCTTTCTATGTTGGCATTTACTTCCTTAAACCCTTGAGCTGCTAATGATCAGTAATCCTACTTCTATCTGTAACTGGAGCCAAAGTTAGGCAGCTGTGTCATATCATAGCTGAGCCTTGCAATTTTGGTACACAAACAGGAGTTTGGGGTGAGGATTGGTTATGGTGAGGGAGTGCTGTAGCTGGGTTTGGAGAAAGAAAAGGTGACAAGTTATAGATTGTGATTAATTATCCTTTATATTGGTGTGTATTAATTACATGTCATGCAGATGTTATTTTTCAAATATTAGTACTCACTTTACACCTTCCTCTGAATGTGAACGAGAATAAGGATGATTATTTTGGGATTCAGAAGTTGGTTTTTAGTCTAGGTGATGATCCCCAGTAGCACATTTTTGGCTTTTTGCTCAGAAAGCATTAATATATATTCAGTAAATTGCTCTGCCACTGTCACCGGTTGGAGTAAGAGTGCCACAGAGCAGTACAAGACAATTAAAATTAATGGATTCCCACCCACCAATGGCAGCAAAGGACCATTAAAAGTCATCCACTTCTGTAGACTGCCCTGAACCCACATTATGCCCACCTAAAATTGTGAGCAGGACTGAAGAACAGGACTTGTAGATGAGAACCCGGATGTGACTTGGCAATGTGTGCTTGCAGCCCAGAAACCTAATCCCATCCTGAGCTGCATCAAAAGAAGCATGGACAGCAGGTCGATAGAAGTGATTATGCCCCTGTACTCTGCTCTTGTGAGACCCAGTCTGGAGTATTCTGTCTTAGGTCTGGGATCTCAAACATAGGAAGGACATTGATCTTCTGGAGCAACTCCAGAGGAGAGACAGAAAGATGATCAGGGAGCTGGAGCACCTCTCCTATAAAAACAGTCTAAGAAAGTTTGGGGTTTTTAGCTTGGAGAAGAGAAGGCTTTGAGAAGACCTTATAGCAGCCTTCCAGTACCTTAAAGGAGCCTACGAGAGAGCTGCAGAGGGATTTTTTACAAGGACACGTAGTGACAGGACAAGGGGGAATGGCTTCAAACTGAAAGAGAGTAGATTCACACTGGTTGTTAGGAAGACATTCTTTACTGTGGGACAGGTGAGGCACTAGAACACATTGCCCAAGGAAGTTGTGGATGCTCTATCCCTGGAAATGTTCAAGGCCATGTTGGATGGGGCTTTGAGCACCTTGGTCTAGTGAAAGGTGTCCCTGACCATGATGAGGGGAATTGTAACTAGAGGATCTTTAAGGTCACTTCCAACCCGAACCATTCTGTGATGCTGTGATTCTATCATCTAAGTTCATTAGCTTTTGTAAACAGGCCTGAAATGGGCTTTTAGCTAGATTTTGAAACTTTATCAGAAAAGGGAGGCTTAACTCTAGTTAGTAGTTAGCTAGATGTGGCTTGTCCAGAGTGCATTTTTTTCCCTATCTGCTGGATATTTTGAAGATGTTAAAAAAACAGTAACCTTCTCTTACAAGCTAGGAAGGAAGACTCAGATGGTATTTCTCATGTCAAATTGTATTGTATTGTCAAATGCATCTGCTTTCTTCTATCAGAAGATAATAGGGCCTAAGTCAAGGAGCGCAGGTGGAGTATTTTCTGACAAGAGAAAGAGGGATTTATGCAGCATAATGCATTTATTTTAGGTCATGTGTGTATTAGTTTTTCACAAGGCCTAGAAAAGAAAGAGTTAGTCTAAGGTTCCTAGGACTCATCTGGCCAAAGTGTGTCAAAACAAAATAATTAATGTTGAGAAAATGGTTTAATGTTTTGGGTGGAGTTCATCTATTTTTAGTCCATACAATCTGACCCTAAATATTTGTGAAGAATTTGAAAGTCTGTGAAGAATTGCAGTGTATCTCCAGCAATAAATATGAAATAGTAGTACTCCCTAGTAAAACTGAAAATACATATTTTTATATGTCTAAGAAAAATATAGCAGATTTTTAGAGGCAATGAAAAAATAACATAAAATAGCATAGTGTTCTTTGGGGATACAGTTTCCTCTGTTATGAGCATATTAAAATAAACTGGTATATGCTATTCATCTTTTATGACTTCAACAGAAAAGGTAAAACTATCATGTTTCTATAATTCCAGTGCTTTTTCATTGTTTTAAATTTATATTTCTCAATGATTATTTATGTTGTAAGTTTTCCTATTTTATTAGTCAAAAATCATCTTTCAATAATAGCCTGGTCTTTTCTACTTTAAAGTCATTATACTATAGCACTATTTAATTTACACAACCAGTAGTAATGAAGTGGTATTGGAGCAAACTAGTCTTGACTTCAATTAGAAAATGTAATTTTAGTAAGTCAGTATCCCAAAGTGAAAAGATAAAAGTAGTCTCATGTGAATGGACAGGATATTTTGCTACCTAGAAGAAATGCATCTACTCATTAAGAGCTACTTAAGTAATCTTCAAGAAATGTGTTAGAATAATGTTTTACCTCAGGTATTGCCACAGAAGCACAAATAACAATATGTGTTATTCAGCTTCAGTTTAAAACAAGTCCCTGTTCCTTTGTAGAAGGACAATATAGTATCAATTTCTGGGAGTTCTACAGTTTATGGTCTCTGGAAGGTCAAATGAAATGAGATCCTTTTCAAATTCTAAACATTCAAAAAAGTAACTCTCAAGGACAATGCGTAAGACACTGAACAGAGTTTCTGCTTTTCTATGGTTATGTTTTTACAGTAAGATAATATTTTTTACTTCAAAAGAATCAGTTCCTTTCAAACCTTTTTTTTTCTCCCTTTTTTGTGAGAATTTCAGTACCTATAAATAGAAGCTCTTGACATTTTGCATCATTCTCTACCCTTGCTCTTTATATAGAACTCTCATTGATTTCAATTGTGTATATTGAATTAGACTAGGGTAGATAGCTTTTAACTTATAAAAGGTGGTGACAATATTAACTACTGTGCTCATAGAAAGTCTGGTAAATCTTTCATTATGAAATGCTTTAAATAACACCTCAGAATTAAATTTTATAATTTCTAGGCCATCACAAATTGAGATGCCATGAATTTATGAAGGCAAGTACAATGAGTTCTGAACATATTTTTTAAAATTTCCCTGTTCCAAAGTTGTGCAAAATTCTGAAAAAAATACTGGATGTACCACACAGACCCTACAGGCAGTAAAGAGAACATGTGAGTCAAAATAACTTATACACAAACCACAGAAATTGGTATTTCCACTATGTTTGAGTTTCCAAGTTGTACAAAAGGCAAAGTGACTTGAATACATGCCTTCTCCAGTATGGAAAAAATTACCCAGCTGTAAAACAAAGCATAACATCCTTTTTACTATTGTGCTATTGGTTTTCCTATTTTATATTTGGTAAGTGACGAGAGATAGCTAACATCTCTGAAAGCATTGTCTTGAAAGGAATGCATGTGTTTCTAAATGAAACAACATTCTTCTCTAGTAAAAAAGGAACTCTTGTGAATATGTTTGGGGGATAATGCACAGTACTCCTTCTGAATAGTGATTTTATGCCCCAAGCCTTATTTTTAAAGCTTTGAGTAGCTACAAAATGCTGAAGACCTCTTCCACCTTAGAAACCTGTTCTTAAGGAACAGCTCAGTTTTTAGAAACTCTGTTCTTCAGCTATAAACTGAACTGTGTTTTCCCTAAGAGAGTAATCCAGATTTTTAAAGAGAGCAAGTCCAAATTACCGTGAACCAGATATCCTACTTCTTTGTTTGAATAGCTTTTTTTTTTTTTTTTTTTTAACATGGCTTTAAAAGCTTAGCATCTTCTGAAATTCCTTTCTTTGGATATTTCTGTAGAGCAAACAGATTCATTCCTTGTCACAAGAAAACTAAAGTAATGGAATTTTGTGTCAAAATAGTAATTGGGATTACTAGTACAAGGAGGAAATCTAACAGGTATATTTTTGAGGAAAGAGATTTCTTTATTAATTGTGCATGCTGTTCAGTATTTATTTGTTTGATATATTTTTTTCAAAGGAATTATGCAATTAATAGTGTGGTATTAAAAGGTCTTGTGATAAGAATGCCTTAGGTAGGTGGATTTTTCCATTCATTCATGTGAAAGTAAATTATGAAAAAAAAACACTGAAGGAAATTAATAAAACTCCATATTAAAATAATTTAACTTTATACTCTTAGTGATTTAAAAATTCATGGTAGATAATTAGTCTCTAATACCTTGTATTTACAACTTAAGAGATCAGGAACTTTGGTTATTCCATTGGTTCATCTGCATTATGGTTAAACATATATGGAGTTAGAATAAAATTTCGGTGTTTTGTTGGTGGAAATGAAAAGATATATTGTGTCTGTTCCATGCAGGGAGACAAGATGTCAAGATATCAATTCATTTGGAAAAGTAGGAAATATTGATCTCTAGTAGATAATGCTTGAATACATAAACTTTCATGGTTCATTATTTTTTCCAAGCTTTTGCTTTAGGTTTAAGCTAGATTTGCTCCATTTTCTCAAGAGAATGTAGAGTGACACCTGACCATCTCTTATCGGATGCATAAATATATGTTTTTAGGAAACAGTTGAGCCTGTCCTGAGTAATTTAGCCCAATATGTAGTTTATATATTTATACTTATTTCAATTTATTATAATTTCTTGAATTCTTGCTTTTTGCCTTGGGATAGAAACATGAATTTTTTAGTTTAATCAAAAACTTATCAAGAAATACAAAAGAGATTGCATGTGATTGGAATTAAATCTGTGTTGTTAAAGGGCAGATATAAATATTAATTCAATTTTATTTTTAAATTAGCTGGGCCTGTAGTAAGAATTTTCTTAAAAGAGAAATAAACCTTTTAAAGCCATACAAAATACAAGTATGCAGACAAGTGATTATGGAATTACAAACTGGAAAGCTGCTGTTATGTTGGCTCTGTCTTGAGTGAAGCAACATCATTTACCCAACTTTTAGCAAAATCAAAAATTGTGGACAAATCCTGAAGTGCTTGCTTAGATTTTTTTCTCAAGCAAAGCTCTCTTTTCAGTCAGTGATGAGTGGAATACTTAGAAAAGGAAATACATACCACTTCAATTAAGTCAAATTAGCTGGAAAGAGAACACTGAAAAGTAAATAAAGTGTAGGAATCAATAAATTAAGACAATTAGCACCTGTAAGGAAGTATCAGTACACTGTTTACGTAGACATACTTTTGTGTCCATTTTAGCCTAGCACTTACTAGATTTCCTGACATTTCTCATTATAAAAATTGATTTAAAATATTTATAACTTGTGATTTTTATTTTTTTTAATATACTTTTGCTATATTGAGTAGAATTCAGCCCTTATTTTGATTTATTTCTTTCAACAGTTTCTGTTCTGTCTTTTGGAAAGCAATGTTGAAGAAAAAAACTTGTTTAGCTACATTAAAATAAAGAAACTACCGTAGATTACTGAATTTAAGGAGATACATCCAAGGATAATTATTTGAGAAACTGTTTTGGCTTCCTGCTTTTAGGTATAGATTTGCTACTGGAAGCATTTCTGACAGAAATACAGAGAGGTAGACAACCTGAAATTTGAGGAAGATCTTGGAATAAGGAGCTGAACTGACTGATGGGTGGAGGATGAAGAAGAATGTGAGCAAGAGGGATTCTCGAAAGGAGAAGGATAACAAGGAGAAAGAAATTGGTGAAAAAAAGGAAGAGTCTGGGATGCTTTCCCAATTGAGAGATTAGCACTGGTGGGTAGTGAGCCTTGGTTTGTGTTTTGAAGGCTTTAGGAATAGGTTAGATAGACCAGAAGAATGGTAGTGAGACAAAAAACAGAGAGGATAAAAGTTCAGAGTAGAACACAAAGCAACGTAAAACTCTGCTATAATATGTGTGCACAGGGATAAAACTCCAAGATTGCACATGCAGGGTGTTTTTGTTTGGTTGTTTTTTCCTTTTTTTGGGGTGGGAGGGTATGCCTAAAAAAAATATAGAAGTTTAAAGCAAACTGGAAGAAGAAAATTATTTTTTACTGTGTGTTGTGATACAGATACCCACTTTGTCCATCAGATTTAAAATTGTTCGTCCAAATCATGGGGTACTTCAATTTGAAAAAAATTTGATAAATAATTTGATTATTGAGAGTAGTTAATTTCCTTTTACTCACAATAGAATCACATGTAAAAATCACTTTTCCACCAGAATTTAGAAAGCAAGTGTGGATTTGAGGAGCAATAAGTTGTCTTCTGTATTTTCAAGACAATGTTTCTCTGAGATTTTGTATCTGAAAAGATCTCGTGGTATTTATTTGGAAGATCTGTCTCTATTATTTCTTTTTATGATGTTGTAACATTTATATTAGCATAAACATTCTCTCTAGCCTTTTTTACTGAGATGACTATTGCTATGAAAACAGATATTAAAATAAGAAACAAGCTAAAATTGTATAGAAGCCTTAATATTGTGATACTCTTAATTGACATACATCAATTTCTTAGATATTTTTGTTTTAGTAAGTGACAGTCCTGTGGATATGGCATTTTATGAGATAAGAAAGAAATTCTAGAACAGTTTAGAAATACTTGATAGGCTTCAGGAAAATCATTGGGAAAAAAAAATATAATCTGATTTGAATATTTTTAGACAATAAGCAAGATTTTCTATGTGTGGTTATTTTTTAAATTTTAAATAGTTGCAGCATTTTACATGAATTCTAATCTCCATAAAACTGTCAATCTTAACTGGCATTTGTGAAAAAATAATCATAATACTTATTCCTTCCACCATTCAGTCTGCAAGGTGAGTGGCTCTTGGCATAATTTGAGCTCAGTATTCTTTCATTGCTCTGTGAATATTCTTTCAAATATTATATATTAAATATAACTGTTTTATTTATAGTGTTTGAGCTCTCTTGCATGAACACAACTCTATTTTTGTAATAACTCGTTATAATCATCTTTGAAAACTGAATCACATTTGAACGTTACCTCACAGCCCAGAACTTTCTCTGAATAATAGTTTAAAAATATGTGTAATACTGATATTCATCTGAACATATTTTTTTCTTCCTCATTGTAATATGCTATTCTTTGATTATGAAGGGCTGAGGCTATGAGACAAACATTGTTTTGTTGGCCCTGCTTTTATTTTTTTGAAGCTAAGGTAGTCTTGCTATCGGGCTTTAGGTTGATTTGGTGTACCATTCTCTCTAGTTGCTCTGTCAGGATTAATAAAATATGAGTAAAATAAAATGTGTTTCAAAATTAAATTGGAATTGCCAAAAATGCAACAAGAGAACTGCTGATATGGAAGAAATGCTCAGTTAATTCATTGTATTCTATAAATAAGTTATACTTTTTGAGGGAAATTTAGCAATGTTTGCTGCTGTAGTTGCCTGATACTGCAAATCATTAGCATATTTTGAGAAGAAGCATTCTCTTTCTTCACCACTATAAATATTTATGAATTATTTTCTGATTTGTTTTAGAACTGATTTTTATGAAATATATTTGGGAAAATTTAAGCATATTGCATCCAAGTTACAACTAAGGTTGGGGTACCAGACCCCAACGAGCAGATATATGCAGGCATATATAATGGTAATAGGTAAAACTTGCCTATACTTGTGTGTCAATTCAGGATATTAGAGTCATCAGTTCTTTGAAGTCAGGTTTCTTTATAACTAGCTGGGATTTTTTTGTAGCTATATGCAATCTAAAGATATTTCTCTTAGGCTGTCAATCGTGAGTAGCTGCACTAGGTTGCTACACAGTTCTATAAATGCTTTAGTTATACCTTAAATAACCTTTCTTTGCACTTCTCAGTAACTCATCTTTTATAATTCACATTGATACCATTAGACATTATGTTTCTGAGGTTTCTCCTGTCTTGTGTTACTACTTTTGTAAAAAGATAAAGTTTGTGTATTTTTCTTCAGAAACCTGTGAGATCTGGCTTCATGATAACATTACATTTATTAGCACAGTGCCATTATGATATTTCCATATTATTCTACAGTTAATCTAGGGTCATTCAGTCTACAAATGTAATAAGGTCATTAAGAGATATCTGATAGATGGATAGTCAGTGCATTCATAACTGCTTGTTACTAATATCTTTTGTTATCACATTATCTCTAGTCCTTTATCTAAATTGCTTTGTTATAGAGTGATACAGTTCTTATGCTGGTGGGTGGTGCTATAATACGAGAAGTAGCTGATGTGTTATTTAGACTTCCATAGTGCTTTTGATACTGTCTCATAAGTGTGGAAAACTTACAGAATTCTACAGTCATAGAATGCCAAGTCCACCTCTTAACCATGTCCACCTCTAAACCACATCTAGATGTCTTTTGAATACCTCCAGGGATGGTTATTCAACCACTTCCCTGGGCAGCTGGCTCCAATGCTTTGAAACCCTTTTGGTGAAGAAATTTTTCATAATATCCAGTCTAAACCTTGCCTGATGTAACTTGGGACCGTTTCCTATTGTTCTATTGCTTATTATTTGGGACAAGACCTACCCCTGCCTTGGTTTCAGAAAGCTATAGAGAGCGATAAGGTCTCCCCTGAACCTCCTTTTCTCCAGACTAGATAACCCCTGCTCCCTCAGCTGTTTCCCATAGTACTTTCTCTAGGCCCTTTCCCAATTATGCTGCCCTTCCCTGGATATGCTCCAGTACCTCAATGTCTTTCTTGTAGTGAGGGGCCCAAAACTGAACACAGTATTCAAAGTGAAAATGAGTGCAAAATGGTTCAGGGAACATTATTAAAAGAGTGTTTAGGGAATATTTGATCACAATTAAAAAGAAGGGTGTAACAAATGAAATATCCTTGGGATCATTGTGTGTCCACACTTCCAATAAAGTTCCCTGGTGACCTAAATGAAGAAGTAGAAAACATGCACATCAGACTTGCAATGCAGTGTGAGCTACTGCAAATTATTTGAAATATATGATTAGAATTTGATAAAATTTTGGTAAACTGAAGAAGTATTTTAAACAAATATGAAGAGCCATAATAGGGTCATGTATACAAAAAAAAATCAGGTATGCAAACTTACTGTGAGAGACTTGAAGAAAGGAAATCCAATTTGATAGCCTTTAACAAAGGTTTGTAAGGTAGTCTTATTAAACTAGGGTGAAAGGTCCGATATAAATAGTGTGTATGTACATTCTAAGTGAACCTGAATGGGAACTTACTCACTGACCTGGGTTGGTAAACCACAGTGATGATTGAAAAACTTTACAGCAGTAAATTTTGCTGTCAACTCAGATAGTATCTTAGCAATTTTGAGAGTATTTATCAAGAAATAGTTTTTCACATATTTTATACAATAAAAATTTGATAAAATTTTGAAATTACAGTAATACAGAGCTGAGTCCAGCAATCTGGAGCAGGAGAGCACAGAAAACCTTTAGGTCATTTGGAAAGTATGTATTGAGGAAGAGTGTGTCTTCACTAAATTTAACAGAACCTTATTTAAATAGATATGTGTGAAAGCCAGAGTCTAGTTACCTAGAATAAGAATAGTTTGTGAGCTTGTGAAATTGCCCATGTGCAGGGAGACAGCAGAGGTCTTCAAACAGATATCTTTTCTGAAGAGGCTGGTAAAATTTCATGTAATTAAACATTTAGTTGTTTGCTCCTAGGTCTAGGAACAGGGACGCTCAGCAAAAATATATGGCAATATACAAGGACTGGAAAATCATTTAAAAACTAATAGAATTGTCAGTAAATGGATCTATTGTCCTCTCTCTATGTTTCAGTGATGTAATTGGTACCTCAGAAGACATTGCAACCTGTGGGCTGAAATATGGTGACTCTGAAGAATTAGATGAATACTGAGTTGCTCTAGCCAGCTTGGAAATGTCCCAGAATACTTTTGGTCTGGTCTACTGTTCTGGCTTCAAGAGTGTTTTATTTTCATAGTTTTGATGCATAGTAGAAAAACAACAACAGTCCAAATTTTCTGTCATAGAAAACTGTATAAATGAATTACTTTTCAGTAAAGAGTCCAACTTTGAACTGTATTTTTATAATTTCTAAACAATATAATTCTTCCTTTTTAGCATAAAAATTACTGAATTGAGGAAAAGAATTTAAGACAGAGAAACTAGATACACTGCATACTGCCAGCACATCTGGAAGACAGTTATTCTCTAATTACCCAAGAGACAGAAAACTGGCAGCTTTGCTGCTATTATAAATCCCGTCACTTCTAAAGGAGTTAATGGATGCCCAGCTAATCAGTCTTTGTTATCTTGTAACATTCAGAGACAAAATAAAGGCCATAAAAATAAAAAGCAAAGAAAACTCACTGGTCTGGTACATTAAAATGTGTGATTTGGACTTTCCAATGTACTCCCAGCAGATCTGTCTTACAGTGTTTAATTTGGTTTTAAAATGTGCAACTGTTTAGTTTTTTGGATGAAAATTGCTTCTGTAGATGGAATGGCTGTTGTGGTTACTAACTTACATCTCATCTAACTTTCATCTCATCATTTGAGCTGTGTGCCTGACCTATACATCAAATGGTTTTATCAGTTTTACTACCAGCTGCAGAACAGGTTTGTCTGTAACAACCTTCTTTTCTTTATTCTCAATTTGACTGTAGAAGAAAAGAGAGCATCATGTGTGAAAACCCAGAGTATTTATCTCCCTTTTCTTTGAAGACAAGAGCCACAAATTACTTAACTGTCAGTAGAACTGAATGAAAAAAATCAAATTCTATTAGTGTACAGTGCTCTCACCAGAACAGAGAAGCTGAAAAATAAATTTGCTAAATGACATAAATAACAGCCCAATTTCGAAGGGGTCCTGAATATCATTGGGGACATTTTAACTGCCAAAATAGTGACAAAATTCAGTAACAGGTCAAAGAGAGAACTTCATATCTCACAAGAAAATTCTACTTATATCAGTTTTTCAGTAACAGAGTGCTTAGGAAATAAAAAATGTATGGTATTTACTGCCCATTCTTCACTTACTGAGGCATGGAGTGAAAAATAATTTTATACTGACCTGGAGATGATGGGGGGGATTCCCTTCTGAAGTTAATAAAACTGGATTATGACTCACTGTGTCTGACACACATTATATTATCCCATACTTCATTAAAAAGCCACTAGTCCTTTTCCTCAGTATCCAGTAGAATAGCTTTCTTCAGGGGTTCCTATGTCTAGAGCAGTAGTGGGTCACAGTATAGTTCTAATTATCTATTTGATTTTTTTTATGCATGAAAAAGTGATGTAAGTAGACATAGTCACATATCCAGAGTTTAAAAAGAGGGAAGTGGTTATCTGTTGGTAAACTTCAGTGCCATATGGTAAGCTGCAAGCTCATCTTCCTTGGAGTTCAGGATTTTGAACATCCAGCTCCAAACATTTATTTCAAGTTTGTTGTAAGGCAATACTGTAATCTTTCCAGCTTTCATTATGTATAGAATTTCCTGCTCTGAATTTCACACTCCCGGAGTTCATGGATGAGTTCAGGCCTGTGCTGAAGCATTCTCAGTCATTTGCTATAGTTCTTATGTTGGGATTTTTGTTTTGTTTTGGTTTGGTTTTTTTCCCAAACGTACTGATATATAGGAGAAGTTTTATTGTCACCTGATTTAAGATGACAGCTATACCTGGTTTGAGCTAAGAATCCACGTCCTACAGCAACGTATTCCTCAGTAATAGGTTGGATCTGCTCAGATATAGCAATGAATGCTTTCTTGGAAATGCCCTTGGTGCTCTGTTCTGGTGTCTTTATAGAAAGGTGACACTGTTAGAGCATAGTGTAACGAAGTGTCATGGCTCGGACCTTAGCAGTGCATCTGGGGTTTATTTCAGTGGTTAGCTCCAATGAAATAAACAAACAAGTAAACAAGCAACCAAGAAGTCATATAGACAAACAGCAACATATTGATTGCATACACATATAAGAAGCATTATTCCTTATGATTGTATATGAATGCAAGATATATTTATAGATCTGTAGTCCGGTAATGGAGGGTTATAGATACCCAGAACATTCCCTTAGTACTAGAAGGAGCTAGCTCCTCACAGGAGTGATGTGAGTAATAGCCTCATGCTGCTCTGAGTCATAGCAGGAAACTTCATCAAAACAGAAGACTGTCAGGGTGCTTTTTACTGTGTACCTTGTCATCCTACCTTGTAACTGTCTTGTGGCAAAGCTGGTTTGTGAATGGGTGCGTTTTGCTTGTACCCTAAGTGACAGGAAACAGCTTAAGAAGAATCTTCCAGAATAGCTGGCTGATTTTCAGTTGATCATAAACATAACATCAACTGATACTACCCATCCCCACTCAAAAATAGCAAGACAAAAGAGTCCAATTGTATTTCTCTGTGCTTTGCTGTCGTGGGATACTTTTTTGTTGAATTGTTTCAGGAAACCCCAAGGGGAGATTTGTCAAACTGCCATTTAGGGAGTGTGGCCAGATGGACTTTGAATGTTCTGCTTTTCATTTTGCAGAATTTTTGAAGTCACCAAATCAGATTTTTTAACAAGTATTATTTATGGCCAACAGATGACAAAAAAAAAAAAAAAAGCTTGTGTTATTTGAGTTTGTAGTGGAAAGCATCTTCAGGAGAAGACAAAGGATCTAACATTCTTTTGTCTCATGCTTAGATCAGTGACTAGCTAGGTAATTACTTGAAGTCTTAATTCATGCCAAACACTCTCAATGCCAAAAAGAATCTGAGATTTGTCTTTGGTTGCATTAATTGACTTAGCTCAAGAATGATTTTCACAGACCTGGCCATCTTAAATATTCAGAACTCTCACATCCTGGTTTACTAACCTGGGATATTATAGCCACTGAATTCTTAATAGTTTACTTTAAAGGCTTTGGGGGAGGAGAAAAGAGCTGCAATTATTTTTTCTTTTCCTTAGCCCACATGATGTTTCTGTAAGGGTTTCACATGGCAGATGGTACATGGAAAAAATACTGCAAAAGAATATAATCTGGAATATCCCTGAGAAGTTCCATTTTTTTTAATCCTATTTCAACTCCTATGGTGATTTTAATCAATGTGTCATGGCACTATCCCTGTTTTTCTCAATTATAAACCAGTCACAAAGTCAGAGGCCAGACTAATCACAGTGGAAGGAAAGAGATTTGAGAAGAAAAGAACTTTGCAAAGTTTCTGCTTGTGCGTCTGACTCATTTACTTTCTGCATTTTCTACAGATTTCTATGAGAACCTTTTCTTTATAGTGTCTTGCTATTGAGCTTTTTGCTTACAGGCTTAGTGTTATGCAAACGCACTGTGAACTCCTTTCACACATTTCTTCAGAAAAAAAATAGTTCATTATAGCAATAGTAAGTAGTTTGTTTCAGATGGTCATCACCATGCATATTTTTGATTTCTGATACAGCAAAACGGACATATTTGTTAACAAGACCCTTGTATTCTCTCTAAAGTAGCCTTCAGTACTGTGCAAAAGGAAGAGAGATTGCTGGGAGGGAACTGAGAGGGTTCATAATTAAATGGGTGTGCAGAATTCTGTGGCTGTGGATTGATGATAGAAATGGGTCAGTGGCTTCCTGATTTTGGTCAGAAAGCCTCTCTGATTTTCTCTCTTCCCTGTGCTTTCCTCTCCAGAAAGTAGCAGTACAGCTATTTTGTTGTGCCACCTGAGAAGTGTCTGAGGAAACTGATCCTGCTTTAGAAACACATAAATAATAAAATAAGTGCAATAGGCCTCAACATCCTCTTGCCAGCCAAAATAATTCATTATATGGTTCCACAAACAAATATTCTGTTATTCTGGCACCAGCAGTGCACTGAGGTAGTAGGCACAAATAAATGGTTGGGGACAGGAGCACCTAAAACTGCTTTTGATGCCAAGGACATCTTAACATGAAAACAGAGCCTTAGAATAATATTAGGAACAGAAATATTTATGCTCTCTCCAGGGAGCTGGGTCTGTTTTCTCTTGTGTTTGGGTAATGTAAATTTAAAAATAGAGAAATATATGAAACCCTCAATGATTGTGTCCATTTCCTACTAATGAGAGAGCAAACACAATTTCGTCACAATTCTTGTAGATTGGAGGCTTGAATCCTGAAGGGTTTTTTTTTACCTCAGACAATGTATTTTAGGGCATTTCTTTTGAATAGTTAAAGACTGAAGTAACTATCTGGTTTTTTAAGACCTTTGTGCTTTGCACCCATTCTAAGGTGACCACTGGTCATATAGGAACTGTAAAACAAGAGCAAGTGAACATAACTTCTTGAAGGTAAAATTGTTTTCTATAAAAAGATTGGAGCATCTGATTTTTGTGACACTACATATTGCACATTTTTGGCACCTGCTGTGAGAGTAGAGTAAGACCTTTTATTAGATACTATAATCTCTCAGAAGTCACAATATTATCAAATCTGACCGGATTCTCTAAAAAAATATATACTTATTTGGGGTTTGCAGGTAGTTTTCTTATGGAAGATTTACTGCTTGCCAGCCTAGATGCTTTAGGGATTCAATATATTTTCCTCAGAGATACCAATTTAATCCACAGATGTTCATACTCAAACTACATAAAAGAAGCATTATTGACCAGTCAAAGGAATAAAATCATGTCTTCTTTCTTTGTATATTCCACAAGGAAAGAAACGAGCTTCAAATAAAATGCTAAGTCATGCTTTGTAGAAATGCTGCTCTGTCTTGCTGTCTTTCACCTTGTGAAGGCTTCAAAAAGGGACAGAGGGTGAATACACTCAATACTTGAAATGAAGCTGAATTTTCTCATCCGCATTGTGAGACTGAGTCCTCATTCAGAATTCATCCTTTCTGGCCATATTCCTGGATTCATGAGCTCTTATTATTACCTCTAGTTTCCAGCATGTCTCTTGTGAGGGCCAACTATGACCTCTTTTATTCATATGAACCAGCAGTAGCTCATGGGAAAATGTTTTTGTCATTTCAGTGTAGACTTTAGAGCATGAGATTAACAGAAGAAACTTCTACAGTTCCTTTTTACTAAGATTTTTTACTCAAAATTTCATATGAAAGCACAGATAAATTCCCAATTTAAAATCCATAAAGAGTAAATGAAGACATTTAGAATTAATATAATGTATTAATGTATTAGAAATGGTAAAATGAAGACCAGAAATAGCAAAGTAAATGGATACTGTTTTTTTTCTGAAATGTGCTTTATGACATTTATACTTAAATGTCTTATCAATGCAGTGTCCAATGAAATTAGTAGAAGACAGCTATATTAGTAGCAGTAAAACACTGGGGCAAATTCAGAGTGATACTTCTTTCCTCAGGTTCTTATATTCCATGTTTTCTGACCTAAGGAATTAATTAATAGTGTCATAAGTACTACTTGCTGGTGAGCATTTCCCCTCTGAATTTGTCTACATTGTCATCTGCTACAGCTAAAGTAATAAGTTCCTCAAGATTATTTTTATGGATATGAAGAATACTTCCTTTACCATTTTATTTACTGAAAAAATAGTTTCCTCTGATGCCCCTAATTTTTTGCATCATGAAACAGTAAGCACTTATTCCCCATCCATCTTTACTGTGCCAGTCATGATTTTATGTGCTTGCACAATCTCTCTCCTCAGGCATGTCTTTTCCAGACTGAGGCATTTCCATTATTTTGGTCTGTCCCATTACAGAATCTGTTATATTCTTTTAATAACTATTCTTTCCATATCTCTTCTGAGAAGCAGTAGCCCTTGTTCCAAAAGCTATGTTGACATTTCACAATTTTATGATGCTTATCTCTTTCCTATTCACTTTGTTCTTTGTTTTGTGTTTGACTAGTTTGAGTGGTATTGCAGCCAGGCTTACTACTCTGTATTTCCACAGTTCATATCCAATCTCTTGGAAGAACATTTTTTTTGTCACATTTCCTACTTATTGAAGTACTGATGGGGCCAGTTTAAAGGCTAATTCATTCACTTTACTTATTCTTTGGAAATTTTGCATTTGAGTTGTTCAACTCTTGTATAACTGCTGTTGTGTTGTAGTAATCTTTTATAATTAATTTTATCGATTATTTTCCAAAGCCTCTTTTACTAATGCTTTCACTGAGACAGCCACTTATTTGATGCCAGGAAAAACCCAACCAAAACCAAAACAGTGGTTTGGATGTCACTCAAGCTCCTTGGTAGATTGATGCAAAGAATTAGTTTAATTGCTTGTTTTATTTTTTCTCTTACAGCCTTATGTTGTTTGAACATTTCTTTTACATGCTGATAATCTTTTGGCCCTGCAGGCCTCCTGGCACTGGATATTCTTTTTTTTCAAGGTTTTTATGTCTCAAAATGTTCTTTGGCCTGACTTAAATTTTACATTTAACTTGTGAAAATTTATGCTCATCTCTGTTTTCTTCAGCTGGACACAGCTTTCACTTTTTAAAGAATGCTTTTTAAAAATTATTTCTGCCAGTTTCTGATTGTTAAAAAGACAGCTTTCTTTTGGTCCTTTTCAGATGTGTCATATATATTCAAACTTGTGTTTACATTAGTGTTTTGAAAATGTAAAACTTGCTTTAAAAGACTTTAAACTGCTCCATTTAATTTCAGTTTACTAACTTAAATACTTATATATAGTTGATCTCTTTGAAGTGAATGTTACTGAGTGAATGTTTTAATTTATTAAGCTTAATTATCTTGTTTCTTCTCTAAAGCACCATAGTATCACCTCCTATGTATATTTTTATTTCTATACCAGAATGTATTCAACTAATTATTTTAATACAATTTCCAAGTTGCCTAACATGCCAGTGTCCTCATTTGTAATTACTTAATTAACTTGAATTACTTTTTAATGCCTAGCTGCTATCTGTACTGTGTATCTTTTCTTACGACCTATTACTTCAGAGCTGTCATGTTGAAAATCTGTTTCCTTAAAAAAAAAAAGTCAATATTATTTTTAGAAAGAAGAGATTGTTGCTTGTGTAAATGTGCATCCTTTTCCCTTTCCACCGAGACACTGAAAACTCATCAGAGATCATTGTTGCAATATCTCCTTTGCAGATAACTTGTGATACTCTTTGCTCACAGAAAGAGTTAAAGTGCCTTAAAATCCAAACAGATTCACTGTCCTTTTCCATCTCTTTTTTTGCATTGTACTGGAGACCTAGATCCCACATCTGTGTTTCTAGTTTTACTTCTATTACTGTTAATGCACCCTTAAATACAAATTCCCGTTCAAAGGAAGTGCAGACTGAATACATATAAATTTCCTGACCTGGTCACACAAAGATCTAAGGGAGAAAACTAGTTTTTGGTTACTTCAATAGCATTGAGCTTAAGCTGAGACTATAGCAAACAGGAGTTTTAAGGAAGATGTGAGACTAATAGTATAACTCCACAAGCATGACCTCCTCTTTTCAGATGTGGACATAGAAAGAGCAAGGGATCTTTGAAAAATAAATGTATATGAACACTAATAAAATAATTTACTGCTAAATAAACCTGCAAATACATGCTTAGTTTCTGAATTGTTTCACAGAATGCCAGAGGAAGCTCTGACACATTTTTGGCATTTAATCTTCCTCCTTTACATCCTGTGAAAATCAGTAGGATTTGCTAGCCAAGTCAAGTAGTCTACACCACTCTTGCTGTACTTTATGAGATACTTTCTGTATCTCATGAGATACTTTCTGTATCTCATAAACAGCCAAAACTCACAACATTTGGTTAACAGACAAATCTGTTATGTAGACAGTAGCAGGCTACCTGTAACGTATCTTGACTTGTTTGCTAAAAATAGTCTTGATTACAATGAATTTTGTTGTGAGAATACATATTTATATATCTTCCTGTTTAATTTTAGTGAACTTATCAAAAGGTAACATTTTGCCTTCATTAACTGAGAGAAACTATATATAACATCTCTTATACTTTGGAACAGTTGTGATTTTTTTCCTTTTTTTTTTTTTATTTTTCCCAAATAAGAGTTTGTCATTTCTAATCACTTAGTTAATGGGAGGTTTTTTGTTTTAGTTTTTCACTATTTTGTTTATGAACTCAGTGGTAACATTCTCAACCTAGAAGAAACAAATAGCAAAATGTCAGCTTCCTTGCATGAGCATTCTCTTATAATATATGCATTGCATATAAAAAAGTACTTTTTCAACAGTCTTGAAATTCTGAATTTGCATGAATCAACACAATGTTTGCTTTCCAGAATGACAAAAAACACATTGTAAAAGATTGAAAGTGCAATTTATGGTGGGGTTTGTTTTCACTGCAGATATTGTCTAGGATTAATTGTTGCCAATTTGTATTTTAAGATGCACTTTTTTTTTGTCATTTTCCCCAGAACTTTAATTTAAGGTAGTCACATTTCTAGTCTCTACTTTTAAGTTGTCAGCACTATCATTGTTTAAATAATCTACATCAGTTATAATATAAAATATATATGGTTTTGCACTTTATAAGTGAAGTTGGACAAATATCCATGAAAATTAGTAAGATGATCCAATTTTTTTTTGTAATTTTTTAAAAAGCTTTTGATCTTTTGATCTGTTTTTTATCACCTTCATATCATCAGAAAGAGGTTTCAAGCATTTATAGGATTCTGTTCCAGGTAAAATTATTTTGTATACATAATCAATGGATGAATACCAGTTTTCTCCATTAAATACAGGAACAACAATGAAGTGCTGTTTTCATAATGAGCTATCATCTCACAATTGTTTTATTTTATGTGTTATTACCAATATTTTTCAGGTTGATATGGTCAATAGAAATTTGTGACTGGTCACTCATGCTTGTCCTTAACTTTAGCTACTAGTAATGAGAACTTTCTCAATAAATTCACAAACTGCAGTTTTGCTGATGCTGCTGATTTAGTGCTATGGACTTCTGCCAACGTTAAGCTTGTGAAGCCCTGAGCTAATTGACTTTTTCCAGTTTCACAATTGAAGTAATATTGTGCCAAATTTCTTGGAACATAATTTTATAGAAATTCCTGCACAAAATTGACCCATATGAATTGTTTGCCATCTGTTAATAAAACCAGAGCAAACAAACCGCAAACCAGAAATAAAAGAAATTTACAATATCCTTCATGCAGAAGTTGACAAGTTGGTGTGCAAGAACGTCATAGAAGCTTACATTCAGAATCACATTTTTAATGGCACTTCTTTAACAAAGGGAGAAGAATCTATAGTAATAATTATAGAAAAAACTATGCTAGTGTATGCTGGCTACTGCACACCTTTTCCTGTCTCCTCACCAAATCAAATATGTCCTGGGTTTTTGTTTCATGGAAGGCGTTCTACATGTTCACCATGATTACAGTGGGTATAGCAAAGTTTTACGAACAGTACTCCCAACTGGAACAAAAATAGAGAATGCGAAGGTTTAATATTTTATCTGGCAGAATCATAGATGCCAATTTTTGAGGGTTTTTAAATTTAAGTGGTATAGTCTGCAAGAGTTCACAACACAGCAGGCTAAAGATTTTTAATGCACCATAGTAACATTTACAATACAGTGACAACAGCAAAAATGAGAATCAGATTATTTGCTTTGTTTTCCTATAAAAAATATCCCATCGATCCATTTTTACTTTTCCCCTTTTCCTTTGATATTTCTTTTATGTTTCCAATAAGCACTTACCACTATTTTTCTTCTTCTGATTTAATAGGAGATTTTCAAATGTGCCTTGCATCAGATTGCAGCAATTCAGCACTACGTATTCGTATACACTTGAGTTTGTAGATTAATGTAAAAACTATTACTGTAGCATGTTTTTAAAGGCTAGGTTGGGAATTATTCTAAACAATGAGAAAATAGCATTTCAGCTCTGGCTTCTGCAGTGAAATGCCAAATTTTAGAGTTAGTTTCATTGGCTTTCCTTTGAGGGGCTTAGATGGCTCAGACTGGGTTCCAAAATATGCTGGCTCAGGAGTAGTCATAAGGGCTCAGAATACAAAATTGTAGCATAAGGATACTCCTTCTTTCTCAGTTGAAGGGTTATTCAGAAACATAGCTTAATAATTTCTAGTTGGAGAAAACACTTATCCTTTTAAAACGAAAATCAGCATTTTGTCTTAAAAAAAATAGTCTATAGCCAGCTTTTCTTTTATAATATCCTAAAGAAAACATTTATTTGAAGATTCAGACATGGATCTCCTGTATCATAGGTATGCCAAAGTCTACATAAGCAAATACAAGGGTGGGAAAGAGTAGTTCCTATATTTTGCTCTTACTTAGTTTTAAGCAAGGAAATGGTATAATTCTGTCCATAGAGTTGTTGCATTTTGGAAACTGGAATGGGCCGTGAGGGCTCATCTTGCCCATGTCCAGTAACTCCATAGGATCAAGCATTCCAAAGAATTCTCTGATGTTTCTCCATCTTGTTTAGTAAAAGTCTTTTAGTCACTGTATTTTAGTACTTTATGATCAGTTTCATTGTTTTAGGACTGAGAGGCTTACAGAATTTTTTTGTTTGTTATCGTGTGCTGGTACCTTTTATGTGCTGTGCCTTCCAGCTTGTTTCTAAAAGATGTCTGAATAGATTTGTAAAGACAAGGCAGTGTCAGAAAAGATATTTTAATTTTTGAAGTCAGAAAAATTTATAAACAAAGTCATTTACCTACAGGAAAGTCCTAAAGGGTTGTAACTGACTTTCAGTTGAGAAAACACAGTATGTGCAACGGTGCTCCTCAGCAACTTTAAGAAGGCAGGCTGGTCAGTGTAGAAATATACTTCTGTATGTTTGCATTCTGTCTCTTCGATGTCATTGCCTTCAGTCTTGTCAAATTTTGCAAAAGGTAACATTTAGCACGAGAAGGCATTTGAAGAAAAGATAAATGACTGCAGAAAATGGGATGTTGTTACTTTTGAATGGTCATTGACAGAAAACTCAGCCACCATTTTTGTCAGGATTTATGTTACAAATCTTGAGCAAACACAAAGCCTGAAGTTTTCAGTTTGTTTTAATATCCCTTCAAGACTTTCACCAAGAGCAGAAAAGTCACTGCTTGGACATTGACCCAGTTTATAAATATAAAGTACTTTATGGCTCATAAGAATAAAAAGTGCATCTAGCTCAGGCATTTTTCTCTGTCAGTGCCCATAAGCTGATGTGCAGTGAACAGTAAAAGCAACAAAAATTTATATGCTTTTCACAACTGGAGTCCCAACCTCCAGTGGTTTCTCACCCATGAGCTTTCCTAAGTCTTCCATGCTTTCTCTGCTTGGTAATTTTTAACAGATCCCTCCTCCAGTGCCTGTCCAGCCTTCCCTTGAATCCACTGCTACATTTGCATCTGCAATACTCTTTGGCAAGAATATATCTATGGCTTCCTACCCATTGCCAAATAAACACCTGCTATGGCTGGTTTGAATCTGACTCTTGCTGTCTTCGTTTCCTACCCTCAGTCCCTCTATTGGAAGAGTTGGTTAATAGTTTTCCCCCAGCTCTCTTACACTATATTGCTTTTCGATCTTGGAGATCTGGACTTTATTCTCCTACTCTTTTTGGCCACACCATCCCTTCTCGAGGCTGAAGAGGCCTTGTTGCTCCTCTGACAGGAGCTGTTTCATACCTTTGTGATAGCTCCTGGTTCTTCTCTGACCCTTCCTATTCTCCCTCTTGGAGAAGAATGGAAGATGAGATAAGCTCAGGTGTGGGTGAACCGTCATCTTAGTGGCACAAAAATGGTCTCCATTTTTCTCTGTTGCTTTTGTGATCATCCTTAGCACTTGATTTGCCCTTCTGAGCACTGAACAGATGTTTTTAGGGAACTCTCTATACTGATGCTGAGGCTTAAAGACCCTCTCTTCCTAAAATAGATGACTTGTGTTAAATGATGTGTTTCCATGCTGAAATCTGGCATATTATTGGCATTGAAACATTCCCAGTATTACTGACATACCAGTGCCTGGTTGCTCAGAAGTGCTTGGTGTGCATTCTCACAACCTACTCTCATCCCAGCATATCATCACTAATTTGCCTCACTGCTTGCCATCTTCTGAGGCCTAAGGGGATGTGATGAGCAGTACTGAACCCAGTGAGGGCTCTCAACAGAGCCCTTCTGCTGACCCTTCTCCATCACAAGGACTGAATGTGTGCTCCCACCCGTTTCCCATCTTTTACTCAGCTATTTATCCATTCTATGATATTCCTTACATCAGGGCTGCCCTGTTTCCTTAATAGCCAGCATCAAAAGTCTTTTGGAAATCCAAATATGTATTAAAAATTTGTTTAATACGGACAATTATACTTAGATAAATTGCCCTCATATTTTAGCTTATATGTTATCTTCTGCCTGTGTCATACTGTGTAGTATCAGTATATGCTTTCTTGTCATGCACCATTTCTTCTGAAATACAACTTCATTAGAGGGACATTAAAATGCATTAATGACGTGAGCTATATTCTTATATCAAAGTTCAAACTTCTTATCTCAATTTGAACTGGAAAAAAATTGCAGAACATAAAACTTCACATTTCAGATAAAGCTTTCTATTCTTTTTAAAAAAATTTGGTTGCTACTTTCATCCTCTAAGATCAAGGAACTAAATATGTGTTCAGTATAAATTTTGTGCCCTCCTAACTGAAAGATCTTTATCCGTTGCATGAGAAATTAATGCAAAATCAGTGTCTCAGGTAAAGATTGTAACCATAAATCTATGGGTTATATAGATAGATATTCATATTTTCTCTAAATGACTATATAATGAACTAATATTCTGTAAGAGATGTAAGTGATTGAGAGGGAGTTCGTTTCTGTTAAACAATAGCAATATTGCTAAAAATTATTTTAAACATTTCAGTGGTGATACATGTATGTAGTTTCTGATGATGTATTAACTTACTTTCATTAAGCTGTTCTTTCAAAACTCGGAGTGTTTAAATTTAGCCTCCCAGCTTTTGGAGCATCCAAATTTACTGATGAAAGTCTTGCTTGGTCCATAGTAAATTAGCTATAGTTAAAAGCTGAAACAATTTAAAAATAAAAAAGTCCTTGATGTCACTACTGAAAATAGATGTACATTGAACGTTGTTGAGGACTTGAGATGCAGAACGGATAACCTCACCTGAAGAAAATATGGAGGAATGAGTCACTTGGCTTTTCACTCTTGGAATTCAGGACATTTCTTCCTTGTCAGCTCAGAAATTAGTTCAGTAAATATTACAACAGTTTTCTTAATTCAAATCCTCAAAGAATGAATTTGTCTTTGTGGAAGTGTTTGCATGATCAGGGTCTGGAATAGCAAAAACAAGATAGAAAACCATTCTACAGATAGAGGAAACAATAATAGAATAAGATACCAGGGAGATGGTGCCAAAAATAGGTGTTTATATATTGGTCAGTTGTGTACTCTATTCTTCAAATAAAAAAATGTAAGATTTTTTCACCCCAAACCGAAATTATTTAGATAAGAGAAATGCTATACAGAAATGTACATATTCAGTCAGCTAATTATTGTTATATAAAATCTATTAAAAATTTCCTGCCCTTCTGAATTTGCTTTTGCAATTAAAAATTCAAATTAAGGCTCTGATGCCTACATATTAGAATATATTTTATATGTAAATAGAGTAATTGCAACAGTCTGCTCTAAAGACAGGAATTTTGTCCCTATTTGTATTGTTCAGTGAAGCATAAGCAGCAGAAATCATGCTCTCAAGAAAGATAAAAAGAGTAAAATCCTGCGTACCTTTAAAATAATTGGCTTTGTATTTGTGCATGCACAGCAGGCAAGGACTTAATGAAAACTTTAAAATCCTTCATTCATACAGCCTCATGGAGTGTAAACAACCAGGTAGAAGACTTTGATAGACTGCCTCATTATAGAGGTGCCTGTGCCATTTAATCACAAAGCAAACAGCAAGCCAGTGGCCTCTTAGAATGTAGAATGTAATTTTTCTATTTGAAAACTATTTTGCACAAGCCAAACTCAATTGCTTAAAAAAAAAAAATGAGACACCTATTCCAACCTACTTACATTGACTCACACACATTTTCCTTACAGCTTAGGATGGATATGCCTGGTTGATATTCAGAGCTGTCAAAATATTAACACTGTTTATTTATAAAAAACCTAATTAACTTTGATTATGAAAATTCTTCATAATTTCTCTATATCCTTTTATTTTAATTTTATCATAATTGGCAATAATAAAACCTGCCTCTCATGCAGCTTTTGTGATTTCTTTGAATTTTTCTAGAATTCTGATACAGGCCAAAATCCAGGTAAAAATATGTTAGAATGAGATGCAATTTAAAATTCTATATTAAAAGTATTTGATTTTAAATTTTTTATAAACTGTTTTATCATCAGCATTTTGAGAATAAGTCTGTTTGAAGATGTTAGTCAAATCCACTGTGCCATGCTGTCATATCATAGACTTAAGTTTTTTCCTTTTAATCTTTATTTAAAAGTACCTAGTTAATAGCAATATTCAGATATTTGCCAACTACTAAATAATTTGTGTTTTCTTAATCATGAATGCACTCTATCTTAATTATAACACTTAAATTCCATCTTGACAGTATAATTAAAGTTTAAGAAAATATGTAATTAAATCTTCCCTGATGGAATTCAATTTATAATTGTCCCAGTTTAGCACCAGTCAGCAACTAAGCCACACACAACTGTTTGCACACTCCCCACAGTGGGATGAGGAAGAGAATCAGAAGGGTAAAAGGGAGGAAACTCATGGGTTGAGATAGAGACACTTTAAAAGGCAAAGGAAAAACCATGCACACAAGCAAACCAAAACAAGGAATTCATTCACCACTTCCCATGGGCAGGCAGGTGTTCAGCCATCTCCAGGAAAGCAGGGCCCTGTGACGCATATTGGTGACTTGGGAAGACAAACGCCATTGCTCCAAATGGCCCCCCTGCCTCCTTCTTTCCCCAGCTCTGTATGTTGAGCGTGGCACCACATGGTGTGGAATGTCCCTTTGGTCAGTTGGGGTCAGCTGTCCTGGCTGTGCGTCCACTCCCCACTCCATGTGCACCCCCAGCCTCCCTGTTGGTGGTGTGGTGTGAGAAGCAGAAAAGTCCTTAATAGGCCTGTGTAAACACTGCTCAGCAGTATGGAAAACATCCCTTTGTTGTGAGCACTGTTTGCAGCACAAATCCCAAACACAACCCCATACTAGCCATTGTGAAGAAAATTAACTATATCCCAGTCAAAACCAGCACAGTAATATAATATTTAGCAAACAGAACCTCTCATTGAGTTATGCACAATTTTGTTAGAAGTATAAATGAGTTATCTTTCACCTTTTTTTTTTTTTAAGAAGGATGTAAATACTGGGCTACAAAGACTACAAAGCGTGTTAAGCATAAATAATTTTGAACAAATGTATACAGTTCTTCAGACCAAGAGTGAAATTCTGTCCTGCGAAGAGCTGTAACAAAAGTCTGTGCAAAGACTTATATCCCAAATAGCTTGTCAAAGTGAGACTGAAGAGTCTTGTTTAACAGAATGAACTGTCAGCTTTCTGCACAGAGCTGGATTCTGCCCTACAGTTACAGCAGGTTGAAACATGAACTATTTCAGCCATGACATTTTCTTGCATTTTAGGTGAATGTTTGAATCAGCAGATATTTATACAGCTATAGCTGCTTTTTGCAGTCAGTCTCACTGAAGGTAAATGGAGCCTGGTTATGTCTGTCAAGAGATTCTGTATGCAAATATATGTATATCAGAAAGATGAGGTGGCTAGATGGACTGAGTGATGGTATCGACAGGGACTTTCTGTATAGCTACCCAATTTCCATTGTCTGAAGGGAAGTAGGAAATACAGGTACTTTTTCAGGTATTGAAAGTGTTCAACGTTATTAATTTGATCTTTAATATGTTACTAACCTCAATCGTGTCAAAGGGAAGCAAAAAAATACAGAGGGAAAGCCCTGTATGCAGTTATAGCAGGAGAAAGAGTGTCTGTGAGCACAAAGTGCTGTTTTATGAGATAACCTTTCTGCTGTAAAGGTGACGTGAAATATGCAGAAGCTACTGCAGATCAGAGCAAATCAAACTGCTAGAGCAATCAGGTTGCCATCTCTGCTTTTCGTTTTGACTAATTAGATACTTAGGTAAAAGCCTCTGCAATTTACATAGTTGTTTTTCCTTTATGTTATCTTTAATTTGCTGTTTCTTTAAAAAATATGATCAGTAAATTATAAATTCTGTGTATTCTTCTATAAAGCTCATCTATTGTGAATAGATACTCAGTATTTTTGTTTCATCTGTACCTAAGCTTCATAGGACAGAATAAATCATTTCAGATTCAGTAAATCAGCAGCTGGTTTGCTGTATTTTACTGTGTACTTTTTTTATTATTATTATTATGTGTGGGGTTTATTACCTGTACAATATACGTAGGAAACCTGTGCCAGTTTCTGGACTGGACTCTCACAAAACTTGGCACAGTGGCTCTTTGTCCTGTCCTGAAAAATCTGCATTTTTCAGATTTCAGTGAAGAGATATGTGGTTTGTGTCATGATAAAGGAGAATATTAATAGTTGTCATTTATCATCCAAGGAGGAACATGGATCTGAAGAAAAAGCTGATTCCCACTAATGCTTCAGACAAATGAAGTTTGTCTTTCCTTTCCTTTTCTTTAGGAAAGCAAATTCACAAGCTCTGTGGACTAAAATTCTTAGAGGGTCAACCTTTCTTAGAGGGCTTCAGTATATCTATGCCTACCAACAGTAATGTCTTGATCGTGTTCTTCTCGAGTAAATGGCAGGTTTTCCATTGATTTGAATGCAGATCATACAGAAAAAAAAAAAAAAAGGACATCCTTATGCAAGAGACCAAAGGAAAACTACTGATGTTTAAAAACTATATGAAAACTCAAGAAAAGCTTCAAATTTAGTATTTGAAATAAAAAAAAAAGTTTCAAATCCGGCTGATTTTGTTTGTGTTGCCTTTATAGAAGACCACTGGAATTAAGTGCCTACAATGAGACATTTATGGAACTGACAGATACAACAATTAGAGACCAGATGGGAGGTTTCTTCACATATTACTTTTAAAGAAATACAATTCTTATATCAGAAATTAAAGAATGTAAATTGATGGTTTTGATTAACAATTTGAACTTAAATATTTTATTTTGTCTTTATTAGAAGTGGAAATATTTAATTTTTTGTTTTCCTTTCCTAGACTTCCTTTCAAAATTCATACCCCGTGATGCAAAGTTTAGTTTTACCTGTAGATACATGTTTTCATGGGAGTCACATAATGGGCAATGTAAGATTCTAGCCTATGGAGAAAATGGTATCAGCCCAAAATACAACTTAAATGAAGCAGAAGCAACTCATCACCACTGGGAATTAATTCTATATCTGTATGTTTGGAAAGTGAGAGATTTCCAGTTATTTACTTCAAAACTGTCTTTTTGTAAGTTTAAAAAAGTCCATATTTCATCTGCTCTGTAACTTAAACAAATATTAAAATACAGTTGCTTTCACTAGATCAGATTTCCTGAAAAGCTTTACAGCACCTAACCTGGGACTCATAGAAAGTGAAGTACATGGCAAATACTCATTATCCTTTTAATTTCATACTTAATGTTACTGTAATTCAGATACAATATTAACACAGTGCTTTTATGAGGTAATTATTCTGTCACTTTGTTAGTTTGCTCTTTACATGAGTTAGTGCTTATTTCACAAAGCAAAGCTATATCCAAGATAACTGAGATGACCAAAGAAGCAGGCCTGTTCACCCAAAGGTTAATAATGAGAGACCTGGATAATTTAATTCGTAACTCCCTTTGTTACTCTCTTTGTTACTTTCTTCCTGGTTACAGTGGTTGCCTGCACAGCTGCTCTAGGGGTCATAGCAACAGTAACAATTCATTGTACACACCAAAAGGGTTCTCTCAGACTCTGAGTACAGCCATGCTAATTATAGTAACTATATTTTAACTATTAAAATCCTCTTTTAAGATGAGGAAATGTAAGCTTTCAGAGTTAAAAAACGGTATTGCCATTTTACTTGCTTGGGGGTTCAAGATCTAATGAAATTAGAGATTTAAAGTCTTATGCAAGGATGTAATCATCCATATTCAGTGATTTGGCAGAAGCACAGTAAGGATAGAGATAATACCAATTCCACCATCCTGTCTTCTCGAAGTGTGGCTTCTGTAGGCTGCTCATACCAAATTACATAAATATCTTTGTTGTACTTTTTAAATCTTCTGGACCTTTGCTGGCATTGCTTAAAGGTATGCTGATTACTATCAGTTGTTGTAATACTGGACACCTGTGAGCTTGGAACTGGGCAAAGACAACCAATTTATTTTAGGTAGGACACTGAACTGGCAGCAGATGGTAATAAGCTTCAGTCAACACCAAGCTGGGGCGGATTCACACCACCAAGCTAGATGTGGTAAACTCAAAATCCCTTGACTAATCCCATGAGCCAGCCATTCTCCGTAATTGTGTCCTTCCATAAGAAGATGTACTTTACATGTTCCAGTCTCAGCTGAATGAACAAACATGATTTAATGTACTGACTGTAGGATTTTACTAATCTATTTATTAGTTCCCCTTTCAAGGGAAGTTATAATGATGTGTTTTCACTTAAAGCAATTACAATGTATTTTTAACAGGGGAAATTACTTAGATTATAATTACAGAGCATTATGCTGTACTTTTAATGATTTTACTCTTTAGAAAAATGAACAGTGAGAATCCTTTTGCATAAAGTTATTACCTTGCTCTTACAATCTAATACTGACTTCCTTGTCAGGCTGTTGGGTCACCACACCTGTTAGATCATGGGCCTCTTTCTTAGACTAAAACAAAAAAATAAAAAATAAATAAATATTTACAATTGCATTTGTAGCAACTGAAATATTTGAATCTTTGTATAGTTTTGAGGCAAAACCCAAACTACTTGTGTGAAGAATTTACTGCTGTTTCTTATATTTATAGTTCCCAATGATGCATGTCTAAACTAGAAAGTAAAATCTAGTGCTATAGCAGCAACAATTCTATGAAACAGTAAAAGCAAGCATGCCTTGCCCTATGTGTTCAACAGATAAGGACGATAAAATGAAAGGTAAAACAAATGCAATTCCACTCCATAAAGCAAAGGAAAAAAAGGGCCAGGAAGAATTGGTTTACAGTCTCATGAGAAAAGTGGACAATCACAAAATGGTAGATATGGAGCATGGCAGGTAAATCTTCAGCCTTGTGAATCCACTGGTTTACATGGAGGCATTTTTGTGATGGAGGGAGTGTCACGTGCTATGGGCTCTGTATCAGTATGAAAAGAAAATTTCATCCCTCTTCTTCTTGGCTACTGTGTAGACTCTTTTATAAGAAGGCTATTTGGCTGAGCAGTTTTTGCAATGTTTTTTTTAAAATACATTAAGGAAGTGAGGCACATTTTACTAACCTTGAGTCTTTCAGCTGGTATAGAAATTACTAAAGAGAAATCTCACATTAGTGAGGTTATTTCAGTAAATCCTCTGTACAGAGACCTAAGTGAGGGAGAAATGAACTATTATTCTTCTTTCATTCTCCTAAGTTACCTCACATCAACTAGGTCCCCTTGTGTTGAAGGCACTTTTCTAAAAACAAGCAAGTGAAAAGCAGAAATGATACTGTGTTGTAAAAGTGAGACAGAAAACAAAAAAGTTAAAGATTATGGATTTACAGCCAAATGGTAGAAAACATTATTCCTTTAACAGTATTACTGTTATCTCTTTGGCAAATACTTGCACTTTTTAGATATTTCACTGTGCAACGTATGTTAATAAAGACTGCTTTGGTGAGTTGGGCAGTCTGCTATGAGGGAAGTTCTGAACTCTAGGTATTTAAAGCAAGAAAGTGAGAGACTGGCTCATTGCTTTCCTAGGCAGGAAGTGCATTGGAAATGAAGTGAGCTGATAAAATTTGGACCTTAAATGCACGCCTGAAATATGGGACTGAGTGCAATGAGAACAAAAGTAATGGGATTGAATGACTTCATGCTACAATGAAATTGGAAGAAATAAGAGGCTGAGAGGATGGGGTGGGACCCATCTTGTAATGCAGGGCTTTCCTTTAGTCACAGAAGTGTATTAAATCCTTTAGGTGTGGGATGGCTGTTTGTTTAAGATGAGCTGGCTAGGTGCCATTAGAAGCATTTTGTTCTGGTAAAAGTCTATCAAGACTTGACATTTTTGTTGTGAATCTCTGAAAGGGTTACAGGATTTGACAAAAAACTGATGCTGGCTCTTGGGGTATGCGGGTGGGCTGGAGTTGTAAAGATGTGAGTGGGGAAAAAGCAAAGTATGGAGGTTTGATTCAGAGCAGTTCTTTAAAAGACAGAGGAGCCTCTGTGGAAGACAAAACATGTGCTCGATGTGCTATTAATTTTTCCTCCTTTTGCTTTTTACTTTCTATCACAAGGCTGCTATTGTGTAGGCAGCTTGTCAATGTACAACATATTTGAAATGCTCTGATAGGAGCAGAGCGATTAATTGGCTTGGCTGTATTGAAGGCATAACAATTTGTAGTCAAATGATTTTTTTGTCAGCATTAAGATCTCTTCTGAGAAATATACTCTATGGGGCACTCCTTTAAAAAATGTGTTTTAAAATTTCATCAGAGTTCAGATTTCTTCCAAAAAAAAGACTATATTAAGTGCTTTTTTGTTTGTTTTATCATCATCAATTATGATCTTGTTACTAATGTGGTAGCTTTCTTGTTTGTTAACTAATAATGAAACCTATGCTGTTGTGAATTTCAATTTACTATTAGTGTTGTTTAGTAAATAAAGAATGTCAGCAGTAGGCAAAGATATTTTAAATCAACTTCAGATTTTAAACCTAGTATACATTGTATTCTTGTATCCTCTAAGGGCTTTATATTGAGTACTGATTCAGTAAAGCATGTGAAGAGCACATCCTTTATTTAGATAATCTGTATTGTGATACAAATTATATAAGGAATGGGAATGAACATTAAAATCAAGCGTCTATATTTAAGTAGTCATCCATTCACTGTTTGAGATTTACTGAAACTATCTAAAGAACTTCGATCTTAATATTTATTTTAAAAAATCCCAAACAAACACTTGTTTTGTTGGTTGTTGTTTTTTTGAAAGTATTTGTGCTAGTATTCTAGCTGCAGATAGAGAGTTTGATCCACTTTAAGAGGATACTTGAAACTAGCTCCATGTTTGAATGCTGGACAAACATTCCCTCAGTCTTGCTTTTATTTCAGCTTTCAGTAAGGGTAGAGCCATGACAGTGCTTGGGAAATTGGAGTGTTGCTATGGAAATAGATGTGATACCACCAGTTTATGCTTCATTGCCACATCCAATGCAAACATATAAATGAGGGAGAAATTTCTAGGATACTGTACCTACAGAAAGGAAAAAATAAAATACACCAAATGTTGGTATTAATTATGAGTTGAGGCGTTTTCAATATATCATGACATTCAGATTTATTTTTTTTCTGTAGCTGATTAGTAAAGCACTTGTCTGAATTTTGAGAGGTTCATGTTTTGTGCCTGATTCAAACTGATTGGAGACAAACCTATTTCAACCCAGGAATTAGGGTGCTCAACAGAGATGTCAAATTACAGCAGAGTTTACATAAATACTCTGTTGTCCTACTCTCTTGGTTTCATCTGGCATAGTTAATTTTCTTCCTAGTAGCTGGTACAGTGCTGCATTTTGGATTTAGGATGAGAGTAATGTTGATAACACACTGATGTTTTGTTTGCTGCTAAGCAGTGTTTATAGAGCATTTAGGCCTTCTTTGCTTCTCACCACACCCCACCAGTGAGGAAGCTGGAGGTGCACAAGAAACTGTGAGGGGACACAGCCAGGACAGCTGACCCCAGCTGACCAGACAGATATTCCATATTCCATATTCAGTATATAAACTAGGAGGAAAGCTGGCTGGGGGACACTGCTTGAGAATTGTCTGGATACTGGTTGGTGGATGGTGAGCAACTGCATTGTGCATCAGTTGTTTAGTATATTCTAACTAATTTCTCAAATTGTTGATGTTATGGTTGTTTTCTCTTCCATTTCTATCCTATTAAACTGTCATTATCTCAACCCACAAATTTAACTTTTTTTTTTTTTTTTCCCAATTCCCTCCCACATCTCACTGGCAGGAGGCAGTGAGTGAGCAAGCAGCTGTGTGGTGTTTAGCTACCTCCTGGATTAAACCACGACACCTGTATTTTCAGTTCCCATGAAACAGGATGACTGTTCTCTAGTAAGCTGTAAGCACAAGTCCTCTTTACTAAATTCAAGAAATTACCAAGGTCGTTGATGAAGGAACTGCCAGCAATCATGTACTTTGAAGTTTCTGCTTGGGTATCTGTGTGTGTACATGCCAGGGAAAAGGTTCTGTCAGACATTTATTTTGCTTACTTTGGAAGGATTAAGTAAAGAAATTGGGGGCGGGGGGAGGAAGGGGGGGGGGGGGAGGGCGGTACAGGAGGGGAGATAAATATGGTAATTTCTGAAACTTTGACACTCTGCTTGTTTTGCTGCAATACAGGAAATATCTGTCCTGAGGGTCTGAACAGGATCATTCATGTACGAGATGAATGATTCTTAGTGGTTGTCCTCTAGAGCCACAAGAGCTACTTCTAATACAAAATGTGTGTCTGGGTCATAGCTCTCATCTGAGTTTTCTTGAATGATAATAATGATCAGGTAATTCCTGAGGCAGCTCATTTTTTTGTGGATGGCCATCCTGGCCTTCACCCATGAAGCCTGATAAAACTGCCTCCAAACTGAGTCAGTAACTGACCCTCTCACTAGATCACAAGTGTACTTCCTTGGACCTCTCTTTTTCTTCCATGTTTTAGCCATTGCTGCTTGAATAGGTGCAAAGTTTCAGGTCTAGAGGTGAAATCCTTGCTCATAAATGAGACAATTGAAGTGTCAACTTCAAATCACTGAGGTACAAACCACCATTTCCACTGGTAAAATTCTCTTGTTTTCAGACCAATTCTCTTGGACCATCTGTGAGTCTTTTCTGCAGAGTAAATGTTAATTATTTAATTCTATCTAAAAAATGCTTCTTCAGTGACACAAGATAAAAATTTAGTTCTCGTTTCCTTCTAGTTCTCAGAAATCAAATGAGTTTTTCCAGTTTGTATTTAGTTGTGAACAGTTGCTTCCCTGCAGTGTGATGGATATTTATGTGTGAGTAAGAGAAAAGAAGTAGGGTAATATGAAAAGAAGGATAGCGAATCTCTCTTTATTTAAATATTTACCGCTATCATATTTTCTTAAAAGAATCTACTAATGGGAATTGAAAATGGAAAATTCTTTTAAACTTTTTTGTGCTTCTGGTCTATCTGACTACATGTCAATAGATTGAAGTAACTTGTTCTGCCTGCCTTCAGCAGTACTTGTAGTTGTTTAGATTAAAAAATGAAAGACGTAAAATCTAGTTATTCATCCTAGGTGTTTTCACAAAGAAGTTTTTGTCCTATTCATTCAGTTACATTAATTGCAGATGACATGCAGAAAATCAGGTTTTTGCAATGCTTAGAAGTAAATTCTTTTCTGTTCAAGCAGTAATTTACATCTGTGGAATCGCATCAGTCTCAGACACTTAGGACTCCTGGATTGTTAATGAAAATGTCCAAAATACAATGAAGGACCATTTTAGGATCAATGAAATTTCAATTTTTAGTTTGCAAGGTGTTAAGTAGGTTTTTGAAATCATCAGAAAGCAGTTGATTTGAGCCTTGTGTCTCTCTAGCTTCCATTGTGGTGTAACTCGTGATGGATGTTGCCATCAAAACCACTGCTACAACAGTTGAAGGATTTAAAACACAACATGGGAAAGGGAAGAAAGGTGCCATTACACACACACACACACACACACACACACACACACACACACAAAATATTAATTTAAACCCCCATATGTTGGCCATATACTATTTCTTCTCTAAAATTTAACAAAATGGTCATACTTAATCTGTGCGGCATATGTGTTTCCTAGACTGATAGGAAAAGGTACAAGTTTTGAACTCTCACAGAGATGTCTTGGTACAAATACCTTGATGATGTGATCAAAACTTCAAAAACTTGTAAACAAAGTACATTGTACAGTGGAAAGTAAAAGCAGGTATTTTTATAATAGCGCGATCCCAGATACAGAATTATTTCCTTCCCTTCCTACTTTCAGAAGAATGGAAAGCCCCATTCCAGTGTTTGCAGTCTAATTTCTATTCAGCTTTTGTTCAGAGCCTGACATCTGCATGCATGTTTTGAACTTGACAATGTTTAAACTGAAGAGATGAAGTCAGAGAATTATGTGACTTGAAGATATAAAGCCTGATGGATTAAAAAAAAATAAATTACATAGTCTAGAGAAAACAACACCTAACTTTTCTTTAGAAATTACTGAATCTTAATTCTGAGATGTAATCATATTTTGCAACTATATAGTGGACCACAACCATTGTTAAAAGACCCTTACTTTCACTGAAGTTAACAGTACCTAAACTTTCTATGAAATTCTTTATTTGGAAGGGAGAAAGTTGAATTTCAGCTCAGAAAGGGAAAGAGCTGCCATCCTAAATGACTTTTTCCAAAAAGTGATGAGAGTTTTGTTGCTGAGAAGAAGGTAGCAATATAAAAATGGGGGAGGGGAAGAGGAAAGATAAGACTAAGGTTGGCTTGGGAAAAGCACACTGTATTAATGCTTTCTACAATTTCAGAAGTAGTCCTGGATAGACAACTGCATTTGCTTGAGAACTCTCCTTCTAGGGTCTACAAGTGGCAAAACCTCTTGTAGGCTCTGTGGACCAATTTCGCTCCAACTCATTGAATTCCAGTTTTAAAGAGAATAAAGGGCAAAACTGAGAATAATAAAAAGGCTGTTGTTTAGAGAAAGGGATTTCCAGGTTGTTTTCCCTCAGAAATTCCTTCCATAGACAATTATAACTAAACTTGTCTCTAAAAGAAAGTTTGAGCATTTAAGGTTGAATTTAGTCATTAATTCACATATTCATAGGATCACGAAGGTCAACTAGTCCAACACTCCTAAGTGGGACTGTGAACTACTAGCACCTGACTTCAAAATAATCTCAGCCATCATATCAAACTTTTGCTGTTCATGGTTTGCAGGAATTCTCTTCGGCAGTAATGAAAAGGACACTAAAATACATTTCTTAATGTAAGCACTTTCTTAAAACACGTGAACCATCTCTCTGACAGTTCTAGGAAATTTTAATCACTGATAGCAAAGTCAGAGAGTGCTGCCCTAAAAGTTAAGAACTTCAGCCAGCAATGCTTGCAAGTGCTTATATTTTTTAATAACCTATACTTTGTTTAAATCTTCTGTGCTAATGAATTTTTTTCTTGAGGTGCCTATAAATGAGTTAAATTTCAGCATCTTCTGTGCCCTCATTTTGAGGGTTTGCATTCCCCGCAGTAAAACTTCTGAGTAAAGGTATACATACACACTGAGACTTTTAATTGTGGGTGTATTTTTAGAACAAACACCCACTTACATAACTGACTTTCATCTCTGGAGAAGTGTTGTAGTGTTGTTAAAAGGACCAGTGACAAGTAGAATGACACAACAGGCACGACCTTAAAGGAATTAAGTATGTGTTGTATTGTGTTACTGAATTAGCTTATGACCACTAAGGGATTTTTTTTTTTGTGGTTTGTCTTGCTTCTCCTGAAAAAACATCAAAGGCTTATTATATACTTTAATAAATTAAACTATTCTTTTCTATTTATAGGCATGGGGGAAATGGAGAGAACTTTAACTTCTCGTTTAAAACAATCTCATTGTAAATAAGCAGTAATACTCTAACACAATGCTGAGAACGTGGTCTAATCCAAAGTTTGTCCTAGACAAAAAAATTTTTATCCAAAAATATTTTAGTTAGTCCTAGGCAAAATTATTTGGATGCAAGTGTTTTATATTTCTTCAATTTTAATTTGAGGTAATTTGAAGACTTCTAGAACTAAAGATTAAGATAAAAAATATGTGGCCTTCTCACAATTTCTGGATGCTGAAGACTGCAGAAAGACAAACTGAATATATGTGGACTACTTTTGTAAATTCTGTCAGGATAATTCTAATGTTTCTTGCACGGAAGAAGTTTAATACTATAGCATAAAGAAAGATTAATACTACTGTGCCTATAGAAAGAATTTGTCCCAAATGTCAGCTCTAGTATTGGTCTGTGTAAAGTATATCTTGTAAAACCATTTTTTCCCCTTTTTTTTTCCTATGTTTTGATTGTGATTTTTTGTTAGCAATGAGAAAAAAAAAATCTGAAAAGAAACTGGGGAAATATTTACACTGACCTGTTCAGAGTAATTCTGACCACCCATCTTATGACAGGATTTTGAAGCCAAGCTTGGCTCTCTTTTGTGAAATAGACTCTTCCCTTCTTGTTTCTGCCTGTGGTCAGTGGGAATATTACTCTCACTTCCTTTTGATCAAGCCCTTTGTCTACAAAATATGACTGGAAAAGTTCAATATAAATAAGGCATGAAAACCATGTAGTTAACTATGCTATTACTTGCCACAAAGACCAAGTTCTGAAAAAATAAAAAACCCCATAAACCTTCTGTCTTCAGTGCTTGTACCATTGAAAGCTGCATTTGAATGATGTTTTTGCAGCTTTCAGAAACAGTGATAGGAGCATCAAAAAGATCTACAAAAGATTTTAAAACACATTACATCAAAGCAAGTATTGTAAATGATGTTTGCTAATGATTAAGAATAGGAGAATTCAGCTATCTATGTAGAAAGAGATAAACAAGAGTCCTCTATGGCATTGCATAGTATATCTGCTGGAACATATCCTGTGAGGCAATTAACTATTGCTAATAATATTCTTCATTTGCTGTGCTGCTAATAATAAAAGAATGGAGACTGTTTATAGCTGAAAGGAATTCCTGTAAAGTAAGTAGCACTAGAGAGGGGTATAATTCTGTGAACATGTAAAAAAATTCAGTGTAAATAAAGCTGATGTTCTGTTACAAGACTGCTCTATTTATGTAAAATTTTATTCATCTATGAAGTCTTAGAGCTTAAATCAATCATAAACCAAGACTGAACTAATTTAAGGTGATTATTGAAAGATATTTAAAGTCCAACAGGGCAGACTTAAGGAGACCATAGGGAAAACAGTGGGAAGCAGGGACTTGTTAATTTGAAAGGTAGAGGAGCCAAAGGAGAAATTAGAGATTGTGTGCTGTCTGAGAAGAATAGAATTGGATCCTTCTAAAGAAAAATAGAAAAAAGGCTCTGCCATCAAAAGATAAGATGGTACAGCATCCTCAACTGCTGAGTGTCATGGTGGCTGTCTTGCTGTGACTTGATGCTGTGAGTTTGCTGGTGAATGCTGCATTGAACTACCATGTCTTCACCTGAATATCTCTCTCTGCTGATAGATTCCTTTTAATATATGTTAAAAACACAAAAGCCAGCAGAAGAATGTACTAAAACAAATGATTTGGACTAAAAGGCAAAAATCCTTTCATGCACATGTTAGCTGCAAGAATTAGATTTTCCACTGGGACAAGGCTCAAAAATTAAATCCCAATAAAAACTGTCTTTCCAAAGCACAGTGGCTGCATATTAGCCTTTGAGAAACTGTGAAAACAGAATTACGAATGTGAAATGTCCGGTGTTTTTTCTCCCTGCTACTCCTCAGAAAGGAAATTATTTTTATCCTCGTAAGCCAGTACCATGAAGACAACAAGAAAAACTGACATACTTCAAATATCTCCTTAGGTATAAATTGTGTGACTAGTAGAGAAGGAGATCAAAAAGTAGCAGGCACCTATTACATGGCTTTCTGCAAGTGAAGGAGACAGGGCTCAGTGACTTGCACATTTTCTCATACATCTATGCCCAACTCTTAGCTAACTCTATTTTGGCTGATATGCAAGCTGGGTCATTTAAGTGCACACTTTAAAACTAAAGGGGAGTATGTGTAGCAATTGCTGCTCTGCAATGCTGGACTTAAACCCATCTTTATAATGGGAAGAGTTTAATGACCACGTAATAAGAGTTGCTTGGATTAATTTCTAAGATACTGGAAATATAACTGTGATTTTAGAAGCCTATCAATGATAGAAATACATCAATACATTTATTGGGGAATGACCAAAATATGTATTGATTAACATGCAGGGACTGAATTTTATCTACTGCCGTCAGTATGTATTATCTGATATATATAGATGATGTAAATATAAAAAAACACCCCTCAAACTTTGAATCTTTTGGTGAGGATGACTGAGATTTTGAGTGCTCTTTTATTTAATTTTAACTTATTGTCACTATCCCACCTCCAAATCAGAAACTTTAAGGTATTGAAAATCACTTAGAATTCTCCCCATGACTTCGTTACAAATAAAACAGGTCAAGAAGATGCACTTTCTATGGACTCCTTCTGTGTAAAACAGTACTTGTGGTAAGCCAGTCAACTGGTACCATATACATAAAGAAGAAGCTAAGGATTGGTCATAATATTTTGCTTATTTAACTTTTCTAATACAAAAAATGATAATAAAATTGTTAGTTCATTCTCTGACAGTATCTGTATTTACAGACTACAGAATTTGGCAATTTTTTTTGTAGTTCATGATTCATAGTATGTTCTTATTCAGAGTAGCTATTAATAAAGGTAATCGTTCTATTAAACCTACTGTGTGTTTTCCATAAAATCTGCATATTTTATTTTGTAACTATAGTTTTTTACTGACTTTTTGCATGGAAGGGTTGCTTAACAAGAAAGCTGGCTTGCTGTGGTCTTGTGAGTTTGCTCATTGCTGTCACTATATAATATAGCTGTATCTGTAATAAGTCTCCTACTCTTTCAGTCTTATCCTTAAACTCTTACTGAAACTTCACAACTAAAATAAAAGGATTAATCAGTTAATACTGCAAAGCCAGATGTTTCTTCTGGTATAATTAATACTAATGAGCACACAACATTCCCCTTCCTTTCTCTTTTGCGTTAGACTACGCATTACAGCTTCATATCTTGTATCTGAGACCATCTCAGCAGTGGCAGGAAGTGAGAAGTGAGCAACACAATTTTCTGTTGTCCTATCTGCACTTTTAATACTATGAGTGAGAAAAGGTGCTTGTGTTAGCTACTCTTAAACCAACATGCTGGATATTTGTGCTCTAAATTTGACCAGAAATGCTACAATTTTTTTCTCTTTTTTCTCTTCTTCCACCCAGTCCTGTCCTCAGATGGTCCCCAGAGCACAGAAAATCGATGTGTTTTCTATTTATATGTGTCTGATGAGAATATCAAAATAAATATCATCAGTTGGGTAGACTAATAATTTTCTTCTGCCTATGGGAAATTATTGTAAAAGGACAGTTTTAGCTCCTACAAGCTCTGGAATGTTGGTGATAATCAACAATAATCAGTGGAAGTGGAGGGAGGGTTGGGAAAGTTTTTTTGAGGGTTTTTTTTTTTGCTCTTAGATAATAATATTAGCTTGTTGGGATGACCATAGTTCCTCTAACAAAGAAATTTGTGTTTGATCTATGATGCATGGAGTGTTACTGATTTGAGTGTGAGCCAAAGCATATGAAGCTGAATAAATTTTTGGTGAATCTCTCAGACACTTCTATGGCAGACTTTTTTGAGACCTATCGCAGGTACAGAGCGGGGAATTTGGAGTGGTCTTTTGGACTTCAGAAGTCTGGATTTGGAAACCATCTGCTTTTCCTCTATGTTATTTCCCTGGGGTCATAACAACATTATTCCTAATCCCCTGTAGTAGCGTATTTCCCCACAGGACATCCTGTCTGGGAATGTAACACACCAGCTGCATTTGAGTTCTCAGGGAAGCTATTTCATGCTAGTTTTCTTTGAGTAAAAGCTCTTTTTCTCTGTTAAAAAATTGTTATAAAGCTGAACAGAACTGGTGTTGGTAGTTACAAGAGCTGAGGGCTATAGCTTTTTCTTTCAAATCCTCTTAGTTGTGTGTAAAAGTGCTTGTTTTCTCATCCTTTTATTGCTTTGGATTATGTCTTTATTTGGTGCAATAGTGATGTATTCTAATAACAGACTGGTAACATCTTTAAGCAGATTTTCAGCAAATATAGTAAAAGAAGTATCATAAGAGTGGCAAAAGCAAATCACTAATATGAATGAAGCAGTATTTGAAATATGTATCTTTCTGTCTGTATGCATGTTCCTCTTAAACTTATAAGACCCAGAGGAAATTATGTTGTTTTTTAGGTGGGTGCCTGATTTGACTTTTTTTCATTTTGTTTTTTTATTTCTACTAAAAATTCAAGGTAGTTCTGTGTATAAATATTGCAGAAAATTTCACTGATTTACTCCATTTTTGTATCCATTTTATTTCTGCTGCAGACGTTTCTTGCTAACTCTTTTAACTATTTCCGCTTACCACAAGATATGAGTTCGTCTTCCTCCCCTTCAGTTAAGTTAAAATAAGAAGTAATGAAGGTCTTTGGGGGCACGCTAGCATCTACTAAAACTGTTAAAATCTATTTGGCAGGAGGAGATTTAACCTATAGGTTACAGTAATGCAGGTGATCAAATTTCAGAAAAATCATCACTGATATTAGACATCCTCTTGAACATTATTATTTGTATTGTCCTCCTTGAACTCTACTGCAGGCTTGATTTTGCAGAACACCTTATTTTCTACAAAGATGAATTTCTCCATAAAATCTAGTGGACATGTCACAGTACTTGAAGGGGAGTCAAAGCAGAATATTTAACTACATAAAAAAGGTTGTATTTGATTTGTAGGAAACCAACATGATTGATTCATACAGTCTGATACTTCAGAGGTTTATTGAATGATATGATTGATATGATATGATAGGATAGGATAGGATAGGATAGGATAGGATATGATGATATGATATGTCATGGATAAATGTCATTTTGAAAATCTGTACCTCTTCTGTAGTACAATGCATCAGAGTTTATTTGGAGAGCTTTTCTTCTTCATTGTCATTTATATATTGTTTAGTCTCACAATATAAACATATTGCATACACTTCATGCATGCATGTGTACCAGAGGCTGTGACCAGGTATTTAATAGAGTCGCTTATAGATTACAGTGAGCTTTCACCCATATATATCCATGTGGCTGGATTTGCAAGGTTTTCTAAATATATGCTGAAATGACAAAATGCGTTGAAGAATAAAAGACTCTAACTTTCCTTATTCTACTTTGAGGATCGATTGCTGTTAAAAATTGTACACCTACATAAATATACAGTGGCACTTAACAGTCAGCTCTTGTTGTTTTTTCTTTGCAGAAAGTGCTTTAGACTTAGTGCTGTGCTCAGCTATATTAAATCCCATGCAAAGCAAAGTTTCCACTTATTTATCAGTCAAAACAACAGCATCCTGAGGACTGTGATTCTTCTGCTAAGGTGCATTTCTGTATGATAATGTAGAGAAAAATAAAGATAGATGATCAGAGGACTGGAGCACTATATCCTCCTATGAAGACAGGCTGAGTGGATTGAGGTGGTTTAGCCTGGAGTAGAGAAGGCTCTGGAGAGATCTTAGAGCACTTTGCAATATCTAAAGAGGGCCTTCGAGAGAGATGAAGAAGGACTTTTTACAAGGGCATTTAGTGATAGGACAAGGGGGAAATGGCTTCAACTAAAAAAAAAAAGTAGGTTTAGATTGGATATTAGGAAGAAATTCTTTACTGTGAGGATGATGAGGCAATGGAACAGAAAAGTTGTGGATATCCAACTGTGGAAGTGTTCAAGGCCAGGTTGGAGGGGGCTTTGAGAAACCTGGTCTGATCAGAGGTATCCCTGCTCATGGGCTGAGGATGGGGGTTGTAACTAGATGATCTTTAATGGCCTCTTCCAACCCAAACTATTCTGTGATTGTATGATATGTTAGAATACTAGCTGATGTAAACCTGGGGAATAATTTTGGATTCTGAAGATAAATTCGAACTTGTAACCCTCTAAATTGAAGCTGTAAAAATTGTTTGAGTTTTTGTCCCTCGGTAGTATAGAGTAGAGGTTTGTGATTACTGTTTTGTTCTGAAGCTCTGCTGCATTTTAAGGTATTCAGTTGCATGGTTTTGATTTTTCTAACACTTGCTTTCACAAATCCCTGCTTTCCTAACATAAAGTATTAAGGATCTGAGCAGACAGATACCACGTTTCAGTTGTAAGGATCTTATTGTGTGTGAAGGTCTGAATTTTGTTTTCTAGAGATGTAAATAAGAAATCTATCTCAATAACTGTCTATTTCTCAGCATTCGGTTCCCTTGTAGATACATTAAATGATGATATTACAGAATATCAAACCATTCTTTGTGGTTTATCATATTCAAGTGGACTGTGTAATTGTAACTAAATAAAGTAAAATTTAGTAAAAAATGGGGGGGGGGGAAATCTGGTATTTCCACTAAAAAAGCTTCAGATGAGTTAAGTAAGGTAGTTACTCCAGTTCAGTTTGAGAAGTTATTCAAATTTAATATTAAAGTATTGTGAAACCATAACTTTCTCTGTTGGTATTTTTTTCTGATTACATTTAGGAAAGTACCTGTAGAAGGAAATACGAACTTGGCTACATAATTGCTCCTAAGTAGGTGCTGCACATTCAGCTTAAGCTCAGTGAAATGCCTGAGGTTTCTTGAGCATAATAATTTCTTTAAAAGTATTGCAAGATCTGGGATTTTTCTGCTAGATGCATGCTAAAACTGTTGAAACCAAATTTTTGTTCTGGCTTTGAGGGCTTTTTGTCATCAACTCTGAGGGCAGACATGAAGTAAACAGTATTAGTTTTCCTTCAAAAGAACCACTACAGTTAGTTAGTTGACCAAAACTGAGTCAGAAATGCAGAAGCAGAAAGAAATGGCTACTTGAACTGATTTTTTTTAATAACCATAAGATCAATTCAAATGTAAGTTATAAATTCTGCTGATCTGCAAGCTGCTATGAAGTTGGAGTGTGTTAGTTGTGCAGGCTGTCCTTCTGTCCTTGAATTGCCCTGCTGGTACTTCAAAGCAAATTAACGGTGGTGAGTTTTTAAGCTGTGGGTGCTTAAGGATTGATAAAGTTCTATAACACTTTTCACGCGAATACAACATGCAGATCTGTTCAGATATGTATGCTCCACTCTCTTTTAAACACAGAAAAAAAAGACTTCAGATTCCACAACTAAAGTGTTTATACACAGAGTAGGTTAGCTAATAGAGGAATAGTTGGAAAATTGCTATGGTGTACTTTGATTTCACATAAATCTCTAATAATAAAATAAATCCTTTTATGGGCTACATGTATAGCCTGTGACTATAACACCATAAATTATAGTATATTATAGGCATCTATATGAATCTATAATGGCATGTTATGGCAGCAGAAAGATGACGTGTGTATACTATAACTGGGTGAATTGTCCCTAATCATCTCTCTCTAACCATCCTAATTCTCAGACTACAATCAAGCCCACAAGGAATGATCTAATCTTAGATGAAACAGTTTGTAGCAGATGTTTCTGCATTTCTTCAATTCCTAACTTTAAATGGCAGCAGATTTGCAATAATAAAAAATGCTATCAGAAATTTTAGGATTCGAATTCTGACACTAAAATGATCTAAGGCCTAATTGTATTGTTGCAGAAGGTCATGTTACAAGCTCAGTAAACTAAAGCTAACCTTGCTAATGGATGATGAAATTAAGCTAGAGGATACATACAAGGTTATCATATATGAGGAATATTTCCCTGTTGAATATTCTTCATAACAAACTTTGGGACTGCATTTCTTATTAAAGAACTTACTAGTGATCTTTTTGGGGTATATTCGTGGTTTTTTTTTAATCCTGACTTTACAGTTTAAACAGCTTTGCTTTAAATGTGGTTGCTTTGTGGTAGATAGTTTGGTAATGTTTGAAGAAAATGTGTTGAAATAGGCAAGAGCAGGTGGAGAGTTAGAATCAATTGAAAAAAGGAAAAACTCCCAAGGCTTATCGTATCTTGTGGTAAAGTCTTGGTCCCACATCCCAGAGCTGCTGACACAAGCAAGTAACCTCTTGCTTATGAGCAGGGCTGTGGGTTATTTTTGCCTCTCCTGTTTGTGGGGTGGATGTCAGATGACTGTGGAGTATCTGCTCTGCTGCTGGGAGATGGGAGTTCCCAGCAGTGTGATAAAGGAGCAGGAGCTGGCCTCAATTCCCTGCCATTCTGCACCCTCTGCGCTAATTCGGGAGCTCAGTGCTGTGCAGCAGTGTTCCGCCTCTCTTACTTCTTCATACGAATACAAATATGCCACCTGAAATGCACCCAATTAGTGCAGTGGGAACTGCATTTCCAAAAAGTAGACAGTGAGATCAGTCCTGTTCAAGATAGGGAAAACAGTTTCTAGGGCAACTTAATTTCAATGATGCCCAAAAACCTAAGTGCAGGAGGGATGGCAAGCCTTCTTGCAACAGTACTTACTTTTGCATTCTTAATGCAAAGTGTTGGTAGCACTAAGCATGTGGATTGCAACCATGAGGTATTTTGGTTTGTGGTTTGGGATGTTTTTTGTTGACTTTACTCAGCAATAGCTTAGATCCTGTAACTTGCTCTTCAGCTGAGGTATGGATGGTTTTGTCTTCTCATTTTCCTCCTGGGCCTTTTTACAGACAACTGCTTTTCAGTTTCTCTTAAATTTTACTTGAATGCATGACAAGTGTAGTTTCACTGAATCAGTAAGGTGTCACCCCTTGTCTCTACTCCCTTAGCCAAATATGCACAGAAAAATCAAAAAGTGGTGGGTGTCAAAACAGTGGTTAAATATGACTTTACTGTGACAACTATTTTTATTTTTCTTAGTGTGAGTGCCACATTTTTAAGTTGTGAATAGATTTTTTTCTAGCTCACAACATACTGCATTTCTCTCACATACCCCATAAAAAACAATATCCATTTTTAATGAAGATAGCTATCGAGGTAAATTTGAACATATTCATATTTTAGTGTTTTTAATGCATACCATGCAGGTGTCTTGTCTAACAGGAGAACACTGCACATGGCAAGTCAGGGAGGAGAAATCAACAAGCCTTTCCTGCAGATAATGAGATGTAAATGCAGGACTGAATATTATTATGTAGTTGTCTCCCTGGGAGAACAATTTGATGGGTTATGCTAGCAAAAAGCCCCATGAGTGATGCTTCAGTGCCTGTCCTGGTCAGTGATGGTTTCTGTTAGTAATTAAGAGCTGACTCATTGCTGCTTCTCTCAAGAGACAGATGTTTCTACAGCTAGTGGCAGAAAATTAGATGGTTTTCCAGTATACCTAAGAAAGCTGTCATTTGTCCTATCGTTTGAATAGGGGCAGGGAAATTTCAGAGCATTTTAAGTGATTTGGAAAAAAGGCTTATAGTGTTTTAGCTTTCCTTTTTGGCATTATTTAAAAAAAAAATGGATGAGGGGTTATTTTTTTTGTTTCTGGTTTTCTATTGGGTTTTTTGAGTGTGAAGGAAAATTTCTGGAGTAATGTGTAGAGACTAGTCAATAAAAATCCCTTCTCTAAATATTAGTGATGACTGGCAAAGCTTTATTAGCTACAGCTGTGGATAAAAAAAATGTTAAACTGAAAAGCGTCTATTGTAAATGATTAGGAAGAGGCTTTAGAAATCTGTGGGAAAATGGATAATCATACAAAACATTTCCACTGTAAACCAATTATTTTAGAAAAAGTAAAAAGTTTTTCTTCTTTTTGAAAAAAAAAAAAATTGGCCAGCGAATTTCCTGTAATATGTCTTTTAATAGATTTATTATGAACAACCATGGCAAAAATAAAACATAACTGTATGATATGGCCATGAAATGTAATGGTTCATTCAGAGGCCAAAATTTTGCATAAATTAGTCAAGAATATTAAAAAATATGATCATGCTGGAAAGGTGAGATGAGTGCTGAATTAAGCAGAAGACAAAGTACAAAAAGAAGATTATGCAGAGATTTTATATTAATTGATCTTTACAGCATTTTGAGTAAAATATAAAAGAAAGGATCTCTGAAGATTAATAGAAATCGATTAGCACTGGGAATCAAATTTCTGACTGGAAAGATTTCAGAAATCATTTAGGGGGTGGTAAGGTTATATAGTTCCAGGTCTGGAATCCTTTTCTCTCACTAACGAGATGAGCCTATTCAGGGTCCATCCTCAGGAATAGAGACTACTGTCCCCTGCAAGCTTGTACATTGTAATGAGTATCATTCCCATATGTTATTGCAATGGACAACTGAATCAGTTCTCACTAGACCACAAGTGTGCTGGGTTAGTACCATGGCTTACTGATACATAATTGCATAGAAGGTAATGAGATCTAGAGGAATATTTTATTCTGCTTTGCTCATCTTGTAAAATTCAGAGAGGAAGGGTGTTTTTTAAAGAAGTTCTGCTATGCCTAGGGCTCAGCAGATAATTTCAGTAGAATCCTTCTTAAGTTTGTAATGAACAAGTTTTGGTCCTTCTAATTGATACAGTAATAAAAGAAAACCTAAAAATAACATGTACTTAATGCTGTCTTTCTGAATGTCTGCAGTAAAAAAAGCAATGGCATAGGGTGCCATTTGTATTGTTTACCCTCAATACAAAATTTTAAAATCATATTCGTTTAGCAGTGAGTGCTCATCCAAGTATGTAAACCTGATTAAGTGATCAAATATTTGGCATTTCTTCAACTATGCATATGTGGAAAACAGACACTTAAATCTCACAGGAAATATCTAAGTATTATGGAGGCAACACTGTGACTGGTTCTCATTCCCTCTGTTGTTTAAGGGCTGATGCTGATTTCTCTCGATGGCTACCCCAATTATCTGAGGACTTTAGAAGTCTTTCAGAAGTTTTGATTGCAGCCAATGGCATCCTAAAGTAGGCCAGGGATAAAAGACTATCTCACAGTTTGTGAATAATTGAGTAGGCTTTTGTATAACAATGAGGTGCCTTATGAAAGGCAAATGTTTGTTTGCTGTTTGCTTGCATCTGCACCTATTTATTCATATTTATAGGTAAATTCATATGCTAATGCTTTTTCAAACACTGAAATACAAACTTTCTGTTGGTATAATGAAGTAAAAGGCTGCTGAAATGCAGTGGAACTCTATATGTTTAAACCAGCTTTAAAATTAGGTTAAAAATGTAAAATCCAGATTCAAGGATGTACCTTTGTGTATGTCCTCTTTAAGCCATTCCTTTCTTCAGATTTCTTCTCTTCCTAAAGGTCTGGAAAAAACAGATGCCAATAAATTGAAGCCGTAACAGTTTAAAGGACAGACTCATGGAACTCTCAATTTGGTGTTCTTTAAAAGCAAAGACTGTTCATTCCTGCAGTCTATGTCCCAGTTCTGAAATTTGGGGAAAGGACTGGTAAGAAGCATCCTTAAAGATAACTAGCATCAAGCCCTAGAATTCCATGGAGACTTTGCAGCACCCATTAATGAGGTTCTTCCTCTAGGATTTCATCAGCTTAGCAGCAAACCCTCAAACTCACTTTCACGCTGTCCTGAATTGATATCCACTGAAAAAAAAGCCTGAAACTGTCATTCAGGATAACCTTCCCGTTTGTCACTGAAGGAAATGCTTTAGAGTATGCATTAGATGACCCTTTATCCAGAAAATGTTCTCATCCTCACAGAGAGAAATCTGACTCCTCAACTGTGATGTCTAGTTTGCCTTTTTTTAGGGATATTTCTAGTGTACTGGATCTGACGTACTTTGCATTAAAACAAAATATGACTCTGCCGTATATGTGTATATATATTTTAAAAAACCAAAACCAGCTCCTACCAACCTTACAAAAATTTCAGTTAATTAACATAAAATATCTGTTACATTATCACCAGCTGTCCAAAATTCAGGTAATCTGTAAAATGAGGATTCCATGGCTGTGCTAAAACCCACCATCACCGATGATCTGGCCTTGGATTGTTCTGTATTTTCTAAAGAGAATTTTTTGAAGACTGTAAACAATTAAGGGCAGATAATGAAAATAAGAAAATCAAGAAAATGAAATGAAGAGAGTGGGTTTTACCTTGAAAAAGAACTTTCTCCTCAGAGTAAGACAGATGAACCGAAAATACACATAGACTAAAAAAAACATCCAGAAGATGTTTTTTTAATAAAACTCCTGGCTCTTTCCAGAAGAGCCAGGAGTGTTATTAAAAGTGACACTTTTATTAAATTAATAAATATGTCCACTTTGGACAGTTGGTGCTATTGCTTTTAGTAAGGTCTAGATAGTGTGAGTATTCTATACCTGTGTGTGCAGCTTTTCACCCTCTAGCATTGTGTAGTTAATATGGTTTAATCAAGAAATAACTGTGGGAGCACTGCTGTAGCTTTGGTGAAGTCAAGTTGCAACACTGCCTAGATGTTGTTTAAAGAAAGTACTATCTAATAAAGATGGTTTATGATGTCTCACAGTGTAATGTCATTTTTTTCAGGAAATATGATATTGTCTTTGCTTTTCCCCAGGTTAGGTGAAGTAATTTCTGAGACAGGAAGTACAATTGTACAGTTGACACTTTACAACCTTAGTTGAAAAAGCCTAGGAGTTGTATGCTTTGAAAGCTGTATACTTGCAGAGGATTTAATTAAATGCTGTACTTTCTTCCAAAAGTCTTCATAATTAAATGTATTGATACTGTAGTTATTCCAATGGTAGTTTTTTAAAAGAAAACACTTATTTTGACTGATAACATTCATCTGAGGTAATGGCAACAGTGTAGTGTCAGTATTATTATATCATAACATGGTTAATTAAGCTTAATTATTTTAATGACAGTATATTTTTGCTGCATATACTCAGTTTAAACAGTATCACATTGAGGGGAAAACTCCCTGCTCATACTTCCTTGATATTTTTAATTCTTTTTTTTTACTAATGAGAGATGTGGTTGATTCAAATTAAATAGTACTGTATTTCTTGTGCTGTGTCATTAAATTCTGTAGAATTTATACAAAAATAAGGCTCTTCACATATGGCCAGTGGAATCATTACCCAGTATTTTTGTTCATGTTTTATTTTTCCCAGTATATCCTTGAATTAATAACATAAAATTCTGTATGGTATTGTTTATAGAGCTGTGCCAGTACTGAATAGGATAATGAAGTAAACTGCTGTCATAGATTATAAAACTAGATTAATATCTAATCTCTTACTTGCATAATATAGTCTAGAGGATTATCGTTAATCAGCTTCTCTTTGAACTGCAAATGTATGATTATATGATAATTCAATTCTTATTTTAAAATTCTGGTTACAACAATACAGTGAGAATGCTTGGTAGGTAGTCTAATAAAGTACCCTTGTTGTTTAAAAATGCTTTTAAAGCAAAATCTAGTGCATTTCTCATTAAAATGAGAGGATAATACTGTTTTGCCTTGTACTTTCTGAAGGATTTTATTTTTCACTACATGTTCTCAATATTTAATAATCTGCATAGTTTTTCCTTAGAAAGTTTGTCATTGAACTGAGAGAACTAGATGTGTTGTCCAATAATGGTCACATTAGTGCTTGCTTCAACCTTGTGTTTTCTTTTCTGGGTACACAAGGCAATGCTGACTGCTGATTACTGTGTTCTGTTAAAAGCTGCAACAAGTGTTTCTCAATGGTATCAATACTGTCATAGAAATAGAGCACAGACAAATGTGAAAGATAGAAATGTGTGATTTCTGAAAATACTTTCTCTAAAGACAGTCTTACAATTCCTTTCATACTCAAAGTCCATGGATTTACTTACATCTCAGGAATTGTCAAATTTGACATTCGTGAAAGAAATTGAAGCAAAAAAGTCTAGAAATGACTGACAATCAAAAAGTATAAAAAGACAGATTGAGTATACTTGTGTAGAAATTGTTGATGTTCTCAGAATTTTCCAGACTTTGTCATTTTAAAATATCTTCCTAAGTCAGTTATGTAACTGAATGCATTTATGTTACTGTCCACCTTTAAAGAAAAAACTAATAGAAGCCATTGATTTTGTTTGCAGATTTTCAGGCGTTGTTGGTTGGTTTTCAAGAAGGCTTCCAGTAAAGGGCCCAGGAGGTTAGAAAAATTTCCAGATGAGAAGGCAGCATATTTCAGGAACTTTCACAAGGTAAGTCATGTCATGAACTGAAGCATTGCCTGTTTACCACTCATCTTTGGGAAGAGTGGGGTCTTAGTATGTCTACCTTGCAAACAATACAGTGAGTCTTGTTGAAAACCTAATCCTGATAATAAAAGCACAGTAAAATGTCTCTAAGTCTCAGTCATGCAGGTGAGATATCACACTGGTTTTTCCCAGATGAGCACAAAACCCTCAATTTGTGTGAAGTGACAGAATAATGTGGGTTTTTTTATTTAAACATTAGCAGTTCGGGAATGTGTAAAATTGTGCGCCTATTCAAATGTTGAATAGGTACTTATTAACTAAGTATTGAACTAATTCTGAAAATGCTAAATGCCTCAGTTGTAATGGTGACACTCACTGAATACATAAAGTTTTTCTGAGAACTCTTTGAGATTTACAGGGTCTGTCAACAACAAGAATTTTTAGCAGTAAGAAGATGGGATTCACTGAGTGATATACTCCCTGCTTTCTCTGTCACCTGCACTCCTGTGATGGGAAACAAGATATTTGAGCATGGGTTCTTCTTTCTGTCTTGTAAAGTATGTTATCAGCCGCCCCCCCCAAAGTCTGTCAGTAGACTTCACGTTAGTTAATCCTAAAATAGGGCAGGGCTCAGTGCCTGTACTATCGTCTTCTATCAATTCATCTTTAGCTTATGTCATGTCAATGTTAGATATTACATTAAAACTGTCAAGTTGAAACACAAAGAAGACTCAACCAGGGGCCACACAGCAAACAGTGAAAAAGTGTGGATGTAAGCCCAGATCTCTTGAAGGCAAATCTGATGTTTTCATCATAAAGCTACAAATTAGCCTTTAAGTTCTAGTAGCCTTATGGTATCTCTAAATGAAAAATGTATATCTAATAAATTCCAGGAAATTATCCTGTGAATATTTGTAAGTAAAAGAGCCCTGGTAATTTCATATTGACAAAAATCCAACTTCTTACATTCAGTTGCTATCTGAGTTTAAGACCGACAAGTACTAGACTATCGGCACTTTCACTAATGTACCACAATGTCAGTGTTTGTTCCCTGTGTGGAGGAGGGCAAAAGTTATTCTGCCCTTCAACATAAATTAAAAAAAAAAAAACAACAAACTTTTGCTTTCAAAATGTAACAATGATAGGTCTTTAAAAGGATTAATTGGATGGTTTGAGTTTATAGCTATGGTGGATTCACCCTGGCTAGATGCCAGGTGACCACGAAAGCTGCTCTGTCACTCCTCTCCTCGGCTAAACAGGGGAGAGAAAATATTGTGAAAGGCTCATGGGTCGAAATAAGAACAGGGAGAGATCAGTCTCTGGTTTCCATCACAGGCACACTCAACTCAGGGAAATAATTTAATTTATTACTAATCAAATCAGAGTAAGGTAAAGAGAAATAAAATCAAATCTTAAAAATACCTTCCCTCCCTTCTTCCTGAGCTCAACTTGATGCATGGCTTTCTCTCCCTCCTCCCCACTCTAAGTAGCACAGGGGAATGGGGAATGGAAGCTGCCATCAGTCCGTCACACATTGTCTCTACTGTTCCCTTCTCCTCAGGGAGAGGACTCTTCATACCCTTCCCCTGCTCCAGCATGGGGTCCCTCACATGGGATACGGTCCTCCACAAACTACTCCAGAGTGAGTCCTTCCCACAGGCTGCAGTTCTACATGAACTGCTGTGGCATGTGTCCCTCCCATGGGGTGCAGTCATTCAGGAACAATCTGCTCCAGTGTGGGTACCCCATGGAATCACAAGTCCTTCCAACATCTGCAGCATAAGCTCCTCTCTCCATGGGCCCACAGGCCAGGAGCCTGCTCCAGCGTGGGCTTCCAACATGACCACAGGTTTTGTAGAAGCCTTTGGGGGAAGTTATTTTTTTTTAGTTCTTTTTTGAGCGTGTTATGCCTATAGCATACTTTATTTTAAAAGGGACTCAGACTTTCCATGTTGCTTGTCAACTGTTGTCATTGTAGAAAAATAATATGAAATACAAGAATTGTTTGAGAAGCTAAGAAAATAACCATAGATACAGATGCAGATGAATGTTGTAGTATTGATGGAAGAGCGGCCATCTGCAAAATGGAAAGCATGAGTGTTACTGTTTTTCATCCCTTTTTTCCTTCTTATTCCGTTTCTTGAGCAAAATGAGTGGGATGAGAAAGAAATGAATACTCTTTCCTATTTAAAAGGATAATGGGCTTCTGGCTGTAGAGAAAGAGGAATTCTATACATTCGTTTGGATTGTACCCATTTTTCGAATAAAACCATGAAATCATTTCTGAAGGTATATATTCAAAACTAGAAATCCTGAATATTATTATTTGGCTTGATTTTTTTTTTCAAGGATATTTTATTATTTCGTAGTGATTATTCTCCTCAGTTGCCTCCATTCCAATAAATGAAATAGTGGTGAAATTGATGTGCATGACTTGTGAATTGTCATCAAGTGTAACTATTGATGGAACAGTGTAGGTCACTGTAAGATCAAGTATAGTTGTTTGATTCCTGGTATTGGATGAAAATACCCTGATTCTCTTTCTTTTCCAGAGCTTTTTAGTGGTTTGTTATATTTTGAAGTTGTTCAAAATGCATATTTATTTCTAGCCAGTGCAAACTGTTAGCCCTGTTTTGAAATTCTCCTTTTTTTTATTCACTCACAAAATATAAGGAAGGCATATAGTATGCAAGTTTAAGATTAACTCTGAACTCTGAGAATCAATGGAAAATAATTATGAAATATTGAGGAAAGGAAAGCTGGTGTTTTAAGAGATATTAAAATATAAGTTGCAAACCTGAATCCTTATGAAAGAACAACATGCTTAAAGGGGCAAGAGGCACTGCTCACACTCTAATATTCATATAAGACTATATATATATTGAACCTGAGATCCTTTTTCTTGTACAGTCTCTTTGTAACTAGTAGAAGAAAGGGGGTGCTATGGCGTGGGACTGTTATTGTCCACTGTGATTGTCTAGGAACTTATGTCCTTCAGACTTTCAGATCAGTCTAGGTTACATTGGAGGAAGGTCTAGAAGTAGCACAGAGATTGTATTGTATTGTGCAATTTTTTTAGCTCTCATGCAGAATTATAGAAGAAAATGTTACATCTCAAGCGGAAACAACAAAAATTAGTATCTTTGATTTATCTGCATTCAAATCAGTATCCAGGATCACAAGGAGTACCTCAATAAAAGATATCCATCAAGATCTCCACTATGTTTGAGCTTGAAATGAGGGTCAATGAAATTCCTCTTTAAAGTGTTTTGCCTAGATGATTATATGTCTGCTATACTTAGGTAATAAACTTGTGTACTGGGCAATGTGAGTTACAGAAGGGGCTAAACAAAGGAAAAAAACAAGAACTGGTAGCATAAAGCTAAGAGAATTAAAAATAAAGACTTTCTGGTATACATATGCTAAAGAAATATTCATTAATGAGTAAATAAGCTGGCATCTTTAGAAAGTAGACTCCCTCCCCCTCAGACACTATCCAGTTTATATATGGGTTTATTTGTTATTCTACAATTTCTGTAAATTGCTGTTGTGCATTGCTTCCCTGTTGTTTTTTTAACTAGTAATTTTCTTATTATAAATAACAGTAATGACATTAGTCCTAGACAAGTGCCTCCTGACAGCAGCAGTGCATATTACATTCATTAACCAAAATGTGACCTCATCTGTTCACTCCAGTTTCTGGTATCAAATTAAAACTTCTCATTACTGTAAATGTATATCATTACTCTCTTGCTCAGGTAAGTTATTGCTCAGCTGTACTGTTTTCCCTTGAACATTCATTGTAGAGGTAGTGCAGAACATCTGTGTTAACTCCCAGTGCTCCCTCCAAAAGGGGCATAAAATGGCAGCAGCTCTGTACCCGTCCCAGGGGTGGGTAAGTTCTTGCTATCTGTTTCTACACTATCAGAAAGGGCCAAAAACAGACACCACAGCTTTACCAGCTTAAAAGAGGTCATATATAACAAGCTTGCCTATTTCTGTAATAGAAGATATAAGGTAAGTAAAAAGTGAAATTCTTTCAGGCTTTGGAGACATATTGATCAGACAGTACCAGTGCCTGTTACCCATTAGGAGAGGTTTGCAGGAGCATTACAGGAGGTAAAAGTGGTTAAGTAACAACATGAAGGTTACTAGTAATAAGCACAAAACCTGAAGTGCATCCAAGTGAACCAGGAAAAACATTACACAGTTGACCAATGAATTGTTAAAGCGGAATTAGAAAGGGCAAAGTAAAGTTTGAAGAGCAACTAACCAGAATAAAGACTGGTTATAAATACAGATTCTGAACCATGAGGGGCAAAAAGCTTGCCAGAGACCCAAGAGTATAAAGAAAATGTGCAAAAAAGAGAGTAGAAATAAGCACTTTTGCATTGGGGTTTACTGTAGAGAAAAGTGACATGTTCTAGTGTGGTTATGCAAGGGAGGATTCTGCAGAGATGTCTGTGTGTCATAAACTTGATCATAGATACTTTAGGCCCAGCTACACAGAGAACATTGTTATTCAAGAGCCCAAATGGAACTTAATGATGACATAGCTGAATTAGTAATGGTAGTCCATAAATACCAGAATGAGAATCAACAAACAAGGATTCTTCCATTCCTTGTAAAATTTCCAATTCCATTCATGCATGCTTCTTTTTCACTTATAAGTTAAATAACCTTTACCTGAAGCAAAGGTCTTGTGAGTTGGGTCTGTTCCTGACAAGATATAGCTATCTTGGAGCAAGAGGAGTTTGAATCTGTAAATAGCTGATGTCTAGTATAGAGTTCAAGACTTACTGACTTAATCCCCCCAATATATGAGATTGTTCTGTTAAGATTGTGTAAACAACAGCTGTATCTAAGGTTTTGAGTTTTAAATTAGCAAGATTTAAGTAGGATAAGGTTTTCAGATTTATGTTATTTAATAGTTTTTCCTGTCATTTCGTTCAATTATGATGAGCTTTATATAAATCTGCAAATGCAAAATGAAGTAAATTGCGCATTTTAGTAATGACTTCTGATAGTCAAAAATATATATGAGACAGATGGTGTTAAGCACGTGTTATATAATGGGTCCACAAAAATAGATAGTAATCAAGAAAAAGAATAGCAGTACCCATTTAACTGTAATTCACTGAAGTATATCTGTGGCCAGGGCCACACAATGGGAGATACCTTACAATTTTCTTTCCCTGCCTGATTGTCCTGAATAAACTTGTGGAATGCAATCCCAGTGATTTATGGCAAGTTCTTATATCAGCTACAGCAGTTTCTTGAACAAGTCTTGGCATTATGACCTCCTGTGCATGTGTGCACAAGCACACACCCATAGTTTCTCTTGTACGTTCATAGTCCTGTTTGGTAAGAGGAAGGAGGGGATAGGTTATATTTATGTTTAAAAACACTATATTCAGGAACAATAAGATATTCATTCTTCTACAGCACAGTTCCTAGTCTGTAATTGAGATGATCTTAAATCACGAGGTGTTTATTCAGGATAAGTGAATTCCTGATTCCTTTGAAAACAACTAAATTTTGCCACAGTCATCTACATGCTAGCTCATACAATTCTCAAATGTAATTACAACTCTGAAATGAAAAATAAAAATCTTTGTATATGGTAACATTACCATAATCCTTATAAGAACTTCTCTCCCATGGTTTCCATTTAGTTACCTTTGGTTCTGGTTTGTTCTTTTCCTTCATGTACTCTAGACACTGCCAAATTGCCTACATAACACTTCTAGTTACTAAAAAAATGTGAAATGACCTACCGTTTACTGTAGGTTTGTCCAAGAGTCCTGTTTTATTGTGGAGTATTTCAGACTCTTGTGTTGCTCATGTTCACTACAAATCAGAAATTGTGCAAGGCTCCTTATGGGCATCTATAATCTGGCATGCTACTATTATTACTTATGAATTGCATGGCTTCTTAGGTGCACAGGCATTCTCAAAAAGGAAGTTAGATAACCATCCGTCAAAATGTAATTGTTAGGCTTGATTGATGTGCTTTTTGTGATAAGATATATTGTAACACTTGATTTGCATTCAAATTTGAATATTATTTGAATTCCCCTTCTGTGCTTTTTTTTTTCCCCTTGGTATAATTGTTATGCTGTCTGTTTTTCAAAATGTCAGTTTCAAACCTGTCTGGTTTTGCTCTGTTGACCATTATGCTTCTATTATTTGTTTGTTGATCTGTCGTTCCTCAGTAAGTCTTTACTTTCTCATCTGGTTAAATTCACTCAAAAATTCATATTCTACAAAGCAAGAATAGGAATGCCTTATGAAGATCTGGTCACATTCACAAATTTTGAATTTTTGCTTTGAAAATCATCCCAATCTTTGAACACTTTCTCCGTTCCCTCTGTTCCCCTTATGGTCCTTCCTTAAAAGTATTGTTGCCTAAAGAAAATTCAGGGAGAAAAAAACTCCAGGGCAACTTAATTTGGAGGGAAGGTAAGGGAAGGTTTTAATGATGTCTCTCAGGCATTGGGGTTACAACGGTCACGCCCTGCCCCCCGACCCAGTGTTACAATTTTATAATAATGTCCATCCAATCCCTGACTTATCCACCCCCCGGCCTTTGCCCCGTTCCACCCCTGACCTGCCCCTCCGGAACTGAGTCTGGGGTTGTTTTGGGACCTTTCTCTCATCATCTTCCTCTTCTTCAGGGCACACCATCCTTGGAGCTTGTCTAAAGTTCTGGGTGATATCTGGTGGTCCATGCCAGGGAGCAGATGTTCATAAACAAAATGAAGGCCTACCTTGAAAAGAAGACTAAATATGCTACTGGAATTTAGGGGAACTTGATATGGGGAATATGTAATGGGGTAAGAGGGTTGAGTGTATGTGTAACTACTGTGCTAAAGGGTGAGGGAATAAATGCAGCTGCTTCTAAAATCTACATAACTACTTCTAAAAATTAAAAATCAAAAATAAAATTAAAAAAAACCCAATCAACAACAAAAAACCTTAAGGCAACAGTATGGTCATTTTTTTTCCACAGAATTTCTTTCAGAAAATGTGAAAATAGTGATCTCAAAGTAGCATTTTCTTAGGAACCCAGTGAATGTGTGTGTGACTATGTTAGTTTTGAATAATATTTTGCAAGCTTTTATCTTCAAATAATCAAGAATTTGACAGTTATTTTTTGTAAGTCTTTGCTCTTTGATGCTGAAAGTGGTGCCCAGATATACTTTTTGTGGTTTTTACACCCTTATTTGCCAAGTCTTCCAAAGAAGAGATAACTAAATTTTCCTAAAAACTATATTCTTATTTTCCCCCATTTTGACATGTAATTCTCTTCGAATATTTGTTTACAGCACTTTCAAGTAATGTCTTCTAGTAAAATCATCTGGTTGGTATGAGAAGGTTATGAAGGACATTGCTTTCGTAGGCTGCTATTACTCAACTGATGAAATTAAAATGAACGCTATTTAAATGAATAACTGTTAATAAAATTACTCAGTTCCGTACACCAAACAAAAAGATTTGCAGTAATTATCAGATCCCGCTTAAAATATAGAAGTATTTGAGCAACACAGTTGTTCAAAGCAAGCATTCTATGCACCAGAAAGCAAATTGCAGGAATAATTGGAGCTGTGCTGGTAATAAAGCTGTTAAAAGAGTCTGAGCACATCAAAGGGCAGCATGCAAACTAATAAAACAAAATCTTTTTTCAACAAAGATTGTATTAAGACAATAACGTCTTCTTTGCTATGTAATGTAATGAAGAAATCTAGTTGAGCATGCTGACGCGACTTTGAGCTGCTACAAACATGCATCTAAAATGCATAAATAGTCCCTTCCTATATAGGACTCCGTCTAAACCTTGGAGTCACAATGTATCAATTTGAAGAGTCAATTCACAGGGTAAATAAAAAAGCAATGTCAGTGGGTGACGTTAAAACTCCTCAACAGTGGCATCAGTGGCTGAATCTAAGTATCAAGGAGGGAAATAAAAGTGTGAAAAATAAAGATAATCTCTACTTGTAACACAAAGCAACACCAAGACGTATTGGTGGTGGTTCTTATATGAAGATCCATGTACACTTTATTACAGTAAATTCATACTAGTAGTTGGGTGTGTGTACAGTTTGGCAGCAAAAGGGACTCTCTTGCCCTTACAAATCAGCTGTTTAAATAGAAGCCTGTATTCCCATTACGTTATTAAAACAAGCTGGAAGACTGAAACTTTTTCTTGGAAAAAAATAATATTGGATAGAGGAGGAATGTTTAAACATTTCAGCAGGAGGAGAAAAAACAGTTACAATGTAAAACTTCCAAAATGCCATTCATGCATAGAACAAACCTCTGGAGCCCATCTAGTTCAATCCCGTGCACAAAGCAGCATCAGTCAGATCACGCTGTTCTTGCCCATGTCAGCTGGGTTTTGAATATCTCCAGGCATGGAGGCTCCGTAATCTCTACAAAACTAAACATGAAGTCCTGCACCTGAGACCTGATAACCAAAGCAGTAAAAGAGACTGGGAACTGAATGGCTGGAGTGCAACTCTTCTGAGAAGGCCCCGAGGGCAGTGGGCTGAGCTGAGCCAGCTGTGCAGCAGCAATGAAGGCAAACACTGTCCTGGATTGCCTCAGGAGGATTACGGGCAGCAGAGCAAGGATGCTCGACCTGGAAGGCTTCTCTCTACTGAGTGCTTATTAAGCCATACCTGTAGTATTGTGCCTAATTCTGGTCCCCTCACTGCTCCATTCAAGACAGGGGAAAAAACAGAGTGTCGGTAAGGAATCTGGAGGTTGGAGAACTTGAGGAAAGACTGAAGGAACTGAGACTGAAGCAAAGACTGAAGGAAGGTTTGCACTAGCAAAGAGAGAAGGCCTGGGGGCAACTAATAGCAGGCTTCCAGTTTTGATAAGGTGACTGAGGTGTTCTCTTCTCAAGAGTGCCCAGAAGAAAAGTGGCAGTGGGCAGAGGTTACTTCAGGGGAAATTACCTTGATATAAAGAATTAAAAAAAAATAGCCATGAGAACAACTAAACATCAGAACAGGCTAAGCAGAGAGGTCAGTATTTCCTTGTTGGAAATCTTGAAGGCCTAGCTTGGAAAGGCCCTGGCAACCTCATCAAAGACCCTGCTTTCAAGGTGGACCAGGAGTTCCATCCAACACAGACTTTTCTGTGAACCATGAATTAAAGTTGCTACTAGCTCTTGATATATTCCTGAGCCGCATGTACTGTGTCAAACTGGTCTTGTCTTCTCCTGAGTATGCTTCAGCTATTTTTAATGATGGAAGAAATATACTTAATCTTCCTAATGTCCCTTAAAACAGTCTCAAGAGAACTCTTCTTTGAACTGCTCTTGTGTTGTTGCTTTACAGCAGAGAACACAGTGTCTCAGTTATGTATATTCAGCTTTTGCCATGAAAATCTAGCCATGTTTTGGCAAAGTTTAAAGCCTTGCAAACCTGTGTTTTGTGTGTATTTTTTTGAAACACTTCTGACTTTGACAGCTAAAATGTCACATGTAATCTGTTAAGCTTCAAATATGATGGAAATTCAGATAATTTTCTCTCTTGAGTAATGAAATATGTTTCCCCCGGTTCTTTCAGACCTAAAGCCTGACATTCACTGTAATAACTACTTGTCATTTCTGTAGACTAGTACAGGGGCAGGTGTTTGAGATGAGATCATGGAGACATTCTCTGTATGTATATCCTCTGGCACTTGGTAACAGGGAAAGGAAAATTGTTACATTAAAACTTAGAGAAGAAATAGACCAAATAGAGCAAGGGAGAAAAATAAAGAAATAAATGTTCTACCACTTTGTGAGAGACCTTATCCATTGGATATCTGTGGGAAACATCAAGGTTGATAGAAAGCAGGCTGTTCAAAGAATTGATATGAGAAATGCTAAAGCTAAGAATGGAATGTGAAAATTTTGAAGAAAGTGTATATTACTAGAGGTAATAAATCTATTTTAGTTGACTGCACAAAACCAAGGAGACTGGTGCAGAAATAAAATTCCTAACAATGAGAGAGAGGTGAACAAGGAAGGAAAGAGCATGGACATAGTCTCCCTCTTCTGCTCCATTATAGCTGGGGCAAAGACAGTCTTGCAGCAGGACAGGTGCACATTAACAGAAAGCAAGGAGGGATTGTTCAGTCCTTGGCACCCAAGCAAATTGCTCTCTGATGATACTACCTCATTTGTTCCAGCAGCAGGGAGGTGTGCACTTCTCAGACATTGCCCAGGAGTGGCCAGTTCTGAAATACGAAGAGCATGTGTTTGGAAGTGAGGGTTTCAGTAGCAGGGACCCAGTTGAAGCTGGGGAATAGGCACTTATGAGAAGAGAGACTGGAATTAAGGTCTCTGAAGCAGGTCCTCACTGGTCCTTGGGGGGAAATCAAGAAGAAACAATTGAGCTAGGATATAAAACAGCTGGCTTCTGCTGTGGAGATTTGCACTAATCGAATTCCCCTTTTTAATGCAGCATTGTTGAAAAGCCGAGTCCTGGATATCTTAAATTCAAATCAATAGTTTAAAGGACATATTTTTGATTTTCATTTGTTTTCACCATGTTCTTCCCTGCCAATATAATCCACACCTCTCAGAACTGAGGAAGGCGGGAAAGAAAATTATTATTTTTTAAATCATCTGTGTGAAATATACTTGTGTGATGACCATTACAGAAGAACCACAAGAGAAATCAGGTTGTGTACTATTAAGTCAGAAAAATGGTATGAATTTAAGACAATCAAACAAACTTATAAAGCCTCTATTCAACAGAATGGTATTCATCATTTTTTCTGACTGCAGTGAAAAATAGTTATGAAAAATCAAATGCAATCATATGATTATGACTATGTGTAAATAGTCATAATATGGATAAAAGAATGTATGTATAGAAAGGGTGCCATTAAACATAAAGGTATTTATTTGTCTTAAGATACAGGGTAGGAAGGCTGTAAATCACACCCAGTGGGGTCCACTGCCATAAACAACAAGAAAATTATGGACTAGAGCTATAGAACTAGCAGTCAAAGTAATATTGAGGTCTTCCTTTCCTAGCCTTTAGCACTCAAATCTGCTTATTTTTTTCCAGTATTCTCTGTGTCTATTTTCACTATTCAAGTGTATACTACATAAATAATAAAAGTTCATGATGAAAGTTAAAGACCTAATTATCTAGCCTGCTGTTTATAACACTAGTAAAACAGTGTTATGTGAGAATTTTTTTTTTTCTTTCCTAATGACAACGTTTTCCCTTGAAGCTACTCTGAATTATGTGTCTGTGTTGCTGGGGAATGTTTACCATTTCAGTGTGGATATGGGAGTAGGCAAGGGCCCTTGTACAATAACTATAAAAGGAAGCAGGCAGGTACAAACAACAGGTTATGGTATATGAGGGAGGGCAGACAGGTTTGTCACTGTAATTTACTTTTTCTTAATAAAGGGAGATGAAATATAGTAAGTCTTATGAGTACTAGGTTTCATTTAAAGTTTTGATTTACTTAGAGTAAGGGAGGCTTTGCAACGTAAATAAAGAGCAATTTATTATGAAAATTAGCACAAAACTATCTAAGTTTTACTTCTTAATAGAAGGAAATTTGAAATTCAAATCACTGCCTGATGAAGGTTATTAAAAATGCATTAGAATTGAAAATGTAGCTGTATGTAATTGTCATAATAGATACTCAAAATTAATTTATCCCCAATGACAATTAAGCTAAAAGAATTTTCAAATTATCAGCCAACAAATTTCAGTTAATTTTAAAAACAAATAAAATGAAAACATTTCAAAAAGTTTATAAAAAAACCCCACCCTCTTTTAAATAATCATAAAAGAAGGATTTTTCTGTTTAGAATCATTCCTTTTCTTCTTTTCCAAATTACTGCACTCTTTTAATTTTTTTTTACCTCAGTTTTGCTTTATTACATTTTTCTCTCTTTCGCCTTTTTCTCCCAAAGAATTTTGGACTACTTTGGGTGTATGTGTACACACACATGTACAGGCATGAGCTGAATTTAGATTAAACCAAAGTAACTAATTTTCTTTCTATATCTGGTAGTTTTTCATCTAGTTTTTGCGTTTTTCTGATGAGCACCCAGGAATCTCGTAGGTAGTCTGATGCTATTAATACTTCCTTCAGAATATCTGAAATGCCTATTATACCTATGTTTATGTTTAAGAACAGCATCAAAATCCATTGGGTTGGGAGTTATTTTTAAAGACGCTGGGACAAATTTACACCCTTTAAAAATCAACAGAGGAAAGTTGTTCTAAAAAGTACTGGGTTTGTGCTGGGTGTGTATTTATTGTTTTAATGCTTTCTAAAACCAAACCAAACAAAACTATTTAGGCTAGTGGATATGTCTTTGGTTGTGCTTCTACATATACACACATGGGCTTGCACCACTTGCTGTTGTCCACAACCATCAATGTGGCAGAGACCCTGGCTGAGCCCTGTGCCTGTATGTGTCTTCCTCCCCTTTGGCAAAAGGTGGTGAGAGAGCCAGGAACAGGGAGGGCAATGTCTCTTCTCCTTTCCTGGCTAATGTAATTTATTTTTTTTCAGAATATAGCTCTTGATAGTTCAACAGATACTCAGCATCTGAGAGGTCCTTAAAATCTGCATCAAGAGTTTCCTCTCAACTCTTCCTTTTTTTTCTCCTGTGAGTGTTACAATGGAAGTAAGCCAGCATTTTTGTCACCTGGTTCTGACCCAAGGCTCCCCAATGGATTCAAGATCTGACTGAAGTGACCTACAGCCAAAGTCTTTCATAGTTTGAAAGGGATAGGAAGGGGAGTTAAATCTGTGGCTCAGCCACAGGCATCATGTATGGCATAGATACAGCCATAATAATTTATGTGCATTGAAAGCCTGTAGTTACTTGTAAACACTTCTGACCCAGTTTGTCAATCCAGTGACAGCTTTCATGGTTAGGGTTATAACTAGCAGTTTAGGAGGAAGAATTATATACCCATCACTTACTGCGCTCAAGCAATTACTGCACGTAAGTGATTTGTTTTCAAATTTAGTCTGTGTTAATAAACATTTATTTTTAATTGAGCTGTTCTAACAAGATAAGTTTGGAAACTATTACAGGTCAGCCAATTTAAGTAAACCAAGAGAAAAATTTAAAGAAAGTTTTGGAAAAGTACGTTTTTCCTTTTCTTTCTAGTCAAAGACAAGTAACATATTCTTTTTAATTAACCAATACCTTTGGGCTAAAAATTGAAAAGATCCGAGCATAGTCATGTACTTAGAGAATGTTAAAAGCAAAAACTCTAAAACATGGAAACAGTTTCTAACTGTCTAGTATATTTTAGAAACCTCATAATGGTATTAACACTTATATAGTGATCTAATTCATTTACACATTCATTGTGAAGTGTTGTCTACTCTGCTTGGATAATTAAGCTACAGTAACGAAATGCCCAATTTTATTTCTCAGGCATAAGCATTGTTTGCATGCCTACTAACTCTAGCAGGAAGTTAGGTATTGAAAGCATTTTTTTATTGTATCTGAAATTTGGAAAGATAACTGTGAAACCTATTTTATTTCAGTTGTGAATCATCTTCACTCTCTGCCATCTCTCTAGCGTAGTGTTATTTTTCCAGTGTGAGCCCGGGTTTCAAATTAGAGTGTTCTTTCAGCATTAAGGCAGTAGTTTAAATTTTGTCAACATTCATTTTTATAGAAGTCTGTATTTTCCCCTTTTTTTTCTAATGCTATACAGAGTAGTCTGGTATTCAGATTGCACTTCAAAATGAAAGGTCAGATTGGAAAACATGTTTCAAAGGGTCTTTAGGACAGCAAGGAAATGGGATTTTTGTATTGCAAATGAATGTCTATACAAATAGTCTTTGAAGTGTGAATGCATTTTTTTTCAGTATGTATTTAAAAATCCTAATTAAACTTTTGTTAAGGGAATAGGTCCACGTACACATGAACTGATCATATTTTAACTATTGCTTTAGAACACCAGGCTACGAGCCAAAACTAGAATAATCCCAGCAGGCTGTTTGTTTTTATGGGTTAGGCAGCAGATCAACTTTGACAGTATTAGAGCAGCACAGTTTGATAAAAAGTAACTTGGCTTGGGAAAATCCCTACATCCTTCCCTGCTAAAGGTAGCTTATATGACTTAATATGCTTACTCTGCCCTGGTAGGTTTGATTTAAAAACACTGTCAGATAATCTAGCATTTAAGGTGGCATAACAAAAGCTAGTCAAGCAAGTTTGGTTTCCATTTTTAATTTTTTTAGATTTCACTGAGACTAAGTGAAGAGTTTGTAACTGCTTATGTGGTAGGTGGTCAGAGTACAAAGTGAAAATGGGTACCCTGGTGGTAGCCCATGTGAAAGTCAGATATACTAATATTTAGCAATAGTGAAGACTTAGAAAAGGGGAGACTTGAGGTAAATATTAAAAATTTCTCTTTCTCTTACATTTATTTAAATTTTTAAAAATTAAAATAGTTATTTTATATTCAGTCTAAATGTACATAATGCCATGTACATTCTCCAAAAATGCTGAAAAATTTAAACTTCTTCATTTTTTTAAATCTCAGTTTTATCTGGAGGGCAAAAAGGAATTATTCATTGTCCATCTACTATCAGATGAACGCATATTTCTTCCCATCGAAGTTCACTTTCTTGCCCTGATGTTACTACCTTATACTTAGCCTAATTTATTTTTAATATATTCATTAATTCTGTCCATTTTTGTTTATTTATTTTTATTATCTACTTTTTTAGTTAACAGACAAGATTCTTACTGTTGTTATAGCTGTGGTTTCCATTTAATACTTACAGGGATCAACATTTACTTGGTAGAAGTTTCTTAAACACTTAATCCTCTGAAATAGCAGCTGGAGACCTGCCCTAGAGGCTGATATGCCATTCTTTGGCAAAATTCCTTGAGAGTGTTGTTACCATAACAGCTTATATTCCAAGGGTAAATCCGCATGCAGAGATGGGGAAAACTGTTCTCTTTGTGAATTGTTTTTGCCCTTTTATGATCCATTCTTTCACTTCTCTGATCTTGGGATTTCTCCTCTCTCCCATTATGTTGCTTTATTGTGTTTCTCTTGTAATCTTGTGGTTTAAGACTTGCTATTCTGTCATGAATTTTTTTTCTTTTTTTTTTTTTTAATGCCTCATAGTACATTTTTATCTCGAGTCATGTTTTTCAGTCTCTTGCATCCCCTGATCCTATTGTTGATTGCTGTTCTTTTTCAAAATATGCTGAAGTCAGGAAAATGTGTTTTATCTTAGATACTCGGAATGCCTAATCCTCTAATGGTTTGCCCAAACCCACAAGGGCCAAATATCCTTAGAGGTTTGTTAACATCCCTTTCTTAGACTCAAAAGTTAATGGAACTGAAGAGTTCTCTTGTTCAACTCCTGCTTACAGTAGAGCCACCTCTGAGGTCAAAGGTCTGAGCAAACGTGGTTGCACAGGGTACTGTCCAGTTGGGTTGCCAGGGGTGGAGACCACAGTCTCTCTAGGCTGCCTGCCCCACTGCTTGGCTTTCTTTCTGGTGAAAATATTGCTCTTCGTGTGCGTTCTCAACATCTCTTGTCTCAATTTATGCCTGTTGTCCCTCTTCCTCCCACCAGACACAGCTGTGAAAAGCTTGACTCTGTTTCCTAGATAACCTCCCTGCAGGCACTGGGGCAATTTGATGCCCCCAAAGCCATGCCTGCTGCAGGCTGGAGGAGCTACCCTGCACAGGGCAGGTGGTCCAGCTCTGGCTGTCCTGGGGACCCTCCTCTGAACTCACTTTGTTTTATCAATTTCATTGGAGTACCAGAACTGGACATGGTATTATAGATGTGATCTAATGAGTGCTGAGTAAAGAAGAGTCCCTTCACTTGATGTACAGCCTGTGCTTCTGTTAATGCAGTCATTTCCCTGGTCCCAAAGGTCTTTACGCTTTTCAGGCAGCACACTGCCTTTTTTAAGAGCCAAGATCACATCCAGCTCTGTCTGAAAATGTAACAAAACTTCTACTCTGTGGTGATTGGATTTAGTAATGTCAAAGGAGCTGCTGCTAGCTGCAGATAGTATGACTGAAAACCAAGCTGGAGGCAGATGTTTAGTTGCTTTGAGATCCTGTCTGTAGTCCTTTCATCCGCAATGAGCCAACATTTCCCTTTCTCCTTTTGCAGACTGGCAGCAGCATTCGGAGTAGTTTTAGCATGTTGATGCCTCCTTTACCCTTTTCTTGAGACGATAATTAACATAACTCTTGCTTCTTGTATAGCTCTCTTGCTGTTGCCATGCTGTCTCTGTTTTGAGGTGGTTCTTTAACTGTCTGGGCATCACTCACTGGAGTTCCTGCTCCTTGCCGCTGTGTTGGCTTTTGCTCTGTTACATTACTGCTTGTGTGGTATTACACAACAGATGGTAGTATGTGGGCCATTATTAAGAAATAAGAGGATGAACGGTTGCATTTTGTAGCTCTCTCTTCTGCTTCTATTTTTTTTTTTGGTTGGAAATTAAATGATAGGAAGGTAGTGTGCAATGCAAAACAGAAACCTATTTATGTAAATTCAGACCTTTTCCTCTGCCCAGGCAATTTCCAGGTCTCTGGACAGTGGAAATAACATTCAGTAGATGGAGTTGCAGAATCATTTCCCTCCCAGTTTCATATGGGAGGCACATGTTTGGAAGAATTCAACTCAGAATGGAGCACTTACGATTTTATGTATGATTTTTATGGTTTTCATCTCTTTTGAACCTCCTTTCTTATTTACTGTGGAATTATAATTTTTGTAGTGATGCAAATGTAATATGTGATTTGGAAGTAATATTTTTGTAACTGTGGAAGAGTTATCTATTTAAACATATAATTTGATCACCAGAGCCCTAGATGTGTTATGTACATACAGTCTTTAGATGTTCAGGTAACATAAAAGTAAATCCTAGATCTTGAGCTGCATGGCAGATTTTTAGTACAACAAGCAAACAAATAAATGTCCAGTGTGGGTCAGTGATGAGGTGTGACAAATTAAAGAGAAAGTCTATTGAATTGTTCTTAAAATCCATCTTCTTTGATAGAAATAAACTTAATTCCGAAGAAAAAAGGCAAATTACATTGACTGTTAAGAAACAATGCATTCCAGTTAATATAAGCCTTTGCTTAAATTAAATGTATTTTGTAATTTAATAGCCTTTCACACCTAAGAATGTAATTAAGATATCTAAAAGAAAAGAAAAAATAACACAACTTCCAAACATGTTAACGAATAAGTATCTTAAGATGCATTGACATTGACTGTTTCATAATATAAACATGCTATATTATTCATAATATAAATATGCTATTTTGCTAGCATAATGAAAATGATCTTGTAATTATTTCCTCTTATTTACCTAAGTAAAAAAAGGTCTTTCAAAAAGAAGACTTTAAGTTGATAAAACATGGGTCACAGGAAAATTGTAGGTATTTTTTCCTTGTAAAAATAGGCTCTTAACATGGTTGAGTTGTTACGTCCAGTGGTCAGATGGAGAGAAGAGAGGGAGTTCTGAAATGTCATGTCAAGACAGGCAAGGGCTAAAATGTTTTTAGAGAGGCCAGAAGGTTGTTACTAGCAATAGTTACTTAATCTATTATCTGATCTCTCCTGGCTAGACAGAGGTAATTGTCTACTTCAAAGGCTTGATCTACTGTTCAGAGGTTTTATTTTTCATATAACAATCCTGAATAATTTCCTTAATTGTCCGCCTATACCTGTGTATCTTGCTTGGATTTAGGCCATGGCTACCTGACATTGCAAACTTTCTTATGTTAGTAATTTTCCTGCACTTGAATTATTTACTAGGAATTCGCATCATGACTTTACACAAATGAAACTACAGTTGGTTTAGCTAGAGACAAGTGGAGTTGACGTCTGAAATCTATCAAGATATTTTTCATATGTTTTCATATGGTTGACACAGAAATGCACTAAAACTAATATAGACCAATCCTTTAGTGTTCCTTGTAACTCACTCCCCTGGCATCAGACAATGCTTGGGTGTTCTGGCAGGGAGTAGGGAATTGAAGCAATTTGGTATAAGCATCAAATTTGGGATCTTCATACAGAAAGGTGACTTCAAGTTTCTGTGAACCTCTCAGATTACGAATTATTCTCATAAAACATCAGATTAGGAAACAAAAATTCTATTTTTTTTGTTTTTCAAAGTGAGGGCATTAACTTTCTACTTTCTCTGATCCTCCTGCCTTTTTGACCCTGTAACATGGGATTTGTTAACTGTTGGTTCATTTAGAGTCCTTCTTAGCTTCTCTTGTTTTTAAGCTTGATGCACTGTTCTATATTTTATAATTTATTTTATTTAGAAAAAATATAGAATTTTTATGCTGGCATGATAAAAAGAAGCAGGGAGCTTGTTTTTTTTCTTTTTTTTCTTTTTTTTTTCCTTATGGTTAATCCACCCAGATGTGGCTAGACAGCATTTACAAGGCGTTGATGTTTATGGACTTTATTATTCCTACATAACATTTACTTAAAGGAAGCAAGTAGAAGCTCTGAATGTGGTGCTCTTTTCAGATGAGGTTTTACACCAACACATTTAAGTTTTGGGCTTATCTGCAGACCAATATAAACAGTGAGAATGAGAGGAAGTGCATTGCATTACTTGAAGCAATATTCGGATAATTCATGAGATAACAAAAAGCTTATGATAGGGTCTTTTACTTTCTTGCTTAGTGCTTGATGTACATCTGTGAAAAAGTTTTACATTTTGGTGAACAATCTGAGACTCATTAAAAAAGAATTGTGTCCAGATCAAGTGCATTTATTTTCAGCTGTGCTTTTAAAGAATATTTGAGGTGATCCAAATTCCTGACTGTGAGAGGAACCAAGTTACAGTAACTAACATTGATGTGTAGCCCTGAGACCCTGATGCAAGCCATGCCTAGTTTAATTTTGCAGGAGTGAGATGCTGCCTTACCAATCCTAGAAATTATCCTACCTAGTAGCCCTTCAGGCTTATGTAGGCTTTGATGTCCATTCATCAAATATTAATGAGAAGTAAAGAACAAGGATGTCTCTGATATAGTTATGTCAAACCTTCAAGAAAGAAAAAAACCTGTTAGATATGAAAATTAAAAAAAAAAAAAAAAGCTTGGCAAAGGAAAGTTTATTAACTTATAATTTAAGTAACAATTCTACATCTTTTCATCAACAAGTGTAAATTGTCTTTCTAGGGGAAAGTGAAGTGGTCTTAGAGACTGATACAAAAACAGATCAACAAACCAAATAGAAAAAAAGAACCAGCAAGGAAATGTATGCGTGGGATGTTGAGTGATGTACATATGAGGCAGGAACTATTGATGAGGAGTAGGAGAACTGAGAAATGGTCCAGGTGCTAAGAGTCCTTATTACAGACCACACTGAGCAGCATATGGAGAATGGCACTGAATGGTAGCACCACTGTCTAGTAAAGAACATCTAAGTTAACAAACTAATGTTAGTGAAAAGTTGTAATCTATAAAGGATATATTTAGCTACTGGAAGAAGTCAAAGGATAATGGTAGACAAGAAAACAATTTGCAAGATTGCTCACTGAGCAGGTAATATTAGGGATTTTATTTATTGATGAAGCTAATTTCATTCTAGAGAGTTACAAATGGGGAAAATAAGAAAACTGGTTTTCAAAGTCTTTTTGGTATTGGTTGGTTTTAACTTTGCCAAAGCTTTAGGCAAAGTATAATCCTGCAATGCGAAAATGCCCATCTTTTTTTTGTGGAAAGTCTAGGTAAGACTCTTACATGTGTAATGGCACAGTAAATTTCCCCTTTTTTTTCCTACTGGTGCAAGTTAAACAATGGTCTAAGTAGTTTCAAAGTGCTATTTTGTTGTTGTGAAGAACAGCCATTATAATACCACAGGGAGCAGATTTTGGTATAATATTCCTTCCTTAAAAAATAGAATTACCTAATGTGCTATTCATAAAAAAGGAGGACTTTTTTATATAATTTTTCAATTTTATTAGTCTTTTAAAACCTCCTAAAGTCTGCAAAGAGATATTTTAAATTGTTTCAAAACAGTTCTGACTTTTTACTGGGTTTTTTTGTCTTTTTGGTAGCTTTGATACTTTTCTCCTTTTAAAAGAGTTTATTGATTTATGTGTTTTTAAAAAATGATAGATAAAATTTAAGACAGAGCTTTAAAAATCCCTGAGATAAAGCAGTCTGGTTGCCAAGGCAAAGTTAATTTTTTCCTTCATACAAAATAATCTAAACTCTCAGGTGTTAATTTTTTAATTTTAAGTGTTCAGCAAGTAGAGAAATGACTCATGCTTCACTGGCATTAAACCCAGAATTCAGAATTTTATTAACTTAATTCTCTCTAGCAATGGGAGGATAGACTTTCACAGTCTTGCCTCTATCTTTCTACTCTGATTATGGAGGGAAGCATGCAGTATTTTTTAAAAGATTAATATGGAAGCAAATATTCATCTCTATTTGATATTAAAAATTACATGAACAATAGAAATACTAAGGGACTTATTTGATAATATGGCTTCTCTTGTTGTTAGAGTCAACTTGTGTTCCTGAAACGTTAACTGCTGGGGTTTCTTTCTGTCAGCCTGCTGACTTGCCCAACAGATAAAAATAAAACTGCTCCTTCAGCTTGTTGGTGAAGGTTTGGTGTACACAAGCCAGCAACATGCTCTTTCTGCAAAGGAAGATAACAGTATCCTGGTCTGCTTTAGGAGGAGTGTTGCCAGAGGGTTGAGGGATGTGATCCTAGACCCACTACTCTACACTGGTGTAGCCACACCTGGAGTGCTGGGTCCAGTTGTGGGCTCCTAATGTCAAAGAAGCATGGACATACTGGAGGGAGTACAATGAAGGGTCAAAAAAAGGATGAGGGAACTGGACTGAAGGTTCTCGTCTATTAGGAAAGGCTGAGAGAGCTGAAACTGTTTAGCCTGAATATGAGAAGGCTCATTCATTATATATTTATTAATGAGAATATTCTCTACACTTGAAGGGTTTAGAGAAGTCAGAGCCAGGATCTTTTCATTGATGCCCAGTGACAGGACCAGAGGCAGTGGGCATAAACTGAAATGCAGGAGATTCCCTCTGAATATTAGGAAACACTGAACAAACACTGATACAGATTGCCTGGGAAGGTTGCTGAGTCTAACTCACCTTGGAGATACTCAAAAATCATCTGGATGTGGTCCCAGGCAATTAGGTGGTCCTGCATGAGCAGGGTGGCTGGACCAGATGACCTGCAGAGATTCCTTTCAACCTCAGCCATTCTGTGAATCTGTGAAATGTACTGCTTTCTCAGATATGATGGGGCTGAGTGCTAAAGCTCAGTTAATTTTTTTCTCTTTTTTTTCTGTCTGTTAGCTTGCCCAGTAAAATTAGTTATTTTTCCTAAAATGTGTATAAATTCCCTATATCCTCAGAATATTATAATGACAATTATTAGTTCTTTTGGTTCTTGTAAAACAAAGCACTTCAATGAGAAAGATATAATTTTTAAAATTTTTTTTTCAACTGGCAGAAATATTTTGTCCACCCATGTTACACCATTAAAGCATTTGACAAGACAATAGATATCTCACAGTATCTCATGGTAGTTTCAAACAGGTCCATTTTTGTGCAAAGTTATACACAAGAGGAATATGACTGTGTGAAACTACGAATGGCTCAAAAAACCTTGTCTTTAAGAAAGAGAGTAAAAGGGAGTTTGGAAGAGGCAATTCATATAACTTTGCCTGTTACATTGGAGTTATAAGAAGTTTTGTGCTGTCTAGGGAGGCAGTATGATTCCAGAGACATTTTGATTTCCAGAAAATCAAAATGGATCCCCTGCAATGACACAGGTTTGGGATGGGCAGGCTGGGAGCAGGCCTGTGGGTAGGGTCCTGGATCTTGTTACCTCAGCTAGTAAAGCTCCATGGGCAGTATGAACAGCACCATGGCCAGTCAATACAGGTAATGATTATCCCCCTCAGTTCAGCACACATTAGACAATATTTACAGAACTCATCTGGTTTTGGCCCACTTGTTACAATAAAGATATTGACAAACTGGAGTTAGTTTTGCTGAAGGTTGTCAAGATAGACCCTAGAGCAATCTTCAATTCTAATCTCAAGTTAATCGTCAACACATAAACTTTACATTTCATGCTTGTCTCAGTTTCTTTTGCTGGCTTCTTGATGCCTCTCACTGCTCATCTGCTATAAATATTATTTGAAATATCTTTGCCCCAACATGTTCCATTTCTTTACTGCACCATATAAAATTTCTTAAAAATTTGTTGCCTTAAAAACATTTCTTCCAGCCTATCAGAAGGAATGCTAGACCTGTATACTGGGAGCATAAGAATTTCAAAGAAAAAAAACCCCGCACCTACTTTCAGTCCGTTTTTTCCATAGTCATAGATGGCCAGACTCATATGAATGACATTTTTTTAGAAATTAATTCTACCTGAGGCAAATGTCCTGCCTGAATAAACCAACTATAAACAGATAAATTTTGCCCAGAGTTCCAAGAAACTGAGAAAAAGATTTTATAATATGAGGTGTTAAGCAGATTAATATCAGCTGTGCCACCAGCTCTGGTTTTAATAACGTATTTTTCTTCCGTTTGTATTAATAGTAGTTATCTACTTGCATCAAAAGAAAATGGAAATAGACTGAATTTTTTATGCTGTAAATTTGCTGGAAGGGTATTTTTTTGTAGATAAGCTTTTCAGATATTTAGAAAATAAAATAAAACTTTGAATTCTTTTGGGGGTGACTGTTACACTTTAAAGACAGATGAGGATCTATTCTTACAAAGGTAGTGATACTATTTGACACATTAATTGAGTTACCGCACTTAACTAATAAAACACTGTCCTTCCAACATTAGGTTTTCTATTTGATGTAGTTTCTGAAACTGATCCAAGTCATATGAATATAGAAACTGAAAAATAGATTGCTGAAAATCATAAGGCTGACTTGATGTCATTGTAAACAATGATTTCAAGTAGGACTTTATTAGAGAAATAGGGCATTCCCTTTTTAATACATTATATTTTATAGAAAGTTTTGCAACTTTAGATTCTACCTATGTATGTGTTTTTATCAATTAAAAAGCTTATAAATATAAATAAGCTTAGGGGGTATTGTGGTTTAGGAATGGCATTCCCCCGTTTAGTTATCCCACCAAAACTTAAGGCCACAGTGCCATTCACTCATTCCCCCGTTCTCTTCCCCCTTCCTGGTCTGCAAGGACAGAGCTGAGATTTGGAGGCACAAAAGGTGCAAATCACTGGCTGAGATAAGAACAATTGACTGGAAACAGTGATGAGATAAGAAAACTAACACTAACAGCAACAATATTAATAAAAAAATGTGTAAGGCTAAGAAACAATTTACACAGAAAGCCCACGACAAATATGGACCAGCTCTTCCCCACCAGACTTTTTCTCCACTGGAAGGAACGCCCTTCTCCTGGGAAGTGAGAGTCTCTTACTCCCGACCCGGCAATGTAGTATGGAATAACATCTGGGTTATTCCAGGACCCTCTCCCAACTTCTGTAAAAAATTAACCCTGACCTGGCAGAAACTAAGACAGGGGGAAAAACTGTTTATAGTAAAAATGGAGCAGTTAAGGTTAATATTTTTATTTGTACTATTTATACACTGATCTAAAGTACTTTTCTTCATTTTAAGGTAACTGAGCTGCACAATATCAAAAACATAACCAGATTGCCTCGGGAGACAAAGAAGCATGCAGTGGCAATTATCTTTCATGATGAGACATCAAAGACATTTGCGTGTGAGTCAGGTAAGCAATTGGTACTGCATCTCTAGCTTGAAGAAATCAAGTTACATGTCAAAGTCTGGTTCAGATGAATTAACTTACAATGCCAGATAGAAATCCTTCGCTTAAAAGAATTCATGGTAAACAAAAACTTTGCAGTTTGAGATCTGGGTGTTTTAGAGTTTGGTAGGGTTGTTTTTATTATATGTTGAGAGGTGTTGGGGTGTTACAGAACTCTTTCTTCCATTATTTATCTTTGACTGCATGCAGATGGCCTAAAGACTAGAGATTTTCAATTAAACTTGTAAAACTGAGTGAAAAATAAGATGTTATTAAGTCAAGATGTGAAACATTCTTTTTTTAAGAAGTTTTGCTATAGGCACTTACTAAACTCATAATTATCATGCCATTGCAAATAAGAGGTAAATACCAGCTAAAACCTCAGGATATTGTAAAGCAGGGTGTCAAGCAATCTGTGGTTTGAGCAACTACATAGCATAATGAATGACTTGAGAACAAGACTTGGGCTTTATGGTACTACATAATGGCAGGTAGTTACTTGCAAGACACTGAACATTGCAGTATTAAAGTGCACTATTTTCTTGTTTGAAAGTAAAATTGCAGATATCTGTGTCCTAGGGTATATTTTAATGGGAAAAAAAGTTTTTAAAAATAATGGGAAATTTTTTAATGGTAAACTTTTTATTTTTTTAGTGGCATGTTTGAAAGGCATTTAAAAAGTTTATATATATAATACTATATATATTTTTAAAATATATACATATGTAAAATTAAATATAGGGTGAAGGGCCTAGAGGGGAAGCCATATGAGGAGTGACTGAGGTCACTTGGCTTGTTCAGTCGGGAGAAGAGGAGACTGAGGGAAGACCTCACTGCCATATTCAAAATCCTCATGAAGGGAAGTGAAGGGACAGGCACTGATCTCTTCTGTCTGGCAACCAGTGACAGGGCCTGAGGGAACAGCAGGAAGCTGTGTGAGGGGAAGTTTACACTGGATATCAGGAAAAGGTTCTTCACCTAGAAGGTGGTTGGGCACTGGAACAGGCTCCCCAGGGAAGTGGTCACAGCACCAAGCCTGACAGAGTTCAAGAAGAGTTTGGACAACCCTCTAAGGCAGATGGTGTGACTCTAGGGGATGGTCCTGTGCAGGGCTGGAGGCTGGACTTCAATGATTCTTGTGAGTCCCTTCCAATTCTGCATGTTCTATGATTCTATATTAATACTATCATATAAACATTGCATCATGTACAGTCTAAATAATAAATTAAAGTGAAACAAAGTTTGAGAAATGTAGAGGAAGTTAAAAGTGTGTAAGGTCATTAATTATGTGGATTTTGGATCAAATATTACGAATGTTGATATATATATCCCATCATGAAAGATGGATTGCAAAGGTGTGTTTTGAGTGGACAGAGGCTTGGGTGAAGTGGCAGACCACTGGAGAGCTTTTGGGTGGCGATCAAATTTCAGACCAAGATCGGTGATATAGTAGTAGGTGCCTGCTCTAGACCTTCTCATCAACAAGAGAAGACAGATGAAGCGTTCTTAAGAGGTGGAAAAAGCCTCAGTCCCAGACATTGGTATTCTTGAGTGACTTTAACCACAACAGTAACTACTGGAAGGCCAATAAGGCTGAACACAAGCAATCCAGATTTCTGGAACAGATTGAAGACAATTTGTTGATACACATGGTCAATAATATGATGAGGGGAGATGTTTGTCAGGACCCTTTCGGTGCTTGTCAGGACCCTTTGTCCTTGAGGGACAAAGAAGCCCTTAGCCTCTTCCATAGCCCAAAAATTAGTAGAACACAGAATGGATAAAGGCACTTAAAGTAGACAGAAAATAGGTTGGTTTTAAAAAGCCAAACTTGCAGCCAGTAGATGGTGGATCCCTCAGGGATCAGTGCTGGGACCAATACTATTCCCTGTCTTCATTGACAACCTGGATGATGAGATGGAGATTACTCTCAGCAAGTTTGCAAGTTACGCCAGATTGAGGTGACCCAAATTGGGAAGGGAGGGCTGCTGTCAGAGGGACCTGGACAGGCTGGAGAAGTGGGCTGACAGAAACGTTATGAATTTCAGCAAGAACAAATGAAAGCTCTTGCCCTTGGGTTGTGGTAATTCCAGCCATAAAGCACTTTTGGGGTCTACTCTCTGGAAAGCAACTCTGCAGAAAAGCTCTGGAGTCCTGGTGGACATCATAGCCTGAACACCATTAGTGAAGGTGTTGACAGCAGGTACAGGGAAGTGATCTTTCCCTTCTGTTCAGCAGTTGTAAGACCACAACTGGACTACTATGTCCAAGTTTTGTGCCCTTAGCACAAGAATATTGACATACAGGAGTGAATCCAGTTAGGGCCACCAAGAGTCAGGGTCAGGAGTACCCGATGTATGAAAAGAGACTGAGAGCTGGGCCTGTTCATCCTGAGAAGAAACAACTTCAGAGGATCTTACTGCTCCCTACAGCTCCCTGATGTGACAATACAGAGAAGATGAAGCTATAAAAGTGTCAGATACTTTGCTGTTTCTGAAAGACTACAAATCTTAGCTGTGGGCATGGTGGAGTTTCAATCAGTTTGCCTTTCTCCATGCCTTCAGTTTATCTAAACAGTATAAACCGCATCATAACTATCAGATGAGAGAGATACAGTGTTTTGTTTCATTAATGTATGACTCTCTTGAACTCCAAATCTTTTGTGTGTTCTGAACTAGGAGAATATGGTCTAAAATTTCTTTGCCAAGTCACTTCCACAATGAATTCTTTCTTCTTAAAAAGAACTGTTACCATTTTCACTGATGCTGAAATGTGTCAAGTACTTCACTGTCTTTTATGAAACTTATCAAAGTTTAAGGAATATTTAGAGAACTGCTTATTATTTAAAGCATATTTTTTTTCTTCGCATGTTTAGTGCAGTGGTTCATATGGGAAAATGAGTAGACTTTTAACAGCCTCATGATTTATAGTGGTGTACAGACAATGGGGTTTGTTTTGGCAAATCAGGCCGCTTCTTTGGTTAACACAATAATAGCTTCACTCTATTAATACCTCTTCTTTCACATGGCTTCAGTGGGAAGGGAACATTCAAGTGGTTTTGACTCAAGTCAAAAATCTTCTAGAATCATAACCGGTTGACCTTGAATATTTTAGGACCCTGAAGTTTCATAATGTGAACATTTTTCCACCATGAAGTCTTTGAATATACAGAAGCAGATACCTTGTTTCCTATTATCTTGACTTCCAGAGACAGATGGAACGACAGTGACACTGAACCCTTGCAAAAAGTTTGCTGAGCATAGAGTCAATAATTCCTTGGAGATGAGGAGAAAGTATTATTCAAATCTGAGTTGATTTTATATGGGGACTGAACAATGTGACGTAGGGCTTTTGTCAGCATTGTACCAGGAGATGATTTAAAATAACAGTATCATTTTGGTTTTGATAGTATGAGCTGATATCTTTCTCTCTGTGCAGTCTTAAAATCTGAGAAGCAGCACATTTTTCTGGCACATAGCTTTCTTAATTGTGGAATTAAGCACAATAAAATGCTATTCTGTTTTAAAATAGGTCTCTAAAGTTGCAGAACACTTTGGTTCTCCCCAGAAAGCCTGAGAGCTGCGATACCAGCCCACTGGGTGTGCTGGCTCAGAGCCTGTGTTTTTTTCCTGAGCTCCTGCAGCTTTTAGTCCCTCAGCTTGCTTATTGTCTTCAAGGCAGCTACTGGCAAGTCTGAGCCCTGGGTGGGCTGTAGTCTATATTTCCATTAGGATTTCAGCAAATTAGTCATCTGAGGTGCATCTAATTGTTGGTAATCTTCATTTGCTAAAGAAAACATTCTACAGAAAAACAAATGAAAGTCCTCCATATGCTTTTGTTATCATCTAGCTGTTCCCATCCCTACCACCAGTGCTTCTGACATCTACAACAGCTGTAAAAATCTGTTCAGTTCTGAAGCCCTATTGAAATATTTTGAAGAACAAACAAGTCACCAGTATTACAGTTCCCTGAATAAAAGCATGAGTCAACAAGTCTTTACAGAAGAATTATCCCCCTTCAGGAAGAATAGGAAGCTTCTTGCTGTCACTTAATCTATTTCTGGCATCTGCTCTAGCAGCAGAACCTTGTGACTTTGGTGATTAGCAAGCAACATTTTTAAATTCTCTGTTACCATGAGGATTGTTTCAGTGGAAATAAACTAATGAGAAGTCATGGCTGATTAACTAACATGAAAAATAGTCTATAACTCAGTGAACTTCAGACAGACTCTAAAGAGTGGGAATTCTTCTTTAGACCTTGAGAAACTATTGCTACCTTAGCAAGAAACATGTTACAGGTCTCAATTTCAGCCTCCCTGAAAATCATATGAAAGTTATTGACATTAAGGGAATTTTTACAAATTTATTTTTAACAAGAATCATGAAATTATGAGTTGCTTCAAAAATAGGGAAGTGCAAAACTTTCAGGTTGCTAACACATTGAATCTTGAGACAGAATTAAATGTTGCCAAACATATAAGCAGATTAAGGGGAGGGGCAGAATACTGTGAAGAAAATTGAAATAGTTTTGGGGAATTTAGCATACTTACTCCAGCATAATAACAGTTTAAAGATGTTACTGTTGTCTTTTAAATACATAAAGGAGATAAAAAGCGGAAAGTTTTTAAGATATAAAGTGACCTTATCACAAGAACAAATACAGAATATATGCCCAGTATCATTCTGTGTTGCTGTAGCCATTCAAATAGCAGAAATAACATAGACTGAAAATTTAGAGTAAAATTTCTAGGAGTTAAAAGAGTAGGGTTCCACACAACCTCAAACAAATCCTTCTTCTTTCCCATATGGTTTGTTTTCTGCACTCTGCAGTGTATTATCAAGCAAATAGAGAAGTTCTTTTAGCTCTGGGTTCCAGTTACTGGGTTTACGGTGCTATCTTTCCCTGATAACTTTGTTAAAAAAAAATTGTTGGAATGGGTTTTGTTTGGTTGTTTGTTTTTTTTTTTTTTTGTTATTGTTGTTGCAGGCTTTTTAAGGTAAGTGTACTGTCATATTTTGTATAGTTTATAGCCATACTCAGATGCATGTATCTGTTAAGAAGCAATTCTTCCTGCAAGCCTGATATCTGTAGTGTGACTGTAAGACAAGTGTCTAGACTGAGATAGGTGTTCTGAAATGACCTTTAAACTCTCACAAAACTTGTAGATATGATGCAGTGAGCAATGGTGGCTGTGCAGGACCAGCAGTAAAATTAAATTGGTGGACATGAGTACTGATTAAAGCTAGAAGTTTATGATGCTATTATGGAAGTCAGTAGCATGATGAGGATTGTGCCTGAATAATAGCTAGCTTTCAAGGAGTGATGCTTCTGGGTTGCACTAGTCAGTGGAGCTTGCTTTTCCCTTTGCCAGCGAAATATTAAGTGATACAAATCCCTGATTATTTTACGCTTAGTGGACGCTGTTTTTTTCACAAACCAGCACAGGTTTGTGAAAAATCTATTTTGATTTCTAAATGACAGAATGTGGGGAAAATTGATGAACTTGTAAACCTATTGATAAAAAAATTAGGGAGGTTGAAAATAGTATGAAGACAGAGATAAGAGAGAAAACAGATTAGGACTGAAAGTGATTTGAGTATAGAATGAGTTGTAACATGAGGGGAAAATCACAGAGAAATCTTAAAACTGCAACTGTTAAACAAATGCAGATATTCCCCAAGATACTGATATTTTTCTGTCTTCTCTTCAGTACAGTGCCCCACTCTGTATAGAAGTAGATGAATTGAAGGGCTTTCTTTCTTTCCAGGCATGCATGAACTACAGTTCTAGAGTCATTACAGTCAACAAACATCTTAATTATTCTTAAAAGGCTATACTTTGGCATTCCCTTAAAATTTTCCCTATTCAAGTCCTGGGGAGAATAAAATTGGGTTATTGCAAAGTGTTTATCAGCTACTCTATTTGAAAATTCTGGTTTAGGGATTTATCCATTCTTGTGGTTGTTTTGGCTCAACCACCATTTTTATTTCTCGAATGTCTTTCTGCTGTGATGGTTACCTTGATAAAACTCTTTTATACATCAATAACATAAACAGTCTTTTTCTTCTGTATTCTTATACTTTCAGCTTTTTCTGAGTGCAGTCAAACTGAGATAAGTAAGTCTTGTTATAACTCTGCAAAAAAAGTTTTACTTCGTCGAAGTTGAAGGATTGTTCATGTTCAAGTGGCAATGTGTTCAGCAATATGGGTGTTTTTTAGTTTTGTATATATTTTTTTCTTTTTAGATCTCTTTTCACCGTTTGTTGGTGTTGCTTTGTTTTCTTTAAAAAAGTAAAATTACATTGCTGCTATCATTTGAAAAGGCACAAATTCAGTTCATTTTTGTACTGAAAAAGCTTTTGGGCAAATTAGTACTGCTTATGGGCTGGGCTTTTTCTCCTTGATAGTTTTGACAAGCAAAAATATTATGTGCTGAAAGAATTTGACAGATGTCAGTGGAATATTAGATGTAATTCATATTACTCTGACCTTTGACAGTTAAGAAGCCTGGAGGTTTTGGATTAAGATTACTGTGAAGCATTAAGTCTTCGAGATGAAGCATCAATGATCATACTTGCAGTTATTACTAACAATACAAATGGCTACATGAGCTTTAAAAAAAAAATTAAAGTTCCCGTTTTTGCTGTTAGTTTTGTGAGTTTGAAGCTCAAGAATCATAGAGGTGGTGGAAGTGAAGAACAGCTTCCCAAAAAATGTTTGGGTACTGGAAAGAAGAATACAAAGTTCACCTTTTGGATGCAGCAAAATAAACCTATATAGTTGAAACTATTCCAAAACATGGTATATTTCTTTGCTAAGGTGTCAGGGATTGTTCTAATAAAGTTTATGATCATGGCTTTTCTGCTTTCAGATTTTGCTTATATATATATAAAAGTGAATATATATATAGTGAAGGAACCTGCCCTCTCTGTAAAGCATATGGCTCACTGGAGATCAGATACATGTTCTCACTTCCACACATGCCACAATGTTTGAGATCCAAAAAAGAGTGAAAAGAAAGGCATTGAATGAAGTTGCTCTGGATTCTTACATTCTCCCTTTTTTATCATAATATTTGAAACACTATCCACTTTCAGGGCAAAGTTCAGTCTGAGTCATGGTAATAAATGTTAAAGTCTAAAATTAATATTTAGAATGTATATTCTTTTGTTCTGGAAAAATAGTTCCCTTTTCATTAATAATGAGTTTTAGTTTCTAATTTTTTTTCATTTTACCTATAAGTATGCATCTCTGTTCTAACATTTATGAATTAGAAGTATTGGATTTTTCCTCTCATTTCTCATAATTGGTTGCCTGTTGATCCTCATTTTTCTTAGTTACCTGTTTGAAATACATTGTTAAAATTTTCTGACACACATTGGTAATAAGTATTACTAGCAAATAGAATGAATACAGAAAATTATACTCCATCTTCATACTCACTGATGTAACAGGTTCTGTGCTATTGCTTTCCATCCTTTCTAGCCAATTCTAGGTTATTAATTGACTGCAGACTTAGTTCTAAAATTAATTAGGATTTTAAAAAATATTTTTGGAAGACAAACTCTTTTTTTTTTTTTTTACTGGAATAGCCATATGCTAAATTTGAAAATAGTAGACACACAAGATGGTCGCCATCCTTTTAGCACTTCTTCCAGGCAATTTTCTGAGCTGGGAATGCTGCAGCATTCTCAATTTGTAGGGCAAATGTGAGACAACAAGGAAATAAAGTTAAATTCCAGACAAGCATGCACAGGTGCTGTGACAAAATAAGCAGGCAATCTGTAACATTTCTAAATGCAGAAATTGGGAAAGGTAAACTTTCTCAGAGACTGCAATATGGGAAACTCTAAATTTAAGCCATGAAAAGTCAAAAAGTTGAAAGCTGATATTTTTTTCCTTCCTTAAATTTTCCTTATGTAGTTGCATATATTGCAACTACAGGGATTTAGTTGCCTATACTGTTTACATACTGTAAACTTGTCTGAGGACTCTTTAACAATGTCTAACATAATGGATCTAGATAGGTACTCTCCATGATATTTGAAAAGTCATGTCAGCCAGGTGAAGTCCCAGGTGACTGAAAAAAAGAAAAAAAAAGAAACATTGTACCCATCTTTAGAAAAGGTAGAAAGGAAGACCCTGGGAACTACTGACCTGTCAGCCTGGATGATCTTTAAGGTACCTTCCAACACAAACTATGCTGTGATTCTAGGTAGAGAAGTTCAGTATTATTCTTTCTTTCTGGACAACTGTATTGAAGTGTAGACACTGTAGGTGCTTTCCTTAACACAGTTGTACTTGAAGAAATTGAAATTTGTACGAAATATAAACTGCTCCCATAGGAACAAAAGTCAAACAAGATAGCTAAGATAATAGTGAATCATCCATTTTAGAGTGTATGTAGAACTCCTCAAGAGTAAAGGAGTTGAAAAAAATCTTCCTGCCTGCATAAACTGAGCAACTTCAGAACAAAAAGAGAAGAGAGCAAGGAGATTTCAGCTTCATCTGATAGATGCACCATCTTGAATAGTGAATTTAGAGAGACTAGGAGAATAAATCTCAAAGCCTCTGCCCTAGAAGTTCAGCATACGGTTACCTTTCCCAGTAAGCACAGAGTGGAGGTAGTTTAGTAATGGTTAAATCTAGGATTTCAGGCATATGGAGTTATGGAATTGTTTGTTTGATTTCAACAGAAAGGTTCTTAATTGCTTATTTGTTTGTTTGGGTTTTGGTGTTGTGGGTGTTTTCTTTGTAAGCTGTTAAAAATCTGATGAACCTTGTAGTATCTACAAGTTCTATGTTTTATACTAGAACAAAGTATGTATTAGTGTGATGGCACAAGCAGACTAACAACATGGTCTAACGTTTGGCTACAAAAAATAAAAAAAAAGTTTTTCTTATCCTCTGACTGTTTACCTTAAACTGAAATATATAAAATAATACGTTGCGCATCTCTATACAACAAGATTTCTTTCTGATCTCCTTTTGACATTCTTAGGGACTGTGATAAAAGTACTGTACCATAAATATCTTCTGGTCCTGTGAAACAAAAATAGAGAGATACTGTGTTATCCTTTATATAGCTCACGCCATAAATTGATTAAATTAAGTTAAAATAATTTTTAATCATATTATAAGTGTGAAAGTCCAAATCTACTCCTTATCTTAATAAATAAATAAATAAATAAAAAGGAGTAAACACATTTTATCAGAACGCAAGGCAATAAGGCACTACCTATTTTATCTGCTTTCATGCTCTCTACACCTTCTTTTTAAAAATATTGGCCTGCTCTACACTTCCAAAAGGCATTCACATGCAATAATAAAAGTATTACTGGAAAACGTCAGAGAATCTTTATGAGTTTTATACATAAAATTTCCTCATATTTTTAGTTGTTATGAGCAGTTTGCAGAAGAGGGACAGGAAATGCAACTTCATTAACTGGATGAAAGATGAATGTGTCAAAGTCTGGAAAGAAATATCAGACGGAGGGCTTTTCTCCGTATTAAATATTTACTATAGATATATGTGTGAATATAGAATCTACTTTCTCTAAAATATCCATGTGGCAGATTGTAATATAGATTTGCAATTGCTATTACTGGTAAGAAGCATGAAATATTTAAAAAAGTAAATGCAAAATAGAGAAATGTTTCTCTTGCTTCCTCTTCATCCACTTATTTCAGATCTTGCTAGATTCTTGTATTCCTTAGCCATACCTTGCTATTCATCACAGATATTGCACGTAAGAAAGTTGTCTTTCCGTACTACTTAAGAATAGATGAGCTATTTTCTGAAGCAGGAGTACATCCATGCCTTCTTCCTCTTGAAAAAAACCCTGCTGATTCAAATTGCTGCATATTTTGTATGATGCAGAAACCAAACCCTCTCCAGGCTTGTTTTTTAATGCATTCTTACATGCAGGAGTCATGGTACGAAACAACACATTGTGCCTGAAAAGGGTGACATTTACAAGCAAATTTAACGTTTCCATTTTAAAATTACTTTTTAAACATCCATGTTACTAAACACTCTGGTGTTTGTAGAACAGATCAGGATAAGTATTTTTCATTGTATACTAAGCAAAGTAATTTCTTTTTTTTCTCTCCACAATGTAAGAGTTTGGGGATTTTCTAAAAGACTTTCTACCATTGTCATTGTGCTTAAGGTTGATTTTTCCACATGCTGTTTATGTTCTATGGCATCTTACCTTGATTTTATGATGAAGATCATAGAAGTGAACCCTTAATAACCACCACATTTGAAATGATGTTCTGATTGGCATTTAGACCATTGTAACCAATCAAATTTAATTATCAAAAAGTACAGAACAATGTTTGGTACATCTTGGGAAACCTCTCTGTCCTAATGAAGTATAAGCTATACCTATTTGTAAGTGTATATGTATATTATTGTATATATGTAAATCAGTCCTAGAATCATAGAATTATTAAGGCTGGAAAAGACCTCTAAGATCATCGAGTCCAGTAATTAACCCAGAACCAGTGTATTCACCACTAAACATATTCTTAAATGCCACATCCACATTTCTTTTGAACACTTCCAGGCAGGGTGATTCCAGCACTTTCTTGGGCAGCCTATTCCAGTGCCTGACCACCATTTCAGTGGTGAAAATTTCTTCACCAGTGAAGACATTTTTCATAATATCTATTTTAAACCTGGTGCAACCTGATGCCATTTCCTGGTAGCTTGTGTCTATTCTGTTTAGGTTTTTTTGAACATAATTAAAAGAAACTAAAGTATATCAGAAGTACTAAGATTGAAAAGAAAATGGCATAGCAGTATGTTGTTGAAACTAGAACAAAAGCCTGTCTTTTCCTTCTTGGTCAGTCTGCCCCAAGCATTATGCATGTGGTAGTCTTTAACTGAGTATTTTCTTATAAGGGCCTCTGCTGTGGTAGGTACTTTGGAAGAGAAGTGAATGAGACTCGGTGTTCTAAGTAGTTTTTTGTAAACCCAGGAGAAATGGATTCAATTTCTTTCCTAGGCTGATACTTTCTAGCACCCAGCACTACCAAAGGTAATAGTGGCTATTTGTATGGTTTCAAATCTGTTACTTCCTGTGTTCTAAAGATCATAATTTAAAAATAGATTTTTAAAATGTTCTTGTAGGAAGGAAATTCAAACAAGATGTTTTAATTCAAAATTCAGGCAAGACTCCAGAGACTGATTATTGTAGTGTAGTTATTCTTCCCATCTTTTGGGCTTCTGACCCCCATCAGCATGATACAACTGCACTTGATACTGAAGTCATGGATTCTTCAGCAGCCTGCCAGGCAGGCGGGCAGTGAGATGGGTTGATTTCTGACAGTGCATTTAGGTCTTGATACACCTGCATTTAGTCAGAAAAGTCCCAGTCAGATCTAGGAGTAGCAAATTTTGGAGCAAATCATCAGTGCCTTGAGATTTATCCCTTAAAACTGTGCAGAAAAGTTAGCACCATGTTAAGGTATGTCATCTGCAAAGAGTTTCGTTGTTTGATGGGCACAGTCAATAAAGAATTATTTTTTTGGTTATGTCTTCATGCCTAGATACAACCAGTCTTGGCTGCAAACCACTTCTAGTCTGCAAATAGTGCAGCTTTATGTCAGGAAAGCATCACATCTCTGCAAATTACCCATGCTTCTCATCTGGTTTGGAGTAGAGTTAATATAGAAAAATGGTCACCTGCTCTTACCAAGAAACATGATACACCTGCAAGGAGGCAAGGCATGTTCAATGACAATATTCAGACTTTATTGTTAGGTAAAAGAAATCTGCACTATCTCTGGTTCCAACATTCATATCTAGAACATGGAGAACATGTAGTTATGTTGTAGTGAGTTGACCTTGGCTGGCTGAGAGGTCTCCACTAAGCTTCTCTCTCACTTCTACTCAGAAGGACAGGGACATACAATGAGAAGTTCATGAGTCAAGGTAAGGATGGGGACAATGTTCACGAAGTAACAAAACAAGCAAAACAGACTTGACTTGGGCTACCTAGTAACAGAGTAGGAGAGTGAGAAGCAAAAGACCCTGAAAACATTTTCTTTTCCTTCCTTCCTTCCTTCCTTCCTTCCTTCCTTCCTTCCTTCCTTCCTTCCTCCCTCCCTCCCTCCCTCCCTCCCGCCCCCCCCCCCCCCCCCCCTTTGGTATTAGCGTAATACCCTATTCACTCTCCACAAGTTTGGTAACACTGGAATTGAATCCAGGTATCAGCTGAGATAAAAAGGCTTCTGATCATCTATATGGAATATAGATCAGATCCCCTGGGATTTGTGAATATGTATCATCCTGTAAAATTACATGACTTCTGCAGTTCCTGACCTCTCCTGAGAACAGCATACATTTAGTGACAGCACAAAAATCATGACATTAATTTATAGATTGAGTTTGGAGTATTGACAAATGATGTATGGCTGGCTGAGCCTAGGGATGGTTCAACAAATAACATGATAATTTACTGCTCCAAACCTGAAACATCCAATCTATTTTTCATTCTCTGTCACTGCTCAGCTTGCATTACATTTGGCTACTTATGGTGTGGACGGTATATGGGACTGCTGGCAGGTTAACTGTTTCAAGACTTTAAACACTTTAATTACTGAATGAAAACAAGCTGAGAAGAGTAGTGTGTGTAAAACAGCCAAGAATGCTCTGTGTGCTACTAATGTATAATTGATCAGGTATTCAGCATGGGATATTCCACTTCATGTAGAGTATAGGCATGGAAATTTTGGGCAAATTTGTGCACATTCAAGAAAAGCCAAAAAAAAACAAAGCAATAAAGATAAGTATTTAATGTTCACTGTCCATCCATCTTCATAATGTTTTGAGAGGTTGCTACAAGTCCACTGCCAATATGAGTATTGCTATAAGCATTAACACAGCCCAGTGGGCTGTTGAACATTCAGAATGGTCCCTGCAATGAGGGTAATTGGTAAAGCTTATATATTTGCATTTCACTGCTGGCTAGTGCTGAGAACTAAAGCAATTCTTAAATGTGTTGGGCCACTACAGCTAAGCAGTGATAGGTAAAGACAAGATTTTTTGTGTCTCTTGACTACATGTTCTTATGAGATCTTTCTTGAGTTGCCCTAGCTTTTATACCTGCAGAGCAAAGTTACCTCATGCATTGTCACAGCCCACTCAGATTTTTTAATCTCTCTTCCAATATTTCATGAGAAAACATTGAACTGTGATATATCTTTAAGAACAGAAGTAAATGAATTTTAGGTAATAATAATTCTATATTTCAATAATTCAAATTTTTCACTTTTCCTGTGTATTTGAAAAGACTACAACAGATATGGTAGGTATGCAAATGAACCACAAATGCACCAATTAGCAGATATTTCAGTTACTAACTAGTGTATTCCCAGACAGCTGAGATTCCCCTGTTTACAGTAACTGATGATCCCGTGTCAAAGTTCCAAGCAAGTCAGCATTAAATTTCTTGAAGAGAGGACTTGGCCTTTTCCCTGGTAAATATATGAAAATGATTTCCTGAGTTAATTTTACTGTCTGAGTAGTTCTTCTGTCAATTTGGAATGTTCAACCTTAAATTCACTGGAGGTCTTATTTTAAATAAGGAAATTCAGTCTAACACCAAGAAGAAAATTGTGCTTCAGATGTCCAAAGAAGCTTAATTAAAAAAAAAAAAACCAAACACAAAACTTTATCAGTCATAATCATTGCTCCTCTTTATGTAGTTTTAAAGTTTTAAACAGTGCCCTAAACTGCACTGCTTTTCTTCAAACCACTATGACATTGATTGCAATACAGTCCTCTCTATGTGAAGATTGCAATGAAGGAGGAAAATATGAATGTATTCTCTGTAATTGCAGTTCAAGTACATTCATTCAATGTTTTCATAACCTATACAGATAAATTAACCTGTTTACTCTAAAAAAGCTTTGTTTTTTTCCAATTTCTTTCCTAAAGCATGGCTGCTTTTAAAGTTTTGGTTTAAGCAATTTCAACTGCTTCCAATTGCTACTAAATCTGCTTTGCTAGTTAGTGTGAGGTTAAAACTGAAATTAATCAATGGAAAAAACAGTAGAGGGAAGCTGTGGACTGCAAGTTGCCTTTTAGCTTTTAGTCATTTAGTTAACTCTGTTTCTCAATTTTTATTTGTTTTCAAACTTAGAAAATAATGTATTAATGTGAAAATAAGGTGTTATTGATGACAAATATATTAATTTTCTCCCTCCTGCTGAAACAGCTAGAATTGATATGAGCAGCTTATATAAAAATAATTTATGTTCTTATTTGAGAACTTTTTTGCATTTTGCTTTAGATTCAGTTTTTATCAATTTGTAAATGTTCCAGAAAGCAGAACAAACATCATATTAGGTTTGAATTTTACAGGTATTTGGTGGATCAAATTTGCAATGCTGTTCAATAGGTTTTGATGATCACTGAGTGTGACAGTTCACTACATTCTTTCAAGCAAGTTCAGGATTACTTCATCTTAGATGGAGTTTTTTTCTCAATTCAACTTGACCAATCACTCATTTCAGTTCTTATACATGTAATGGAGAAGTCAGAATCAAAAATTCTATTCACAAAAGTAGTGCAAATACTTCCAAAGTATATTAATGCATTCATTTAGTGTTCTGGCATGCGTTAGAGGTTTAAGATTCATATTCAGTAAAATCTATATGACATGTACTAGTCTTCTGATGTCTTATGAAGATTATAGCCTTACTTTGAACTGAAATCTCTACATTAATTAGAATTATGAGGAATCTTGGTCTGCTTCTAAATGATAGAACACTAGATCCATTTACTTTCTGTAAAACTATAGATTTTGTAAATGTGGGGCATTTCTTATTTTTTCCATATTGTATCTGTATTGGGACTTAGTTTTGCCATGAATTTTTTGAAAGCTTGCAGCAACATAAAATTTCTAGTGACTCTCATGAGACTATCACTTTATTGGGTAGCATTAAAGAGTGATTAGCCTGCATTTTTATGATCATGTAAGAAAAAGTTGAAATAATATAATCTCAAGTTCCTTATTTGTTTTTAAAACTAAGCCTTTCCTTAAAAATGTTTATAGTTCTGAAGTTAAAATACATAGATAGTATTTTTATTTTTATGGAATCATATTAACTGGTCTATTATGAAGAATCTTTTTTTTTTCCCCCTAAACTAGACATATATAAAAATAATCCTGAATTTAGAAGAAAATTTGTAAGCCTGTTGGCTAACAAAAAAAATTAGTAGCTTAGAATTAGTGAAGTGGAAAGCAGAACCAAGTCCATCAGCAAGCTGACTATTTAATTTCCAAATAAGAACAATGGCTCACTAATATAAATTTTTTCTGTTTCATAAACGGGATGTACTTTGTAAAGTGTCCCCCAAAGATAGCTCTTTGAACTGCTGTTGGAAAACTGTCAACTCCATTTCAGAACGGTACTTGCTCAGTGACAGTATGAATTTTTTTGTCTCATTAGAAAGTTATTCATTGGCCAAGCTTCTCAGTAATTTAGCATTTGGTTTCAGTTTCAAGAGGAAAAAAATCCTGTATCTGAAGTTTATATTCCATTAATAAAACATTAAATCAATATTACATCTGTTACTGATAATTTTGACAGGACCTTGAAATTGAAATAATCAAATTATAGAATTTGCTGTGAGCATATAAAATGAATATAATAAATGTAAAATGAAAGAAAATTTGAATGTACTAATGGATAAGCAGCTAGATAATTAAGCTAACTGGTCTAGACAAGACAGATAAGTGTTAGGTATGTACCTATAAACATTATTCCAGTAAGAATGACAAAATGTATTACTGTGTAGCTTCTGCTTTATATTCTAAACTTCAACAATATTACCATGGTAAGTTTGCTTGAATGTGTAAGGAGGTTAGCCTAAACCTTGCTGTAGCTTGCAATCACCTCACTGAAAAAATAAGAAGGGAATTAAATAGGAAGTCTGACATTTATCTCTGCTCTTCTCTCTAGTGATTGAAGTGAATTAATGCAGGAAACTCAAAAAGCCAATGTAATTTTAAAATATTTCTACTCAGTGACAGTGCCAATCTTTTTTCAAGTGTAGTACAATGTCCACGACACCTATGTGATACAGGATGCAGTGCTCCCAGCATATGTCATTAGATATAGCAACACTTTCCTGTTAATAAATGTTGCCCTTGCTGTTAGTACTCATCAGCAGTAGAAATCAGCATTATTCAGATATGTATGTAACTTCTCTATTTTATGTTTATCTAACAATAATTCCATGGTGTGCTGAGTATAACTAGTTTTCTTCTCAGATGGCACTTCATACTGACAGTCATACCTTTTTTCTGGGAAGTGTTTATTATTCGTCTATAGAAATATGATTTATATGAAAATGTAGTTTACTGTGGTTAAGAACCAGCTTAGAAGAAACTCTAAGAATCCTCTTTCTTGTTAACTAGTCCTTCAAATGCAATACCCCACTATGAATTTCTTGATATCTGGAGATATCCTTGGATTTATATACTATCAATAAGTGTCATTTTTGTTAAAATGTAGACATGAGTATAATAAAAATCAATAGTGTAAGACAACAATCTCAGTAAAAAGGCTTAATTTCTTAATATCTAAGGGTTTCTTTTTAAAACTTTTGATCATACTAGAGGAAAATGTGAATAGGAAGAAGTTGGAAGGAGAGTTGTATGTTCCTGCATGTGATTATGTTGAACTACTTAACAGGCAGTTTGTAACTGTGTGCATGCTAAATTAAGAAAATAGTGATAGCCCATGAATTATGAGGTTTTAAATAATTGGATTTTTTAAGGTTGTCACAGCTATAATTTTAACCTCCTTTGTGAATCAAATTGTTCACAGAATGTCAAAAAATTGTATGTATGCTGATGAAGATTATTATGAATTCTGAAGAAATAAATATTTTCTTTAATAGAAGTCTTGAAAAACTACAAATTTATAACTCTAAGTAGTGGATATGTAAAAACCTTTATTGAGATTTGGGTCTTTGTACATATAAGCATTATACATGTATTTGTTGATATAAACTTTGGGCTTCATGAAGGATCAAATCAAGGCAGTAAATTAAGATGTCAATTTTTCTGGCATAAACAAAAAAGGTTTCTCTCTTTCTAGCTCAGTAAAGCACTACTTCTCCAAAATTTCACTGTCACTTGTATAACAAATTTTTTTTATTCCTGCTTCAATCTACTATATTGCACTACTAGTTTTGGACATGGAAACTGATTCATTAATTCTATTAGTTATCAAGATTCTCTGCAAAGGCATATTTTAGGGATTATTGTGAAAATGTAAAGAATAATAATTGTTTGTCCTTACTCAATTCAGGAAGAAAAAAAAAAGAGAGAATTATACATATAATTGCCTTTTATTATTTGGTTTCTATTATGATCTCACTGTAACACTCTGATCAAGAAAAAAAAAAACTGATATTTTATTCATTTGTTTATGACTAACTAATAAACCCCTTGTGACCTTGACTTATCACAAAATCAAGAGAGGGGATTTTTGCATTTTTTTAAGGCCATGGAACTTAGGAGTAGCCACTCAAAGCAGAATGGAGAGCAATATCCAAGTCATCCATCTTCTCATTTAAAATCATTAATGCAGAAAATAGGAAAAGCATATGCCAGCATATATATTGTACTTTTGTCCATTAGTTGAGTGTGCTGATGGTGCTAAATAACTCCTTTTTAAATGACAGTGATCAATTTTCTCATCCCTGCTGTTAAAAACTCATTTTTCTGTAGAATTTGTTTTCTAGATTGGTCTCTCCATTATAAGATATAAGCCATGCATTTGAATTTAGCTTAAGTCATGAGAGATTGGGATCTTTTACCTGGAGTCTCAGTAAGGAACACAGAAGACCAGTCTTTATTAGTGTGTGACTCCAGCTCTTCCATAAAGGAAAGGACATCCATCCCCTGCCCTCTAGTTCTGTATGTGCTTATAAATCAATTCACAAGAAATCTGTTAGTGGGCAACTGATCACCAGCTTCATCTTCAGATGCTGCTTCTCACAGTAATCAGCACCTCTGATTTACAAACTTAAATCCTAATCTTTTGCCACAGTTCTTGCTCTATATGGTTCAAATATTAAATTTAAACAACTCATGATGAGTTGTTTACCCTTAAATAAAGATGAAAGATTTGAAATAAAACAATCTTTCATCATTGAGTCTCCAGTTGACATGCCTTAAGCCATCATTCAGCAGAGTTCTTGAAGTTTCAAATGATTTAATCTTGGTATTGTCTGTAAGATTACATTCATCAAAACTTATTTTCTTGGAGGAAAATGACACATAATTGAAGATGGATGTTTGCTGTTTTCCTGGTTCAACAAAGGACATGGTTTTACTGTTCCAAATCTTAGAAGTCTACTGAATTAAAAAAGAAAAAGAAAAAACTGTCCTATTAACTTAATGAAATTATGGACTCTGAGTTTCAGCTTCAAACAGCTATCTCTTGTCAGGTTGTCATATGTGTCTCTTACTTATGATCATGTTGTAGAGAAATCAGTGGTGTATATTAAAACCCAGGAATCTAAAATTGCACACTTTAGATAAAATTTTATTTTAGGAAAGTTATTTACAGGAGGTTTTGCCTGATTGGAAAGCATCTATATTCATAGACATTCAAAGAATGTCTATTTTCATAAAACATTTCCTAATTTAAATAATATTTACATGTATCAAGTGTAGGAATCCACTTTATACTGGGAATAAAATATAAAAGTGTAAAAGGAGAGGAAGAAATGGGAAGAATTGATAATGAAAAAATAATCCCCTTTGGGTTTAAATTCTGTAGATGTGAAATTTGAGAAAGATTTTTCTAATTATATGTTCTTAAATACTAACTCTAGACTATGAACTTTTAAGATCTTTTTTTTTCAGTAGCTCCACATTAAAATCCAGCAAGAATAAAGCAGAAGACACAGGGTAATTTCTAGCTAATACTTTGTTCTGCCTGAGAGTAAAGTTTTATGCAACTGAAAATCAAGTGGAATACATGCTGCATTATGATCTTACAGGTGATTTCAGTCAGAATGAGTTTCTTTAAACTTCCAATGCCACAAAATCTTTCTTTTTAACTCTTGTAGTATCAAGGAGTCCCATGGAAACACAGAAAGAAAAAAATTATTCTTTCAGGAGATTTTTTTATTTTGAAACAGTTTTTATTTTGAAAATAGTTTATAGTACCACGCATGAATAAATCTAAGTATTCACAGCTTGAAGTCTTGCTCTAATTAGGCATGTTTAGCTAAAGAAAGGAAGAAAGGGAGATTACAAAGACATCCTAGTCTGATAGTCATTGTCTGCTCCTTATGATTTAATGCAGAAGATATTCAGATGGCTGGAGTGAAAGTCACGTGTTCAAAGGCATAAGATCATACAGTATGCATTTTTTCTTCCATGTATTAAAATTAGTCCTTTTCACCTTGATTTTCTATAGGAAAATAATGTTTTTAGAATTATTTATCTTATCTAACAATATTTCTGATCTTCAAGTGGCAAGATTTGTCAATAGTTCAAAGATAAGACTGAATATTTAACATATTATAAAAAAAAAGAAAAAGAAAAAAGACAAATGAAATGAACCTTAGGATTTGTTCTATTTTTGGGGGGTATTAGATTCTCTTGCTAGACTGTAACTTAAAAGCTTGACAACAGGAGAGAGCAATGCTTCAGATTTACACAGAAGGTATTAAATTTCCCATGCATTTAAGAAATAACCCTATAACTTTTCCAAGAGGAATAAAAATATTGTGGGAGTAGACTAAATCTGAAATACTGCCAATTTTTAAGACAGAAAAATGCTATTGCTGACTGCCAATCATGAGGTAGCTGCATAAGTTGATGTGATAGCATCATCTGTGTGTTATGTTCCTGGTGACAGGCCCATTTTGGACACTTGACTGATGGTGTTTATGTCATTCCCACTACAGACAAGCTGCCTCAGGTTATTTTACTTTCATGCAATTGCAATTTAACATTAATAACTGTTGAAACAGGTATGGATTGTCAATCCTAGGGAACTGTCTAATTCCCATGCCAGATTCTTTTAACTGGCCCATTAGTTTCAGACATAATGTAAATGCTTCTGTGTTTAGGCAGGTTTTCATAATTCTTACTTTACACTTTGAAGAAAGTTTGAACTGAGAGTGAAATTTTGCAAGGCATATTTTTGAGCAGTGGTGCTCTGTCAGCTCACTGTTAATCTGTTGGACATACTAAGACTTGACAAACATTTGTGGTATAATGAGAGTCACTAGTCCCCAGTGTGAAGTAGAATACGTGATTTTTAAGAATACCTGTAAATATATCCTCAAGGACTAATTTATTCACTAAATAGCATTTTCTTCCTGGAATGGCATCATTCATTTCTGTAGGACTAATCACTGACTAAAGTGATATTCACTTTTTTTTTAATAGCAGAAATTGTCATTTACCTAAAGGAGGAAAAAAAAAAAGAAAATAAATGTCCTATAGTTTCATTAGTAGTAGTATTGAGCAAAGGAAAATGCTTTCTTGTTTTTGCTTCTTATTTTTCTTCATTTTCCCATACATTCTCTATTTTCAAAGAAGTCATCTAAGTTCTGTTTCTGCATTCTCAAGCAACAGTTCATATGGGAAACTTTCCTTCTTGCTGGTTAAATTTTGGTTAGGGACTGCTAGTCAATCTTGTGGGGCATTTCTTTTAGGATTTGAATGGAGGGTGCTCTTTTGCTGCAATTTTACACTGGAAAGGAGGAGCAACACGGATAAGAGTAGATATTATATGCAAGTAAATTCCATTTTAAGGAAATAGTTTAATGGACAGCAACAACTATATGATAAATCTTTTTGAATACTGTTATTGCCTTCAAAAGGATTCACTTGACATTGTATGTGCTTATATTATTGACAGGACAACAGACAGACTAGTAGCTGGGTGCTTGTTATTCAAGCTGAAACTTTTGATCAGACTTGCAGAAACAAACAGGATATTATCAGTATATATCTCAGTAACTACAGGCAGGTACAGCTGGCTATTTGCAAACACAGGTACATAGTCAAATTAAAATTATCAGAACCCTGTTCTTGATGTATCTTGAATCTCCAAATAAGTGTGGCAGAAGTATCAGTTTTAAAAGCTAATAAATGCCTTTTGATAATTTTTGTAATTGACTGTTCTGTCCTTATGCCAATTCAAGTTTAAAATAGCAAATGATGAAGAAATGAAAGTTTCTTTTTATATAATACTTAGATCATATCTTCCCTCAGTTAAAAAAAAGTGCATTAGCAAAGTATGCCAAGAGTTAAAGTTACAGAATATGTGTTCATATTCTGTAATTATTCATTCAGCTTGATTGCATCATTATTTAGTATTTCCTTAAGCAAAAAAATTATAATGCTCAAATTATACAGAGAAAGATGAGTATGTCATTAAACTAATGGTATAGTCAAAAATATGCATACATTTTAGTAGCTGGAAGTAGTTCAAAAGTAATGGTCTTATAGTATTAAAAGAAAAAAGTGGCAATGACAAGAAATTTTGGGGGAACATGACTCACCAACTTCTTTTTCAAAGAATATGTTCAGGATTCCTTTAAAATATTTTGTCACTGCTTGAATATATAGTATTTTCAGTAAATTAATATAATTTAACAGCATATGTCATTTTTTTTCATGACTTTCCTTTGGCTTTTGGTTCAATGATATACACTTATATAATAACAGGACACTTTACTCTGGGTAAAATATTCAAAAATCACAGTTCAAGAAAAATACGAAAAAGTTTCCTTTGAGGTAGTATTATTTGAAACACAATCAAAAATTCTATATGAGTCCCATATGTCATAACGTATCTTCAAATATAAGTGGTCAATAAAAAACTAATTTTAATAAATCAGTTGCTTTCAGACTTGCAGCCCATTATCTGCTGCTAGCAAGTTTTAGTCTGTATGCGGTCTGATTTTCTGTTCTCTTAAAATAAATAGGACATATTTCCATTCATTGCTTCCTAGCTGTCATTTAAAATAAAATTGCCTAATTCATTCATAGCCAATGTTAATCAGTTACCTTATTACAAAAATAAGCACTATCCCTCTCTTCCTCTGAACAAAGATAAGAAATAGCCACATTGCTTTTGATTTGTATCTGTGTTTGACTGTGTGTGATGTGCTTTAGTAAAAGTGCCCAAAGTAACAGAGACACGGCTAGAATAACAGATTTTAAATATTTATAAAATAAAATTATGTTTGAATCATCAAAGGATGATATACATCCTGATAAAGGATAGATGTTTTATGGTATTGTTGATTTTTATAAGAAATTATATGCCTGCAGGCAATAGTGTTATTTGTTAGTCAACCAAAAAAAAAATAAGTTGCTACATATATTGTATGTGATGCAGTGTAACAGCACAACAGTCCTGTGGGAATTTTATAATTTTTTTTCTTATAAACTTCTAATTAAGCCTGGGTGATTTCTAGAAGAGATAAATTGGCCCATCTTTCATCATCATCTTTCTTTCTTGGTAGGAAACATCAGGTCTAAGTCCTACTAATCTGTACAGATTCTCTCCAGTTTCTTCCAGAGTAAGAATATTTAGTTGGATTTGGATTTCTTATAAATGTAGTTTAGAGGGAAGAAGAGTCAAACCATTTGTGCAGCAAATACATAAAAATGTTTCAGAAGTGAAGAAACGTAACATTTTAGATATGCACAGTTTGACATCAGGCAAAACTGAAAGTGAGGTTTTTTGATTTGCACAAGGACAGTGTTTGTTGTCACCCTCTAATATTGTACACTCGCTATTTCCAACTTAAATTATTGATCACGTCACTTTACGTGGGCAGCATGAGAAGAGGTCTGTCTTTAAGGGATGCATATAATTGAACCATTTTTTTTACAAATACAATAAATTGCTGGTTATAATGATGAAAAAGATCTCCTGGAATGGAGATTCCTTGCAGAACAGGAAATGGCCTTACTCAAGGAGACAGAAGCTGAACTGAACCGGGGTTCAGTAGGGGTCAATTTTTTGGGGCTTTATCTCAGCCTAGAGGCATTTGATTCTTCTGGCAACTTGTGGTGGAAGATGAAAGGCTCCTGTAGGATTGTGCCATGTGAACACAAGAGGTTAAATATGAAAGAACATGAAGCTATCGGGACTCAGAAGGTATTTGGTTAAGTCCACACACAAAATGCTTCTTAAGTTAGGAGTCTGAAAACCATCCCACCTCTAGCCTTGGAGATCTAGAGGCCAGATAGAAAGAGATCTAGAGCATTTCTAAGGACAGTAAATTTAAATGTGTTCATATATCAGTATCTCTGCTCCTCCCTGTAGAGTATGTTGTGCATAATGAACTGTTTTAAACTGTAAGTAGAAGAACACTTTCACTAGGAAAATTTTATATTTCTATATTTCATTGGCCAATATTATTTCATCATTGCTATTGTATCAACAAGCCCACTTATCATCCTGTGGTATCACCTATTTGCAATACAGTGATCAGACTAGGTACAGCGCTGTTTTAATCACCTGAGAACTGAAGCAGAAATTACATATCACCTCAGGTGTGACCTAGAAGCTCAGTTTAACTGTGGGGAAAATATTGCCAATAACAAGATGAGTAAGAAGTTTACAGTTCTTAGTAATGTTTATTATGCAATAGACAGTACCTAATTAAGGTCTCCCATCTCTTTACATTTTATCTCATCTCATGACATTTGTATAGCAGCATTTTATAATAGAATAACAGTAAAGATAAAAATTCGAGTATTTTGATTTTATTTATAGCTGTGAGAACTTACTTTACAATTTATCATTCGGCCCAGGAATTCAGTTATCTTAAAAGGAAACTAAATTTTTCAATGACAAGTACCAGTTATGACTAAAAACTCAGCATTACCACCAATAAATCTAATCTACATGCATTAAAGAGAAAAATTTTCCTGACAGTTTTTTATGACTTACTCCCACTGTAATATTTCATCTGTTTCAATATATGCATATAATCAAAATAAAGAAGTAACTGTGATATCTCTGTTTTGAGACATAGTACCTGTCATTCTTAAAGATTGCTGCCATGAACGATGCATTTATGTACCACATAATAAATAATTTTTTTAAATAATAGGTAATATTTAATTTGTTATCCAGAAACACAAAGCATTCTATAGATCTTTTACAAAAGAACAGTGAATTGCTTTAAAGATGGATATGATGAAAGGAAAAACAAGGCTTTGGCTTTGAAGGATAATTCATCTGCTTCTAAAGAAGATTCTGCGTGTCTGTAAAGAAAAAGGTTGAAGGCAATTCCCTGCAAGTAACCAATAGCTATCAGGCTGCACTAGGCAAAACTAACTCACACACTACCTTCGCACCCCTGACCTTCTAGACACATTTGTAGATAATGTTGATTCTTCTGACAGCAGACACAAATCCTCACAGTTCTGTGGGAAGATATTTCAGTTCTGCATTGAAACTATATTTTCTGTAGCATTAAGTTGATCATTTTTGTAAGATAGAAATTTTGAGTTATACAGCAGTATAATGCATGTTATAGCCTATGCTTTGCAAAATATAGCCATGGTCTTATAATGCTCATACTAAGATAAGTTTCTTCTGTATGGCAGTTGGAGAATGATCTAGTCTGGGCCTAATCATTGATGTTTGGCAGCAAAGCAGCAGCAGCTTAAATTAAACTGCCAGAGTCAGATACTGTGAAAGGCAGTTTCTGGGTCCAAACTTTCAAGATCTAGATGTTGCTGAAAAAGAGAGATGCAGACAGATTGAGGAGATGAAACAAAGACACACACGAGAAACAGCTTCCTAGAACAATGCATTTGTTTGTTTGTTTCTGAAAATATCTACTGGAAATGTGATGTGAGAATACGTATAAATAGAACTTGTTGCCTTTGTATAAGAGTCCTGTTCTGAATATATATTGATATTAGGCTGGATTTATGGAAATACCAATGTTTCCCTTTCTCCTTAGATATTTGTAATATTTGAAAGGTTAGTTTAGTGTTTGTTTACCATCATCTCATTCTACATTTTCAGTACATGCCCTTTCAGTCTGGGTCCAGGCACAGTGAAAAAAAGTAATAAAATGTGCATTTTGTAAAATACGTAAAATGTTATGTCCTGACCAAACTTCAGGAAAAAATGCAAGCTTTATATAAAGCCATGCATTCTTTCAGCATGTATAATGTTCTGTGATACAGCTTAGGCAGAAAATAAGGGAAGGAAGCATGGGAGTATTTGCCTAGATTTGCGCTGTCTCCTTTGTGCTACCACCTTTCTGCAATGATTGCCCTGTGTTTATCTGTAGCTGGAAGCAGATGTTGGGCAACACAGTGCAAACTCTCCCAGAAACAGCTTAACTCACCTGTGTACAGGTGTGCTGCCCCCACACCCCTTCCACACACTGCTAGAATATGGCAGCATGTCTTGTGGTCCAGTTCTGTCATCTCCCTGGCATGACACCCTCTCCGTGGGAGAGTGTGGTTTGTAAGGCATGGCTTTGGTTCAACAGACCTCATGAATATCTAGCGAAGGCTGAAGGAGAGGAAGGGAAAACAGAAGGGATATTTCTTCATGCATGAACAGAATGTTTTTAAACAAATTCGTCTTGCTCATTTTAAAAGCCATAAATTTTTATTGCTATGCAAAGATATACCTATTTGCTACTTCCATTAAGGAGGCTGTATCTGTAGAAGTGTTGAAAAAACAGTATGCTGTTACCTCAATATTTTCTTCTCACATACAAAGTTAAATGTCATCTGGATGTTACTGACAGAATGTTCTGTCTCTTACTAGAAGAAGCTGAGAATGTTATGAGAAGACCAACTCTTGTCCTGAGACAAAGACTGAAAAAAAGCAGGAAAGGTTAAGAGAAACCACTTCTCCCACAACACTCTGAAGAAGTCCCCCCAAATTTTTGTGACAACCACCCCATTTGGCTATCAAAAATCCCCAAATAGTCTCTATTATTTGAGCTGTCTGTCTGGGAACTCAGGCAGCTGATAGCCAGAATAAATCAGGAACAATCTGTTCATGGATTATTCAAGACCCTGAACAAAGGAGGGTATCCAAAGGTTTTTGGAGACCTGGAATTGCATGCCAGTCTCCCTTTCTTGTCTAGCAAATGTTTCTGTCATGTGAGATCTATGCCTAACCAGGCAATAATTTGATGACTGTACCAATTAGACATAGAACAGTTTTTTCTTGGATATAAATTTTCACTAATTACAATGAGTCATCATCACTAAACGCTTTGGGGCTTGCATGGGATATTTTTCTCTCTCCAAATTTCAGTACTATGTTGGAGAGATTGTCACAAAAGTATTTTCCAGATGTCCCCGAAAATAGGAGTTAAAAGACTGTGGCAGTTTAATACAGACATTTCTAACTTCTGGAGTCACTCACTCCTAAAGATGATTGGATATAGATTGACTGGGACCATGGATGCTGAGGATGCTTGCCTGGTGCCAAGCTTGCTTTCCTGAAAGTCTCCTATCTTTTATTACAAGATAGGAGAAGGCTATCTTGTAATAAAAGACAGTCAGGGTAGTTGCATGATTTTTCTTAGCTGTGATTTCACACTGTATTAACACCAACTTGAGATGTTGCTTGTTTGACCAATGCCAGAGATTTCATGATATTAAGTTTGGGAAGTGGAAGGATGAAGCTGGAGGTGAATGGAGAGGCTGTTGTGGCGTGTGTAGGAGTTACTCCTTGGACTCTTTACGTCTTGGTAGACTGGCAGATACAGAGCTTTCAGATGTACATCAATGGGATGCAATGGAGGACTCAGAAAGGACTGGGAGGTTTTGAATCTTCAGATAAACATTTCAACTACTGCCTAAATTGCTCTGAGACCAAAAGAAGTTGAACAGAACTGAAGAAATTAATTATTCAGACTAACTTGCCAGACACAGACATTCACTACAGCAGAGATGGAAGTTTAGCATTTGAAGATCATTTTATTACTTTTTCTTTGCTCTCAGAAAAATGCTTTAGCACCTTTAGAAATAGAAAGTGCTTTAATAGTTCAAACTCACCTAAAAAGCAGTAAAGAATATTTCAGCTATAAGATCTAAAGTTTTTCTAAATTGCATTTTTTCTTTCAAGAAAACCTAGTAGAAATATACAGCCTTGAAAATTCATTATTCCTCTTCTTTGTCAACTTGACCTCCTATCCTCAAATTTTGGAATGGAAGATACAGTCCTAATAGTGTAAACCCTTTTTAAAACTTCATAAATCAAGGCAAAGAAATTCATGTGGAACTTTACACTAGTGACTCGTGTTTCAACACAAGCATACTGTCATAAAACGTATCAGTAGGATACGCTTTATACTTTTAACTTCATATTTTTTTTGGTAAAATGTCAATATGAACAAATTTTTTTTCTGTTTGCCCAGAACTAGAGGCAGAGGAGTGGTGCAAACATCTTTGCATGGAGTGTCTAGGAGCCAGGCTCAATGATATAAGTCTTGGGGAACCAGATTTGCTTGCTGCTGGAGTTCAGAGAGAACAAAATGGTAAGTAACTTTGTATTTACTCCTAGATCAGTTCTTAGGTGATGTCCCATGTTATCTTTGCTTTTGTTTGTTGTTGTGGGGACTTTTGCTATTATCTAGAAGCACATCATTCGTAACTAAACATTTGGATGTGTTTTTGAAGCTTAATCCTGTTTATTTCTACAAATAAGGATAAATAAATTTCATGCCAAATAGCATATGTAGAATGAATTCGTGTCTTCATAGTGATCTCATTTTCCTGTCATGGGAAATAATGACCATGACCCTTCTGGTTCTGGAAATTATGGCCTCTGTGCAGAGGAATAAAACAGCAGCTCTTGTTCTGCAGCCTTTTAAAGACAATGATGAACATATTAACACCAATTTGGACTGCAAAACACATATTTGCTTTAAATTCACACCTGTCTTGAATATTGAAGACAGGATCATCTAAATGTTGTCAAATATGGGTGAAAAGGGCAATGACAGATGCTAGTCAGCACTAAGCCTGAGGTTTAAATCTTCATCTAAGGGCTATTTGGATTAAACACATGCACAGGAAGAATGCTAGTGGGTGGAATATGCAATAACAAAAGAAAATCTGTGATTATCCTGTCATTTAATTCCTATTAATGAATACGAGGGCAACACAAAATGTGCTCATTTATTCCTTCCTAAATTACAGCTCTCAATGATTATTACTGTCTTGATGCTTTTATAAGATGCAATAGCTTTCAACAAAGTAATAACACACACTGCTTCAATGGTCATAAAACATCAAGCCAACTATCATTATAAACAAAATTACATAATTAAATTACAGAATGAATGGCATTATATTGATTATATTGTATTAATTTCTCTGAACCTTATAGCATATAGCACAAAATATACAGAAATCTTTAAGGAATTTTGGTCAAAAAACAGATACGTTGAAATGTGATTTATAATAAGCTCAAATATTTGTAAAATTATTTGCCTGCTATGAGACACAGAATTCAATTTGTAGTCTCAAACTACTTAACAAAGGGAAAGCTACTAATGTTGTAGGAAAGTGATAATGATCAGACACCACTCAAAGCATCCCATCTGCTGTATGTTCATAGGCCGTAGGTATAAAACTCAATGTGTGCTATTGAAGGGAGAACTTATGTGAGCAGGGGGAGCTCCTTCACAAATGTGATAGGAAATAAATCGAGCCAAAAGTCTGTGATGTGAGCAGAAAAATATCATGAAATTCCTCAAATTCTTCATGCAGTACATTCATGTACCATCCAGCAGCTTTTGGACATAGATGGAAAATATTACATTTTACCATGTTCTTGAAAGAGATCCAGTTACACACACGTGACCTCCAGGCAACATAGATTAGATCTGTTGTATGAACTAGTCTTGATTCAATTGCCTTAGTCTAGAAATTAATTGCAGTGCTACCAACCAGCATATATGAACATAATTAGCATCTTTATTGTTCTAAGTAAATAAATGAAAGGAAACAAAGAGGCAAAGCATGTATTTGTTGTACAAATCACATGAATAATAATGCATGGAGGGTATCATTAGCTGTATTCTTTTAAAACAAGTGACTGAATATATATAATCCAATATTTGACAATCATGCTCTACTAAATCATTAGTTACAGTATCTCAGACAAATAATTCTGACACCTATCCACATCCTTCCCTCATCCCCTTGATGCACAACTTTGCATTTTAATAAGCATGCTTAATATTCAAAGTTGTCTTGTTCAGAAGCAAAGCAAATTCTGTTTTGAGTGTCTTTTAATCAACTTGGAAGGAGGGAAAAGTACAGAGATTCTTACTATTGGTTTGAAATCTACCATTTTGTTCATTTATCTGGCTGTAAGAACCTGCAGTTGCAATGAAATTTCTGTAGCAGATTCCTTTAGTAAAATTGGTTGAGTGGAATCATGACTTCAGTTTATACTTGTTATCTTATTCTGCAAACCTGGCGGTATCATTCCCCATATGACAGCGGTATTGAAAAGGTGAGTAGTTGTAGGGTGGAATCATCTGGTGGGCTATAAAAAATTCAAATTTTTAGTTTATTTTCTTACACATTTTCCCCATATTATAGCTCTTACACACATGCTATCGAACATTGTAGTTCAAAAGATACCTAAAAACATTTTAAAAGTTTACTGATCTTTTGTTGACCTGAAACTGAAAGGCCGAAGTTAATTTTTGAATTGGAAATTCATGAAAAGTGGCTATGTGTATGAAGCATCTAAAATTTTGCTCATTGTGAAGGTGGCAGCTGTGTCACTGTCTGAATAATTTTATTTTTTTGTGTTAAATAAAAACTGTACACTGGTATAGTACCTTTGAATGTCATTATTTCGAAATATATTGCAAGTATGACAACTTCATAGAATTCCTCTCGAGTTAGTCAATTTATTGATGTTTATTTGAAACAGAGATGTGAGAATACAGTTTGTAAAACCTGTAATACAACCTCAAAGCCTCAGCATCTAGTTTCATGAAAGTTCTGTTGCATGATCCATACAAGGGCTTTCTTCCAAGTCACTGAACAAAAGATGTCTCTTGATATCTGAGCAAGACCACAGTTTGTAATAAACATTATAATGTCAATGGTTTTTCAATTTTAGATAAATTTATGTTTTTGCACTTTTAAAAGCTAAGAGAAATTGAATAATGATGTTATACTGTTGATATCTCCATGATATGACAAGTGTTAATACCATTAATCCCACAATAACAGATATATTAACCATTAATTGTATCTCATTCCACTGAGTTTTTTTTAAATGGTTACTTTGCCCTAGAAAGTTTCTGAAATGTTTAAAATTTAATAAAGATACTTCCTTGGTCATAGAAGAACTAGCCTAATAAGGTGGGATTTTCATGAGCTGCTTTGCATTTTCCAAGCAATAATATTTTTAATATGCAATGTTCATCTGTTCAACTACTTGCCCATTCTTGTCCTTAAAGGACATTTGCATGGTGTAAAGATATTCACTGAATGGATCAGGTAAACTGGCTCTCTCTTGAAAAAAACAAACAACAACTTTCTGTTCTGTAAGTTTGTGGTTTAGTTTTTGTATGTGACCACTGAGGGCGCTACCCTCAGTTTGCAACATTAGAAATAATTTTCTTAATTGTTGTTATATATACCCTGGGACCATTAAAATGGCTAAAATCCTTCTTATATTTTTTTATACTCAAGGAATCACATTTCAGAAAATACTTGGCAAGGAAAATACATGTTTTCTATCATTTGTTTAATACCTCTTTTTATTACATCTGAGCCTGTTTATTGTCCCGCTCTCACTCTTGAGGGTCTCCTGAGATGAACTTTAGATTTCAGAAGGGAAGACACCTGATTCTCTGTGATAGGAATGCAACAATATGATTTGCAAAAACCCATATTTTTTATAGTTCTGAGTTGTTCAGTAAGTGCTAGTGAGATCTGTTTTACTTTAGTTGCACTGCAATTCTGCAGTGTTGACAACAAAAAGAGGCACGCTGTAAAGCAGCACTGCTTACAGCAGAGAGCTCTAGCTACTATGTCTTGTAGGAAGTAGAGACAAGACATCTAAGCAATTCTTGTGCAAAGCACATCAGTAACAAAAAGCTTCTTGCTGGATTTTACCTCCGTTATTACTTTCAAGAAGTATTACCATAAGTCTTGCTGTGTAAACTCTGATGCAGAAAATTACCCTTAGGTGGTTTTCTTTTTAAATTTAAGGCTCACAACTAATGGCTGCTTAGTTTAGAATGATACGCAGCTTCCAATAAAAGTGAGATGTAAAATGAAGTTTCTGTTGCTGTCCAGCCATCTCTCCTAGTACGTGTTCCTCAGTCCTAAAGCAGCAACCTCGTTTCTGTTTAAACTTCTTTTCACACCAAACACAGTTTCTTAGTGCTTATGTATGTCCATTTGGATTATTTGCTAAATAATTAAAATACAGTATGATAGCAAAATCAGTAAAGGCGTCACCTCCTGATCCTATTCAGATATTTCAGTATAATGGCAGTGAAGCTGTATATGAAATGATAAGACAAATAATAGTACAGAGTTATAACTCCAGGAAAGAAAATCTGGACTAAGTTGGATCTTATAACACTGTTGACTTCCTGTGATACCTACATACACATTTCATAATCCTTAGGTTTCTCAAGCTGCTGCTAAGCAAAGAAATTGTGAATGTAGAGTACTGACTTTGTTTAGGGGAATTGGAAGCTTCCTTTTCAGCTCTCAGTGAATTTGGAAGCATTTCCAATATATTCCAAAATGTAATGACAAAAACAAATGTTTGGGTTTTTTAAAACTTTTATCTTCCCAGGTGACATCATATCTAGAATTTGTCCATGCTCACTGCTTCCAGTGTGTCATTGTTTTCATTCTCTATAAAAGGTAGCAATTTCTAAGAAGGCATCCAAATGGACAGTATACAATGACAGACTATATTTACTGTGAAAAAGAAACCAGAATATTCAAGACAATATTGGTTAAAAAAAGCATTATGTGTAGACTATTGATAAATTCACTCTTTAGGAGCAGGTGCTTCTGTTTTGTGAAGACTCTATTCCTGTCTATTTTGAACACTAAATAATAGCACTAACAGAGCTGAACACTTGTGCTAAATCATATTCTATTAAACTGTACTTGTAAACCTGATTTAAAACCTGAAGAAAATGGGCAAATGGTAAAATGCAAATTTTTAAACTGAAGATAGGGCCAGATCCATCTTTTACTGCTACAGCTAGTTTATTGTTACTTATCATGTCTGTGATATCAATATGATGCTTTTCTATTACATGTTTTGGGTTTTTTGATTTTTTTTTTAATTTTACGGCATTATAAAGCTAATTTTGATTTTAAAAGTCTGAAAGAGTTTAAAAGATAATTGTTTTTTTAGCTTTTCCTCCCTGTCTAATACTTAAATTAATATCCCATAAAATTATTTCCTTTGTAAGGTTTTTCTTCTTTCATAACTTTGGTTTTGCCTTCTTTTTTTTATTTAAAAACATTCCACAGGAGTACCAGTCTTGCTTCCTGGATTTTAATTGCAAGAAAATCCTTAATTCTTGTTAGCAAAAATGTAGCTTTTCATAGTGAACAACATCCTCGAATCCTCAGAAGAGGATTATGAGTTATTTCTTTGTGCTACATATTGAGATTATAAAATATAGCCAAAGCATAGAGACTTCATAATTACATTCACAGAGCTGACTTGTTTTAGGGCATTTTCTAGGGTCTGTAGAATCTCTGTAATTTAATACATAAAAACACTTTGAATGATTTTGATTCATCTTCTGTTATCCTTAATCCATTTTCATACATTGGATTTGTTTGTTCATTTTTCAAATAAATGAAACACAGACAGCTTTATTCAGAAACGTAAGGTGTTTACAGTTTAAATGGCTGGTTAATCCAGTAAGACTTCAGATTCTTCTCTACCTTACTGCTTATCACTGAAACAATTCAAAATATTTATCTATGGTAGCCTTCATATTTTTATTGAGATGCTTATAAACATTTTCATGCATTTTTAATGGAAGCAAAGCAGAATATTTCTAATCAAAGGAAAAAAATTATTTCTGAAGTCCTGGTTCCTCACCGTGAAGCAGAAGCAGAAGTGAAACATTCTAGTAAATCCAACATATGAATGAACACAAAATGTTGTCCCTTCAAGACTTAAAGTTCTCTTTCCACCTGAAAATTAGCCACAGGTGGAAGTGTCATAGGTGGAGGAGTTTATTTCATTTGTAAACTGAGTATTTGCTTTTAAAGCCTGTTCTTATTTATATAGGCCCCACAAACCAGACTGTCTCCTTCCATAAGTAATTTTTTACCAATTATTAAAACTGAAATGAAACTAAGCATCTGGATTACAAGATTGCGATGTCATCTGGTCGATTTTCCAACTGGAATGATTTAGGCAGAGGAATCCAGTGATAAAATGGCAGAACCAGGATCACTGGGTTTCTATGATTTTTCTTCCCCAGTACAGCAGGAAGGCTGTTAGCATTTTGGAGTTGCTGCCAAGTCTCCATCTCAGTCAATATGCTCATTTTAATAAAGACTCTTATGCTCCTATGCCCTGGAAAACATTATTAAGTGTTGTATTCTTGCCAAAGCCCAAATGCTAAACACCTTTTCGTGTACAAAGTGTATGATGAAGCATTGCTCTGCTTATTCAAGGAGATGGGAAAGAGCAGTTACATTGAGTGGAATAATAAGTGTTGCAATATATCAGCATTTTTTTCTCATCCTGGCTCCCCCAGTCCCTTAACTTTGTTCTCACCAGTTTTCGAGGAGGTAGGAGGATAGGGGTGCTGAATGCTGAGGAATTGCACCTGCTCAGTCTCAGTCTTACCTTGTCCAACAATATCACATCTACTTGCTTGGTTTCTTCCATCTCCCTCCTTTCTGGGTCCCTCACTAACTTCATTTGCTTAGTCTTGTTATCCACTGAACTGTTATTATCTCATCCCACTCATATGCAGATGGTGTCTGAACCAGAATTTAACTGGGATTCCCAAATCTGGCCTATGAATATTTGTACTTACCTGGATAAGTTTAAGGGCAAAGCATGCCACTAAAAATTGAATTGACTGTATTACCATTAGCTAATAGATACCTGTTCAAATATTTTCTGAAATTGAAAAATTAGACTCTGCATGTTAATTAATAAAATCATTTAATAGTATCTACACTTTTCCCTGTCCTCATTTGCCCACTACTCAAAAGTATAGTTTTTGTTCCAAAAGCAAATATATCCATCCCAAATCATGTCCAGCACATATATTTGTACCCTTGGTTTTCTTGCCAATTTGATTACGTTCCAAGGGTGCTACATTTTGCCCTGCAGCTGATGTTCACTTTAATCAGACATACTTCCTTTAATCCACGATATCTCACCTTAGACACTGACCTCCCATGCAAAGTCAGCAAATGTCTCCTGACAGTTTGAGAATACCATATGTCCTGACTACCCTTCATGCAATAATATCCTGAAATACTTCAAAGAAGTTGAGCATTTCGTGAGTATCCTGGTAACATCTAAACCAAGCTGAAATGTTCTGTGCCTTTGACACAACAGTTTAATGTTTACTTCAGAAAATGATTGTACCTTTTAAATTTATCTGCTGTCAGAGACATTCTATCAGTGAAGATAGGGAAAGGGAAAGGGAAAGATTTTCATTCTCACATAGTAAACCCATTCCCCCATAGATACATTGTGTTATTTCATGTAATGTAAGAGAGAAACATCTTACATGTCAGTCACCTGCATCTTTCTTTCAAATAGAGCAGGGAAGTAGCAATAATATGAATATTGAAAGGACATTTATATATAGATATATATAATTCCAGTGCAAGTATAAGTTATGTTTTCTTTACTATTCCCTTCCCAGTGTGGTCATCAGCCCATATTCCCATGTGTGAGTCTTTCTATTTACTTTAGTAGGCATTACATTAGACCTCTGCCCCATGAACTCCTCTGAGGGTTGGGAGAAATTCTTTTCAGTGACCTCAGCAGCTTCTGCAAATCTATTTGATGTGTGTGTCAGAAGACTTTTACACAATGTTTGGACTTTCACATTTGGGGCCTTAATCATAAAATGAAACTTTTAGGGCTAACACACCCATTAGTATGACTAACGAGAACTAGGGCCTGGGAGAAGAGGTTGTGACTGAATGGATCAACTGGGGAGTCATTAATAGGACAAAATTAAATTGACTGAAACAGAATAATATTGGGGATGACAAGTTTACTTATATCTATGCAGGGCAGCAATTTTTACTGCTCATCCAGCAGTTCCCTGCTTTCACTACTTCCTTAACCAAACTTTTGCTACTTTATTCACACACACACACACACACACTCATACACTTCTAAGATATTTACTTGCAATATTTTAATTCTTTTGTCAGACAGCTATATATATCAAATGTCTAAAAAATGGAGACATAATGTCTGTGATATTGAATGTCAAACGCATCTAATTTTGACTATTGCAATAAATTTCTCTCACTTTAATTTCAATTCCTTCCTAATTTTTATGAGGACACTGTGAGAAAATTCAGTTCAAATAGTGGATGAAAAGTGTCCCACATCGAACTCTAATTTCTTTTTCGAGTAATTGGAGACAATTTTCCTACAAGTTGCCCCTTTAAAGAGCATTTTCTCAGTATCATTTGTTGAGTGAGCATTGCTCATGCTCATACTTAAAATTATTCTTGCTTTTTTGTCAACAACCTTTAGGCAGTAACATTGACATTTTGCATTTCTACCCTTTCCAAAGATGAAAGGAAACTGTGACATAAAAATTGTGAATCAGCTGCACTCTCCCATATTATGCTATTAAGCCTCAATACTGCAGTTCATTTAGAGTTAAAATATAGGCCAGCACTTCCAACTGTAGTACCGGAAATTTGACAGAGTTTTTCACTCTTTGTAAAAGCAGCTTACAGAAAAAGAAAATTGCATTTTTATTTAAAATTCTCTTGCTAATAATGTGGTTTACTTCCTTCCATATGAGTTAATTGTCTTTTATATAATTTCGGGGTTTTTCTTTTTTTTTCCTCTTTTTTAAGGATTTTTTTTTTTGCGTTGCTTATTTTATCACATGCAATTTAGGCACTTCAGAAAATTACTAATGCCCTTGACTCCTACCACAGTAAGTGCACTTTGCAAGGGAAGTGCAGCTGATAGTGATTGATGTCATGACCATACTAATATGTTGTGTTGAATCAGATTTTTCAAGAAAGCAACAGATGATTAAAATTGTTAATTTGACAAATAATAATGTCTTTGGCAAATAAATAGAAACAATGCAAGGAATGTAATTATTAACAAGCTTCAATAAGTAAACCTTGGTTTGCAATTTCAAGGACAGTTTTTCTAAGAGGCAATATAAGGTTGCACGTATATATTTTGTCAAGATACATATAGTTCTGGTTTTGAGTGAGGAGTCTCTGTCAGAGTTCATGTTATTGTGAATTTTGATTTATAAAGGGTCATGGACGTTAATGTGAAGATAAAAGAGGATTTCAGTTGAGTTGCTGGGAACGTATGTCCAAGAGGACTATGCAGATCATCTGTGAAAGATATCTCAGTCTGCTGCATCATTTATAATGAAAATGAAATGAAGATGATTTCCCTCTCACTCTTCTCGTTTGCACAAGCAAGACTTTTTCAACATCAGTGGGTCTTCACCTCTGCTAAAAGCTAGAAATTTGGCCTTGATTTCTGAACCATCAAAGCTAAAGATTTTATTTCAATTTTTTTGGCAGTATAAAATCTTGCTTTAACTTGTGATGTCTTACCTTGTGTTTTTTTCCAGAACGATTCAATGTATATCTTATGCCTACACCAAATTTAGATATCTATGGGGAATGTACAATGCAGATCACACATGAAAACATATATCTCTGGGACATCCACAATGCCAAGGTCAAGCTGGTCATGTGGCCTCTGAGCTCTTTGAGGAGATACGGACGTGACTCAACGTGGTTTACATTTGAGTCTGGAAGGTAAGAGCTAAGGAGATGGAAAAAGAAGAAGAGATGAGCAGAGTTTTTTGAAAAGCAGTCTAATAAGTTAGATTAGCCTCTCATTATAAAGCAAGACAGAATAATGTCTTCTCCATAAACTTCTGTTTGCTGAACATTACTTCTTAATATATTCAGCCCAGTCTTTGAAATAAATGTTACTATGTCTTATATTTAAAATGAGCTTAAGCTTCCTCTGACTTTTATTTAACTGTATTGAAATGTCATTCTTAAGGTTTATGCATCTCGCTGTGCTTAAACACTAGTGTGGTATAATTTGAGTACTTTCAATGTAGAAGAAATTAATTCTAAATCATGGAAAAGGTTCATCACACAGTATGAATAGAATAACTTTTATTACAATGGATATTACTCTTTTTGGATGTTCCTGATGACTGATTGCCACCCTAGAATATAATTACAAGCAGGAATACAGAGAACACTGTGAATCCATAAAAGAGCTGGCTCTTTTTTCTGCCTGCAGTTTGCCATTTCCATTCTCGGATCAGTTTTAAATGTCCATGGAGCTCAGTTTTGTTTCTTTTTCATACCTTTTTAATGCATTTCATATCTTGCCATTTAGTTCACTGTCTTTTCTTCATTTCTGCACAAAAATTATTCTGCATTTAACACTCCCTTTGGTGGTGTTTGATCTTGTATTTTATGGTTCTAGACTATTGTTCTTTATGGTTTGTTTTGGGTTTATTATGGTTTGTTATACTCCTTTATGAGAAGCCTGAACTTTCTGAAGCAATCTGTGAAATTACAGGTGTCTCTAAACTCTTGGGTTAGACACATTGTCTTGTTAAAAATCTTTACACACATTTTGATGTATACTTATTCAATATCATTAACAAATATTCACAAAAGCACAGTTTGTGATCAGAAACAAAAACAGATCAAATGGACCCTAGTGCCTAAGAAGGTAATGTCCAGAATTCCTCTGCAGGAAGGGAATTACCACTTCACAAGTAATTTGTATATCCAGACTGATGTCACTTGACCACTTTGGTGCTCTGTTACTTTTCTGTGACAGCTTCACAATTAAAAATCTTGAAGGCATCATTACTTTTTTTAAATTTGATCTTTTTAAAGTGAAAATTAGCAAAGCTAACCCATGTTTCAACTTGATTTCAATGATTAAGCTGAGTGGCTTATTCAAATATACAATTTTAGCAAGAATTAGCATTTCAAGCCTCCTACAGTATTTTAATTCCATTTCAAGCCTCCTACAGTATTTTAATTCCATACTAGTATCTGAACATCATCTGCCCTTGCAGTCCATGGACCATGTGACCTGATGAAAAGTGGATTGTTTGTCTTTGATCTGATTCCTCCCTTTTTACTTGCTTGGGAGTACTTTCTCTATCTGATTTGGAAATGCTTAAAGTAAAAAATAGAGCTAGAGAAACGTTAGTGCCTTCAATAACATCTGAAGGCTATATAGGGCAACACTAATACTCATTTTAAAACCAGTTGTTGATTTGCTTGGGGTTTTATTTTTATTTTTTAATCAACAAATCATCTTTCTCATCTTTCTGAACATGATTTTCTTTGTGCCCTGATCTGCTAGTACCTTAATACAATAAATTCCTGATACATGTTGTTTTATCAGAAGTGAAGCACTCATCCATGTTTTATGAGAATATTATGCAGTAAAAGTGTTGTTGCTTTAATTTTCCCCTAAGGCTTAAATTTTAAATGTAGACAATTGCTTTAAAGGAAATATTTTTAAATAGGTTCTTATGTTTTAGGGAGTTTTAGCAGATATCCAGTATATGTGTATGAGGTTTGCATGAACATTAAAACCTCAGTTTCATATATTTATTATACATCCTGAATTTTTGTATTCCTTTGTTTGAGAAAATAAATCCCTACCATTAAAATAAATGGACATATTCACAAAGGGATACTATGTTAAATAAATTAATCAAAATGAAGCTTTTTGACAAATTTATCTTTTAATAAACATATTGCTTTGCATTTAAATGGAGTATGGATTCAGATGTATAAAACTGAACCTCTCATTTGCCCAGTGAAATGTAATGGCTATACAATTTGAAGAATGTCTAAAATATGTGACGAATGGACTCAGATTCTTTTAATCTGACAGATTTTTCTGTTTAGTTTTGCACTGAGTTGGAGTTTGTAAATATGTATCTTAGCACTATCTATGAATTAGACAAGTCCTTGTTTTTCTTTATTTAGTGAACCAATGAAAGTAAGTATTTCTTGCTCAGTGATTTCCTTAATTTTTTTTCTCTATCCAAACTCTGCTAAGATTTATGGGAAGCACAGTTTTGTGTGGCTTTGTTCAATGCTAGATGGAGAGATTCTCATTATTTAAAGTACCTGATTAGGGAAAATCCCATACAATCTATCCATCGATCAGAAAATAGTGATTCACAGCTCCATTAGGCACTACAATAGCTTTGTGTGGATTAATACAGTGCATCTAACACAGTGAATGGAACCCATGGTAATGCAGAGCACCTGAGGTAAGAGCTTAGCATTTACCTTTTTAAGAGCTAGGCTTTCCGCCTAAGTGGTCTTGGACTGGGGTGGGGAGTTGTACTGGCTTTTGCTGTGGTAGAGTTAGTTTCCATCACAGTAGCTAGTATGGGGCTGTGTTTTGTGTTTGTGCTGAACACGCGGTTGATAACACAGGGATGTTTAGTTATTGCTGAGGGCTTTTCTTCTCCTCAGCCCACCCCACCGGCAAACAAGCTGGAGATGCACAATGAGTTAGGAGTGGACACAGCCAGGGCAGCTGACCCAAACTGCCCAAGGGGACAATCCTATACCATGTGGGTGTCACACTGGGCATATAAAACAGGGGGAAAAAAAAAGGAATGGGGGTCACAATTGGAGTGATGGTGTTTGTCTTCCCAAGTCACTGTTATGTGTGATGGAGCACGGCTTTCCTGGGGCTTGATGAACACCTGCTTGCCCATGGGAAATGTTGAATGAATTCCTTGCAATCTTCTTCTTGTGCACATGGCTTTTGCTTTACCTATGACACTGTCTTTCTTCACTTTTACCCTTCTGATCCTCTCCTCGGTCCCAGTGGAGGAGTGAGCGAGTGGCTATGTGATGCTTAGTTGACAGCTGAGATTAAAACCAGGAGTTTTAATGTTTAATCATCAATGAGTCACAGGATTTCCTTAATTTATGGATGTATATAATGTATTCAGACACCTCATTCTCATTATTTTGGGTATTGCATATGTTGGAGACGCTGTGCCATTTATCTGCATCGGTGCACTTATGTCTCTTGAAACTTTTGGAAATGCTGCTCCATGTACATGGGCATTAGTCCTTGACTGTCTCTGATTTTAAGCCCCTGAAATGGAAAGTGTGTCCTTATGGAACTGCCCACCTAACTGTCCGTAAGGTGCTGTTAATTTGCACAGGATTGCATTAATTACATGCAATCTAAGAAACATGCCAGAAAAGTAATAAAACAGATACAGCTGAAATATCTCGCGATCCAGATTAAGTGCGAAGACATCCTTTTCAGACTCCTACCCAAGTTACAGGATTCGTTTTGCTGATGTAAACCAAACAATTCATAATAAAGCCATAAACAATGTTTAAAATCCATTCTCTGGAAACTGCAAAAGGCAGTTGTCCAAGATTCCCTTTTAGCAAAATAAGCTGTCTGAAGCACCTTTTTAGGAGCATAAGAGGAGACTCCTAAGAATTCAGAATTGAGGCACTGAGAAAATTAAACACACATGGACTCTTTGTTCCTTTTAAAATGTTCTTTCTTTTGCTTTACCGTAATTCTGCCTTTTACATTAAACAGTATTTTCTATGTATGGAAGCTGTCTGGTCAAGTCTACTAATCCTGGCCAGAAGTATAAAAAAAAAAAGCTAAAGTCAAGTTAAACATGGTGAGAAAATACAATGAGGGAATGGGCTGTGGAAGCTCCAGCCAAACTTTGTCAAATACTGTGAGCTTCCAGCTGAGTTGAGAGTTTGAAGCAGAAGATTTTTCTTAGATTTTTGAGAACAGAAGGAGCCACAAATCCATGACACACTTCTTTTTCTGAAATATATTTTCTCTTGTTTCGTAGACAAGATGTTGAAATATAAACAATTTCAAGTATTTCCAAGTTGTACATTCAGAACCCCCCACACACTAAACTTTTCCTTCTTTATTTGCATTTGATTTGGGTTTTTTCCTTCATCAGAGAAAATGTAATGAAATGTGCTATTCTCTATCATTTCTAAGATCTGGAATCTGTTTCTTTGGTTGAGAAAAATATTAAACTCAAGCATTATAGAGTGGTGACATGAGAATTTCTCAGATTTTTTTTTTTCCCAAGACTGATACATTCATTTTCTCAGTGGTAGATACACAGATGCTAGGGTTATCTGAAGCATAAAGTTCACTGTTTGCTTCAGGCACTACATCTGACTGTAATCTTTCATTTTTCGGTCAGTCCTGTGTGATGATTTTTGGTGTTAATGTGACATGCATTAGTCAATTAACCCTTAAAGTTCAGTTACAAAAAACATCCTCTTTTTCTCTTATGTGGAAGAGGTCCCTTATGTATGTGCCTCGTGAGACAGCTGTCATAAGACTTCATACACTGTTGTGCCTATAAGCTCAGGTCTATACCTCCTTGAAGAGAAGCCTGCAATTCCTGATAGCTGGTGGATTATCTAAGTAGGGGATTAAGTTCATGTATCATGGGTTTTTCATAGAATTATAAATCATATATTATACATTATTCTAAATATGATTATAAATCATAAGCTTATAATAGAGTTTGTAAGTCACTTTGGGTTAAGCAGCACTATGAGCACTTGTGCAGCTGCAATAAATAAATTTATCATTTCACATAAACATTAGCTCAGAGCTTTCAGTATCTCACACTTAATAGTTAAGTTTGTTAGGATCTTTTTCTTCTGTTACATTTTTGTGATACTTTAAAAAAGCCTAATTACCCATGATGTAAATTTCCTATTATTTTGTTTTGTGTTTTCTCACTGCGTCTTGAATTCTTTCTCATAGACTTTTAGGCATGTATCCCTAAAATCTGAAAATAAAAAACTTTCTTTAAAAAAGGAACATTAATCTCTTTTATGTATCCTCCCCTGGATTTTTTTTTCAGTAATGTCATAGCTCTAATTTTAGGGAAAGTGGCATTTCTTACCACTAAAAAGGTTTCATTAGTTCCTGCTATTTAGCAGTGCCAAGGTTATACCATAATATGTTGTAATTGTAGTTCCATTCCTACTTTTTTCCATTCCAACTCTCGGTTTGCCTCCTGCCAAATTCTTGGCCTGGAATAAGTTCTGTGTTAGTCATTTGATTCACTTAAACCCTACTTAAAAAGGAGTTGTGTGTTTAACTCATCTAAAGAACTCTTACTCTGTTTGGGATCGTGGTACCTAATCTAAGAACTCTTTTACTGGTGGAAACTAATATAGCTCGCTTTAAGTGATTTATAAAGTGCTCATTAAATTTTCTTTCTGCCAGGGTTCCTCTCAGACTGCTCTAGCATTGATAAGTCAGAGTGAGTTCCACAAAACTCACATAACAATGACATTCTCCGCAGTATAACTGAATAATGGAAGCAGAGAAAAGAAGGGGTTGCATATAGACTTCTTTAATCTAAATTTCTGTTTTACCTTACAAAGTGTTATGCTTTTTTTACTGTTGTTTTGAAAATTCAGGCATAACATACAAAACTACAGAAGATTTTTTCCAACTGACAAAAGTGCCTGAGCCATTCCACTTCGCTGTGAAAGCTAATTTTTATGAGAAAAACAATGGACAAAAAAACCAAAGGACAATATATTGAAAGAATAAAGTTACCTTTATTAATTTTATCAGAAATAGATTGAGGAATCAGTGACTCCTCAGACTGAGGATTCCTCAGACTCAAGAAGCTCTATAGATGAAGTTGTGTAGCATAATAATTAACAAGTTTATGAATATTAAATTGATAGGAATGAGGACATCACTAACTCATTAATTCACCATTGCCTAGGGAGTAATTTTCCTTATGAATTTGTACTGAATGAAACATATGCAGTTAGAAAAACAGTCACCTAAAGTTTGTCCAGTAAACACAAAAGATGTACAGCTCAAAAGGAAAGCCATCATGTCTGTGATATCTATAGAAGTGGCTCATATTTGCAGATCCCAGAGGGATCAGCATGAGTTGTCAACTCATCACTAGATATCCAAAATCATTGGTTTAATTCAAATGTTTCAAAGCTTTTAAATGAAATCACTGAGAATTGTATTGTGTTTGCCTAATGTATTAGCAGATAGCATATGTTCCTTCTGATGATCCTGAGGCAGCATGAACTGTGCCTTTTGGTTGAGTGCCTAATTTGCCTTCTCCCTTCATAACAGTCATGTCATAGTCAAAGAAGGGCTTGTCTTAAAATATTTTGAGACCAGCTGCCATTTAGCTTTCATGTGGCTTTACATCCATTCATGAGCCCAAGAGATTTGTCATTTACTTAACTATATTCTAACTGCCTCTTTTTCATACATATGCTCTCCTGTAAGCATGCATTGTTGTATTAATATTCTTGAAGTTTAAAATGGCTAGCAAAGTTTTTGCTGTGTAATATATGAGTGGAGAAGAAGCAGATTAAATAATTCGTACGTTATTAATCACAGTAGGACTCATTGTTTCAACTGTACATTTTAACCTTTGAATTCCACAGTAAGCAGCAGCAATAATTAATCTCATATGGCAGTTCTGGATAATTTAAGATGCTCCAGCAGCATGTCCTTTTCTCTCCAAGAATCATAATAACATTTAACCTCCTACTTCAACATACAGGAGGACTGAAATGTCTCAGATTTGAAAACTAAAACAATTTAGTTTTAAGTGCCCCATTTAAAAAAAAATCAACATCTAAACTCAAAATCTCTTAAATACAAAATGCTAAATAGATTTTGCAATGGTCTGCATATAGATACCATTTACAATAAAAGTGTCTATTTTGGCACTTAAATACTGTTTCATCTCTCCCCTAGCAAGCATATTTGCATGAGGTAATTAAAAAGGCTGGAACCTGGCACCTAATTATTTATACAGACAGTGTAAGAGTGTTAAACACTTCACAAAGGGCAGTCCAGAAGGCCACATTTTGCACAGAGAACCATCTAGCCATCAATAATGCTAAGCACAAATAAATCCTTTTCTCCAAAGCTTTTGAATGTAGAATCATCGATTGAGGAGGAGGTTTGAAATACCCTCTATGCTGTGGCTGTGTACTGTACAAACATAGAAAGAAGTAATCAAAATGCAAAGGCTGAAATTTGCACAAAAAAAAGAGCTTTGTTCATGAATATGTAGGGAACTGCAAACCCGTGCTTGCATGTACACACACAGAGCATTGCAGAAGCATAAAGGAGCCCGCTTTTATACTTTTGTAGGCTTCATTTGTTGTTGGGAACTCTGATTCCTCTGCTTCAGCTGGCACATAGGTTTATTCTAAAGGTCATTTTAGTGTCTGAACAGTTGTTTTTTGTATGTTGCACATGAAATAATTGCAATGGAAGTTTTATTTTTGTCTCAGGCTTGGGTCTTCATTCTACTGGAACCAAATTGAGTATAGCTTGACTGCCAATCACTACTTTTGAGCTGAGAAAGCTGCTTTAGCATGCTGGTTTTGGAAGGTTTGCCCAATATCTGTTTGATTCCCCCTGTTCTTTCAGGCAGTATAAATTCATTGTTCTCACAAATAATAAACTTACTTATGAGGAGTGACTGAGGTCACTTGGTTTGTTCAGCCTGGAGGAGACTGAGGGGAGACCTCATTGTGGTCTTCAACATCCTATGTGAGAGGAAGTGGAGGGTCAGGTACTGATCTTTTCACTCTTGCGATCAGCGACAGGACTCAAGGAAACAGCCCAAAGCTGAGTCAGAAGAGGTTTACGTTGGATATCAGGAAAAGGCTTTTCACCCAGGGGGTGATTGGGCACTGGAACAGGCTCCCCAGGGAAGTGGTCACAGCACCAAGCCTGAGTTCAAGAAGCATTTGGACAACTCTCTCAGGCACATAGTGTGATCTTTGGGACTGTCCTGTGCAGTTGGACTCAATGATCCTTATGGGTTCCGTACAACTCAGCACATTCTATGATTCTTTAAAATATCTATTGACATCTTTTTGTTAGCTTTACTAAGCTCTTCTGGAAGATGTGGTTATCCAGTAACTTCTATTCTTCAAAAAGAGGTCAGTATAGTGGTTTTGGTGTTTACTGTCATTCACAGATGGAAAGCAGTTCCAGAAATACTTCTGTATTCTGGACATAGTATGAGAATAGAAACTCTAGAGTGTAGAATTTTCCATGGTGATTCTTTATTTCAGTAGCTGTATTCTGACTTCATTAGTTGAATGCCATTACCAACAATGCTTTATATGTATGTATATTTGTTATACACATTTCCAAACACAGTTATTATATATGTGATCCCACTGTATCCATGACTGTGTTGGAATATGTAACTGTGGAGGCTACTGGCTTTTTTTTTTTCCTATTGCTGTAGGTTTTCTTGCAATTTTTTTTTTTCCAAAAATCAATCAATAATCATGAAGATAATTAATATTTCCATCTATTAACTTAAATAATCAATTATTAATTTCATTCATTATGTCATTAATTAGAAAAAAAATTCTGCTCTTCTATAAAAAGCTATTAGTAAACAAAACCAAGACAATAATATTGAAATATTAATGGAAATATATTAATGGAGACAACATTCATTCAGAAACCAGAGAATTTTCTTGAACTGGTGAATACCTGGGATATTTTGGTTCAAACCTTTAAAACTGATAAACAGTTGCACCCTTAATGAAATCCAAGTTACTTTGGGTGAATTTTTACTACTAAGGGAAATACAAACACACACATAGACACACAAAAATGTTTAAAAACACATATAAAATAATATAAATGTTTTTGTCCCAAAATATGTATATAACTAAATAAGAACATCTGAAAGAACTACCCAATTGATCATTTATGAGTAATTCCTTTAATTTTTTAGGTAGCGGTGATAAATGCTGCTTGGATACAAATCCACTTGCTAAATTTCAGGGTTTTTTTCACAAAGCACTTTGCTAAGGAGAAAACAAGCCTAATAATTGAAAACCCTGCCACAGGCCTCACAGCATTATCATACATTGTGCCCCCCTCAAGTCTTTTATTGCAACTGTCATCTCACTCTAATTTAAATTAACTAAAGAACTATTAAAATATTGTCACATAGGAGAGATGGAGAGCACTTTACAGGCAGCACCTATTCGGTAGCTTTCTGGAAAAATCAGGCTATTTTTGATGTGTGCTTGACTGGTCCCACCAGCTCCTTTAATCTTCCATTTATTTATAAGGTACCAAAGGAAGGTTTGTCCCTTAGCCCCTGTTAGAGGAAATGCTATTAGCTACTGTGTCCCTCCTAATAGTACTTCTTTGCTATCACAGTAAGTTATTACTATTATTGCACTATTAATAATGCTGTACTCTGTAGCGTGTGATTTATTTCTGCTGTACGTAGTCATTTGTCACATATTTTCTAAAAAGCTTTCATCTTATTAGAAAGAGGGGAGGGAGAGGTAGCATCTAATGGAATCTTTCAATCTCAGTGGCTCCAAACATCGTTTGATCTTTCTGACTTTTTGGAAGAAAATTTAGTCAGTGCTATAATTCACTGAGATCCTTCATCTACTTGATTACCCTGTCAGTGGCTGAAAAGTCAAATATAGCATTGTATTCGCATGGCTTGCTCGAACCAGCACCAAAGCAGATTTTCACTTTTTTTTTACTATTTTTTTAAAAATTCCCTGTCCAACTTGGAAAATATCCCTCCTTTAAAATGGTACTTTAAATGGTCCCTGATACACTTTCTGAAAACAACATTTTCAGATGAATGACAGGAGAAATTTTATTTACCTGAAATGTGTGCTATTATGGCTGAAATTTCATCAAGTTGACTATAAAGGTAAATAAAAATTATCACTTATTGCAAAACCTGCATTTATTAGTTTGAATTTGAAACTGTCTGACCATAAGTATCATTTACAGTCAGGAATGGGATTAAGGACAGAAAATTATATAGTCTTGGGGATGATTCAGTGAAAAACCCTGAAGTTCTTTCAGATGATGACTGAGGGTTCCAAACCTATATTTAATGATAGAACAGGCTGGATCATCTATATTTCTGGTGACTTCCTCATCTAAGAGTACTGCCACTGCCACCAGAGAATAAAGAGCAACAACAGCGATGCAAAACAACAGTGGTCTGGAGAGGACCAAGGCATGAGTGAGCTGAAGCTATTTTGCATACACACTAGACATCAAGTGGACTAGCTTGCTGGAAATAAAAGAAACCCAAGGGATTAATGAAAATAGGAGGGAAAGTTTGTGGGGCTGGGACACAGAATGGGCTAAGCGCATGGAATAGGAGGAGATAGGAATGTGATTAAATACATGAGCCAGTAAGACAGAAATAGATGGGGAGACACTTCTGAATAAAAGCAAAAGGTAGTTGACTTCGGAATATGTGTATCATTTAGGAATGACATCTAGTCAGGAAGTGTAGAAGATATGAGCAAAATAGCACGAGTAGGTTGTCCAGGATAAGTGTTTGTCATTGGCAGTTGTTGAAAACACAACCTCAAATACTAGACTTCACAGGTACTTTGCCTTTGTTATCAGGTGCTTCTTTAAGGCCCATAGGACAAATTTCTTAGAGAAAAAAAAAAAAAAAGAGAAAAATCAGTATGATTAGCTCTCAGCTTTAGAAGCACAGATGAAATGGAGGGCAGCCAAGAAAAAAAGTGTTCCATACACGTGGAAGTAGTATCAAATAGCTGGCAAAAAGGACCATCAGAGAAATTAGAGCAGAAATAGTAATTCACAGAAATAGAAATGTATATTAGCATTTATTATCTTGAGACTAATATTCTGTCTATGATATGAAGAATAGCTATAATATGAATGTTCCAGATTGACAAAATGGGGAAATATTTTAAAAGACTTTTCAAATGTTACCAGGGATACTCAAAATGGTTTTAATGGTATGCATTAAATAGCCACAAACATGCCCAAGCTATTACATCTAAGTGTCCAGGGAAAACACGGTCACCTTTGCTGCATAAGGACCATGAATATACATTATATATCATTCTACATATAAGGAATTTGTACTCTTTCTCTTCTGCCACCAATACTGTTTTCTTTTTGGATAGCTATATATAAATATTTGATGAAGCCAGTAGGTATTGCATCTATAGTTCATGGGTTTTTTAGTCCTGGCATACTGAATCAGGGACAGAAGGGATTGACACATTCCAGTGTTCAGAGCAGTTCCATGGCTGTCATAAATTTCTTATAAAAGTATTGCTAAGTCAGCGTAGAACAGTAGGAGCCTAAACTCTGGAATATTGAATTAGACAAGTAAGCTCCAATGGAAAAGAAGTTTGTTAGTGGTTTTTTCACAGCAAAGGACGATTTTTCATTCTGCTTTCAAACAATGCCCCAAGTTCCCTGGGCAGACAGCAGGCATGCTGTGCTTAAAAAATTTATGCATTACAGAAGATGGATTTCATAATTTTAGATTCTACTATCCTAAATTTGTTTTGCGGTCTTTGTTTTTCCCGTTTTGTGACAGACATATGAAGGTGCATATCTTGTCAATTAATAGCATCTTAATGCTACAGAGAGAACTGGCCTGAGGGAATATTTGCCTCGAGTACATAGTGGCACTTACACACAATGGCCACAGTTCTTGCCATTCTTGCTTAAATCTTTATAGTTTAAGCAAAAACCTCATTAAGGTGGTATAAAATGTGTCTTTAGCCAGTACAGGATCAGTAGTTTCATACAGGACTCATAGTAGATATTCAACAAAGAGAACCTAATCAGCATAACTGATTGCTATTAATCAGAGGGGAAAATATGCATTTATCAAAACATCGGAAAATGGCTGGCTAGTGCATCCCATGATGTTTTAGACAGAAGATATTATATGAGATACGAGATACTATAGGAAAATATGTAAGAAGCCCAAATGTGTAAATATAAACTGTAAATAATGCTTTCTGCTTCTTTTTCATCCTTCTGTACTCTTTTCCTGTCCTTTTTCAGCATGATCTGAGCTATGTGATTATTTGTGATGATTTTCTTTTGCAGGACTCTCTTCTTTTGTTTCTTTGTTTTTACACTTCTTTTATCCACTTACACCTTTTCCTACCCACTTACTAGTGTAATTGAATGGAGTGTCTTTTTTTATGTAACAAAATTTTCAAAATCTAATTTGAGGGTTCTTAAGACCTTATCAAGGTCTTAAGTTTTCTCACTGCTGGAAGCACTAGCACAAGAATATCCTATGCACAACCATACTTGGAGTTAGAGATGTCAGGTGAATGCACTGGGAGTTGTTTGATCCGTAACAGAATTACTGCTGTTTGTATTTGAGATAACAGGGAAAATCTTCTATTTCACTTCTGCCTGGCTTGTGTCAAAGAGGAAAAGTTAAAGCAAGTATGAAATAAGTCATGTTTCCTCTCTAAATTAAATACCACATGTAGAGACTTGGTGCAAGTTCAGTGAATTTTTTATACTTGTGGTGGAGGTTGTACATTTTCTGTAATTACTTTTTGATATTATTATTGCACATCCACTTTACTGCCAGAGGCATTATTTGACTGCTTGTGTCTGCACACATATCTGGCTAAAGTTCAGACCAGAAACATGGCCTTTAGCTAAGATGTTCAATTGTTACTGTAAGCAGGTGAGAGATATACAGCTTTGGGTTTTCTAAACAAATCCCTGCCTTGTCTCATCCCTAGTGCTATTGCCCATCCCTGGGGTTGCTGCTGCAGGATGCTTCCAAACTGGAGTTGACAAGCCACTAGATTTGAGATTACTGTTGATGAGTCCTTGGATATCATTAGTATATGTTAATTACTCATTAGTGCATGTAAATAGTGTCGTGAGTGTCTCTGGACAACACTGTGTGCCTATAATATTTGCATATGACTTTCTGAAAATTCCTCTGTGCTCATGCATTGGGTATGGCTGAGCTGGAGTCCATTTCCCCATAGTAGCCCTCACAGTGCTATGCTTTGCATTGTTAGCTAGAAGGGTGTTGATAACACACCAGTGTTTTGGCTACTGCTGAGCACAGCATCAGCACTGTAACATTCCTTCCTCAGTTGAGGGCAAGATCCTGGGAGGGGTCCCAAGTAGGCCAGCTGACCCAAACGGACCAAAGTGATATTCCATATCATATGACATCAGCTCAGATATAAAAGCTAAGGCAAGGAGCAGGAAGGCAGGCATTCACTGTCTCCAAAGGCTGCCTGCCGAGGAATCATCACGCGTGCTGAAGCCCTGCTTCTCAGGAGTGGCTGGCCATCGCTGCTCACGGGAAGAGAGAATAAACCATTGTCATGGTTTGAGAGCCTCAAAATCCAATTCCTTAGTCTAAGCCCCCTCTCACATCTCAACCCAATGTGAGATGGCTTTTCCATACAACCACACGAGACTCAAATTGGGGGAAAGGGAATATATTACAATGACTGTACAAATAAATACTAACATACATTATATACAATCTTAATTATCTCTACCATGACATAGTATTTACAATGGATCAAATCTCTTCTCCCCTCCAAATAAAAGTCCAGGAAGGAAGAAGGAAAGATCCCTTCTTCAGAGCAGCAATGTCTCTAAGGCAGCAGGTCTATCTGTTTCTCTTGCATGCAGCATCTGTATCTGGATCTCTGCCAGCACACACGAGGGGTATCTACCAAGCCCCTTGACCACTCATCTCCAAACGAGGGTCTTCAAGACACAAGGGGGTCTCCTTTCACCTCTCTTGGCTCTCCTTCGACTCCAAGCGAAAGTCTCACCCGTGGACTGCCAGCAGGGGCAAAACTCGCTTCACCACGGGCATATCACAAAGTGCAGGGGCATCTTCGTGAAAGTCCCTTCCTCAGGGGGTTCACCCCTGAGTCAGAACATCTTGGGCAGCTTTCAGTTGAAAGCCTTTGCCTCAAGAGTTCTACCAGAGTTCCTGTGCTCTGTCTCAGGCTGCTAGGATTGGCAGCAGCAGCGAGGGGGGCCAAGGTCACCCCCTCCGCATTCCATCTGACCATCCCAGTCCAGCTTCAGGACGCCTGAGCTTCTCAGCTCCTCTCTCTCTGGTGCTGCAGCACTCCAAGACTCCTCTCCTTAAATAGGAGTCCATCTCCCTCCTCCTAGGAGGGGTCTCAGAGGGGTTTTGGGTTTTATTTCAGTTCTTACCCCAACTTCCTCTCTCTCTGCTGCTGGCTCTCTCTCTCAGCTCTCTCAGACAACTTTGTGTCTTCTTTGCTCAGCTGCATGCTGTTTCTGCTGCTTATCTTCTGCTGGCTCTTAGCCACAATCTTTGGATACTGCCGCTGCTCTGTCTCTGCTCATTCACGGTGGAGAAAACTTTTTTTAGCTTTTAGCTGCAAGCACTTAGCCCAGCCTCACGCTGTTCCAAGTCCCCGCAGCCCCAAAGGGCTCCGAGCCCCTTTCCTCGTGGCCTCAGAACATGGCTACCACTTCTGCCACAAAAACTACAACTACAACTAAGCTTCTTTTCCATTTGCTTGTGATATGTTTATATTTTGCAGAAGCGCTCACTGGGTAAAACCTCAAAACTTCAAGGGTCACCACCCCCTGGGGTTTTACCATTTTATAACTTCAGGGGGGAAAACTGTTTCCCCCACCACAGCCATGTTATCTTTCACTTCACTTTTGCATGCACAAGTTTTTGCTTTGCTTTTGCTTTAATAAACTGCCTTATCCCAACCCATGGGTTGCTTCTGTCTTACTCTCTCCTCTGTCCAGCTTGGAAGGGCAGTGATAGAGTGGCTGGGTGGGCACCTGGCATCCAATCAAGGTCAACCCACCACAGCCCACAATGGTCAAAGCAGTATCTCTCATACCTTAAAGGTAGAGAGAGTGACATTGAAAGAAGACAGCAGTGCTTAAATCCCTATCACAATAAAATCACAGTGTACTGAAGGTTTCAGAGAATGGCTGACTAAAAATGCTTTAATGGCTGAAATCACTCTTGGTGGTCCATTTAAAAGGGGAAGGGGTGGGAGGAACACTTGAAATGCCTTATTTTGAAGTAGTCAAAAAACTCAACATAAAGTGCTCAGGGTGCTCCCTTCATTATTTCTTCACATTTCTTGTGTCCAACTTTTTGAATGAGAGAAAAATGAATGAGCATTCATTTTTCATAAACTGGAAAACTGATGTTGTAGCTATATATGTGACTACTTCACCTTTTTTTCCCGTTTCTGTGGCTCCAAACATGGCTCTATATTAGTTCCTTAATAATTTTTACTTATATTCCCTTTATATTATTCATCAATCAAAAATATTAATTGCATTAGTTCATTCCTGTTCAACCCTTCAGAAATTTTCCCTTCTCTCCTTAATTGCATATACTTTGATCAAAACACAGGAAATATCTGTTTTGTATGCTGGCTGTCAAAATAAAATGTACAAAATAAAACACAGTATCTTCCTGCCTCACAGTAGGTGCAATTTGTTTCCAATAGCATTCAATGCACAGACAAGAGCTTAATGAGGCATTATAGAACAAATGCACTTGTAAATGATTTAAAATGTTAAATGCTTAGTATCATATTTATAGACATGTGCAGATGCAAAACTGGTGTTTATTATAGAATTAGAACCACAGGATCACAGAATGGGTAAGGTTGGAAGGGAGCAAGTCTTTTTAACTTTTAGATTAGGCATGATCAGGTACTCCAAATATTGTTGGCAATTCTACAATACTGTCCAGGGTCATGGCTTCCAAGCCTACCAAGCTCCTCAAAGATGAAGTAAAATTAACATATATACCTATGCAATTTCAGTCCTTGGCTGTTACTATGCTAACATTTATTAGCTGGCAAATGTCTTCTTAAAAAAAAGTTACTTCCTGAGAGAGAACTGAGTTAAGTTCAGAACTGAGTCCCATTGTGTTCAGAATTTATGCAGACTCTAGTGTCATCTGACAGGATTTCCATCTCAAGTACCCAGGGCAAGGAGTAGTCCCAAACATAACAGTGACTGTAGGGCTCCAAAATAAAAAAGAAAAAACAAAGAAAATAAAGATCTTGGGTCACTAAGTTTTATTGCTTTTGTTATAGCAAGTAGTGATGTGCTGCCACAGGGCTCCTGTATTATTACACTATCATTTATTTTAACCAATATTATTTGGGTTTTATATCTAACATTTTTGCATTTGTCAAAGTCAAAGGTATTCATGTAGATTAATGGTATTTCCCCTATGTTCTGCTACTGAAGACACTGAAAGAAACTGAGAACTATTTTTACGGGATGTATTTGTCTTCATCGGGGAATAATAGCTCTTAACAGGATTGCAGGAGTCCTGTAGCAAATATCTGTATTTTAATATGATCCCAGATTCCAGGTCTTGGAACTTGTATCCCTCTCATTCAAAAGTGAGATGAAAAATAGTAGTCAAACCATGATGACTGAAAAGATTTAGTCAGAAAAATTTAGCTAACAGTAGTCTTTGCAATCTCTTTATTTTTATCAAACCAATGTTTTTCATTAGTGTGTTGTGCAGCCAACCATAATGTCTCCTTCTGTACTAAAATGATAATAGTAATATACGAGTTCTTGGTTTATCTTTCACAAACCTGGTAAGAATAGATACTCGTCCAAGAAGCTGTTAAATAGTATTTCATTATCATTATCAACAAGACCTGAGCTTAACAAACTAACGAACTAATTATCTAACAACATTTTCATGTTTGTTCTATTTCTTAAACTGTCAACATTGCAAATGTCTTGTGTATTTAAGAACATCAGCAATTTTTTTTTAATAAATGTGACTTTTTCTTTAAAGAAAATGTTGCATTGTCAGAACTCTCCATTGTCAAAAGGTTGTTTTGCTTATACAAATGCATTAATTACCTACATTAATTTCTTAAATAATATGAATGAATACTGACACAAGAGGGTGTGTATTGCTTGTAGGGTTGCTTGTGCAACTTAGAATATTTCTTACTTAAAGTTGATGAAGCACAAACAGCACAGTTCAATTGTCCCCATCAAAATGTCTAGGTCATGTTTTATGAAATTAGTCTCTGCAGGAAGAAACAAAAAATGGAGTTGTAGTAAAGTATTTGTGTTCAACTTCTCAGACTCCAGAATATTTCTTCTAGTGGTGAAAAACAATGTCTTGGGTATTGGGTGTATTGGTTTTGTGTGACAAGGCTTTTGTAGCAGGGGAACTACAGAGGTGGCTTCGCTGAGAAGCTGCCAGAAGCTTCCATGTCCAACAGAGCCAATGCCAGATAGTTCCAAGACAGACCTGCTGCTGGCCAAGGCCAAGCCCATCAGTGACACTGGTAGCCCCGCTGGGATAATGCATTTAAGAAGGACGGGGGGAGGACCTGCACAACAGCAACTGCAGCCAGAGAGAGGAGTCAGAATATGTGAAAAACAGCCCTGCAGACACCAAGGTCAGTGAAGAAAGCAGGGGAACATGGGTGCTTCAGGCACTAGAGCAAAGATTCCCCGTGAAGCTTGTGGTGAAGACCACTGTGAGGCAGCCTGGCTCCCAGTAATCCATGAGGTCCACAGTGGAGCAGATATCCACCTGCACCTTGTGGATTGGTGAATGACTGCAGCCTATGGGAAGGACTTACATAGGAGAAGTTTGTCTCTTGTGGGAGGGACCCCATGTTGGAGTGGGGGAAGAGTGTGAGGAGTCCTGCTCCTGAGAAGGAAGCAGCAACAGAAACAACATGTGACTCAGGAGCCCTTCCTTATGTTTTCTCTCCCCTGTCCAGCTGAGGATCAATACAGGAGCTTCAATGGGCACCTGATGTCCACCTGGGGTCAACCTATCACACTATATCTTAGTTTCTAGGATCTAGGACATATTAAACAGAGCCTTTGCACAGCATGTTTGCTATTACGCATGGATATATTTCATAATTGCTTGTCAATCTCTACATTCTACCTTTTATGCATTACTTCAATAAAGCCCACTTTTCTGCTTTTTATACTGTAACTAACATTGAGAATTATTTACTATCCTTAACTATTCAGCACTAGTTAATTTTATTCTGATACATCAAAGTAATTTAGTATAAACAAGAACATTTTAATGATAAGAGATGGGAAAGTTTAGTGGACGAAAACAAGTCCCAGACAGAATCCTCCTTCTTATCAAAACTGAACCTAAGGAAAAAAACTAAAATATGTCTTTTTCCACTGTATCTTATGACAGACAGGGATAAAGCCTGTGTAAATGAAATAAAGAATTACAGTGCTAGTGGACAATCATTCATACAGTCCAGAGAAATTCACAGCCTGCTTTCTGCACTTCCGTTAAGCAAAAAGTGGAAAGCATCTGACATGTAGGAATGGATTGGTGTCCCTGACATGCCCCACTTGTCTAAATGTGCTACCACAGAGGGCATTACAGAGACAGTGAGTGTAGAGACAGCACAGGCAATGAGAAAAAGAAGTATCCCAAGAGGCATAATTACCAGTAGTACTGTGCAGAAATCTCTCCTGTCTGACGAAACAAAAAAACCCCATGTTTTCATGAGAAAATTTTTGTTTCTGGTGTATTATACCACTTAAATGGTCTTTTTGTTTAGGCAGGAAAAGCAATAATCTTATAATGAAAAAATACTATTTGTACACAAATTCTCCCTATAAGAAGGAAAATATTTAGGGTATCACATCTCTTCTTAGAAAGACTAGCAGTGTATTCATCAGACTAGCACACAGGATTTTTGTTGCCATGACTGCATATAATATCTTAAAAAGATTTGCAACTTGGAATGCATTAAGATCCTCTAGGAAATATTAGAAGAAAGGACTGCTGGATTCTTTTGAGTGGTGGAGTTCCACCTATCTGGGAACAAATCGTCATCACTCATTTCCACTCCATCTGTGAACATTTTCCTTCTCAAAATTGCAAAATGTTTCCATTAATTGTCTTAGTAGGAAAGTTACATTTATAGCATGGAAATCCTTTAGTTCATTTTATTTGAAAACACTGAGGATGACTCCAGAAATACAAGATCTGACCTTGAACAAATCTTCATGGCTAAGCTCCATGATCAAGTTACTGAGCCATATCAGAGGTGCGGTAATACTTGAATTTCCTTGTACTAACTCGAGCCAAATTCAAGGAGATTCCACTATCTATATCTCATGAGCATGTTCAAGAGCAGTGGAAAGTTACTCACCTCAGTTTAAGTGCAATAACAAGACAATAAAATAAATGTTACAGAGGAATGTCTATAGTTGGCAATTAGTAGCTATCATGCATAATTGATTTTTCATGTTGTATATTCTTGCCAGTAAATAACCATCATTAAGGGGGCAGGCAGATGCCTCGTATATCAGAATATTTTAGTATTTGCTTCTCAGATCATAAAATGGCCAGGATATCCATTTGACACTCCAGATAAAACTCTAAATTGCTGACAGCAAGTTTAACTCATTATTCCCATAAGGAATGCATAACAGACCACACTCAGAGTCTCTCTCTATTTGTTCTGAATGTCACCCTTTGTATAATTTCTGTGCTTCACATTGTTGATTTTCATTTTCCTTTCACATATTTTTCACAGGACTTTTTCCTAGCTTTCACTGACCTTGTTCCAACTTCAGGTCTTTCTAAGCACGGCTGCTGTCAGTCGTATATGTGAATAAATTACACATCATACACATTTCCTGTTAATTGTCTTCTCTCTGCTTCACCCATAGACCTTTCCTAGATCCCGTACATATTATGTTTATGTAGTTATCTTTTTTCTTATTGATTCCCCTATAAACGTATCCCTTTTTAGCCTGCTCTGTAGTAAGTTAGGATGCTTATAACCATTTTCTTCTTTCTTCCTCTGTTTTTCTATCCTTTCCATATAGAATTTGACTTACAATTTCATAAAAACAGACATAGTTTATTTTTTAGTTTTCTTGATAAGTATTCCTAGGTATAAAGAGAGCTTTTTATCTAAAAATGCTCCTGCCACAAAGAGTTTATTTGCTTTCCTTAGTTTTTTTTGTTTTCTCGGAAAAGAACAACTTTGGCAAGTAAGCAAGCTAAAATTTGTTGAAGGCTGGAATGAGCAAAGAATTTGGACCCTCAGGGAAGCTTTGCATTCATTTTATAGTGAGGTCTGCTGTTTGGCTGGCCTGTCTTTAGTGTATGCTGTGTGTATCTTCCTTGCACACAAAGAACAAACAGGATTTCTGTCAAAATGGCTTAGCTCAAGTTAACAACAAACAAGGAAAGAATAAAAGTTAGATATCCACAAGAGAGATAGTGTTCCTGTGTCTCCACTGATAATCTAATTAAATTGGAGTCAAAAATTGCTATAGTTTTCACCACTTTTTAGAAAATCAAAGCTATAGCAACACAAGAAATAAGTGTCTCAGTTCAGAGTTAAATACTGCATACCAATTAGTTTTTTCATGACTGGCAGCCACAGCTTCAAGCCTTTAAAAGAAAGGCTGACTTTTATTTACTGCTCATCTTAAGAGTAACAGGTCTGGTCTCATATGTGGGATCTGACCATTTCTTCAGCACAGAGGAAATAAGCACTAGCTAATTATTTCTGAGGTGGATCAAGAACTGGCTAAGTGGCAGAGCTCAGAGGATTGTGACAGAGGAGTAGAATCCAGTTGGAGGCCTGTAGTCAGTGGCCAGTGGTATCCTGGGGTGCATCAGGAAAAGCACGGCCAGCAGGTCGAGGGAGGTGATCGTCCCCTTCTACTCAGCCGTTAGTGGCCACATCATATATCCAGTTCTGGTCTCCTCAGTACAAGAAAGACAAGGAGCAACTGGAAGGGGCCCAGTGGAGGGCCACAGGGATGATTAGGGATCTGGAACATCTCTCTTATGAGGAGAGACTGCTGGAGCTGGACCTATTTATTCAAGAGAAGAGAAGACTGAGAGGGGATCTCATCAATACATATAAATATCTCAAAGACAGGTGCCAAGTGATGGTGACAGACTTTTTTGGTGATGCCTGGCAATGGCTATAAACACAAGAACTTTCCCCTTAACATGAGGAGGAACTTCTTTAGGTTGAGGGTAGAGCACTGGAACAAGCTGCCCAGGGAGGTTGTGGAGTCTCACTCTCTGGAAACATTTAAAACCCGCTTGGACATATTCTTGTGTAACCTGCTTTAGTTGACCCTGCCTTGGCAGGGAGGTTGGACTAAATGATGTCCAGAGGTCCCTTCCAACCCTAACTATTCTGTGATTCTTTGATTCTGTGAACTTAATTTCCTTGAAGTGTCTGAGTAAACAGCTCCACTGTTTTAAGCAAATCACTTTTCCCACACAACGTGTGGAGTATGCAACAGCAATTGAATCCAGCTTCATACTGGTAACTTTTAGCACTCTGATTACTGGACAATACCTATTCATGATCTGTTCATTTAAAAATTGAAAGGCCATTTTTATTTCAAGAACTAGAAATGCTAAACTAAAATAGTGGTTATTTATTATGTATTAGTTATTAATAGCTAACATTTTTAGTATGTTTTTCCAGTTCCTATTTGAGTTCCTTTTTTAGTTACTTTTAAGTAATTTGATACATTTTTGAGTATAGAAATCAGACATTATTTCTTTAATCCTAAATTATTTGTTGGTAAACATTTGGTAAATTATTTGTTGGTAAAAGTTAGATGTAAATATATGAAGAGCTAAAATTTTTCTCCTTACAGTTGCAAGTTATCTTTTATTTTAAAACAAGGAAATAATTTTTCTGGGCATCTCAGTTTTCAGACAACCTTCATTATCATGAAAGTGCATTTTATCCTTAACCAAAATAGTGAAATGAAGCTGAGATGTCAAATTATTGTCCTCTCATGCAGTTTTCTGAATATTGCACTATGAAACTTTTAAGACACTTCAATCATGACATGATAGCATGAACTTCTATTCAGCAAAAAGTGCTATTTTTAAATGATGGTCAAGTCAAGTCAACAGTTTCCTTTTTGAAGGGAATTCTACAGGGTTAATATATAGCATTGATTCTGATCTAAAAGACTGAAGTTACACAGTGAGCAGAGGCAGTGGGAAACCATTATATGAATTTGGGAAATGTTGAAAAAATCTGACAATAGTGGTGGGAAAACATTTTTGACTTGAACAGAATTTTTTCCTTTAATAAAAGCAAGAGATTTCACTGTTGATCTCTGAATCCAGCTTGTCCTAGGCCACAAGCTTAGCTCTCACCTTATCACTATTCTTTCTCCTGGCTCTTGAGCCAGATCTACTAACAATGACGATTGTGAAAAGCTGTTGCAGCATTTTAAGAATTAAAAAATTTGCAATTATTTGCAACACTGTTTATCTACTGGTGTCATTGTCTATCCTGTTATATCATTCTCTAATAATACAGGCAAAAAAACCACATTTTCCTATTTCAGTCAAAGGACTTCATACATTTTAGTGCATTGAATCCTTAAATATCCTGAAGCATAGGTTAATGACATCTCTGTTTTAAAGTTGAAAAACACAGAAATAGATCAGCATTTTTCGAGCCCCTGCAGACTGTAAGTCTCTCATAAAAAAATTAAACTATACAAAATCATTGACTTTTTTGACAGTGAAGGTCATACTGAGTTGGTAGAGCTGCACTGCTTAATTGTGACAGTACAGGAAAATAAGAGGTCCACACCTTTGTCCTGCCTTTTCTCTAAAGTGATTCTAGGGCATGTAAAAGTTATGAAAATGCTATTAAATTGGCAACTGATTGACCATGTGTTCTTTGAACATAGAGAAATTTGAATTTTCCCACAATTATTTAATTTTTACTTGTAATAAAGCAACACATTAGCATGGCTAAACCTGAAATTGAAGCTTTATATGGACAGTTATCTGGCATCTAAGAGGGCTGTGGAGAAAATGGGGTTTTGGTTTACTGACTATGTTTTGACTAAAAAGAGAATAAGACAAGAAGTCTTGTTTCAGCTCATGGACTTGTCCATTCCTGTTAGCCAGATAATTGAAGGTCCTCTGCTTTTTTGGCAGTACCCTTAAGTTTAGGAGAGCACACTTACCCCTTTCCCTGTCCCCATCTCCATCATACTTAGGAGCGCTTCTATTTTAGTCTGTGTTTCCTTGTTCTAGAAAGACTGAGAGTAACCCTAATGATGCTACTGATCTTGATTTGTAACTGGAAAAGAATAGAACAGAAAAAAGACAAGACAACACTAACTGGACTAGAATAGACTAGACTAGAAGGTCTAAACTCAGATTTTCATCTGATCAAAGGAATAGTGTTACGAGGAGCTGAACAGGAAAACTTTACTCTGTCAAAGGGATTCATCTCCTTGGGAGACAGATTATTAATAATAAGTTTAGGCAGATGAAAGAAAGTTTTACGCTAATAATTTTTGCTGCTTTTGCCTGTCTCAAATGTGCCAGATAACAACTGCTTCATTTTGGGGGGCTTCAAGTCCTGTTAAACTTCAAAGCAAGTTAGGGGAATTCAGCACTTTAGGAAGTGATGCCCACAATTCTCCTCCACCTTCAATTTTGAGCAGCTGCGTGCACATCATCTGTTGTTAGCCAGGGAAGCCCACAGGGGAAGGCTACCATCAACAGCTTTCCAACACTGGCATGACATGTCCACCACAGCCACCTGTTGAGGTTGGGAAGCAGGGCCCTGCAGCACTGTCCTGAGTGGTGGGTCAGGTGCCAGGGCAGTGCCACAGCCCACACCATTGCCTTCACCAGGGCTCACATAGGCAGTGCAGACCCTACTCTGATCGGCAACAGTGGTGGTTGGGGTTTGCATGCTGAAAACATACAGCTAAGTCCTGAATTTTAATCATGCCCAGTTGTCCACTTCCTTGTTTTTATCCCTGTAGGATTTTGCATCCTCTGAAACCAACAAAACGATCATATTTTCCTTCAGTTTCTGAAACCCCATCATTTTTTCCAGACTTTCCATTTCATGCTGTTTGAATTTTATTAAGATCTTTTCACACAAAAGCAGAGTACCAGCTATATGATGCCCTGAGGGATATGAAAGGCTGTTGCCATAATGTCACAAAACTCTGGAGACAATTTATTTCTACCAGAAGCTCTTTGGAGGACTGTGGCTAAGGTTATAAAATTTCTTAAATGTTTACAGCAGGGATCTTGATCTCCATTGGAATTTAATGCAAAACCTTTTTTTGTTTTAATCTATTAATTGGCACATCATGTTAACACTGATTAAGTAGTACCTGTCTACAAAATGAATTATATTTTATTTACATCTTGCAATGAAGAAAACTGGGTTTTATTCCAGAATTATGGATAATGTCAATATGGATAATATTAATTATATATTTTTAAGACTATGACTTTCTTTTCAACACTCAGTTGATCATTTGTAAGTATTTCCACCAGGTATTTTCCAGAAGTACCTCTGTTTACTCTTTCTGCCTCCAATACTTTTTATTCTCCCCAAACACAGGCATGCATAAGTTCTTTGTAGGAGGCTCACAGCAGCATGTCTCCTCCAGTGAACAGGGAAGCATTTTGTAAGTGTTAATAAGATTTTATTTTCACTGGTCAACCTTGAAATCAAAAGCAACTGCTGAACCCCAGCAGTCCCTTAGCAGCTCAACAGTCCTGCTAAGATGACTTTTGAAATAAAATTGTTTAGGAAGCTGTATTCTAATTTGACAAAAAGATAAGTCTCATGAAAAAAATTATTCCATTTCCTAAAAACTGAAATATAATTGTGTGTGTGTGTATGCATGTAATATAGAAGGAGATGTATATATATATACACAAAAATTAATTAATTTAATGTGAAAATGTTTTGTAAAATTCAGTGTATGAATAATCATACAGAATCTGAGATACAAATTCTAAAGATATGTTAGACTATTTGGGACATATTTTAATAAACTATTTTGTAATTCTGTATGTTTCAGACTTCCTGGGACCATGCTGAAGGTGCTGAGATATTAACAAAATTCGATATTCTAAAAATAATATAAACATCCAAAACATTAAAGTAATCGAGTGTTTTAGGCAAATCTAAATCCTCCTATTGTTGAAGCATGGTATACATCGGTGACTTAAGTCAACAATTTTCTATCACAGATAACTGAAAATCTTTACTGGAAGTATCAGGCCAAATAAAAAGGATTTTTGAAGTTCCATTTCTAAAATTGCAAGAAGTCTATAAAAATACAGAAATCAGATACTGCTAATATGATGGAACTACTAATATAAATCCATCAAATTGCAGCACTCTTTAACACCATATACACCCTCCAACAATAATCTAACATTATTCTCTATTCCCATTTCCTGTATCACCCAGTACTACTCTTCTTCCTCAAAATAATACCCCACTGATACCACAGATAAGGATAACAGCAGTTGCTCTCTCAAAAAAAGAAAGTAAATTTTGTTTCTGGAGGATTTTTTTCGTTATTTATCTTCTTATATGACAGAAATACTGTTCCCATTCTCAAATATACTTTTGTAGAATGGCTTTTGTAATTATCAACATAGCTTTTGATGTTGCCTCACATAAATGCACTGAGATAGTTATAATTTAACCCTTTTAACGCTGTCTTTCCATACAGCTTCTTTGTAATAATTAACCATAATAGAATTTTTAATTGGTCAGCGTTCTTTTAAAATGTCGGATTTTCAAAGTCATGATGTTCTATGTTCTTCTTACATCAATTGATTAAAATAATTAAATTTATTTCCCACTCATCAGTGTAGACATTTGGAAAAATGTTGGTAATAACTGACTATTACCTCAAGTTTTTATTCCATGCTAAAACTTGCTTTTCACTATCCAGACGATGACTAAAACTGAATTTAAAGATTACATTCATGAAGTTCTGCCCATCTCTTGGAATTTTTCTGTCTCCAATTATAAGAATAACTGCAAATGTTTGGAAGTTCAGAGTTTAACTACAAAAGTTGACATTTTCCATTGTGAGATGTGTACTTTTTATAGTAGTTAGGAAAAATTACACAGTATTCATTTTTTTTCTTTCCATTTTGCCTAAATCTCCCTGCAGGATGTGTGACACAGGAGAAGGGCTGTTCACGTTTCAAACACGGGAAGGAGAAATGATATATCAGAAAGTCCATTCTGCAACACTGGCAATAGCAGAACAACATGAAAGATTAATGATGGAAATGGAGCAGAAGGCAAGGGTAAGGTCCTTTCACTAAAAAACTTTAACCGTACAAAAACTGGTAATAAACCAAAGAATTATGGAGTAACAGCAGTCTGTGGATTCAGCTTCAGTGATGGTATTAGCTGTGTGGCTAAGACAGAACAGACTTTCAGATTTATGTATTTTCATGGTCAGGTACCTTCAGCACACGTAAGACGATCTGTTGTTGGTGACTTTTTTGGAACAGTGGATAACATTAGACATGAGATCCATGGTCACCCTCTCTAAAATTGTGGCTCTGTTACTCAAAGATTAAGCCTTTGTGTGTTGACTATTGATGAATGAATGTTCATTGCGCCTCATGGCCTCACAGGTGGAAAAAATACCACTATAAACACTCACTAGGTGACAGCAAAAGTGTTCTGTTGTTGTTAATGCCTGAAAGAAATTACTTTCCCTACGTTCTGATAAGCAGCAATGCAATGTTAGTTCAAAAAGACCTATTTTAATATTAGTAGTTCAGAATTTCAAATTTCCACAAGTGATGTTTAAATCACTACTAGCGAAAAGTTTGGAGTTTTTTAAGACAGTAAGAAAAAAAGTTTTCTCTGTGTGCTTAGAAGTAGAAGTGGTCTTTAACAATCGTTCTGGAAAGCTACCTTTCAACTGTGCTTTGAAAGTATCTTTATATTCACCAGAAAGGAAATATATGAGGAGGCCAGGGAACCTGGTCTGCACGCTTTTCTTCTCAGATGACCACATATCTTCTTCCCTGGAAAGGGATTTGAGGGTAATTGTACCATTTCCAGTGACTTTCTCTTTCTTCCTTCCCTCATGATCCTATTCCCCCACAATCCACGAGTGTCAAAATATTTTCTTCACAGTCATAAGACAAAGACTCTTGCTAAGAGCAACCTTAGACCCCAATGTTCAACTTCTCCTAATTATTCCTCAGAGAAGTCTATCTTCCTCTATTCACTGAAAAATAAACTTGAAAAATACTTAGATTTCCACACAAATCTCTTATGTTGAATGTTCCTCTCAGACTCTGCATGTCTGTAAGAAAAATCTGAGTTGAGAAGCCATAAAAAAGGCATTTTTTTGGTGGTTTATGGAGAAAGATAGATGAGTTTTTCCATAAAACTAGACAAAGTAGGAGCATTTGCATAGTAGCTGAGATGACAAAATTTGGCCAGAAAACACAGGAACAGGAGAGTTCACAATCAAAATTACATAAGTTTAGGGATACAGGAGCAATTACTGGAAAGCCTAACACAAGATGGAGTGAGTGTAAGTGCATGTGAAGTAGTAGAAGGGCTGACAAGAAATAACTGAATTCTACTGGGCAAAAAGTGATTGAATAATAGTCAAAAAGCATGAAAAACCATCATTATGTTTGCCTTTAAAGTGTCCACACCAGTAAGAGAAATTAGAACATTTTCATGCTGCCAAAGAACTTAGACCGGGATCATACAGGATTTTTCTTTCACGGAACCATCACTTTCAGCTCTTCCTGTCAATTATCAGCTTTGCTGCTTAGCGAAGCCATTTCCATTCTGCCATCGGATGACTTCCTTAAAACCTCATTTATGAAGGCTGTGGCCATATGGTGCGTAATATCAAACTCCGAGAGCAGGCTGAGAAATAGAAATGACTCATCAGCCACACAGTGTAAGATGTACTTGGCTCCTGAACGAGGCTGCACTGTGATCTGCAGAGGGAGATAAGTAGAGGCCCACATAGGCTACTGTAGGCTGCATGGAAACTGTGGGCTGTGTTAAACAGGCTGAAAAACCTGATTTTATCCTTCAACTAATAAGCTAATGTTAGCTTGAATTTAGAAACTCCGCTGCTCCTGACTGACAGGGTAATGAACATTTAAGGGGTCATCTGTGTCATCTGCAACATTTGACTTGTATTCATATTAGAAACAAAACCTGAAGATATCAAATAGACTAAGTATATATTACATAGCTTTTATCAAGTGTAATTGCTTCTCCAATATCTAATTCCAACAGTTTCACCAAAACCTATGTATATTTTTTCCATAAAATCTGAAATTGAAATGCAGGTAAAAGTATATTTTAAATCAGGGATTTAGCTGCCATAAGTGTCTTTCAGTGATTTTTTTTTACTGGAGCAACCTTGATGAACTATATAGATAATGGTTAATTTTCATAATGAATATACAAAGTTCATCACCTTAATAATAAAAAAAAGCAAAAAAATAACTCACAAAACACACACAAAAAAAACCCCAGAAACAAATTCTGGTAGAAGAAAAGAGGTAAAATTAGTTACTGCCACCAGAGACTTATCAGATAAAGGTATTGCAGGCAGCCACAGGCCACACTTACTCCATTTATGGATGTCTCAGCACACAAAAATTCTGTTTCTGAATGCTAAATAATAAATTCATTTTAATGCTAAGAAATCTTTTGCTCAAGCTAAGTAACATGCTGGATAACTATGTTAATAAAAGAGAGACTTCAGAAGGAAACTAATTCTTCCTATTAGTGCGTGGACTGGAAACAAAATTCTGTTCTGTGGCAGTTCATACAGCACCAAGTCTGCCTCATTGTCACCCTGAGCAGGAGAAGCCCAGTCAGTTTAAACAGGCAGTCATGTGCACACTTTCATCTTCTGCTCATTTGCCTTTCAAATAATCCTTTCAATAATCCTTTCATAACACTTGAAGAAAGACATGAAATATGAGATCAATAGTCACTGACATAGGTGTGGATTCGAGTTGGTTGTCGGTTTTACTGAGATCAAAGCAGACTGGATTTTATTCAAATATTACAGCAAAGTGGACAGTGATCTAATTTAGCTCAGGTGGTTTTCTTGATTAAGTTTGAAACGTTACGCTGGCAGAGCGATAGTGTTTTATGCTTGCTTTGTTTGGGACAATAACAAATTTGGGTTAATGCTGGTACTTAAATCTAAATTCTTTTTAGAGAAATTGTTATCTGTATATCCGCTTTTTTCAGTCTTTGTTTTTTTGATGAATCAGTGTAATACAGATGATAATTCTGCTTTGTAGTTGTTTTGCGTGAGAGAGGGCAATATCACAGTGTTTTGTTAGTGGGTTTAATTTCAACATAACAAATTAATTAAAAAGAACAATGATAGTCTTTCTATTTACATGATATTATTTTTTACTGTTCTGTTACCTATAGGAGAGTGTCAGCAACTCTATTTTTATCATCTGAACAATCTGCATTCTTACAAATCTAGTGGCTTTTCCCTCTCCCTCCCCTCTCTGCTCCCTACCCACTTTGTTTGTTTTTTTTTTTTATGTAACATTTAGAAATCTGGTTGGACTGTCAGTCTTGAAATTACTGTGAAAAAAAAAAAAAAGTGTTAGCCTCAAGAATAGCATGTATCCCCACTACCTGTAGTGTGGTGTTGAGCATGGAAAATGCATTTCTGAGTGTCTTAACAGCCAGCTCTATCACCCTCCCCTGTCCCCAAGCTGGACTGCAAACTCCTTTTCATCTTCCTTTCTGTTAATTTAGGTGCCTATCTGACTCGGTGAGTTAAGTTCAGTTTGTTAATTTGGCCAAAGAAAACCCCAAAAACACCTAACTAAAAGGAGAAGGATTCTGCAGGTTTACTGAACTGAATTGGTTTACAGGTAGCAATGAACCATTATATCTTCTCAGTTGACCCATCCTGAGGAGAAAAGGAAAAAGAATAATTCATCCTGCATAAACGCTTCACTTACATAAATACTGAGTATCCTCCTCCTTGCAATCCGGAGATGATGTTAGGTTTGGTGATCTTTTTTTAAAGAATCTCAGTTCAGATGGTTTTCACACATCAGCATCTGAACAGTTGTACTCAGCAGCACTTGTCTATCTAACCTCTGCACCAGGGTGACAACATGGCACTGGAATTTTAACACCTGATTTCCTCTCTAATGCCAGCTTTGATCTTCTGCCATTCGACCTCCACTGAAAACACTCCTGATAAAACTTCTGCCCCCACTGTTGTTCAAGTATAAAATGGGGGGTTAAGAACTGTAGATTTCCTATGTTATGACTTCACATATGAGGGAGGCATGCTGAGGAAATACTCATACCTTTGTAGCCCTATAAATTACTTCTTTCAAGAGCTGCCAGCAAAAACTTATTATGCAATCTCAAAAGAATAAAAATTTACAATGTGTAAAAAAATAACTCTAAATAAGATAGCACTAAAGTTGATGTTAACCAGCTGAAGTTAATCAAACATGAATAAAACTGAAGTATAAATGCAGGAATAAATGATAATGGCCCAAGTTTCATAACTTACTATCATTGAAATTTTCTATGACACTTGTTTTACTTTAGACAGCAGAGCTATAAAAATGCCATTTTAGATTGTGATCTTTTTAACATTTCCCAGAAGATAAATACCTCTATGAACATTGCATCTGTATATTTTTTCTTCTATTCTCACTATTTACAAGTCTTGTCTTTAAAATTCAACTTAATGTAAGTGGAAAAGTCATCATGACAGATTTCTGTCATTTAAAAAAAGATAGTATCAGTGAGTTTTTATATTATTTCTTTAAAAAACATTATTAGGAGGGAAATAATAAATGTGTCAAAGAAGACAAATATCAGGCAATGGAACTGGGCTTAGGGAGAGGTTGAAGAGGAAGGTGGTTAAGAAATAAGCCTGAGAGTCGTTTAATCTTTCTCTTTCTTATCTGAAAAAAAATGAAGAGGGTAGCAGTATTTCATAAGACTGGTCAGAGGATAAATATAAACTACAGTATTGTCAGACACAGTATTAATAAGAATGGAAACAGAATTAAGAAGGTTAATGTAGACTGTCTTAGGATCAGAAAAAACAACTCTGAATCTGGAGAAAATAGCATTGGTTTAATAGGGAACTTTTAATTTATCTTTACTTTGTAAACAAGTCTGTATTATCTATAGCTTCACATATTTTGAACCTGATCACAACCTAAATACATACTCATGAAACATTACAGGGTCAAACATCATCAACAAACATATTAAACATTCTAAATTTCAATTTTAACATGACGGTTTCAATTTGAAGCATCCTACCTTTTCCACTGCATCTTCAGAGCTTTGACTGGTTTATTTATGTCTCTGTGCAGTGGTATGCCTATCACATATTATTTTCAAGTTGTGAAGTATGGGAAATACTAGTGGATGCTGCTGACCCAGTGAATGTATGAAATATTTAGTTAAATACATTTTATATGTTTTTTGGGCTTCATTTCAGCACTGCAATTTACTTAATATAACAAAACCCCTTTATGTTGTAATTCTGCCTAAGTGCATTTGAGTTGACTCAATACCTGAAGGAGAAACAGAAGAAAATTCTACAGTTCATTCATAGATGATCCCATGTCATCCCATATTGGTCTCTTAGTGTGTTTTCTTCTCTTTCTAAATTATATATAAGCTCAAGTACTGAGATTCTAAATGCATATAGTCATTCATAAACTCATGTACTTTATGGAAGTTAAAGTATAGCCTCAGGTCAGTTATTCATTCATACTTAGCTCAATATTGTTCTACACTTCCCATCTGAAACTACTGTATGATATTGCTGTATAATGTTTGTTTAGAAATTTTATAACCCTGTAAAAAGCTGGCTGCTTTATTGCAATACACAGTTGGTGAATGGTTTACTTGATTCACGTGGGTGTTGTGAAGCTTTTTTCTGTTATAGAATTGAATAGAGTAGAATAGAACAGAATATTTCTATCAGAAAGGATCTGCAATGACCATCTAGACCAACTGCCTGACCTCTTCAGGGCTGACTAAAAGTTAAAGTAAGTTGTTAAGGGCATTGTCCAAATGCCTCTTAAAACACTGACTACCTTGAGGTATCAACCAGCTCTCTAGGACGCCTGGTCCAGTGTTTGACCACTCTCTCAGTAAAGAAATGTTTCCTGATGCCCAGTCTAAGCCTCCCCTGGTACAGTGGAACACCACCGTGATCAGTATATCCACGACTATCTGTAAATTTTGCCAAGATTAACAACAAACCCAAGAATGCTGGATTCTTTTTTTTTTCACATAAGTGTATTTTTGGGTTTGAGTTTTGTAAAACCAATTCCCAGAAGTATCAGTAATTTTCCATAGTGTTCTTGGTTCATTAAGCACATAATGACATTTTTCTTGATTCTGATTTTTCTATGAGAATTTTTTAAGAATTTTCCCAGACTCCTTGTTAGTCTTCAGGCTCAGAAAACTTGTGTGTACTTGGATGAAGTAAATCCTAAACTTACATCACAAGTCTATTTCCAACATTCACCACTTCATAAGAAAGTAGAGGGTTTGTGGGTGTTCAGACTGGGTGACAGTTAATGATTCTTCCAACTGGACCTCCTTTATTTTTTAATTCTAAATAAAATATTGTCTTGAATGTAGTTTTATTTCAATGGTATTTTTTCAGAGACTATTAGTCATATCGAAATACAGCAGCAACATTCAAAAAGTATGTAGCAGATGCCATTCCCTTTCTAAAAGAAAATACTTCAACCCACTATGAAATTTAAACTTCCACAGCCACTAAAAAGTGTCATCCCATTTATTCCTTTCTTAATGAGTCAACATCTTTTTTACCCCCTCTTCCTCTGTGAGCTGCAGGGGTCCATTGTGCCCCTATACAGCACCTCAAAGGCAGAGGTGTAAAGATGAGGTGTAAAGATTCTCCGAGGAACGCTGTAGGTGGCTGGTGTTCCTGGATGTTTGCTGTTTGTTTGAATGAAACCACAGAATAGGGAAAATCCTCACTATGGTGACAAAGGGTTGGTGCAGCTGCTTCTAGGAAGTGTTAGAGTATTGGGGTGGGGGGGAACAGAGCTATTCATCATGTTTCAAACACTGCAGACAACACAGAGGTTTGTGGGGTGTGTAGGTAAGTGGTGTGGGTAGGTGTGAGAACAGAGCGGGAAAATCCTTACATAAGAGTGTGTCAAATATTTTGGTAGTTGGTGATGTAATTTCAATGTTGTTTTGCCACTTGAAAGCTAAATCTTTGAATTTTTTTGAAGTGGTAGTAGTCATGAGGGTTTTCATTCAGAGTATGGTGGGAAAAATTCAATTCTTAATTTGACACAATTTTGAAATCTCTCTTATCTGTAGTCATAAGGCTGGATGATCTTGAATGCAAAAAGATAATTCTCAAAAAGATAATACTGTAAATCTGTCCTAGGCCTAAAATCCCAGTCCCTTACCACATGGATGTGCATCCTTACTTAGAAATTACTCTCATTCTTTCCTCCTTAAAAATTTCTGGAATAATTTGTATACTCTTACAGTATTCTTCTAGCTTTCTGTCCATCATACTACCTAAGACTCATATTGAAATCTGCCTTCCTCCTTATATAAAGTATGAGGTGAACCACAATTTGTATTAAAAGTTTTGCAAATGTGTCTCATTTTTTATTTTATTTATACAATTTTTTATTTGCAAGGAGCCTGTTGCATCCTATGAATCCGTCCTAAAGCTGCATACATGAATCCTATGAACATTGTTTTCCCTGTTCACCTCAGTGATATGTGTGCATGCAGCTGGGCTGTACTGTGAGCATTTCAATTTAAGCTGCTATGGTCTGGTTAGCTTGTTTAAATGCAACAGGGCAAAGATATTTGCATAATAAGGTATCTGAAGATGCAAAGACTCCTGAGAATTTAGCATGTAAGCACTTTAAAAATCACTGTAGCCACCTATCTATGTTTCTAGGCACTGTTTAAAGAGCTATTTCTTAAAAGTCAGGTATAATTTATTTCAATTTTATGAAGTTGCATTTGAATATAAGAGGATTTGAAGGTTGGTGACATAAGCACATTTGTGACTTTTTTTTTCGCTTTTCTTGTGCTTTGCAGAATATTGCATATTTGCAGAGCTAAAAAAGTAGTTGGAGAGGCACTGTCAAGCTGAAATTCATATTTGTTTCCATAAATGCAGAAAATAAAGAGCCAACAAACTTTTCCCTGAACAAAATTGATGATTTGTTTAGCAGTCTTATTTGCTGAAAGCTGTAGGTGATACGAGTGATAAATTAGGAATGGTTGGTGTAATTATCCGGTAGTTGTTGCATGCCTGACTGAACCCTCTATGGCTATTCCCAACCCTCTCCTTAACTTACCTCAGAGAACCATTTAATATGGAAGGGAAGTTTTGTTTGGCATTGTGTACCTTTAAACCAGCTTGCTTATATAATTGTGCTGGTAGGTTTATGTCATCAACTCTCTTAACAGAGAAGTGGGTTATGTTGACTTAAGTATTAGTAAAAAGTAATACTGAAAGCACATCACCAGTGGGCCTAATTTATTATTAATATCATATCTACTATTTTCAGAAAACTGTTTCTTATAAAATAAACTGAAGTAACTATAGAGCTTCTATTATTAGTAGTAGAAGCTGATGAAGTTATCTGATGCTCTCAGGAGACAGGTATTATTATAATATTTATACTAATGAGTAAAATGAGGCACAGAAAGATTAAGGCCAAATTCAACTGCATATGAATTGCCCAAGGTCATAGACTAATCAGCTGTATGCTAGGAATAGCACAACAACAAAACAATAACAAAGCAAATCCTGAATAGTAGTCAATTGCTTATTCACAGAAGAATTAACTTCTAAAAAAGGTTTTTTCATATGGTTTTCACCAGTCTTTTGAGTTATAGTATCATTCTGTGTCTCCTGTCAAGCAAGACCTTCCTCTGTTTCAGCAAATCTGTTTAGGAGTTCTTTATATCACCCAAGGGAATAGTTAAGGCTTTGCCTCTGACTAATAAGAAACTTCTTTATCAACGATTTGCAGAGGGGCAATGTGTTTTTTAGAGAACAGGAGAATTATAAAAAGTAATAATCTGAAACGGGATCAAAAATTCTCATAACAGCCCTAAAGTTAATCTGTAACTCCCTCCTGTGCTTTTTGTGCTTTGGCTCATCAGGTACCTGTTGGTAGGACAAAAATTAGGTGAAATTCACCCTATGTCTTCAATTTTTTATTTCTTTTTATAAAGATGACAGGGTTTTTAATGTGAAAATTATTTATGATAATCTCTCTGATTATGTTTATCTTTCTGATCATGACTGAAGAGAACAAATATTGAGTATCCAAAAAAGCCATATCTGAAATACAGGAACTTTTCCAAGTAAATGCAGTCTTTTTATATGTATTTATCAAAGCCTATCCAGATAGGGATTGGTTCTGTTCCTTTTTTCTGTCAGCTGTGGGTTGTTGTTCTCATGTTACTGATATCCCATATCATGCTGGCCATGCTAAGAGTTTTTATTTATCAGTTTTATAGGAATCTGGTTCAGGAGAAGTGTAAGCCAATAGTACAAACTATAGACCCTGTGCTGTTTGACATTATTTCACTTACTAGAGTAGCTATATTATACAAAGATGTGCAGCTACTGCAGTCAGCAAAATAACATCAGTTTGACACAATGGCACAGCACAGCTCTCAGATTTTCAAAGTTATTGAATATAGGATCAGAAATATTGGCATTGGAAGGGAGTGCTGGTGGTCAGATCATCCAGTTGTCTGTTCAAAGCAGATATGGCATCAAAACTAGATAAAGTTACCCAGGATCTTATCCAGTCAAGTTTTGAATACCCACAACAATGCAGATTATGGCTACTCATTCCAGCACTTCGCTGTTCATCTTGTGAAGAATTTTTCCTTAAGTGTGTCTCAAATTTCCCCTGCCATAGCCTGTGACCTGTCAACTCTTGTCCTTTCACAGTGCATCTCTGGTAACAGTCTTCTCTACAACATACCTTTAAAAAGAGAGAGAAAAACTGGAGTTAAATTTCTTTTAGCCTTTGCTTTCTCATTGTGAGTAAACACTGGACACATAATCCATCCCTCATATTCTGCTTCTTAGTGATTCTGTGCCAGGATCTCTCCAGTTTGCCTGGGGCCAAACATGAAAACTTTGTGCACGTCTCTAGACTTCCAGATGTGGTTTCACAAGTGCCAAATAGTGGGGAAAAGTGACTTCTCCCATTCTGCTGGCCACGCTTTTGCTAATGTGGACCAGTGCATCACTAACCTCCATCACTGCATATGTACGCTTGCCATTCATGTTGTCACCAGGACCACTAGATCCTTTTGGCAAAGTTTTTACCCAGCAAGTCAGTCCCCAGGCAAGTCAGTTGCCCTGACCCAGTTGCAGCATTAACACGTCATTGCTGAACTTCATGACATTCCCGTCAGCCTTTTCTTCTGTTTTTCTGAGGTTCCTCTGAATAGAAACCCTCCTCTTTGAGTGTTTGACTGTTCCCCCTGGTTTGATGTCATCCCCAAATCTGCGAAGTTGCATTCTGTCCCACTGTCCATGTTGGTAATGATGTTAAATGTAGTGGAGTACTGTTCCATCTAAACTGCAGGAAAAGGTTTTTCAAAAATGTTTCAGTTCCGCAGCATTCAGAAGCAAGGAATTAATGAAGATTTTCTGTGCTATGTCAGAAGCATACATTGCTCTGTTTCTTATGACTGTCTCAGGGTAAAAGCTGCTAGTTTCATAGCATATTCAGTCTGTCAGAATCCATTTCCATAAAGGCAGCTGTCAGGCAAGATTCATATGGAGTGGCTGTTGAATACATATGTCTACAGTCTTTGTGATTCAAAATCCATTGACAAATAAGCATAGGTTGTTCCTTGTAAAATGAAAGAACTTGTAGTCTCTTCATTATTCTTATTTCCTAGTAGAACATAGGTGTAAAAGTTGCAATTGCTACTACCAGAGAGGTTTTATAAAATCCTTGGTAAAAAGATGGCATTTCTGTAATGTTTCCCACATATTGTGTGGTGATCACCTTTACATACATTTTGTATTACATGAAAAAAAAAAAGCAATGGAGTTACAGATTTCCATGGCAACAGGTATAATTCTGTTTCCTTTGTTTCGTGAAGCTGAAACAGAGGCAAAAGATTGTTTCATTAAATGGTAACTATGGATTTCACGGGGCTTGAGTTATATGGCATATGGTCATGCATCTACAACTTCTACTGTGTCAACCAACTTCTGCCAACTGATTTTTTGTCTGAAAATGAAATTAGATGAAGAAAGGTTGCTAATGGTAGGATTTATTAGACTGATACACGTATGTAGAAAGATACAGCAATCAACAAACACTTCCCTGTCTCCCACCTTTCTAAACTGGATTCCTAATGTGCAGCATCAGTAAGGAAGCAAAAATTTCGCAAGCTTCTTTTACATGCAGAATATTGGATTGTGATTCAGAGCATCTTGTCTCTCACTGTAAGTTTTTTCTCTGCTATAAAACCCCATATATTTCCCATTTTCATTATGTATATTTATTTAGAAGTGTGTGCATTGGTTTTTAAGGATTGCTTATTGCAATTTTAAAACAGCAATGTCAAGAATGCTCTGGCTATATCTATCTATATACATGATCATGATGTGATTCCTTTGTATGAGCACACACAGTGGAAAAGAATTACCCTTTATTGTTGTATACCAGCGTCTCAGTTGATTTTAAATCTGTCAAAGCTCACTAAAGGCAATAGAGCTGCTGAAGTAAATATTAAATTAATTACGATTAAATTTCCTTAAATTAAATTAATGCATTTATTTGTGTGTTCATATGTGCAGGCATATTTTTTAGACCCCTCCCTACAAAAATACATTACATCGCACATATATAACTAGCCCCAGTATGTGTGATTTAAGATGAATTTTAAATGTTTAAAAGTAGCTAATTAAAAGGAAGTAAATGTGTTCTTTTGGAAGATATTGAAGAGTCATCTGAGAAGACTGTACGCCCTAATAGTAATTTTTATGTATTCCAGGTTTGCTATTTCTTCTTTTTAATTGAATTGTCTTTGTATGACATATAAAACTAACTTCTGAAAATGTCAGAAAGTAGAGGTCAGCAAGACTATGTGTGTTACTGAATACTGGAGTCACGCACTGATAAGCTTAATAAGGAATATTCATGAAAGGTTATTGATGATTATTGTTTCAGCAAGTATTCAGAAAATAGTCTTCCTGTCATTTTATTAAAGTTCATTGGTTGGCAATTTCTGTATACTGAAATGAAGAAGCTAAAAGAAATGTGATTTCCACAAATATGTGTAATTGGAAACTACTGATCTGGTTTAGACAATAGAAGAAAAACTTCATAAGAAATTTCATGAAGTCCAAGTCATTTACTTCATCAGAAGTAATGAAAGTCAAATGACTGTGCATTGAACAGTGAATGGAGATTCTAGCATTTTTTAGAATTCAGATTTTTCAGCCCCAAACTTCTTCCAGTGTGGTTCTGCCAACTGGGGAGAATGGACAGTCTATGTTCATCCATATTTCACTTTTATTGCTGCATGCTAAAGAGTGTTTTTGTGTTCTCCACTGAGAGACATTTTTTCATACCATGACTTCTACCATACCAGTTCTAAAACTGGCCAAAGCAGCTTCTACAAAGTCAGAAAGGCTGTCCTTACAGTACTCTCAAGTAAAATACTGGGACTTCAAGTGTCCTAAATACCTGTTTAAGATATGTCATATCTTTTGGCAAGTAATTCCATGCAAAAAAATTGCATACTTTGAAGACTTTGCCAGAGCATATCAAGTTGGGGTCAGACTCTAGCAGCTTTGTAAGAGAAGGGAATACTCAGCAGAGTAAGGAGAGGGAAAAACAGACAGAGGAAGGAGGACAAGACTTTGCATGTCAGCACTGATGGCAAGCCTCACTATTTTTAACTTTGGCTTGACAAACCTCATGAAAGAGCATCTTCTGGAATACCATAACTGTCAGGTTGAATTCCCAAAAAAACACTTGCTCTGTTTGAAGAATACCAGCCTTTGTTAATAGTCTCTTTCTTTGATCTCTCCAACTGATGCATTTCAGTCTGTTCTTTCCAAATCCAACTTACTTATACTGTTCAGAAGACAGATCTGGCACTCTCCCTATTCAGTAAAACCTTCTCTGTAGTTTTGGAGATGATGATCACAGACTGGCTGAGGATGCAAAGGACCTCTGTAAGTCATCTTTTCCAACCACCCTGGCTCAAGCAGGGCCACCAAAGCTGGTTGCCCAGGACCATGTCCAGACAGCTTTTTGAATATCTACAAGGTGAGAGACGTCACAACCACCCTGAAAAATCTGTGCCACCTAACAGTAAAAGTGTTTCCTAGTGTTCAGAGGGAATCTCCTGTGTTTCAGTTTGTTCACATTGCCCCTGGTCCTGTCATTGGACACCACTGTAAAGAGCTTGGTTCTGTCTTCTTTGCACCCTCCCTTCAGGTATTTACAAACATTGATAAGATGAAGCCTTCTGTTCTCCAGGCTAAACAACAGGCTCTCTTAGCCCATGTTCATTGGTGAGGTGCTCCATCCCTCTAATGATCTTCATGGCCTCCTCTGGATCCACTCTAACAGATTCACATCCTTCTTGTGCTGGGGGATCTAGAGCTGGACAGAGTACTCCAGGTGGGCAGAGTACAGAGAGAGAAACACTTCCCTCAACCTGCTGGCCCAGATGTATTTGACATTCTGGTCTCCAGGAATACTTAGCTGGCTCATGTCCAGCTTTTCATCTGCAAGAACCTCCAAGTCTTTCTCTGCAGGGATGCTCTCAGTGAGTTCTCCCAGTCTGTACTCATGGGGATTGCCCCACCCAAGTGCAGCACCTTGCACTTAAGACTTGTTGAAATTCATTAGGTACTTGTGAGCCCAATTTTCAAGCTTGTCCAGGTCTTTCTGGATGCCATCCTGTCCTTCTGTTGTGTCAACTGCTAAGGTCGGCTTTGTGTCATCTACAAATTTGCTGAAGGGTGTACTCACTTTCACTGTCCATGTCATTGATGAAGATACTGAAAAGCACTGGTCCCAAGACAGAGCCCTGAGGGACACCACTCATCACCAGCCTACACCTGGACTTAGAATCATTGACTACAACTGTCTGCTTATATCCATCCATCTGATTCCTTATCTACCAAATAGTCCACCCTTCAAATTATCTTCCCGTGCACAGAAGTGAAAACAATTTTTTTTGCTCTGATCGTTCCCAGTACCCTTCTGGAAAGAGCCATGTCTTTAAAAAAGTGTATCAGTGCTAAGGACCTTCAAAAATCCTAGATTTTTACTTTTAACACCTGGAAACTGTGCCCTGGATGACGCTATTTGGAGAAATTATATTGTAGTTCTACACACTCTTGTCCCCAAATGCTGTATATTTTCAGGTCAACAAATGTCTGTCTGAAAAATCTCTTCCTTTGTCCAATACCTCTCTTTCATAAAAGCTCCTTTCATGGCAAAAGAAAGAAGAATCAGTAACCTCAAATAATGTCTGTGCAATACTGGATTCTCCATGTATTTCTTGAAGAAATTAGTTCAATTATATTTGCTTCCACCAAGACCTTGTAGGCTTGGTGTAGTCAGGCTTGAAATAGTCTCGGCTCTATTCATCTTGGCATCATCTCCCATTTTATTAGTGAATGGTTTTGTGCAATGAAAAATGGATAAAGTATTTGCTTGTGTATAATAATGCAGTGCAAACCATCGAAAGATATAAGAATCTGACCTTCTACCCTCGCAGTAATTAGTATAGTTTCCAGAGGCAGGAAGCTTCTTTCATGAAAGGAACAAACCCACAATGTTGTGATAGAATATGGGCAAAGACACTCACCTTACAGACATTCAATAAATATAATCCCAGTATGCTGTAAAATCCATCTAATTTTCCTCCAACATTAAACCATTCTGTCAGACAACATCGATCTATTATGAGCTTCTTTCAGAAGAAAGGAAAAAAAAAGAACCCAACACATTTCTGCCAGAAAAGGAGCAAAGTGTCCCAATTCTATCTTTATAATGTGGCCAAGGAGATTAGAAAAAAAAAAAATGAGTCCCACTGAATCTCCCTTCAGAATGCTTTCCTTTCACCATTGCTTTGTTATTCATAGATAATGTTATTCACCACCAAAGAGTAATCATCATCCACCTTGGCATTGCAAAGCAGTGTTACTAGTTTGATAATTGATTAAGTAACTCTCTAAAAGGTAATAGCAAGTCTGGAACCGCTACTGAAAATCCAAATGCTAGAAATGTATTATAGAGGCTGACATCACTCAAATTACTTTCACAGCTAGCTTTTCTACAAGTGTTTTCAGAAGACTTGTGAAGTCATACATATATTAGTGGGGGCTTTGCCAATATTGTGTATTCTGTCAGGAACAGCAAGCTGGATAAAAACGTAAAAATAAATATAAAGCAGTGCATAGCAAATAAATAGTATGCTGATAACCTACAGATGTTTATATTAATAGTAGGCAATAGAGTATGAATAGAGTCCAAGTAACACATAACTATTTTCTAAGCAAGTTAAGTGATCATGAACAAAGGGCTATAGGGAAATTATAACCAAAGAGTATTACTAACACATCACCAAAGGAAAGAATATTCTCACTGGACTTTCATAGGAATATACCCTGCATCCAGTTTTATTAAGTATTTTCACTGAAGTTCTGGATCAAGGCGCAATCTAATTACTAGACTTCCAGATCTTACATTTATAAGATAATATGGAAGTGGATCAATGAAGAGACAGAATTCAAAATGACAAATTGAAAAATTGTTTGGAGCAGCAGAATTGATTTCAACGGAAACAAAGGCAAAACTGTACTTAAGAAGGAACAATCTGCTTCACAGTACTGGATCAGAACTGCTTTTTGTAAAGTAGATCTATGGGTCATAGTATACAAGTTGAATGTGAGGCAGCAGTAGCTGCTTTTGAGAAGCTATGGTCATTATGAGAAAATGAGAAAACACATTTTAAAAAACTCAAAAACTTCTTCCCTCCTTCTTGTTCTCTAACTCAGCTGATATCTGAGCTGGTACCTCAGCTGATGCTACCTACTAGATAGTGTGATTCTTAAACTCTAGTAATGTTTTAGTGTGGATAGCAGTAAAATGAGTCTATGCTATTCCAGTGTCAGCTAATTGACACTTGAGAGGTGAAATATATTTCTCAAGTCCTCTTTCTCTTCAAAGCATAACACACAAAGCAACCTTCTTGAGAGTTATAAAGAAAAAAAATCTAAATAATGGTATTTGATTCATATTTCAAGACTAAAACTCTCATTAGTCTTCTGTGACCTAATTCGCTTGCTATTTGTTTAAAGACATTAATGAGAATGTGAAATGAGGCAGGGTTTTTTATCCGTAATAAACTAACCTATTTTCAGAACATATCTGTGAAAAGCAAACTGTCTTTATTGTAGGCTAACAAAAATGGACAGAACTGTATATTTCTCAGCTGGTCTCCCTGAGCCAAATATGTTTTCTGTTACCTTTAGTGTTTTTAATGGAAAAAAAAATTAAAAAAGAAAAAAGAGAGAGAATAATATGCTAAAAAGATCAAAGCCCAGAACCCTAATACAGTTAACAGCCTCCATTCTTGGAATTGTATTCATTATTGATATCTGAGTAAAAAATCTATTTAAGTCAATGGAGATGGCCTGTGGTAATTAAAAGAAAATTTGGTCCTTAAGCCTTGTCTCATGAAAGAACAATAATGAAAACTATGGGGAACTACTTACAGTGACACATTAATAGACTTACTATTTTTTTGGTTCTGTTTTAATCAAATAGACCTTTAAGAATTATCAAGTTGTCACTGGCAAAGCAAAGGCTTCATATGACTTAATATTTAGATATTTTGGGTTTGGATATTGCACTGGGGTATGAGAAAGAAATGTAATGTTCACTATGTGAAAGGTATTTTATCAAAGACAGATTCAGAAGGAAATAAAGGAAAGCTAACTACTATTATTTTATGCTAGATAAAAATTCCTCAGTAATGGATTTTTCTTATATTCCCACTAAAAAAAATCCCTGAGTTGATGTGGTTTTGATGTATGCATTTCTACTTTTCTTTTAACCTAAGTTCTAATTCCATCACCGCTTTCTCCCTCATAAGTTCTGGATGCACCTTCTTCATTCTAGATGCATGTTTTATTTAATGCTATGTTACTATATTACATATGTTTAATTTGGTACACTGCTTTTACTTTCCTCCATATTTCTATATCTAGATACCAAAGATTGAGGTGAGTACATAGATGAAACACAGCAAAACAACCCTCAGTGAAATCATAGAATGCTTTGGGTTGGAAGGGAGCTTTAAAGGTCATCTAGTCCAACACCCCTGCAATAAGCAGGGACATCTTCAACTAGACCAGGTTGCTCAAAGCCCTGTCCAACTTGACCTTGAATGTGACCAGGCATGGGGCATCCACCACCTCTCTGGGCAACCTTACCACCCCCATCATAAAAAATCTCTTCCTCATGTCCAATTTAAGTTTACTCTCTTTTTACCCCTTGTCCTATTACAGCAGGCTAAATGTATGCTAAAAAGTCTGCCCCATCTTTCTTATAAGACCACTTAAATTACTGAAAGGCCACAATAAGATCTCCCTGAAACTTTCTTTTCTCCAGGCTGAACAACTCCAATTGTCTCAGTCTGTCTTCATAGGAGAGATATTTCAGCCCTCTGATCATTTTTGTGTCCCACCTCTGGATGTGCTCCAGCAAATCCCTGTCCTTCTTATACTGAGGACTCGAGACCTGGGCTCAGTACTACAGGTGGGGTCTCAGCAGAGCAGAGTAGAGGTGCAGAATAGTTTCAAATTCATTCCCAGATCAAAACATTTACCTCTTCTGTGTGTCTGTGCTACCTCTGCCATTATGGGCCCTTTCTGTACAGTTGATGCTAATGCACCTAAGCTTGTTTTGTCAGTTCCTGAGGAAAATGTGTCAGTGTTGGAAGAAACAGCTGAACATTGGCCTGTTATGTAAGAAGAGATCCATACTCAGAGATGTTGATTTTCTACATGGTAAATAGGCTTTATGAAATAGGTGAAATTTTTTAAAATATATTTTTAGCTGTTATATTTGTGTTAAATTAAGAACAGAAAGAAATATGTGCAGGAAACTGATGCTTTACATGATTTGAGAAAAGAAGAAAATTTAAAGGTTATTTACTTGATATTATGTAGTGCAAAGTTCTCTTTTTGAGTTAGCTGGGTCAAAAATGTTTAAAGGAGAAGCTAATTGTTTTATTCTGAGGTACAGTAAAAAAATAAAAAGGATCTAGGACGAAGTCTCTGAACTTATGAGCGTGATGTCTTTCACTGGTCTGAAACACCAGAGGTCTTGAACCTGAGCACCTAATTTTTTAAGAATTAAACAGTTCTGTAAATCTTTCCTGATTTACAAGTTGTTGGTTTGGTTTGGTTTTCTATTTTAGCATCTTTAACTACTAGAATTTCCTTTGGGGAAAAGGGATTTTGAAACGGTAGATCTCTGTACATTACATTCTAGTTTAAGCTATAATTATTTATATAGTAAAGTGCTATTCAATAGTATATGAACAACTGATAATATGGACGTTTATATGTCTGTTTTCTTTGCCTTGGTTTCAAGTTTTTTACCTGAAACACACATAGCCTAATGTATATGATGTTCTCTAGAGAAAATAGATTTTTGTGAGTAGATTATCCAATTTCCTTTGAACACAGGAATATTTTTACAAACAGTAGTTTGTAGAAGTAAGCATTCTGTCATTGTCAATTATATTTGATAAATAATGTGATTTTTATATGGATAAAACAGAGTAAAAAAAAATTACAGCTAGTAGTCTACCATTCATTAAGAATAACTTCAAGGACAACTTAAGGTGCTACTATATTATCATCCTTTATATGATATACAAGGTGATAAGGTCTTCAAATCCATACATTTACTTTTGCATTTTAAAGTCTCAAATTAAAAACAAAATTGGCATTGTATTTTAAAATATTTTTTTTCTGAAGATGATGTTGTAATAAACCAGAAATTACATTTTTTCTCTATGGAGCCACCAAAGAAATATGATTCATCTGGTCCTACTGCAGTTAACATATGGTGATACTTCTTATCCAAAAGATGGTATCAGAAGTTGTTCTTTAATTAGAGAATCTGAGGAAACAAAGTACTGCGAATGCTTGCAGTGCAATCTTCTGCACTAGAGCAGTTCTTACCTTATTTTATAATGAGAACAGATTTTTTTTTTTTTATTCTTCCAAAGCTTTAATGTTTACAAATAAAGTTCTTCTGCATCAGTATTGGTCAGATCAGGCAGGAACTAATTACCCCAGATCAGGAATAATGATATAAGTTAAATCACTTCCTTTCAGTCCATGGATTTAGCTTTAAGATGATAAACTCTAGTCAACATGGTTCTCTTTACTGGAATTGTTTTTTTCAGACTGCATGCAAGGAAAAAGTTTTGCTCATTGTGTCAAGACTTTAATTTACCTTTTGGGTGAATAAATTATGAATAAATCACCTGTAAACTGAAGTTAGATGATTTATGTAATTTTCTTACTCAACAAAATTATCGTTGTTACCCTTGCTATACTAATACGGTAAAATAATTTAGAAGGTTTGTTATTGTTCTGATCTCTACAATAAAGGAAATTCTGTGCATCAGTAAACTTTAAATCCTCAACTCTCCCTAAAAATAGAATTCTTGTGATAAGGATTTTAAACTTCTTTTTTAATGGAGGAAATGTTTTTGCAAGCTCTTTACTTGATATCAAATATCTTCCAGTGATGATATGCACTACCAACAGCTGAAATGTAATACTTGGCTATAAATGAGCAGAAAAGACTTTAGCTATAGACAGGGAGTAATTTTGATGACAGTTCTCAAGAAAACAACAACAGAAGTAATTACAGCAGATTGATCTGAAACAAAATATATGCCACACGTCAGTGTGTGTTAATACTCAAAATTTAAATAATTTTAGATCTTTGTGTGGATACTGTCTCTAAAAGTTTTTGGGGTTTTTTGTGTTTTGTTTGTTTGGGTTTTTTAAAAAAATTACAAAATAACATGAGTTTCTACAGATAAAAAGAGCTTTTTTAATTTGGTATTATGATTCTGAATGAGGAACCCCTAGGAGTTAATCACTAGGCTGCAGTAAATGGTCTAGACCTAAATACCTTCTGCTCTGTAGCTGAACTCTCTGAAAATGTTTCTGGGCACACCCTTTCAGAGTGCCACTCTCATCATCCTGGTGCCACTCCTGAAACTTAGGTTTTTCATTCTAAATCTTCAAACATAATTGGTCCTTCAGTGTTGATCCTTGCAGATATCCTCTGAAAAAAATGATTCCCACAATGTTATAATGATTTGTTAGATCCCAAAAATTACTGATCACATTTTATATTCTGTAAAGCCAAAGATATAAAAAATTTGCCGATGCATTCTAATTTCTTCTAGACACAGAAAGCATAACTTATACAGTAATATCCAGAGAGGAATATCCAGAATGCTTTAATCCTTCCTGTATCTTTTTTGTCTATAGCTTAGTCTTATCTTTCACTCACATCAATAGTTTGTTGGAGACAGAGATCTTTAATAAGGCTTACATTCCTCCTATCAGGTTTCTGTGCTGTAGCTCATGTACACTTACCATGCAATTCACTATTTCAGTTACATGAAGTCCCCCTGACTAGGAAAAGTTGCTCTTGAGGCTGGAGGCTGCTACTGGTGATGAGATGCCTCCCCTTCAAAGGAGGATTAGGAGATTAATGACTCTTCATTGCTAATTCTCTGCTGGTTGTCTCAGATTCTCTCTTAGCATCTTTCTGGTTATTCAATCCAATATGCAGGCTAAATGACCAAAAAGAAACGTGATTGTAGAGGGGCTTAAGATTTCAGGCATATGCTAATCCATCATTATCATAAAGTTAAAGAAAAAAATAAAAAAACTTCTGGCAGCAATAAGAATAGTTGTAGATAAATAGGAATGCATTCTGATGTCCTACTATTAACCTGTGTTAATGAACCTATATATTTAGACACACTTTTGCAGCTTTTTCCTGAGCATTCACGATGCTGATGCTTATAACACAGTTCAAATGATTGTATAAAACCCATGGTAACTCAGGAAATAGTATCTTCATGACAACATAGGTTCAATTTACAGTTTTGAGATTATCTATCAATTACGCTTATGTATGATCTTCCATTTATGTTTGCTTTGGCTTTTAGCTCCAGACCAGTCTGTCTGAACCAATGACTTTATCCAAGTCGATCTCACTTCCTCGTAGTGCGTATTGGCACCACATCACCCGGCAGAACAGCGTTGGAGAAATCTACAGTTTACAAGGCAAGTTGCTTCTAATGCCATGTCCATTAGCTTCTTTCCATTTGACCAGAATTCATGAAAATTGCTTTTTATTTGCACTGGTTATTTTCTCTCCATTTCACTTTATCAGTTGTCGGGAACCTCAGCAGGATTCCCAAATTTACATAAAACAAGTTTCTTTTAGTCATTTTGTAAACTAATGGTGAAAATTATTCCCGGAATCACCACATAAAGCTGGATAGACAATTTGGCTCAGTGTAGCTTCTCAGTAGCTAATGAATGTCAGGTTGTTTTAGTATTTTCTTCCAATAAGATGGGGCAAGTATTTGGGCAACCTCAGGGTGCCTAATTAAATCTACATAAAGTGGCTATATGAGTTGTAAGATTAAAACAAAGTAATTCTAGGAATAAGAGCTATTCTTGGTTATAGGCCTTCTGTATAGACATCATCTTTTTCTGTCTCCAGTTTTCTATCACATGTTTAGATTTGCTTAAGCCTTTAAATGCTATAATTAACAAAACTTGATGATGATAATTCACTGCTCTTAAGCTGAAATTGATTTGTATCTTTTAGGAAACTGACATTATTGTTACATTTTAAATGTAGACCTTTTAAAAATAGCCTTTCATAAACATATTCCTTTGTAAACTTCTAAAGGCGTTAAGGATTTTGTTTCATTTCTTTCTTAATAATGTATTTGCATAAGCATTTTACATTTTGATAGGAGGTTAGCAACTGCTCACAAACAAGAGTATCCTGTGCAAAAAAGGGTACATATTTTCATGAAAATAAGTGAAATGCAGTATATAGATGAAAGACATGAAATGTTTTGTTTTGTAAATTATCACATAAATTAAAACCAGCAGGTGAGCTGTGAATTCAGTGGGTGACTCATTAAAGGGTAAAGCATTTGTTTCCCATCATCCCCCATAGAGCAAAGACAAAGTTAATTTCTAATCACGGTCATAGTCTTACGTTTAAATACCAGTAATGGAAAAAAAAAAAAAAAATTTCTAGAAGTTGTTTGGGCAAAAAAAATTTACTTGTACATCACCTTAAAAGTATTCATCATATCAGTGGTATTTTTTCATGGACTCAATTAGAATGCAAAAGGAAGTTTATTTGTAGAGATGTTAGAGTTCCCCTTGTGTTCTTGATGTGTCTTTTCTTCATCAACAAGACAGTAAATGTGTTATGTTCATTCTCTACAGTCATTTCTTATAAATGGCCTTCAAAATGAGGGAAAGCAAAACTTTTTATATGAAGTAATAGTTCAATATCTATACCAAGTAGCTGTGCGGGATTCAGCATATTGGAAGTGTGATAATAAAAATGTGAGAATTTTACTTTCTGGAAGTATGCAGATTTTATTAACACTTCCACTGAAACATGGGAGTAATAAATATTTCAGAACTTAAGATTTTTATTTACATATGATTTTCATCATATGTACTATGATGACTTAAACTTGAGAAAGTGTAGTTGATTTCAGAAGAGATTAATTCAGTCTTACCAGTGGGCTAGGAAATGCATTCACAGGACAACTTTGTCTCCCTCTGGTTGCAAAACTTTTCCATGCCAGAACATTATTCATTATCTGTTATGAAGATCTCCTTTAACCTTCCTTCTGCTGCAATGACTAATTAAATGCAATGTATTAGTACAGAAACTGAAGAGAGCTCAAAGTACACCTTTTCCTCCTAATACCTTGTCATACTGGTAGTCTTTGCACTGCAGGGTTGTCAAAGCATCAGCCCACAGAGGCTTCATAGATGTGGATGTAAGGTGGGTAGCAAGGAAGCAGATTGTGAGCATCACTTCAACCCTCACCTTATTACAGCAGCCAGCTGAGAGGGGCTGTGGCAGAGGGAAAAACTCACTTTCTGCTGCTGTGGTCTCCTCTGAGCTTCAAAGGGTATATGTCCTCTCAGAGAGGAGATGTTTTCTTTAGAGAATAATCTGTCAAACGTAGTTCTGCACTGCATAGGCATTTATGACAAAGCTTTGTACATTCAAGAAACAAATTTGGAATTTCCCCACATACCTCTAAATATCTCACAAACTCTGAAATGAAATAACTGGAGTGGTGTCTACCTGTATTCAGACAACTATCAATATCAGTAAAGTAATAGCCGAGCTCACTGTTAAGTGCAAGTGTTTCTATAGTGGCAATTATTTCAAACTTGCAGTCTGAAGTCACCAGAATTTAATTAATAACAGCTGGTGATGTACAAGAAGCAATGAATATGTGCTCATACTACCTGAGATAAATTGGCTCTTTGGGAGTTATTTAGCAGTCAGATTTAACTTAATTAGTAGTGTGAGTTGGTCTAATAATGAATATGCTGTGGAGTAAGAAGGTAGGGGGTTTTATGGTTTTTGGTTTTTTAAAGACTACATTTCAGATGAGAAAAGGCAATTCAATAAATGGGTTTGGGTCTATCACCCTCCATTAGCCCATGAAAATGCGTGTAAAAACCTGTAGAGACTAACACACAGAATAATAGTACTAAATGAACACAGGTTGTGCAAAATATCTTAAAATGAGATGGGCTGGTTTCTATCTTTATACAGCTTTTCTTCATTTGCACCTTCCTTGCACTCTTTCAGTTCTTGATTGCACTACTGAGATAAAAGTAATTTAGTTGTCTAATCTTGTCAATTGGAACAACTTGGTGGTTGTTTCTTACCAGTGTCAGCACATCACTACCAGCATTCTCTTCAAATTTCACAGTGCAGTGCTGCAGGTTGAACAGTTTCCATCTGTGATCTGCAGCCGCTGTGGAGGTTGTGACGTGGGGCCTCATTAGCTGACACAGTGCTGCCCTTTCAGTACTGCCTGTCGCCTTTCCTCACTGTCTGATGTGATATTGGGCATGGGACAAGCCTCAGCACTGCACAATAAAAAGGGGAATTGCTGCCATGCCAAAAAATAGTGCAGTTATCAGGTGAAATTCTGATCTAAACTTCTGTGTTGGAGTGATTTCACTTAAAATCCCAATTGATAGCCATGGCTTTACAAATCACAATGCCTCTTTCTAAAGTGTATATATTTCCTTTAATTACAGTTCAGAAATTAAATAGTGTCCTTACATATTTTTAATCAAAAAATAGCTTAACTAAGAGAGAAAAAAAAGAAAAAGATCTCTACACCATTTTTATGCATACATGAGTATGACACAAATGAATTGCACATTTTCATAAATATAATAAAGAATAAAGAATTTGAGCCCAACAGAAGATAAGCGTTCATTGCTATGTTATGCACCCTATACATCAAGATCTACAAAAGCATGAAAATTAGAAGCCACGATTAACCTTGTTAACTGAAATCATGCTTGAGAAGAAAAAAATACAAGAGCCATATAAACATGGGAAAAAAATACCCTACGTGTTTCCTTATAACTCGTTTGTTGCTAATACCTGGCATAAAATTTAGCACTGCTACACAAGATATTTAAAATTGACAAACAAAGCACATGTGTTTTTATACAATAAAAGATATTAAAGAGAATAAATTCCTTTTTTTTAGGGCTTTAAATTCGCTTAGGATGAAAAAGGGAGAATTCAGCAGACTGAATTTTCAGCTATCTGAAGAACTCTAGTTCTTGCCCTATAGAGTTTGGATGATACAAATGTTAAACAGAGTCAGTTTGTATATTATTATAAAATTAAGGCCAAATAAATTTTTGGTATTGAAATGCTCATTAGCTTTTTGTATTGCAGTTATTGAAATCCCTGAGGAAATTATGTTCAGAAAATCTAATTACAGCCTGGTCTTTTTCCAAGAAATTCAAAATTAAGAAATGCTTTCAGTCACTCCTGTTGTGTTTGATCTGGCTTGTGCTCATTTTTTGAACTTTGGTTTTGCTATTCATGCTCAAAGTGATGAACACCTACTCACATAAGCAATCCTATTCATTTCTATAAGAGTACTCATGTGAAGGAGCATATATTTATGTAAGAATTACACCTGTAACATCTTACAGTTTTCCTCTAAAAAAAGAACACTAATGCTTTTTTCTGCAGTAAATTGCTTATCACTGTTTGTTTATAACAAATGCTTATTTGTTCTATCACAAATGATTACCACATTTTGTTGGAAACTCTTATCAAAGTAAATAAATTACAAAGAAAAATACTAAGATGCCTGCTAAGCACTAGAGTTGTATTTTTAAATTTAGTGAGGAATTCTGAGAAATAAAATTATGGTCTTCAATGAGATAAGACTTAAGCAAGAAACATCACTTAAGATTCTAAGTACATGTCAAAACCAAAACCAGACAGAAATAAAAAATGTCCTCTATGAAGTCTGTAGGAATTTTGCTGTTGATATACAATTAGCTATTGTATTTCACACTAAAGGTGCAAGAAACCTGGTTTTGCAAATCAAAACAGAGGGAAGCTCTGGCTCCTCTTCAGCCTTGGTAAGCAAGCCTGCATTGCCCCTTGTCTTTTGGCCTTGTTAGGTGAGAACTCACCCTTCTCTCTCTTTTTTTTTTTTCCCCACTATATTTTAAGCAAGATAACATGTAGTGTTAACTCATTCAGCTAAAAGGTGTTGTATGTAAAAGGGAGACAAAGTCATACACAAATAATTTTTCCCACCTGCATAGGTTTCCAGCCTTTTCAAAGTAGAAACTCTGATATGTCACTAAAAATAATCAGAGAATATTCGAGTTGCTAAATATTTAGCGGGGTTTGAATCATCCTGTTCAACCCTCTTTAAGCTAATCCTGCAGAAAATTCTCATATAGGCTTCTGCAGTTTTCTGCAAATTAAACTATGTAAAATGAATGGGAGAACATTCGTCATTTTGTCATTTCCATTGTTTGTTCATAAGCCCAGCAACAGGGTACAGAATCCATTTCCCCATCTAATCTTGGTGCCTGAATAATGTGAATAACATAAAATGTTAGAATATATCTGTTATATAAACCTGATCTCTTAGTAATGTTTCACTAAGTGTCTACCAACAGCTAAAGCTGAAATGCTTT